>NC_046261.2:6638304-7245744 GCF_009819885.2 Catharus ustulatus | reverse complement strand
CATGTCTAGAATAACCTGGATATCATCCCAGTCCAGATTTTGAGTTTTCATAATCATTTACACTATTCTGTCCACTTTATCAGGGTTTTCTCTATAGGTCGCAGCTGACTGCTTCCAAATTACTAAATCTCCAGGAGAAAAGGGTACATTTACAAAAACTGGTCCATTCGCTCCCACTCCTTGTCTCAAAGGGGTAATTACAGTTCCCTTTTTTTTCCCTGTTTTAGACCTAGTCGGGGCTAATTTTGATCGTTGCCAATGAGATATTTGGGTTACTGGTTTATCTTCATTGTTCCCACTACTATCTGCTCCTTCTGCACCCTCCCCATGTCTCTGTATCACAGTTACATCTTGATCATTTTCTGGGGAAGAAGGGGCAGGTGAAGACGGCAAAGGGGGATACAGGGATACAGGAGCAACCGAAAGGGGTGCTAGTGGGAGAGGAGGGTATCCTTGAGCAGGAGCAGGTGGGAGAGGAGGGTATCTCTTGGCAGGGGGGGTGAGTCAGATTCCCTTGAAACCATGGGGGCTACCAGTAAATCACCATCTATATCATATTTCCCATATAAATTTTCATTCAATGCCAGGTGTTCTAAGCAAAGTTTTCCTTGGACACAAGCCATGCACTTATTATTTTCTGGTACTTTAACAACCATTAACCCACACCCAACCAGTCACTCTGGCTTTTCCCACAAATAGAAAAACAAATCAACGTATGGAATCTCATCCAATTTTCCCTCCTGTTTACAAAACATCAATAACTGTGAAATCATGTGAGATTGCAAAGACCCATTTTCCAACCACGTTTTCCCATTCTGCAAAACGTATTTTGGCCACCAAGTGTTACAATATTCAATCAACTTAACTTTACACAACTCTTACCCAAAATTACCTTCCTTCCAATGTGCTAATAAGCACCCCAAAAGGAAAAGTGTGCGGTATGGTGGCATTGCCACCCAAAATCCCTTTAAACTTCTCCATGATTCAACTACAATAGACCACAGAGTGCTGAACAGGCAACGATTTCGCGATTGTCTAACAGACGGCACCTAGGCAACAGCAGGAATTCCTTAGCCCAACCAAGCGTAGTTTTAACTGCGTCTTACTGGCAGGCAACCAGACCAGAGTAAAAAGCAGCTTACCTCTCTCGAGGGGACAGTGTGAGTGGGGTGGGGGTTCCAGTGCCGATGGGATCCCTGAGAATCCCTCGGTGCTGGTTGGAGCGTTATCGGGTCATGGGGTCCTCAGCAGTACTCACAGGGTCCCATCTGGGTCTCCAAAATATTAGCGTAGAAACACATAATCACAGGATGATTATATACTGGTGCTTTTATTGAAGAACTCTGTGAGTCGGGGTACAAACCCAAATCTGACTCCGACATGGATTCAAGAGGGACGTGTTTTTATACCCTCTTCATTATGTAACTATATAATAATTACTAAACCCATATTGTTCTATTGTATACATTGATCTTATCAAGACCTGGATTCTTGTGATTTTCATCAGGTCCCCAAAATACCCTTTCTCATTATTCTTGTTTCGATTACATCGCTTCTCATGATTCTTATTATGATCAAACAATACTATATTCAATTTACCAAACAATTTTTACAGCAATTTCATTATTATAAGTCACACCTGCTTATAAACCGCACTTCCGGGTGTCAGCAACTTTTCATTCTTTGTCCATATATAAGCCGCACCTGATTATAAGCTGCACATTACAATAGAGCATGTGATAAAAGGTATCTATTCTATCACCATGTGTTGAGGGTGGGGGCAGTGATCCTTATCTCCGTGGGAGATATTCTGCTAATGGGCCATCCATTGAAACCAGGCAGGGCATTGTTCTTTATCTTTTCACAACTCATCCTTCCTCCAGGTAGTCATTTTCTGCCAATGGCCCATTGAGTCCCACTGTGTGACTGATAAAATTACTTCATCCCATTGGGAGATGCTCCAGCCAGGGGGAAGAGCCCAACATTTCTTACCAAGATTAAAACAGAGGTTTTGGGACTCTAAGGTATCTCTTTTTTTTCTACTGGACTCCAGAGGGAAATGAGACTCCTCCACATCACTGCTGAACCTCCGGAGGGAAACTGCACCTTGTACAGGACCACTGCTTCAACTGAACCACATCTGTCACTGCAAGAGGACTGCAACCATCATTTAATCAGACTGCTACCAACACCCTGCCTGACGGGGTGTCAGGTTGTACTCTGACTTTGTCAGGGTTTGGAGTTTGTTTCTTTGTAGTGTTGTATTTCTATTTTAATTTCTCTAGTAAAGAACTGTTATTCCTAATTCCCATATCTTTGCCTGAGAGCCGCTTGATTTCAAAATTATAATAATTTGGAGGGAGGGGGTTTACATTTTCCATTTCAAAGAGAAGCTCCTGCCTTTCTCAGCAGACACCTGTCCTCCAAACTAAAACAGCAACTTTTTGTTCTTTGTCCATATATAAGCCGCACCTGATTATAAGCCGCACTTTGGGTTCAGACCAAAATTTTTGTCAAAATGGTGTGGCTTTTAATCGTGAAATTACTGTAACCAATTTGCAACAATCGCGCTATCGCGGGTTTTACTGGCAGGTGTTTAATTAATGAGTTTCTCTCCCGCCGTGGTGCTGGCAGGAACCCCCGCCTTCCCCCTGACACGGTACCGGCAGGACGGAGCCCCTGCCTTCCCCTGCACTGCGGTGCCGGCAGGAGGGAGTCCCCGCCTTCCCCTGTGCTGCCGGCAAGAATCCACCTCCCCCCGCCACACAACAGAGTAACAAATTTGTAACAATCGCACGATCACGGGTTTTACTGGCAGGTGTTCAATTCACGAACTCGGCTCGGCCCGCAGCTCGCACTTTCGGGTTGGGAAATTTCTGAACTTTGTTCATATATTGGCCGCTCCTGTGTGTAAGCCGCACTTCCGGGTTGGGACCAAAATTTTAGTCAAAATGGTGTGGCTTATAATCATGAAATTACTGTACATTTAACAATCATATTATTTATCACATGATGATTACGCAGGTGCAGTTTCACATGATTCAATAAAGACAAATCTCAGCATTTGTTCCCAGGGCCTAGTTCCCTTTCCCAGGCTTACCAGAGCCAACCTTTCTTTCCACCCCCTGATTTTGTTGTATATAATTCCCATGATTTTAGAAACATTTTTTAACCCTATGCTATCAACCTCAATGGTTTTCAGGCAATTATGGATTACTGGTTCTCTTGTATTCCCACTGAGAAAGGAAGCTGGGTTCACAAGATTATTGACTACAACCTTCACATCATCTTGCTCTACTCTTATGGCTTGGAATTTCTTTAATCTCTGTGGGGAAAACCTGTGTCTGCCTTTTACTTCCAGCACTGCAGACACTGTGTGGGAAACCAGCACAGTCATCTTCTGACCTAGGGTGAACTTGCGTGCTTCCTGGATATTCAGCACTACTGCAGCAACAGCTCTGAGGCACCCGGGCCATTCTTTTGCCGCCTAATCCAGTTTCTTGGAAAAGTAAGCAACTGCTCTTTGATACGGGCCCAAATCTTGTGCTAGTATCTGCAAGACAATCCCCTGTTTTTCATGAGAAAACAGAAAGAATGGTTTACTCAGGCCCAGGAACCTGAGAGCAGGAGCCAACATGCTCCAGGAGCCAACAGGCTTTTTTTAACTGGTCGAAGGCTTTTGTAGCTTCTGTTGTCCACTGGAGATCTCTGTTTCCTTCTGTAATCAGGGCATACAGGGGTTTAAACAACAGTCCATAATTATAAATCTACCGTCTACATCACATTGACATTCTCAGAAAGGTTCTTAGTTCTCTTATTGTCTGTGGTTTTGGGGTTTGGCATATTGTTTCTTTGCGGTCTTGCCCCAGAGTCCTCTGTCTAGCACTGACCTCATAACTCAGGTAGATGACTGTTTCACTACCTGAACCTTTTTTTGAGGTACTTTGTACCTTTGTAAGCCTAAAAAGTTTAAGAGGCTTACCATCTAGGCTATATATGCCTCTTGTGTTCGAGTATCTATCAGGAGGCCGTCTACGTACTACAACAGCTGTCCTTCTGATGGGGCTTCCCAGGATTCCAAATCTTTTGCAAGTTGTTCTTCAAATATTGTGAGACTGTTTTTAAACCCTTGAGGCAACACTGTCCATGTGAGCTGGGTCTTAAGCCTACTTTTGGGATTATCGCATTCAAATGTAAAGTGTCGGGTTGTCATTGTTTTCTTTTAAAAAGTCAAGTAGTTATTAATTGATATAAAGTTGTTTATTGTAAAGGCACATCAGTCTCGAAAGGCAAAGAGTTACAAGCGTTAAAGCCCACGCTAAAGGTTTTCGGTATAGAGTCATAAATTGAAGTAAAGTCCCAATTAGAAGTAGAAGTTGCTCCTGTCGAGGTCCCAGGAAGGCTGATGTTGCTACCGCAGCTCCTATCTTCTTCTTGGGTGTTGATGATAGCAATGAGGGGAGAGAAGAAAGAGAGAGCAAGAGAGACTCTCCCCAATGCATAGATTCTTATACACAAATTACCCAATAAGCTAAATCATGATCCCGAATCATTTCTTCTTAACCTACTAGAATTCTAGTTTCTTAGCACGCCAGGTTACGTATAAACTGCGCATATGGTCTATCTTGTTCTATCTAAAAAATGTAAACAATATTCTTACTATAGTTTTATTATGTCTAAAACTATGTTCCTGGAGCATCCACGGAAACTTGTATTCTACACTAGTATCTAGGACTATGTTTTTCAACCTTCATTAGAACTTTTTGATTTCTCTCTGAACTCAGAGAGACCTCTGTTTTTTCAGACTACAACAGTAAAGATTTTTTTGGCTGGTTTCATGGAGAGGGAGGCAAAAGAAAGCATCTTTTAATTCTAAAACAGTAAACTAGGTTCGTTTAGGCGCTAAGCATGTTAACAATTTGTATGGGTTTGCTACTACTGGGTGTATATCTTCAGTTATTTTATTAACAGCTTGCAGGTCCTGTGCTACTCAGTATGACCCATCAGGCTTTTTAACAGGCAAAATGTATGAAAATTAGATTGGCATTTTTTTAATAGCCTTTGCTGCAAAAAGTTCTCGATTACTGGGCTAATCCCTTCTCTATCTTCCCTTTTTAAGGGATACTGTTTAACCCTGACTGGTTGCTTTCCTTCTTTAAACTTGATTTGCATTGGAGGTGCATTCTTTGTTCTTCCTGGTATGTTAGAAGCCCATACCTTAGGGAACACCTGGTCCATTATTTTCTTGTTAATTTCTTCTTCATCCTCAGTTTCAGTCTCACTTATTGTTAACATTAAACTTAGCATTTTTATGTATTGTTGATCCTTTACCTCCAAACTAATTTCCTCATTTTAAAATGTGATTCTTGCTTCCAACTGTTCCAACAAATCTCTGCCCAAAAGTGCCTTCGGAGAAACAGACATATATAAAAATTTATTAATTCCTCATTGTTTCTCAAGTTTATATTTTAATGGTTTGCAAAAATATGCTCTTTCAGATTGACCAGTTGCTCCCTTTACCATAACATCCACATCTGTTACGGGCATTAGAGCTTTATTTAACATTGAGTATGTTGCTCCTGTATCTACTAAAAATTCCATTTTCTTTTCCTTGTCCCTTAACTTGATCATAACCAGAGGGTCCATTAGGGAAAGACTCTCTGGTCCTATTCAGTCTTCCTTAATGTGTGCAACCATCCTCTCTTCTCTTCAATCTCCTCTTCTCTGGTCATCACCCTTTCTCTGTTCTGGGCACTGGTTTTTCCAGGGTCCAATTTTCTTGCAAAATGCACATTGGTCATTTCCCAATTGGCCTGGACCTTGCCTTGATGGTCCTTGTCTACGTCTCCTTTTTACCTCCTCTCTTACTACTGCTACTAATTTTCTCATCCCTTGTTTGTATCCTTCCTCTTGATTGCTGAAAACCTCATCTAGTAAGGTTCCTAAATTTTACCCTGTTGGCCCCTGAATCTTCTGAAGTTTGCGTCTGATGTCCCCTGTGGATTTTCCCAAAAATAAATTTACTAATTGTAGTGTCCTTTCCTCAATTTCAAGGTCTAAAGGTGCATAGCCATGCATCGCCTCTTGCAAATGTTCTAAAAATGCAGAAGGGGTTTCAGAGGGACTCTGTTTTGCTGCATACAGAGTAGACCATTTTATGGTTTTAAGGATTGCTTTTTCCATTCCTTTTATTATAAACTCTTAATAAATTTTCTAATTTTTCTATCTCCTCTTGGTCATTTGGATTCCAATGTGGATCCTGCAGAGGAAAAAATTCCTTAACATCCTCTTGTCTTATTCTATGGAAGGTATCTGTTAGATCTCCTGTTGTTTTCAAAATTGACTGATTTTCTGTTTCAGTTAAAGCATCCAACGGCAACTGAATGTCACCTCAATTAGGTCTGTGTTGTTTAATTATAAACCTTAATCGCTTAGCAGTGCCTATAGGATCACTTCGGTGATTTTTAGCTACTCTTTCCTATGCCTCCAAATCAATAGTAGAAAAGGGTACTTTAATAAGCACAATCCCTCCCCCCCGGTCCTACTGCCTCCCATAAAGGTGTTTGTATTCTTTCTTTTGTTTGTTTTCTGGTCTGAGATGCTATGGGACCATTTGGGGGGAAATCCTCATCTTCACTACTTTCACTATTTTCATTATCACTGTTAGGCAATGAGGGATATAATTTAGGGGTAAGTGAGGGAGGAGATGGTTCTGTTTGTTTCTTCCTTGAGGGAGCTGGAGTAGTGATAAGAGTTAATGATCCCTTTGAATCTTCCTTTGACTTTTCAGGGGGTCAATTAGTTCCTGTTCTTGTGTGTCTGATAACCTTTATCTGAATGAGTACAGCGTTGGTTTATTGAGCACACACTGCAACACCGCTTAAGTTTCTCTCTATTAGCTTTACTGTCCCTTTCAAGGGCCAATATCAAGGGATCAGAGGAGGGTTTGATGCCGCAATCTCTCTGCCAATCAGGATGATTCCTGAGAGAGGAAAACATATCTGCGTATACCACCTTCTCTCATTTCTGTTTTTTCCTTAAGAATAGCATTAGTTGCACTAAAATTTCAGTCTAAAGTTCCAGTCGGTGGCCATCTGAGACCTTCTCCCAACTTATAAAGGGGCCATCAGTGCGTGCAGAATTTGATCAAACTTCGCTTATTTTTAGTGCCCCCATATCCTACTATCTCTTTCTAGTGTGTCAAAACACAGCCTTAAAGACTAGTTTTAGAAATTTCCTTGCTTTGACTAGTACCCATTGCCTCCTTCTTTTTGTGTTATCCTTTTTCTACCCAAATCTCTCTCTATACAGCCTCACAATCCTTTCCTAATCTTCCTTCCACATGCACCCCCAAGTTGCAGGTACTGAATGTGATTTTCCACACAAAGACTTTAGAATCTTAGGTTCAAAATCAGCTTGGTTAGGATGTCTCTATTTACACTGAGGGCATAGACTTTGCCATCTCTCAGAGGAGCAATGCCAACATTTTTCACAATTCCTACACCGTAACAGTAACCACATGGGGTGCCAACCTTTAGAAGCCCCAAAAGCTTTGTAACACCCGCAAAAGCAGGCTATTCCTCTTTTCTCTTGAACGTCCAGACACTCTTGTGCAGACTGTTCCCAGTCCAAAGCTACCAATCTCCCTGCTGAGGTTTTGTATATTCCTTCCAGATTACCCTGATCATTTCCTCTTTCTATCCAATAGTTCACTAGTCACAAATTTCCAAGGATCTAGTCCAAACCACTGAAGTAGAGAAACTCCTATTCTTCTAGCCATGATTTAAAATATCAAACCACTACACTGTAATCCTTAAAGTTCACAAATACGACCCTCTTTAAATTTTCAAGTGTCAAGGACACACCACTGCAGGAGGGAAATTATTTTAATTTGTCCTACCAGACTTACACCGTCCTTTCATCCTTTGTACTAAAAAAAAACCTCTCCTGACATAAACTAAAGCCATCTGGAAAGAGCCTGCCTAAACGACCAGGCTCTTTTGGCTTGGACTCGAACTTCAACAACCACTTCTATAAGCAAGCTACAACATAGCAACTAACACCACAGCCAGAATAACAACACAGGCAACACAAGGTAGAATTACTGATTTGTTGCAATTATAACTTTTGTCACAAGATGGCAGTCTTGCTCTAAAAATGCACAATGACCAAGGTGAGGAGGGGATCATTTAAACCCGAACACCAAGCGTTACAGGGAATACCATCCCCCGCAACCAGGAAGTCCCCATACACAACTTGAATCCCAAAGTTAAAATCACTGAGGGGAAGGGTATCTCTTTATTAAGGGATGAAGTATTCACTTCTTTTCAACACAGCACACAGTATGCAGCAATTTTAAACTATCACCCCAATCGCTTTGCCTTTCTCTGGCCGTAGTTCTGGTCATAGTTCAAGCTCCCAACCTGGTTCTGGCTGGTTTCAGGGCCCAGGTGCAGTTACAGTTTTTTCACTTTTGCAATATCCCAACCGCCCATCTCAATACAACAAAACCAAGTAAGTGATTTATTGTCTTAGCTCTACTGGCTTAATTACTTTCTACATTGCTTCAACTATAACCATTATATGTATAGCTTCTATTCCTCAGCTAAGCTCTTAACCCTTTGATTTTTGCTTCAGAGATACTTCAGGACTCATTCCAATAGGTCTACAACCTTCTTATGTTGTGGACCTGTCTTGGCTTGCAATGCAGGATGTAACCAAAAGTATGTATTCTATCACCATCTGTTAAAACCAGGTGGAGCAGTGATCTTTATCTTTTCCACAACCTATCCTTCCTCCAGGAAGATATCTTCCATTGATGGGCCATTGAGTCCCACTGCATGTCTGATAAAATTACATCATCCCATTGTGAGATACTCCACTCAGGGGGAGGAGCCAAGCATTTCCTACTTACATAAAAACTGAGATTTGGAACATCAGAGCAGCCTTTTTCCACCGGATTCCCAGAGGACAACCAGACAATTCTACATCATCACTGGACCTTTGGAGGAAAACTGCACCCTTCTACATGATCATTGCTTCAACAAAACCACATCTGTCACTCCAGGAGGGCTGCAGCCACCATTTAATGGGACTGCTACCAATACCCTGACTGACGGGGTGTCAGGTTGTATTCTGACTTTGTCAGTGTTTTGGTTTTCTGCATTACTGTATTTTTATTTTAATTTTCCTAGTAAATAACTGTTATTCCTATTCCCATATCTTTGCCTGGGAGCTCCTTAATTTCAAAATTATAATAATTTGGAGGCAGGGGGTTTACATTTTCCATTTCAAGAGAGGGTCCTGCCATCCTTAGTAGACACCTGTCCTTCAAACCAAGACAGGACCTCAGAGGTGGATGCAGCACTCCAGGTGGGATCTCACCAGACAAGAGTAGAGGGGGAGTATCATCTCCCTCATCCTGCTGGTCACACTTCTTTTGCTACAGCCCAGGATGCAGTTGGCTTTCTGGACCTCAAACACACATTGCCAGGTCATGTTGAGCTTCTTGTCCACAAACACACACAAGTCCTTGTCCTTGGGGCTTCTCTCAACCTATTCTCTGCCCACCCTGTACTTGTGCTTGGGATTGCCTGGACCCAGGTGCAGGACCTTGCACTTGACCTTATTGAACTTCATGAATTTTGCACAGACCTGTCCAAGTCCCTCTGGATGGCATACCATCCTCCAGTGTGTCAACTGCATGACATGGTGTAGTGGGAAAACTTGCTAAGGGCTCCCGCAATCCCACTATCCAAGTTGCTGACAAAGATGTTAAATAACACCAGACCCAATAATGATCCCTGAGAAATGCCACTCATCACTGTTCTCCAGTGGTGGAGTATAAGGATTTGGGTTTTTTTTTATTAGTTTCCTTTAGGACTTTCTGGTTCATCTCTTCAAAGCCCTTTTCAAACATTTTCTAGAAGTGGGTTTTTTTTTGTTTTACCATAATTTCATTTTCTTGTACTGAAGACTGTCTTCCTTATTGTGAAAGGGTTTCTGAAAATGATTACTATTTATCCTAAGTATGTGGGATGAACCAGGTTTTGTCCAATGGTTAAAAGCCATCCTGTGTGGTGGTCTCCCTAACATGCAGTGCCTAACAGAAGTGTTATAGGTGGGTGATGTGATGGTTGGCCACCACAATTAAGAGATGAATATTATGTGTATCTTAAGAGAAGATTTTTTTAGATTTATAGTTATGTTATTATAATATGTCTTTCCATAGTCCTCTTTCCCCTACCCCTTGTATATCCTTAGTAATCGGGGCATTTGGGGAAGGGCTGGTTTGTTACTAGGAGGTGCGGTATAATGACTCCTGACCTCCAATCAAGATATAAGAAAGTAATATCCACCAATGGACGGCAGAGAAAGAGTTGTCTGACAGAACTTTGGGAGGAGCTAAGAGTATAAAAGGCAGAGCATGCATTTTGCAAATGAGCGCATGACTGCCAGTCATGGGGGATCCCAACGCTGCCCTTTTTCCTTATTCTGTCTTTTACTGTATTTTTTGTTAAGGTTTAATAAACCTTTGAAATTCTAAAAGTTAGGGTCGTTTGTGACAGAAGTTGAATTGTATCTAGGGGTTAAAACCTAAGTATGAACTCTATGAGAGTTTTATCTTCTCATGAAAGTTTTATTAGTCATTTCACATTGTCTAGCTAATCTTGAATTAATACTTGAAATCCTAGGAGTAGACAATATTTTCCCAAATGCAAAAAGAGAATAAATCTTTCTGAAAACAAATAAAAGGATTTTTAGTCAGTGAGATGCTTTCTTTTACTATCATTTTTGCCTATGGTGATTTCATAGAAACATAGAATATGCTGAATTGGAAGGGACACATCAGGATTATCGAGTCAAACTCTTGGCCATGCACAGGACATGCCAACAATCCCATCCTCTGCCAAATGCTCCTTGAACTCAGGCAGGCTCAGTGATGTGACCACTTCCCTGAGGAGCCTGTTGCAGTGTTAACCACCCTCTGGGTGAAAATCCTTTTCTTGATATCCAACCTAAACCTCCTCCGACTGAAGCTTCATGCCATTTTCTCAAGTCCTGTCACTGGTCATGAGAGTGAAAAGGTCGGTACCTACCCCTTCTGCTTTCTCCCATGAAGATGTTGAAGATCGGAATTAGGTCTCCCCTCAGTGTCCTCCTCTTAAGACTGAACAAACGAAGTGAGCTTAGCTGCTCCTGTGAGGACTTAAGAGAATGCAGTGAGATGTCTCAAAACACTGTCAAAGAAACAAGTCCCCATAAGATAAGCCACCACAACAGGAACTTTAGATAAGCACAGATGGCAAAAAAGAAGGCACTAATTCCAGGCCTAAACAGAGATGAAAGTTTGGAATTAGCACACAAAATTCCACTGTGCAGACTGTGGGAAAGGAAACCACTGCTTACACCCATGCTAGCCCAAATTGTGAGAAAATCTGTGACCATCCCTTGGATACTCAGAACTTGGACTTTATAGAGGTGGTACCTCCAAAAGAATGACTCTGGGACCCCCATCAGAAAGGAGACAAGGGTGAAGAAGGACTAGCAGGATGCCGCAGGAATCCACATGGTGATATCTTCTCCTTAATCTGTCTCTCTCATTCTCTTTCTCTTCCCATCCCTTCTCTCTTCCTTTCTATCTATCTCATATTGTCAGCAAACTTACAGTAATTTCACGATTATAAACCGCACCTGATTATAAGCCACACTTCCGAGTGTCGGCAACTTTTGGTTCTTTGACCATATATAAACCGCACTGGATTATAAACCACACTTTCATTTGCAGCAAGGACCCGCGTGCAACAAAGTAACGAATTGGTAACAATTGCGCGATCACGGAGTTTACTGGCAGGTGCTCAATTTGCCAACATTTTTCATGGATCGGGGTAGCTTTTAAACGCAGCCTAAAAACTAAAAAAAATACAGAGAAAAATCACTCAATTTTATTAAACCTGACAGCTCCACTCTCGCCCAGGTGAGGGGAGGGTGCAACCGAGGGGGGCGAAGGCAGCGGGGCTGTGCGGGCTGGGGACCTACTGCCCTGGGCTGTCAGAGGTGGCGGGGGCCACAGGCGGGAAAGTGCCAGGGTGGCTCCGGCGCCGGGTGGACCCTGCTGCTCACCGGTCAGGCTGGTGCCCTGCCCTGGGCACTGCGTGGCAGCGGGTGGGAGCGCGGAGCCCAAACCCGCCGGTGTCGGGGGCTGCGAGCCTGGCGGAGCCACTTGGAGGGGGTCTGCGGGGGAAGGTGCCACTGCCCAACCACTGCCCCACACGCTGCTCAACCGTGTCCAGGCCCACCAATGTCCGCAGCTGTGCCGTGTACATGGGGTGAGCACGGCACCACACCAGGGGCTGCGAGCCTGGCGGAGCTGCAGCAGGCAGAGCCGCAGGGCCTCTGCGTACCTCCAGCGCCACACAACCCCAGGCACAGACCGGGTGGGAATGCGGTGGGTGGTGTGAGGGATGACGGCGTCAGTGGGGTTCCGCAGCTGCCAGGGCTCTGCAACTCTTGCGGCTCACACTTCCGGGTTGGGAAATTTCCGAACTTTGTTCATATATTGTCCGCTCCTGAGTGTAAGCCACATTTCCGGATTCGGACCAAAATTTTAGTCAAAAGATTGCGGCTTATATTCATGAAATTACTGTACTTAGGACCAGTACTCTTCAGCATCTTCATTAATGACTGGGACACAGAACTCAAGGGGTTACTATGATGGAACCCTGAGGAACCCCACTATTGACTAGTCACCAGCCTGATGTCACCCCATTCACCATAACCCTTTGTGCCTGACCCATGAACCAGTTGCTCACCCATAGTATGATGTGTTTATCTAGCTAGGGGCTGAACAGATTGTCCAGAAGAATCCTGGGAAAGACAGTATCGAAAGCTTTGCTCAAATCAAAAAGATTATATCAACTGGCTGCCCTTGATCAACCAGGTGGGTTATCTTGTGATAGAAGGAAATCAGGTTTGATAAGCAGAACTTTCCCCTCATGAAGCCATGTTATCTGTGCCCGATGATTGCATTGTCTTTCAGGTGTTTTTCAATACCTCCCAGAATAATCTTTTCCATTATTTTACCTGCCACTGAAGTGAGACTGACAGGTCTATTTCCAGGGTCCTCCTTCTTGAAAATTGGGACAATGTCCACCAACTTCCAGTCAGTTGGGACCTCTCCAGATTCCCAAGTGTGTGAATCAACACATACAAGTAACCCAGGGCAACAACCCAACCACAGCTGACATGCAAAGAGCAGATTTCATTACCATGCTAAAAACGCTGGGTGGCAGAGACACATGGGGGCACAGGTTTCATTAGTCTCAGTTCATCCTAGCAGACAGAGGGTTCTACTGCCAGTCCCAAAATACCAAAGGGTTTCACTCAGACACAGTTTATCACAAGGCTATGCTTTTATGATCTCTGTCTCCCAGCAGGAAGCTCAAGAATGTCTGTGAGAGTGTTATCTCTCCATAGGAATTTTGCTTCTCAAAACAGGCAGAGGATAAACAACACTAGGCATAATAAATGGACATTTCCCACAGACATTCTTAGCATTGCCAGCTGCAAGGTCACTTTGCTATTCCCTTCTCACCATCATTTACCAAAATATGAGTATTGGTCTAATACCTATACTCAACTATGACTGACAAAAAGACTAACAATTTAAAGTTAGAAAGGGTATGTTTATTCAGCGCTGGGCAGCAGTGTGAGGTAACTCTCCAATATGCACTGCGAAATTACAAGTGATCACAGAGTCTATATATTGACAAAAGCTTCAAACAGTTACATATTCATAATGCCAGCCCCTCCCATCCCTGCTTCCTATGATAATTACAGTAAATTCACAAATACAAGCCGCACTGAGTATAAACCGCATCTCTGGGTGTTGGCAAATATTTCGTTCTTTGTCCATAAATAAACCGCACCTGAATATAAACCGCTCTGTCGTTCGCAGCGAGGACCCGCTTGCAACAAAGTTGCCAAATAGTAACAGAACCGCGGCATGGCGGGGGGATTTACTGGCTCAACTAAGGCTGTGTAGGCTCGGCCCGCTAGGGGCTGCTGACGTGGCCAGGTGGCCCAGCTCGACGTTGCCACTCGGGGCTGGTCGCGTCCTCTGGGCTCACTCGCCCCGGCCCCGCTCCCGCCGCGGCGCCGGCCGGGCACGGAGAGCGCGCCCCGCTCACTCTGCGACGCGGACCGAGCGCAGAGCACCCCCTGCTCCCGCCACGGCGGAGGAGGGCGGGGACGGAGCCCCCCCCCTCCTCCCTGAGCCGCAGCAATGGCGGCGCGGGGCCCCCGCCGGCTCCTCGAGCCGCGGCAATGGCGGCGCGGGCCCCCCCCCTCCTCCCCGAGCCGCAGTGGTGGTGGTGCAGGGCTCCCCCCCGTCTCTCCCCTAGGTTGCGGCAGAGGAGAGAAGGAGAGAGCTCTCCTGCCTCTCTTCCCGCCCCCCGTGCTGCCTGCAGGGAGCCAGGCTCCACCCGCGGTGCAAGAGAGTAACAATTTGTAACAATCACCAAATGTCAGCTTTTACTGGCAGGTGCTTGGCTCAGCACCCTGGCTGGCACGTCTGGGGTTGTAAATGTCAGAAAATTATTCACATATTAGCCACCCCCGAGTATTAGCCGCACTTCCGGGTTTCCACCAAAATTTTTGTCAAATTGCTGCGGCTTGTATTCGTGAAATTACTGTAGCTTGAATGGCTATTAAGCACCTGTGGTTGGTTTCTTGAATTAAGACTGGGGTCATTTTTGTGGGAATGGGTCTTAAAAAGAGGAAGTAAGGTGAGTCTTCCTGGCCCTGAATTCTTGACCTTTTCTATTGATGACAATACAAATGGCTTCTGGGACAAATCCTTTTTTTTTTTTTTTACTTTTTTTGTGACTTTGAATTAGTTTCTGGTTGCAATTGTTCGTTTTTCTTTGGATCTACTTACTAATTTCATCTTTTCCCATTGCAACCACAAGTGAGTAAACATTAAATGACGGGCAATTAATTATTTAAGTTTCAGATAATTATTTCAAGCCTAGTTTCTTCTAACTACTGACTTAACTAGAAACCTAATTTCTCTAAGATTAGTGTATCAACCAAATCTTCTGGTATTAACTCTTTCCTCTCAACACCAAGTCGGCTCAAAAATCGAAAGACATTTTGTGATGGCATCAGTAGCTCTTTGAGGATTCTTGGATTAATCCCATCAAGCCCCATCAATTTGTAGGGCTCCAGGTGAAACAGCAGATCCTGCACAAGTTCAGGGTAAATTGGGTGTTTATCTTTGTTGCAGTCATGGTCCTCCAGCTCAGGGCATTGGGACCCCCTTGGTCAGGCATCACTGATTTGAACACAACTATAACAAATTTCTTCAAACAGAGATTTGAAATAGGATATTGCCTACAAATCCCATTTTAATAAACTTCTGTTTTGAGGATAGTTAATGGGAGTAATGAACCTTAAGTATTCTTTCCTCTACGTTCTGAGCAGTTAATATTCCATATTAAAATGATGGGTTTGGTAGGTGTCAGTGGCGTCTCAGGAGCTCGAGAAGACCACCTGGTATGTTCAAAAGTCTCTGTTACCCAGCCCGAGAATTGAAGAAAAAGTCTGGAGTCTTCGCTTGTAGTTTCTGAGGTTGTTTATTTTATCTTGTATAAGAAGTTCTGTCCCTGACCAGCTGAGGTCCGTTCAGCAGGTCAGTCCAAGGCACACTGCCCACCTTCACGACAGTATTATCTTTATATACTACAAACTACGTGAACATTATTTACAGTTCTTTTCCAATACCTATCACCTATGTTGTATAGTCCAGTTCAACTCTAAACCAATCCAAAGGTGCCAACATCACCCAGAAGATGGATGCCAAGAAGAAGGAGAAAGAAGAACACACCCAAATTCCTCCATCTTGACCCCAAAACCCCATTCTAAAAAATCTTAAAAATCTTACTTTTTCACCCTGTGATAAACTAACTTATATACTACTTATATTTTGTGACTTGTACCTCTTCATACAAAGGTGGTAATTTTTCCCATGGGTTAAAATCAAAGGCACAGAGGTCCTGGACTCTGTGCCAAGGTATCTGAGCCCCCTGCCAGGGTCTTAAGCCATCCAGGGCAGTGCCCTAGTTTGGAGGACAGGTGTCTGCCAAGAAAGGCAGAAGCCACTCTTTGAAATGGAGAATGTAAAACTCCTCCCTCCAAATTATTATAATTTTGAAATCAAGCGGCTCTCAGGCAAAGATAAGGGAATTAGGAACAACAGTTCTTTACTAGGGAAATTAAAAGAGAAATACAGTACTACAAAGAAACAAAACCCAAGCCCTGACAAAGAGTACAACCTGACACCCTGTCAGGCAGGGTGTTGGTAGCAGTATGACTAAATGGTGGCTGTAGTCCTCTTGCAGTGACAGATGTGATTCAGTTGAAGCAGTGCTCCTGTAGAAGGTGCAGTTTCCCTCCAGAGGTCCAGCAGTGATGTGGAGGAGACTCATTTCCCTCTGGTGTCCAGTAGAAAAAAAAAGGGCTACCTTAGTGTCCCAAAACCTCTGCTTTATCTTGGTAAGAAATGTTGGGCTCTTCCCCCTGGTTGGAGCAATTTCCAATGGGATGAAGTAATTTTATCAGTCACACAGTGGGACTCAATGGGCCATTGGCAAAAAATGACTACCTGGAGGAAGGATGGGTTGTGAAAAGATAAAGAACAATGCCCCACCTGGTTTCAATGGATGGCCCATTATCAGAATATCTCCCACGGAGATAAGGATCACTGCCCCCACCCTCAACAGATGGTGATAGAATAGATACCTTTTATCACATCCTGTATTGTAACCCCAGACATTATCTACCCCTTATTCCATTGCCATCTGCATAATGACACCTTACACACCGTTCTCACTTAAGATTAGGTTTCCCTGCGGTACACAATGGGTTTCTCCCTCTTTCTGCATTACCTACCAAGTGTAACCATGTCCTTGAGCAAAAACAATTCCACGGATGGGTTTGTCCTTTCCCATGCTGGGACTAATCCAAACAGTCTTTCCTAAAATACCTTTTATTCATACTACAGGGACTTTATCTCCATCCACTATATGCAAGGGTTCAGACTGGGCAGGACCAGCTCGATTGATAGACTCTCGGGTGTTGACTATCCAGGTGGCCTTTGCTAAGTTCGTTTCCCAATTCTTGAAGATTTCCAAGCCAAGTGCTTACAGCGAGGTCTTAAGTAGCCCAATGCACCATTCAGCTTACCCGGCAGCTGCTGGATGGTAAGGGATATGATATATCTATTCAATGCCATGTTCTCTGGCCCAGGTGTTGATAAGGCCATTTTTAAAATGAGTCCCATTGTCTGACTCAATTCTCTCAGGGGTACCATGCTTCTAAAGGATCTGTTTCTCAAGGCCCAGGATGGTGTTTTGGGCAGTGGCGAGAGGCACAGGGTAGGTCTCCAACCATCCAGTGGTGGTTTCTACCGTGGTTACCACACAGCGCTTGGCTTGATGGGTTTGAGGCAGTGTGATGTAGTCAATCTGCCAGGCCTCTCCGTACTTATATTTAGACCAAGGTCCACCATACCAGAGGGGCTTTACCCACTTGGCTTGCTTGATGGCAACACACGTTTCAGAGTCATGGATAACTTGAGAAATACTGTCCATGGTTAGATCCACCCCCTGGTCTCGTGTCCACTTATAGGTGGCGTCTCTGCCCTGATGACGTGAGGTATCATGGGCCCATCGAGACAGGAACAATTCTCCCTTGTGTTGCCAATCTAAGTCTATTTTTGACACCTCTATCTCTGAGGCCTGATCTACCTGCTCGTTGTGTCGGTGCTCCTCATTAGCCCGACTCTTGGGGACATGGGCATTCACATGACAAACTTTCACAGGGAGCTTCCCTACCCAGGTGGCAATGTCTTTCCACTGATCAGAAGCCCAGATTGGTTTTCCTGTACATTGCCAGGTTGTCGTTTTCCACCTTTCCAGCCAACCCCACAGATCATTGGCTACCATCCACGAGTCAGTATAAAGGTACAGCTTTGGCCCCTTCTCTCTTTCAGCAATGTCCAGGGCCAGTTGTGCAGGTTTGAGTTCAGCAAGTTGACTTGATCCACCTTCTCATTCGGTAGCTTGTGCAACCTGTCGTGTGGGGCTCCATTCAACTGCTTTCCACTTCCGATTCATCCCCACGATGCGGCAGGAACCGTCAGTGAAAAGAGCATAGCGTGTTTCATATGCTGGCAGTTGGTTATACGGTGGGGCTTCCTCAGCCCGGGTCACTTGTTCCTGCTCCTCTTCATCAGTGAGACCAAAATTTTTACCTTCTGGCCAGTTTGTAACTATCTCCAAAATGTCAGAGCGATTCGGGTTTCCAAAAAGGGCACGTTGTGTGATGAGGGCAATCCACTTACTCTGTGTGGCATCGATGGCGTGGTGGGTAGAGGGAAACTTTCCTTTGAACATTCACCTCAGCACTGGTAGTTGGGGTGCAAGGAGGAGTTGTGCTTCCATGCCAATCACTTCTGAGGCAGCTTGGACTCCTTCATAGGCAGCCAAGATCTCCTTCTCTGTGGGACTGTAGTTGGTTTTGGACCCTCTATAGCTTCGGTTCCAGAATCCCAGAGGTCGGCCTCGAGTCTCCCCAGGCACCTTCTGCCAAAGGCTCTAGGACAGACCATGGTTGCCGGCTGCAGTGTAAAGCACATTCTTCACCTCTGGTCCCGTCCTGAATGGGCCAAGGGCTACCGCATGAGCGATCTCCTGCTTGATCTGGGCAAAGGCTTGCTGCTGCTCAGCACCCCAGTGGAAATCATTCTTTTTGCAGGTGACCCGGTAGAGAGGGCTCACAATCTGACTGTACTCAGGAATGTGCATTCTCCAAAAGCCTATGGCACCTAGGAAAGCTTGTGTTTCCTTCTTGTTGTTGGTGGAGAAACCACCTGGTTTCAATAGATGGCCCATTAGCAGAATATCTCCCACAGAGATAAGGATCACTGCCCCCACCCTCAACAGATAGTGATAAAATAGATGCCTTTTATCACATCCTGTTTTGTAACCCAAGACAGGCAGCCAAAGGGATGTCCTGGGTTCCCACATCTCCCCTCCTGTTTGAACCAAAAACACCTCCTTTGCGGCCCTGTTCATGGCCTGCTGCATGCATTGAAAAATGCATGGCAGAATGAGTAGAATTACAAGCCCTACTAATACATAAAACCCTATATTCAAAAGTTCCTTCCACAATGGTGAAAGGTTTAAAAAGTCATACACACCATCCATCCACAGGAATCGACATGACCTGCGAAACCTTTGGAGGGATGTCCTTTGGAATTGGCCAATCTTTCACTGGCAAGCCCACCAAACATGTTGAGAATAGTTTTTTCGGTCTTGAGTGTGTCAGACTATAGGTGTGCAAACCTGCTGCATTGGCTAAGCTTTCCCAAAGGTTCTCCTTTGGTTGAATCATTGGTAAATCTGCCCCATTGCCTAAGACAATTGATAAAAGAATGGAACACAAAACCATCTGAGTGAATCCCAGATGGAACCTTGGGCTCATGATTTCCCCCATGTAAGAATCTTTTGCAATGCAATGACACCCAAGTCCTGAAAGAAACCCCAAGTCCTTGAATTCCTTATGTGTTGATCGAGGAGGTTTTCACGATCTCGGCTTCTGGTTCCGTCTGTGTGCTCGCCTCTTCGCTTCCAGGGTCTGTGTCTGCTTGCGTCTGGGTCCGATATGGCTTCATCTGTCTCCCTGACACCCACTTCAGTCCTCGTTCTGTGGAGACACAAGCAAAACCCTTCCCCCAAGTAATTAATTTAAAAGGTCCTTCAATCCATCCTGTCTCTGGATTTTGGATCAAAACTAAAGGATCCTCCCTTAACTTTGCCCGTGTGCTGTTCGAAAAGTGTCTTATGATCGGTGGAGTGGGCTCTGAAAAAGAACCGTTCAAAAAATTCAATACATCCAAAGCTTTGTTCAACCGCATGTGAGGCGTTGCCTCTGCCTCCCCCCTTTTTTGTTTATCCGAGAGGGTTTTCAGGGTATGATGTGTTCTCTCAGTGATTGCCTGACCTGTGGGAGAGTGGGGAATGTCAAAGGTATGTTTGACACCCCACTTTTTCAGAAATTTGTCAAGCACCTTGCAGATATATGTTGGACCATTGTCTGTTTTAATTTCTTGAGGCACTCCTAATGATGCAAATGCTTGCAAAAAATGTCAACAGGCATGCTGTGCGGTTTCCCCTATATGTCATGATGCAAAGATTGCTCCTGAGAAAGTGTCTACTGAAACATGAATGTTCTTGAGCTTTCCAAAAGATGGATATTTTGTGATGTCAGTTTGCCACAGCTGAAGACTCTGCAATCCTCTCGGGTTAACTGCTCGTGTGGATGCAGGTGGTTGCACAAGCTGATAGTCTGGACAAGCCTGGATAATTTCCTTTGCTTAACTTTTTGAAATGTGAAAAGATTCCATCAATGCCTGTGCATTTTGATGGAAAAAATGCATGGCTCAGTTTTGCCTGTTCCAAGATGTCTGGCAAGGTTTGCAAAATGGACATAGTTAATTCGTCTGCCTGAGCATTCCCTTCTGCTAGAAGGCCTGGGAGAGATGAATGTGCCCTGATGTGAGTGATAAAATATTTATGTGTTCTCTTTTCCAGCAGTGTTTTCATACATAATAAGTATGAATATAGAGGCTCATTGTTTGTCTCTCTCAGAAGTGATCCTTCCAATCTTTTGACCACATTAGCAACATATGCTGAATCTGTGATCAAATTGAGAGGCTGCTGGAATAATTCAAAAACTCTGACCACTACTGCTAATTCCACAATTTGTGGTGAACCTTGTACTATTTTTATGTCTTATTCTCATTCTCCCATAACTAAATTTTGCCATGTGATTACTGATTTATGGGTCTTTCTTGAACCATTGGTGGATACTGTGATCCCATCCAATGGTTCCTCACTTATTTTTGGTTTTTCCCTAAAACTTAATTTTGCTTTCAACAACCTGTGACTTGGATAGTGAATTGTACAAACACCTGGATAGTCTAACAATGTGATTGCTAAGTCTTGTGATTTCTGATTTGCCCAATCAAAATATTGTTTTTTTAAGAGTAGATAAATTATTGAAAAATCTTTGCCTGCCATTGTCAGCAACCTTGTCCTTGTTTTCATTATGATCTGAGCTGTCATCTCCAGGTTTGTGAGGATTGTTTTCAGGGACCTGTAAGATAAAAAAATCCACTCTATGATTAAAAAAGGGTCTCTTTGAGACTCATCCCACTGAAAAATCAGACCATACAACTGTGTCTTTTCTCCCAACACTGCTAAACAAAAGGGCAGGGAAGCCACATAACAATGTGCCTGTCTCTGCTGGATGATCTCTGCAATCCTTCCTAGCATTTTTTGTGCTTCTGGTGTGAGAGTTCTGGGAGATTTGATGTTGTTGTCTCCTCTCAAAAGATTGAATAGAGATGAGAGATCATCATTTGTGACTCCCAAGATTGGTCTCATCCAGTTGATTTCTCATAGAAGTTGTTGTAGATCTTGCAGATTGTTAATTCTCAAGCTGATCTCTATTTTTTGAGGTTTTATTGTTTGCTCTGTGATTTTCCATCCCAGATATTTCCATGGTGCCATCTCTTGAATCTTCGAAGTGCACTGATTTCCAGTCCTGCCTTTTGCACTTCTGAAATCACACAGTCACGATCTTTTTGTAGCTCCTGTTGTGTTGATGCTGCAATGAGCAAATCATCCATGTAATGAATGATTTCTGCTTCCGGATATTTTTCCCTTGCTGGAGCCAAAGCTCGAGCCATGTACCATTGGCAAATAGTCGGCGAGTTTTTGAGGCCTTGTGGTAAAACCACCCAATGGTACCTTTCCAGAGGTTCTTCCCTGTAGAGAGTTGCAACAGAGAACGCCAGTTGATGAGCATCATCTGGATGAAGTGAAATGCTATAAAAACAGTCCTTGAGATCGATGATCACAAGTGGTCAATCTCTCGGAATCATTGTGAGAGAAGGAAGTCCCAGTTGAAGTGATCCCATGTCCTCGATGACCTCGTTGAGTCTTCTGAGATCATGAAGCAATCTCCATGAACCTGAAGCCTTCTTTTGAATGACAAACACTGGAGAATTCCAGGGACTATTTGTTGGTTTAATGTGTCCCTTTTGCAGTTGTTCCTTGACCAAACTCTTTAGAGCACTCAATTTCTTTCGCTCCAGGGGCCACTGATCCACCCAAAGAGGTTTGTCCGTCTTCCAGGTTAGTTTCGGAGTGGTGAGTGCCACAGTGATCCCCACTAAAAATCCAGTTCCAGTCTCAGGCCCCGTTGTGCCAAAAGGTCCCTCCCCCATACTGTGATGGACTGTTGCACAATGAAAGGATGAATGACCGCTGCTTTTTCCCCTGGTCCTGAGAAAACAATTGCATTTTCACTTTGCAGACATACAGAGTTTCCTCCTATGCCTGTGATTGAACCCAAGGGTGCTGCTAAAATCCATTCCCGTGGCCAAAAGATGTATGAAATAACTGTGACGTCTGCCCCCGTGTCGAACATCCCTTTGATGGTGATTGTCTTGTCACCACATGTCAGTTGACAGGAAATGATGGGTCAATCCCGACCTATATGTTTCACCCAAGAGACGTGAATGTCCAAATGGTCGTTGAATGAAGGATCCTGTTGATCAAACACCAGCATGACTTGTTCCATTGGATGAGGTGGTAAGGCAATAGCTTTGGTTATTGGAGTGTTTTCTGGAACAGTTAATGGTGGCCAAAGAGCTCTGGCTAAAACTGTCAGCTCTTCATTGCGATCTGCTGAGATGATTGAAGGATAAATGATCAGTCCAAAGATGTTGCTTCTATCTTTGCCTAGTATTAAAAAATCCTGCCTTTTCCAGGAGGCTCCAGTGCCACCTGTGGGTATCACTGCGTGATTTTCATTCAGGAAGCATATCAATTTGGAAGCTGCCAGGATGCACTGTGCTCCAGGCAGCAGTAATTCTGAGTCACTGGGGATGCCAGTGATTGTCCTGCTGAGGGAGTCTGATTGACGTTCCCTGATAAGTGCCCTGTCTGCGATGTTTCTCCCTGCGCCATCACCATCACTTGTGTCGTCGCGCGTTAACGATTTGTGCTCTTTTTTGAGTTTCCCAGAAGAGGTAGAGGTCTTCCGTCTACATCTGTCTGAGAATGGCACTCACTTGCAAGGTGCATCTTTCATCTTGGACAAACATCCGGTGGCTTTCCAGTCTTTGTGAGTTGAGGACATTTCCTCTTGAAATGCCCAAACCCCCTACATTTGTAACATTGTCTTCCAGGGGAGTTGTTATGTTTTTGAAAGTTTGCGAAAACCCTGTCAAGGTTTTCACTCTGTGCCTGGAGCATTTTCTCCACTCATTCCTTCACGATGGATGCAACATGTTGAGGTGTCTCCACCTTACTGCATACTTCCACCATCTCCGCCAGAGAGGGTTGACCTGGGATTGTGCTGATGACTCGTTTGCATTCCTGGTTGGCATTGGCAAATGCGAGGCTTTTGAGTAGATGTGGTTTTGCTGCCTCATCAGTCACCTGCCTGTCCACCACTTGTGTGAGCCAGTCTGTGAATGAAGAAAAAGGTTCAGAGGCACCTTGTCTGATATCTGTGTAGATGGTTTCTTGAATGCCTGTTGGTGCAACTTGTAGAATTGCCTTCTGTGCGGTTTCTTTGATGTCGCTCAACACCTCTCTTGGAAGTCTCGCTTGTTGCACTGGATTGTCCTCAGGAGGATCACCTGCTAATTGTGCCATGGTGAGAGCTGCATTGGGCACACCTTGATATCTGGTCCTCAGCTCTCCAAGGACTCTTCTCCATCTGCTGTCCCACATGAGCGCTTGCGTGTCTGTGAGAATCAGCGACACAAGAGATCTGAGATCATAATGAGTTAAATCATATATATTGAAAGTACCTTTTAGAAGTTGTTTGAAATATGAAGATCCCAGTCCATTGTCTCTGATGGCCTTGATTAAATCTTTAACTACCTCATGATCTAATCATTCCCATCTTGGATTTTGGCCCTGATTATCATAATTGACAGGCATTGCAATGTCTCCTGTACCAATCACAGGATACCTTTTATCTTTTGCTAAATTCATCCTGATGCTTGGCCAATCTATCAATGTCTGCGTTTCCATGGGCATTGGCCTGTTGAGGGGAGTTATCTGTTGTGCCTGTTGCCATGCTGTAGCTTCCCCTATTTTGGAACTCACCGGCATCAGTGGCACCGACACACTTTGTTGAGCTGTTCCTGGTTCTGGTTGGGGAGCAGGGATCTGCGACTCTTGAGTTGTTTGAAAAATCTGTGGAAGTTGAGCCCACAACTCTAGAAAAGATTCCAAAGTTGTTCCAATACAATGTAAGAAAATTTTGACAATACCTTTTGGTATCATGACTGATTGTCCTTGGTTGGATGAGCCGGCATCAGTTTAAACCGCCAAGGCTGGAACACCCTGTGAAGCTGTAATGCATACTGTATCATCCTGTTGTTCCGCTTCAGCAGGAATGTCCTGCGCCCTTTTCTTTAAACTGGATTTCTTTTTGTAAGAAATTGGAAAAAAATCTTGCAATGTTACTGTTCCGCCACTAGGTGGCGTTGTCATCCGCCCTGCCGGGGTCGACTTAACTTTTTATTTTGCCTTTGATATATTTTTGCTACCAATTCTTACTTGTGACTCTGAGAGGGTTTTGAGCGTTTCACACAACTCTTGCAACTTTTGTGAGAAAACCTCAGCGTCAGATTTCTATTGAAACTGTACTGCCTGCCGTGGATGGTCGCGCGCCTGTTGCCATGAGAACTGCGATGCGATTGACGCGGTGGTGTCTAGAGAAACGCCTCCACCCTGACCACGCCCCGTCTCAGCTTGCGTCACCCCAGGGGCGCGGCCGCCTTTGCCCTGACCACGCCTCCTCTCTACCTGGTCCAGCGCAGCCGCGCTCTCGGAAACGCCCCCTTTCTCATCGCGACCACCCTCATCCCCGCTGTTTCCATCCCCCTCCGAGCCCGATGTCCCCGCCTCGCTCCCATCGGAGCCGGCCTCTTGTGGCTCTGTGCCAGCACTCGCCCCCGGTGTCGGTCGGTCCCGCCCCGCTCGCGCTTCAGGGTTTTGCGTCCCCCGTGCACGCCTGCTGCGTCCCGCCGCCACCGCGCATGTGCCCATCGCCGCCGCGACCACTGCCACCGGCGCCGCCGACACACGCCCCGTTCCGCCTGGCCCGCTCACTCCTATCGCTGCCGCTGCCAAGCGTGTCGCAGAAGGCTGCTGCTCGCCCGCTCTCACGATCGCACACGCCGTTCCCGCAGCATCTCCCGTGGTCCCCGCAGCGCCTCCCACTGTCCCCGCACCCCCCCGTCTACCTCCGGAACCTCGCCAACCGCCTGTGCCGCTCCCCCACGCCACAGTATCATGGTATCGTCTTCCGTGGGGATTTGTGCCGATTTTGCCGCATCTGGGAGACAAGCCTTAAAAAAGCAGAAATCTAAGTCCTCTAATTCACTTGGGAAGATTTCTAGCTTAAGTTTTCCCGGAATTGGATGGGATGGATCTGGTGACCCAGGGGAAACAGGGGTTCCAGGGGATTCCGGAGATTCTGGGGTCTCTGGGGATTCGCTCCGAGCCGTTTCAGGCTCTCCCTGATTAGCAATTGTCGTCTGCTGCTGGCAAGACGTAAACTCTCCCGTTTGCTGCTGGGAGGACGGGAACTCTCCCCCAGCCTCTGGGGGACTTTGTGCTGCCCGCTGGTAGCTGGCAGGACTCGCGCTTCCGCGAGAGATGACTTCAAGCATTATCCTTGCTGGGGATAAGAGCTTCAAGGCTTCTTTATCTTTTTCAGTTGCCAAATCATAAAGACGTCTGTTTATCTCTTGCCAAAAACCTGGCTCAAACAACAGATTTGTCTCTGCATGGGGAAACTGTAACCGAACCCACAACAATAAATTTTTGAGTTCTTTTTCTGGAATTGCCACTGGATGAGTGGCAGCCACCCCTTTTAAGGTGGACAGAAGACTTAGCTGATCCTGGGAGTATGTCCCCCCCATATTCTGAATTCTGACCTGTCTTACCAAAAGTACATTGTCTTCAAAGTCGATTTAGATAGTTTTTTCCTGGTCACTGGCCGGCAGGTCACAGGTGAGGATTCCCGGGCTTCCTCCCGTCCGAGTCGAGCTTGGAGCAACCTGTCTCTCAGCAGAGGTCAAAATTTCTTCCCTGGACTTTTCTCCGATGGTGTGCCTCTTCTCGGGCTGTAATTTAGGCTGGTAGCCCACCCTGGTGCCCACTCTGGAGCCCACCCAGGGACGCGAATATGTCGGTGGTGTCTCAGGAGCTCGAGACGACCAACTGTGTAGTTTAAAAGTCTCTGTTGCCCAGCCCAAGAACCGAAGAAGGAGTCAGGAGTTGTCTTCTGTAGTTCCCAGAGTTATTTATTTTATCTTATCTAAGAAGTTCTTTCCCTGACCAGCTGAGGTCCGTTCAGCAGGTCAGTCCAAGGCACACTGCCCACCTTCAGGACGGTATTATCTTTTTATACTACAAACTACGTGAACATTATTTACAGTTCTTTTCCAATACCTATCACCTATGTTGTACAGTCCAGTTCTACTCTAAACCAATCGAAACGTGCCAACATCACCCAGAAGATGGATGCAAAGAAGAAGGAGAAAGAAGGACAGAACACACCCAAATTCCTCCATCTTGACCCCAAACCCCTATTCTAAAAAAATCTTAAAAATCTTACTTTTTCACCCTGTGATTAACTTATACTCTACTTATTTTTTGTGACTTGCAACTCTTCATACAAAAGTGGTAATTTTTCCCATGGGTTAAAATCAAAGGCACAAAGGTCCTGGGCTCTGTGCCAAGGCTTCTGAGCCCCCTGCCAGGGTCTCAAGCCATCCAGGGCAGCCAGAGGGATGTCCTGGGTTCCAATAGGTAGGGGTTTTTTTTAGCTTTTTTAGTTAAAAAAGTATCATTTTTTAGATTTGTGAGTTTTTAAAAATTTTGATTTTTAATAAACTTTATAATTTTCTCTTTTTTTTTTTTAGAAGGCAAATGTAACCAAAGAGCTTATATATGCACACGAGAATAAACAAGCACACATTTTAAACAGATGGATATTAAATATCATTTCAGTATCTTGATAGAAATATTATTTGTACTTTTAAGAAAAGTCAAGAATAGAATTTTTTTGTAGAAATGACACATATCCAAATTCTGGAATGAGATGTTTAGAGAGCAAACACTCTAAACTTGCTTTTCTCTGCTGTCTTCAGTAGTTTATTCAGCATGTGTAATCTACATTTCCATTCCTCTTCCAAGATACTCAGACACTGCACAAGATAGTGAAAATTCAAAAACAAAGTATAGCTGATGCATTATAGGAAAAAACTAATTTATTTTTTTTTTAACTTCAGTAGTATTTTATATTGTCGTGACAGCTCAAAAACTGGTGGATATAATTATGATGTTAATTTGGGGGATTTGGTTGGAATGGATGCCTCCCTAGAAGCTTTTCAAAAGATCCAGCCTTGTGTATGATAGGCATTAAAAATTCTTTTTTTTCATTTAACGTAAGACAGTACCTGTTCTAGACTCCAAATAGAATGCACAAAACCCTTGTAAAATAGTGTGCTAGTTTGGAGGACAGGTGTCGGCTAAGAAAGGCAGGAGCCTTTCTTTGAAATGGAGAATGTAAACTCCCTCTCTCCAAATTATTATAATTTTGAAATCAAGCGGCTCTCAGGCAAAGATATGGGAATTAGGAACAACAGTTCTTTACTAGGGAAATTAAAATAGAAATACAGTACTACAAAGAAACAAAACCCAAACCCTGACAAAGTCAGGGTACAACTTGACACCGCGTCAGGCAGGGTGTTGGTAGCAGCCCGATTAAATGATGGCTGCAGTCCTCTTGCAGTGACCGATGTGGTTCAGTTGAAGTAGTGGTCCTGCAGAAGGTGCAGTTTCCCTCCGGAGGTCAAGTGGTGATGTGGAGGAGTCTCATTTCCCTCTGGAGTCCAGTAGAAAAAAAAAAAGATACCTTAGAGTCCCAAAACCTCTGTTTTATCTTGGTAAGAAATGTTGGGCTCTTCCCCCTGGCTGGAGCAATTTCCAATGGGATGAAGTAATTTTATCAGTCACACAGTGGGACTCAATGGGCCATTGGCAGAAGATACCTCCCTGGAGGAAGGATGAGTTGTGAAAAGATAAAGAACAATGCCCCACCTGGTTTCAATGGATGGCCCATTATCAGAACATCTCCCACGGAGATAAGGATCACTGCCCCCACCCTCAACAGATGGTGATATAACAGATACCTTTTATCACATCCTGTATTGTAACCTCAGATATTATCCACCCCTTATTCTATTACCATCTACATAATGACACCTTACACACTGTTCTCACTTAAGATTAGGTTTCCCTGCGATACACAATGGGTTTCTACATCTTTCTGCATTACCTACCAAGTGTAACCATGTCCTTGAGCAAAAACAATTCCACGGATGGGTTTGTCCTTTCCCATGCTGGGACTAATCCAAACAGTATTTCCTAAAATACCTTTCATGCGTACTACAGGGACTTTACATCTATCCACTGTGTGCAAGAGTTCAGACTGGGCAGGACCAGCTCTATTGATGGACCCTCAAGTGTTGACCATCCAGGTGGCTTTTGCTACGTTCCTTTCCCAGTTCTTGAAGGTTCCCCTGCCAAGTGCATTTAGTGTGGTCTAAAGCAGCCTGTTGCACCATTCAACTTACCCAACAGCTGGTGAATGGTAAGGGATATGACATATTTATTCAATGCCGTGTTCTCTGGCCTAGGTGTTGATAAGGCCGTTTTTGAAATGAGTCCCGTTATCTGACTCAATTCTCTCAGGGGTACCATGCTTCTAAAGGATCTGTTTCTCAAGGCCTAGGATGGTGTTTTGGGCAGTGGCGAGAGGCACAGGGTAGGTTTTCAGTCATCCGGTGGTGGCTTCTACCGTGGTCAGCACATAGCGCTTGGCTTGGCGGGTTTGAGGCAGTGTGATGTAGTCAATCTGCCAGGCCTCCCCGTACTTATATTTAGACCAAGACCCACCATACCAGAGGGGCTTTACCCGCTTGGCATGCTTGATGGCAGCGCACGTCTCACAGTCATAGATAACTTGAGAAATACTGTCCATGGTTAGATCCACCCCCTGGTCTCGTGCCAACTTATACTTGGCGTGTCTGCCCTGATGACTTGAGGCATCATGGGCCCATCGAGTCAGGAGCAATTCTCCGTTCTCTTGCCAATCTATGACAATCTGCGACACCTCTATCTTTGAGGCCTGATCTACTTGCTCGTTGTGTCGGTGGTCCTCATTAGCCCGACTCTTGGGGACATGGGCATTCACATGACAAACTTTCACATGTAGCTTCTCTACCCGGGTGGCAATGTCTTTCTACTCATCAGCAGCCCAGATTGGTTTTCCCGTACATTGCCAGGTTGTCGTTTTCCACCTTTCCAGCCAACCCCACAGATCATTGGCTACCATCCACGAGTCAGTATAAAGGTACAGCTTTGGCCCCTTCTCTCTTTCAGCAATGTCCAGGGCCAGTTGTGCAGGTTTGAGTTCAGCAAGTTGACTTGATCCACCTTCTCATTCGGTAGCTTGTGCAACCTGTCGTGTGGGGCTCCATTCAACTGCTTTCCACTTCCGATTCATCCCCACGATGCGGCAGGAACCGTCAGTGAAAAGAGCATAGCGTGTTTCATATGCTGGCAGTTGGTTATACGGTGGGGCTTCCTCAGCCCGGGTCACTTGTTCCTGCTCCTCTTCATCAGTGAGACCAAAATTTTTACCTTCTGGCCAGTTTGTAACTATCTCCAAAATGTCAGAGCGATTCGGGTTTCCAAAAAGGGCACGTTGTGTGATGAGGGCAATCCACTTACTCTGTGTGGCATCGATGGCGTGGTGGGTAGAGGGAAACTTTCCTTTGAACATCCACCCCAGCACTTGTATTCGGGGTGGCAGGAGGAGTTGTGCTTCCATGCCAATTACCTCTGAGGTAGCTTGGACTCCTTCACAGTTAACCAAGATCTCCTTCTCTGTGGGAGTGTAATTGGCTTCAGACCCTCTGTAGCTTCGGCTCCAGAATCCCAGAGGTCGGCCTTGAGTCTCCCCAGGGACCTTCTGCCAAAGGCTCCAGGACAGGCCATGGTTGCAGGCTGCAGTGTAAAGCACATTTTTCACCTCTGGTCCTGTCCTGACTGGGCCAAGGGCTACCTCATGAGCGATCTGCTTGATCTGGGCAAAGGCTTGCTGCTGCTCAGCACCCTAGTGGAATTCGTTCTTTTTGCGGATGACCAGGTAGAGAGGGCTCACAATCTGACTGTACTCAGGAATGTGCATTCTCCAAAAGCCTATGGCACCTAGGAAAGCTTGTGTTTCCTTCTTGTTGTTTGGTGGAGACATTGAGGTGATCTTATTGATGACCTCAGTGGGGATCTGGTGCTGTCCATTTTGCCACTTTACTCCCAGGAACTGGATCTCTTGGGCAGGTCCTTTGACTTTGCTCTTTTTAATGGCAAAGCCGGCTCTCAGCAGAATCTGGATGATTTTCTCTCCTTTCTCAAATACCTCCACTGCCGTGTTCCCCCACAAAGTGATTTCATCAATGTATTGGAGATGTTTTGGAGCTTCACCCTTTTCCAGTGCAACCTGGATCAGTCCATGGGAGATGGTGGGGCTGTGTTTCCACCCCTGGGGCAGATGATTCCAGGTGTAGTGCACGCTCCTCCAGGTGAAAGCAAACTTAGACCTGCACTCTGCTGCTAGAGGAATGGAGAAAAATTCGTTGGCAATGTCAGTGGTGGCGTATCACCTTGCTACCTTGGACTCCAACTCATACTGGAGTTCCAGCATGTCCAGCATGGCAACTCTCAGCGGTGGAGTCACTTCATACAGTGTATGATAGTCCACAGTCAATCTCCATTCTCCATCAGACTTGCGCATGGGCTGGATGGGGCTGTTGAAGGGTGAGTGGGTTTTGCTGACCACCTCTTGGCTCTCCAGCTCACGGATCATCTTGTGGATGGGGATCACAGCATCTCGATTCGTCCGTGTCCTAGTTTAGGGCAAATTAAAAAAAAAAACAAACAAACCAACCCCCCAAGACTCCTCCCCCAGCACCAGGGTTCGGGAAGAACTTCCTCAGAGGAATAAAAGTGGAAAAAACTGTTTATTAATTAAACAAAACTCTCCCAACACAAGAGAGGAAAATTAACAACCCCTGATGACAAAAAAACTTTTTCACCGGTGTAGGAGGGTGACAAACTCAGGAAAGTCTCTTCTGTAGGTAGCGTTAGTCTCCAGGCAGGATGACTGCTGCAGTTCTCAGCTTTACAGGGTTCTCGGTGTCCCTCGGTGATCCAAGTCCGGTTCAAACAGGTTTAAAGAGTATACAGAAAAGGAAAGGGGAAGAGAACAAAGAACAGTCCACAGAAAGAGATTGGACTGCCTAACTAATAAGCAAAAACAAACTAAAGCTAGCAGAAGCAAGCAGAAGCGGCTGGCATGCGACAGCAGCAAAGCAGCAAAGCAGCAAGCAGCAAGCAGCAAAGCCTGAGCCAGCAGAGCTAGCCTCCCAAGCACAGACACGGGGGAGGGGAACCAACTGATAAGTAGACTAAACAAACTTTCGCTTAAACAGGACACACGATTGGGGATACAGACCACCATAATGTCACCCCAGGACATTCCACCCCTTATCTCCATATCGTGAGTCCACTACTAAACACCATGTAAAACTTCATCAATTAAATACTTCCATCTCATGCCTGTGTGATCTAGTATTTGTCTCACCTCACAACCAGATCTCCCTGAGGTACACACCGTGTTATTCCATCTCTCTGCATTACCCACCACGTACAACCTGGTCCTTGAGCAAAAACAATCCCACGAATGGGTTTGTCTGTACTCGAGGCAGAATTTATCCATGCTGTCTTTCCTAACAAACCTCTGACATGGGCCACTGGGACTTTATCTCCCTCTATTATATGAAGGGACTCAGACTGGGCAGGACCTGCTCGGTTAGTGGAGCCTCGAGTGTTAACTAACCAGGTGGCCTTTGCTAAATGTTGCTCCCAGTTTTTAAAAGAGCCCCCACACAATGCTTTTAAAGTAGTTTTTAACAATCCATTGTACCTTTCCACTTTACCTGCAGCTGGTGCATGGTAGGGGATGTGGTACACCCACTCAATGCCGTGTTCCCTAGCCCAGCTGTTTATGAGGCTGTTCTTGAAATGAGTCCCATTGTCTGATTCAATCCTCCCAGGGGTACCATGCCTCCAAAGGACCTGTTTCTCAAGGCCCAAGATGGTGTTACGGGCTGTAGCATGAGACACAGGGTAGGTTTCTAACCATCCCGTGGTGGCTTCCACAATGGTCAGTACATAGCGCTTGCCTTGGCGGGTTTGAGGCAGTGTGATGTAGTCAATTTACCAGGCCTCCCCATACTTGTACTTGGACCAACGCCCCCCATACCAGAGGGACTTCACCCGCTTGGCCTGTTTGATGGCAGCGCACGTCTCACAGTCATGGATAACCTGAGAGATACTGTCCATGGTTAGATCCACCCCTCGGTCTCGTGCCCACTTATAGGTGGTATCTCTACCCTGGTGGCCTGAGGCATCATGAGCCCATTGTGCCAGAAACAATTCTCCCTTGTGGTCCCAATTGAGGTCTATCTTCGACACCCCTATCTTTGCAGCCTGATCTACCTTCTGATTGTTTTACTGCTCTTCATTAGCTCTACTTCTGGGGACATGGGCATCTACATGGCAAACCTTCACAGGTAGTTTCTCTAACCGGGTAGTGATGTCTTTCCATTCTTCAGCAGCTCAAATTGGTTTTCCTCTATGCTGCCAGTTCGCCTCTTTCCATCTCTCCAGCCATCCCCACAAAGCATTGGCTACCATCCAGGAATCAGTGTACAGATAAAGATTTGGCCACTTCTCTCTTTCTGCAATGTCTAGGGCAAGCTGAATGGCTTTGAGTTCAGCAAATTGGCTTGATCCACCCTCTCCTTCAGTGGCCTCTGCAACCCGTCGTGTGGGGCTCCATACAGCTGCTTTCCACCTCCGATTCATCCCTACGATGCGACAGGAACCGTCGGTGAATAAAGCGTAACGGGTTTCCTCTGCTGGCAGTTGGTTGTATGGCAGAGCTTCTTCAGCCCGTGTCACTGGTTCTTGTTCCTCATCTGTGACACCAAAACTTTCACCTTCGGGCCAATTTGTAATTACTTCCAAAATCCCAGGGCGATTCAGTTTTCCAATCCAGGCGCGCTGTGTGATAAGGGCAATCCACTTGCTCCATGTAGCACTGGTGGCATGGTGGGTGGAGGGAACCTTTCCTCTGAACATCCACCCCAGCACTGGTAGTCGGGGTGCCAGGAGGAGTTGTGTTTCTGTGCCGATCACCTCTGAGGCAGCTTGGACTCCTTCATAGGCGGCCAAGATTTCCTTCTCTGTTGGGATGTAGTTACCTTCCGACCCCCTGTAGCTCCGACTCCAGAATCCCAGAGGTCGACCTCGAGTCTCATCAGGCGCCTTCTGCCACAGACTCCAGGACAAACCACGGCTCCCAGCTGCAGAGTAGAGCACATTCTTTACATCTGATCCTGTCCTGACTGGGCCAAGGGCTACGGCATGAGCAATTTCTTGCTTTATCTGGACAGAAACTTGTTGCTGTTCAGGGCCCCAATGGAAATCATTCTTCTTGCGGGTAACCATGTAAAGAGGGCGCACAATCTGACTGTACTCAGGAATGTGCATCCTCCAAAAACCTATAGCACCTAGGAAGGTTTGTATCTCCTTCTTGTTGGTTGGTGGGGACATAGCTGTGATTTTGTCGATGACATCAGTAGGAATCTGACGCCGCCCATCTTGCCACTTCACTCCCAGGAACTGGATCTCCCGAGCAGGTCCCTTAACTTTACTCTTCTTGATGGCAAAGCCGGCTTCCAGGAGGATTCGGATGATTTTCTCTCCTTTCTCAAACACTTCTGCTGCTGTGCTCCCCCACACAATGATGTCATCAATATATTGTAGATGTTCTGGAACCTCACCCTTCTCTAGTGCAGCCTGGATCAGTCCATGGCAGATGGTAGGACTGTGCTTCCACCCCTGGGGCAGTCGGTTCCAGGTGTACTGCACACCCCTCCATGTAAAGGCAAACTGACACCTGCATTCTGCTGCCAGGGGAATGGAGAAAAATGCATTTGCGATATCAATAGTGGCGTACCACTTTGCTGCCTTGGATTCCAGCTCGTACTGCAGTTCCAGCATGTCCGGCACAGCAGCACTAAATGGTGGACTCACTTCATTCAACGCTCGATAATCTACTGTCAATCTCCATTCCCCTTCAGATTTACGCACAGGCCAGATGGGGCTATTGAAGGGTGAGTGGGATCTGCTAACCACCCCTTGGCTCTCCAGCTCTCGGATCATCTTATGGATGGGAACTACAGCATCTCGAGTTGTTCTATATTGTCGGCGATGCACTGTTGAAGTGGCAATTGGTACCTTTTGCTCTTCTCCCTTCAGAAGTCCTACTGTAGTTGGGTTCTCAGACAGTCCAGGTAAGGTGTTCAATTGCTGGATGCCCTCTGTCACCACAGTTGCTATCCCAAATGCCCACCTGAATCCTTTTGGGTCTTTAAAATACCCCCTTCGGAGGTAATCTATGCCTAAAATGCATGGGGTCTCTGGGCCAGTCACAATAGGGTGTTTTTTCCATTCCTTTCCAGTCAGACTCACTTCAACTTCAACCAAGGTAAAGTCCTGTGATCCACCTGTCACGCTAGCAATAGAAACAGATTCTGCCCCCACATATCTTGATGGGACTAATGTACATTGTGCACCAGTATCAACCAAAGCTTTATACTTTTGTTGTTCCGATGTGCCAGGCCAACGAATCCACACAGTCCAGAAAACACGATTTTCCCTCGCCTCACCCTGGCTAGAGGCAGGACCCCTCTAAGCCTGTTTATCCTTCTTCCCTTGGGCACATGTTTTGGAGGTTCCTTCAAGGGGATCGGACATGTCATCATCATCATTATACTTGGCAATTTGGCTACGGGCAACCGGAGCTGCTCTCCTTTTGGTGGAATTTCCTCTTTGAGTCTTGCCTTCCTTCAATTCACGCACCTGTTGTGCCAGAGCAGCAGTAGATTTTCCATCCCATCTCCTCATGTTTTCTCCACAATCACACAGGAAGAACCACAGCTCAGCTCGTGGGGTGTACCTTCTCTCCCCATCAGGGGAACGTCTGTGTTGGATACCAGGACCTCTAATTGGTGCAGCCGAGATTTGGAGAAGGTCCTCCTTAATCTCATCCCTGAGTCTCTTATGATTCTCCTCTATCTTGTGTTCTAATTTCTGCAGACATGTTTCCACTGTTGCGATTCTGGAATGTGTTGGACCATGTACAGCATCTGCATATGCTCGGAGCTTCTTTGCCATATCGAGCACGGTCACATCCCTCTCATCTTGCTTCATTATTGCCAAAGCAGAAGCATATTCATGTGGCCCAAGTCGCACAAGTTTTCGCCACATCACCGATGTACACGGTACCAAATCTGGATTCCCAGTTGTTATGTCATCTGAGAAGATAATCTCTGCCACTGCCATTTCTCTCAGGCGTTGGATCCCTTGTTCTATAGTCTTCCACTGTGTCTACTGCATATAGAGATCGTCTGCACACAGGTATCTTTGTGCTACACTGTCCAGGACCCGTGCCCAGAGGCTGTGAGGGTTAGTCCCTCTCATCATTCCTTGGTCGATGACAGGATCATGTGACAGGGATCCCAAATGCCTCGCTTCAGTGCCGTCCAGAATTGTAACCTCACCTGCAGCATCCCAAAGACGGACCAACCAACTAATTATAGACTCATCAGGTCGTCGAGTGTAATCCTTTCTTAGACCACGGAGGTCCTTTAGGGAAAAGGACTCAATATTGGCCTCTGATCTTGTACCAGTTGCTTTGACTCCTGGTTTTATGTCAGGGGCCACTGAGGGTCCTCCTCCTGCATCCTCATCATCATCATCATCATCTACTGGTCGATTGGTCTTGTCTGTGGATATACCACTTCTCGTGCTAGTAGCAACAGCCATTGGTTGAGGCTTACTGTCTGGTTTGGCTGCTGGCCTCGAGCCTGGGGTGTTGGCTGCAGCCTGAGTGACTGGGATAGTGGCTGATTTATCTCCCTGTCCCCTTTCCTCTGCCTGCTGCCCTACAGTATCTAGCAGAGTGCGATAAGCATATGCCAGGGACCAGCTCACTGCAATGATCTTTTCCTCCTTGGAGTTAGCATGGCATTTCTCTTTAAGGTATTTTGCCACCTCATCTGGGTTCTGAATTTGTTCAGGGAGAAAGTCCCAGACTATAGGATCAGAAAATTCCTTTAAGATTTGGCCTGTATGTTCCCATTTCCCACACCACTCAGGATTCCTCACACTTTGCTCTAGTCCTAAATCAGGAGTCCCATCAGCCCCTCTAGAAATCTCAGCTCTTATCCTATAGAAGCTGCAGACTGTATCAAGCAAGGTTACTAGATTGAACAGCAGAAAGATGGTCTCTTTAGCAGTCAGGGGAAACTGAACATACTCTAATAGGGATGTAAAAAATTCAGGGGAGAGGAAGGAAAACAAAGGCTGAAAAGCCTCATCCCCTGCTTCTCCTCTAACAAACTGGGCACATAACCATAACCATGAACCATACATTCCTGGAACAGACTCCAGCATCTTTATAAACCTCCTACAAGCCATTACAACTAAGCCCAGCCCGATGGATATTCTGGTCATTGCCCCCCTGCTGCAGAAACTGCGTATTAGAGAAAACACCGCAGCTATTTCTGGGTGAGAAAATAAACCCAAGGGCCATAGAGGTATTAAGACCTCAAAAAACCCTAAAGAGCAAAAATACATGCAGGCCTCCACCCTCAGAGACATTATAAATTCAAACAACATTATTAGAACGAAGTTTTTTCCACTTTCTCTTGCCCCACGGTGGACACCAAAAATTTGTCCTAGTTTAGGGCAAATTTAAAAAAAAACAAACAAACCAACCCCCCAAGACTCCTCCCCCAGAACCAGGGTTCGGGAAGAATTTCCTCAGAGGAATAAAAGTGGAAAAAACCTGTTTATTAATTAAACAAAACACTCCCAACACAAGAGAGGAAAATTAACAACCCCTGATGACAAAAAACTTTTTCACCGGTGTAGGAGAGTGACAAACTCAGGAAAGTCTCTTCTGTAGGTAGCGTTAGTCTCCGGGCAGGATGACTGCTGCAGTTCTCAGCTTTACAGGGTTCTCGGTGTCCCTCGGTGATCCAAGTCCGGTTCAAACAGGTTTAAAGAGTATACAGAAAAGGAAAGGGGAAGAGAACAAAGAACAGTCCACAGAAAGAGATTGGACTGCCTAACTAATAAGCAAAAACAAACTAAAGCTAGCAGAAGCAAGCAGAAGTGGCTGGCATGCGACAGCAGCAAAGCAGCAAAGCAGCAAGCAGCAAGCAGCAAAGCCTGAGCCAGCAGAGCTAGCCTCCCAAGCACAGACACAGGGGAGGGGAACCAACTGATAAGTAGACTAAACAAACTTTCGCTTAAACAGGACACACGATTGGGGATACAGGCCACCATAACGTCACCCCAGGACAGTCCGGTACTGCCGGCATGCATTGTCAAGGTGGCAATTGGCACTTGTTGCTCTTCCACCTTCAGGAGTCCCACTGCAGATGGGTTTTCTGACAGTCCAGGCAAGGTGTTCAACTGATTAATGGCCTCTACCGCTATAGCAGCTATTCCAAAAGCCCACCTGAATTCCTTTGTGTCTTTGTAATACCCACTCTGGGGAAAGTCTATGCCTAGAATAGACAGAGCCTCTGGGCCAGTTACAATCGGATGTTTCTGCCACCCCTTTCCAGCCAGGCTCACCTCAGACTCCAGCAAAGTCAATTGCTGTGATCCCCCCGTCACCCCAACAATGGAAACAGGTTCTTTCCCTACATGTCCTGATAGTATCAGGCTACACTGTGACTTGCACTGGTGCTGCACTGATTTTCCTTATCTTCTCTCTTATCCCTCTCATCTCCTCCTTAAACTCCTCTTTGAGTTTTTTAACCACCACAGAGACATGAGCCTGCACTGGGTCACTGATCATGTTCTCAAAATTTCTGAGTTTGTTAGCAACAGAACCCACAGTTTCTTGGTTATCGTTGGCATTAATCCTTGCAATGAAGGCGGTGTATTGAGATGGCCCCAGGTTTGCCAGATTCCACAGCATCTGCCCTGTGCACCTGACCTTGTCAGGGTCATTGTCGTGCTGTCCACCCCTCCCAAAAAGTACCTCCAGTACTGCCACTTCCCTCAGCTGTTGGATCCCTTCCTCAAGGGTCTTCCAGCGTATTCTATGGTGGTGGTCCTGCATTCTTTCCCTGTGGATGAACCTCTCTCTCACACTCATTAAAAACTGCTCCCAGAGGGAAAGGGGGCCTGTCTCTCTTACGAATACCTGATCTACACCTGAGTCCTGGGTCAAAGGTCCCAAATTCCTTGCCTCGGTACCTTCCAGTTGCACACCTGTGCCCATAAGGTCCCAGACCCAAAGTAACCAAGTTGTAAAAGCCTCCCGGCCCCGCTGTACAATGTCTTTTTGCAGATTACAGAGACTTTCATACGACAGGGACTCAGTGACAATCTCAACCTCTGGTTCCCCTCCTGGTTGTGAGGGCCCTCCTTTATTATCCTTATTGTCTAGGTGCTTGTTTTTGTCTTAGACTTTCTAGTTTCCACAGGGGCGACTGCTGCTGGCTGTGAGTGCCCCTGTAGTTTAGTTGGAAGCTGGACAGACGTAACGTTAGTAGGTTCCACTGCAGCATCATTGGATTCTCCCTTTTTAGATCAGGGGGAGGGCCTCTCACCAGCTGGGGAAAGGTACTCCTTTAGCATCTGGCCCATTTCACGTATCTCCTTCACTAGAACCCCCACCCACTCCGGGTGGTTCCTTTCTGAAGTGGACTGTGGGACAGGGTCAGGCTCTGGGGCAGCATCTCTAGTTTCTGGGGCAGGGTCAATGTCTGCAGCACCATCCCCATTTCCTGGAGTAGGTATCAGGGTTGCTATCCAGTTCAATCCCCCCTTATCTCTAAATGTTAAATAGGACATACCTATCAGTAACACCAACCACTGTATAATATCATTAGCATTTAGAGGAGATTTGAACCCTTCCAGAACTGGTGGGATAGACCCAAAAATCTGGGTGAAGGGTTGGGAGAAAATTTCCCCTGGTGTCATTCCCTCACAGTAGGTACCATTATTAACGTAACCCCAAAAACAGTTAGTGTGTAATAGCCCTGAATCCATGTACCCGCCTTCCAAAGAAGTTAAAAATCCATGAATTCCTCACCTTGTTAACCCATAAAGCAAACTGGATAACAGCAACAGTAACCTTAGTTATAGGGTCCATGTTGAGATAAGGGCCTGCAAATGGGAGAAATACAGCCACAACCACGTGCCACCCAAAGCAGGGTAAACTAGACAACATATTGCCACCTAACGAGGTTTCTGTATCAGCACAAAAAATTAGGTGACACAAGAACTGTTATTCCTTTTATCTCTCGATGCCCTCAAGCCCCACGTTGGGCGCCAAAATCTGTCCTAGTTTGGAGGACAGGTGTCTGTTGAGAAAGGCAGGAACCTCTCTTTTAAATGGAGAATGTAAACTCCCTCCCTCCAAATTATTATAATTTTGAAATCAAGCGGCTCTCAAGCAAAGATATGGGAATTAGGAATAACAGTTCTTTACTAGGTAAATTAAAATAGAAAACAGTACTACAAAGAAACAAACCCCAAGCCCTGACAAAGCCAGAGTACAACCTGACACCGTGTCAGGCAGGATGTTGTTAGCAGTCCGATTAAATGGTGGTTGCAGCCCTCTTGCAGTGACAGATGTGATTCAGTTAAAGTAGTTTTCCTGTAGAAGGTGCAGTTTCCTTCCAAAGGTCCAGTGGTGATGTGGAGAAATCCGGTTTCCCTCTGGAACCCAGTGGAGAAAAGGCTACCTTAGTGTCCCAAAACCTCTGCTTTATCTTGTTAAGAAATGTTGGGCTCTTCCCTCTGGCTGGAGCAACTTTTAATGGGATGCAGTAATTTTATCAGTCACACAGTGGGACTCAATGGGCCATTGGCAGAAGATACCTCCCTGGAGGAAGGATGAGTTGTGAAAAGATAAAGAACAAAGTCCTGCCTGGTTTCAATGGATGGTCCATTAGCAGAACATCTCCCAAAGAGATAAGGATCACTGCCCCCACCCTCAACAGATGGTGATAGAATAGATACCTTTTATCACATCCTGTGTTGTAACCCCAGGCACTAATCAAAACTGGTGGATGTTGAGACAACTTGAACTGTTTACCACTGTTAAAATGACGAACCACAGGAGGATTCATGCTTTCAAATGAACAGATCAGAAAATTGATAGTGAACAGGACTTTACAGAGCTTCTGCTGTGGAGACATCCACACAGTTGAACTGCTCTGTCTAGCCAGAACCTGCTTGAGCATCTGGTGGGCACGCTCAATCACAGCTTGGCCTGTGGGGGGGTGGGGGATGCTGTGACAGGCGGCGACCTCTTTTATGGTCAGAGATCACTCACCTGCACATTAAAGGGTGGTTTGAGAGTTCTTATTTTGCAGTCAGGGCGCAGCAGGGCACAAAAGAAGACTTGAGAGCTGATGTTCTGAGGTTTCCAAGGTTGTTTATTCTTTCTTATCTAAGGAATTTTCTGTCTACCTTACAGTGGTCCACTCTGCAACTCATCCACGGCTGTTCTCCTGCCCTCCAGGGCAGGACTTATCTTTTATACCCTAATTTACGTCTACTTTATTTACAATTAATCACCAATACTTTATACCCACTTTACACCGAGCAGTTTTCCCTTCACCAATCCCGAGTTGGCATCCTGACCCAGAAGATGGATGCCATGAAGAAGAAGAAGAATTTCTTACTAGGCCACAAATCCTCCATCTTGTGTCCAAAACCCCCTAATATAAACAATCTTTAAAACCTTACTTTTCTACCTTTTAACACACCAATTTACACTCTACTTATTTCTGTGACTCTGTAATTCTGTATATAAAGATGGTAATTTCTCCCAGGGACTTAGATCGAACTCACAGGGACTTTTGGCACCTTGCCAAGGCTTCTGAGCCCCCCTGTACAGGCTCCAGGGAAGCCAGGGGAATATCCTGGGTTCCCACAGGATGCCAGTCTTATGTTCCACTCCCCACTGCTGGAAAAATTCCAGGAACTCCTTGGATACGTATGCTGGGCCATTATCTGTTTTGATTTCCTTAGGGATCCCCAATACTGAAAAGGCTTGCACTAAGTGTTTTTTGGCATGCACAGCTCTTTCTCCTGCATGGGCAGAGGCATAAACTGCACCTGAATATGTGTCAATGCTTACATGAACATATTTGAGGCGACTGAAACTGGGAATGTGTGTGATGTCTGTCTGCCATTCCTCACAGCTGCCAAGGCCTCGGGGGTTAACCCCTGCACCTAGTGATGGCATGGCCTGGTGCTGGCAGCTGGGACACGTGACCACAATGGCTCGAGCCTGACTCCATGTTAGTGAGAACTGATGGATCAGATCTGGCACATTCTGATGGTATTGCTGGTGGCTCAGCTTTGCCTGTTGGAAGATGTCTGGGAGGCATGCTTGTTCAGCTGGGGTGGCAAGGGATTCTGCCTGATGATTCCCTTCTGCGATGTCACCTGGCAAATCGGTGTGTGACCTCACATGTATCACATAGAATGGATGTTCTCTATGAGAAATTAGATAGATTAGTTTTGACAGCAACCTGAAAAACTGCTCATTGTTGACCTCTTTGAGCACTGCCTGCTCTGCCCTGGACACTACCTGCGCTACATAAGCTGAATCGGTTACCAAGTTGATTGGCTCTGAGAACTTCTCAAAAGCTCTTACCACTGCAGCCAGTTCAGCTACCTGAGGCAATCCCTCCACAAACTCAACATCAGTTTCCCAATGCTGAGTCTGAGGATTTCTCCAAGTCATCACTGACTTGTGGGAAGCCCCAGAAGCATCTGTGAACACTGAGAACTTTGAATGGCACCCGACTCCTCACAGGGAATGAGGTGGAATTCCTCATTGAACAGCTTGTGAGACGGGGCATGGACTGATATTTGTCCACTGTAGCCATTCAGAGACAATTGGAGACTGGCATTGCTCTGGAGCAAGCGCTCGAACATCTCCTTTGTCAGTCTCTCAGGAGAGTTCCTTCCCTCCTCAGAGAGTTTGACTGGAAGGTGAATACATGTAAAGTCACAACCAACCAACTCATACAGTCTCATCCTTGCCTTCTAAATCAACTGAGCTAAGAGTTCTCATGGCTTTGTGATGGTCTTGGATCTTTGGTGGGAGAGGAAGACCCACTCTATGATTAAGAGTGAATCTCTCTGCCCCCTGATCCATTGGAATATCAAACCCTGTAAGCGTGGTAGTTTTCCCAGAATTATGAATTTGAAAGGCAATTCAGGCTTGTAGCAATGAGCCTGCCTCTCTGCTAGAGCTTTCTGTACCTTTTCGATTGTAGCTTTTGCCTCTGGGGTCAGTTCCCTGGGAGAAACAAGCTCTCTCTCCCCCTTCAATAAATTGAAAAGAGTTTCTATGTTCTCATTAGTGCGGCCTAGCCAGGGCCTAACTCAATTCAAAGACCCACACAACGAATGGAGATCTACTAAGGTCTTTGGATTACAATTAATGTCCAATTTCTGAGGCACAATAGTCCTTGCAGTGATTTCCAAGCCCAGGTACTTCCAAGGTGGCATCCTTTGGACTTTATCCTCCTGCAATTGAAATCCAGCAGAGGTTAAAACCTTAACCACTAGGTCAAGTGTGTGTTGGAGTATAGAGTCATCGGGGGCACACACAAGCAAATCATCCATATAATGCAAGATGATAGCTTCCTTTCTCTGAGCACGCACTGGGGACAGCAATGAGGCCACATACCACTAGCATATGAAAGGACTACACTTCATCCCTTGCGGGAGTACCTTCCAGTGGTAGCGCTTCATTGGGGTTTCTCTGTTGATAGTAGGAACAGAGAAGGAAAACCGTGGAGCATCTGCTGGGCGTAAAGGCATTTGAAAGAAACAGTCCTTAATATCTAAAACAGCCAATTTCCAATTTTGAGGAAGCATCGTTGGGGAGGGCATCCCTGGTTGAAGTGATCCCATGTCTGCTATGATTTTGTCTATTTCCCGGAGATCATGTAACAACATCCATTTATCCTTCCCTGGTTTCTTAATTACAAACACCGGGGAATTCCAAGGGCTTGTAGTTTCTTCTATGTGACCTTTTGCCAATTGTTTTACTACAAGCTCCTCCAGTGCCTTGAGTTTTTCTTTACTCATCGACCACTGAGCTGTCCATCTTGGAGAATCATCCAGTCATGTCAATTTGTGGGCAGGGCGCTCGTCAGTGGCCTCCTTTAAAAATCCTGGGGAGTTTTGGGGATTACTATTCTCATTCCCCACTGGGACATGGTATCTCTTCCCCACAGGGGGCACTTATAGTCTGTAACAAATGGACGGACACTAGCCAATTTTCCTTCCGGCCCCTCAATTTGCAGGATGCTTTTTGATATCTTTGCCAATTTGACTCCTCCTAAACCTTGGATTTTGCCTACCACGGGTTGCAATTCCCAATGTGACGGCCATATCCTCTCGGGTATGATCGTCACATCTGTCCCTGTGTCCAGCACCCCCTCCACATGGAGATGGTCTGAACCATGGGTCAGATTGCATGCCAGAGAGGGTTTGTTCTCACCCACCGCTTTGTCCCAATAGACTTCAGGTGATTTTCCATCTGCTGTTATTTCCTTTGGAATGGGAATGGCCTGGGCGAGGATTTGCCCCTTGACCAGGGCGAGGATTTGCCCCTTGACCAGGGAAAATGGTGGTTGAGAGCAGCGTGCTGAGAATGAGGCAGGAGATGCTTCCCTTCAAGGATATGGGAAGTAACTCCATCTCCAAGGGTGTGTGTGCTGTGTGCCCAGTAACAAAATACTCACAGTGCAGTTCCAAATGCAGCAACATCAGATCCAGTGAAGTGTTAGACAGGTCCACTGTAATAATTGTCCACTCTGTTGACCTAAAATAAAAACCTTTTGTAGTCATAAGGTTGAAACGACCAAGAGGCTTCCTAGCCTTGTTAATTGAACATTTGACATTTATGTTATCTTGAATCCCCACACCATTTGTCCCATCCTCCCCCTTTGTTTTGAAGAGAGAGGCTTTCACCAGTGTGGAACCCGCTATATTTATATCTTTGCGCGTTATTGTATTTATGGCGGGCATGCGCTGTACACCTAGTTTTTTTGTTTGTTGGTCTTCTTCTCTTTCTGTTTGTTTGGACAATCTCTAACATAGTGTCCTGTCTTCGTGCACTGGAAGCAGGTGGTATGCTGCAGCTACTGTGGTGGCACCGGTTACTTCCTTGGTCCTGGTGTTACAGCTACTGTAGACTTTGGTTGTGTTGGTCCTGGGTTCCTCTCTGGTGCAGGCTTCTATCATCTGTGCTAGACTAGGTGCTGGCTCAAGGGGAAGGCTAAGTATGACCCTGTGACAGGCTTCATTAGCATTCCTCTGAGCCATTTCCTTGATTAACTCAGCTTGCACCACTGGGCCTAGTACCTGTCTTTTCACCTGCACTCGAAGACAGTCCAGAAACTGCAAGAAATTTTCTGAAGGAAACTGTTTAATATTAACATAACTACCTTTAACTTCAACAGTAAGTAATTGATTGAAGGCTTTTTCTGCTACCAGGCAGATCTTATCCAAAACAAACTTGGTTAATACCCGTGTTTGTTTTTCAGCACAATGCCATTCCCCTTCCCCACACAGATGTTCTTGTGTAATATCATTATTATCCTCATCTTTTGCACTATTTGGGTTTTGTTGAAGTTCCTGCAAAAGCACTCTTAAAGATCTTTTCCACATGCTTTCCCACAGATCGTACTCTCAGGGAGTTAACAGACACCTGAACAAATCCTTAATATCATTGGATACCATCTCATTTGAACTAAATGTAGCTTTTAAAAACCCTTTAAATATTTCACTGTTTCTGCCAAACTCTCTTTGAAGCTTACAGATTTCTTTTTTATCTTGATAGGATAATGGTTGATAGGTTCTCTTTCCATTTCTCCTACCAAGATAAACCACCGGAGTCACAGATGGTATATCAGTTCTCTCCAGGTTTAGAGTTTCACAGCTGGGTATTACCCCCCCTTTGGGCTCTGTGATTTGTTTATCTTTTCCCTCTGCAGAGGCATTGTCCCGAAGGGGCTGTGAGCTCAGTCCTGGTCCACAGGAAGGTTCTGCAGGGAGCCCTCCCTTCCCCCCCCCGCCATCCTGATAACCTGGGGGAAAGGAATGAGTAACCTGAGCCGGGGAGGGATAACCATGGAAACCAAGCGTACATGATGTAGGCAGGAATGGATTTAGGGGTGGACCCAGAGGGAAAAAGGGATTATGGGATGAAGGAATGAGGGCCATGTGACTGCTATTATCTGCAGAACCTCGGGCACTAGCCTTGTGGACAGAGACATCTTGGATCTTGCCCCCAGACCTCTCACAATCAGCCATGTGGCAGGTGCCCTGAGGAGGAGGGGGGTCGGAACTCGGCTCTGAAGGAAACACAGTAGGGAGAGAGGGGTATAGGGAAGAACTGTTGACCATTTTTGAAATATCATCACATCCTGGATACTGGGGAGGACTCTGGGACCCCCTGAGTTTCCTCCAGCCCCAGGTCAGTGGATTTTAAAGAAAAGGAAAAAGAATCTGAGGTGCTTTGCTGTTACTGTCTGTTGTTTTCTGTTTGAAGTAAAAGTTTCCTAATTTGCAAAAATATTGGGAGGAATACAGAGGTTTTTTCATCTCCTTTTTCCACTTTTAATGTTAATAAATCTCCAATTTCATTTCAAAATAGAACCGAATTCATATCTTCCAAATTAAGATCTGATTTTTCCACAGACAGCCAATTTGCAAAATGTACTAATCTTTTGTTAGAGATTATACTATCTCCAGAATTCAGGATTTCCCTAATCTGTGAAGCCACATTTTTTTTTTAAGCTAGATTGCTGCGTACCCATTTTTATTTTATCCCAAAGCAATCTACTCTAATATCTACCCCTAATCCACAGTTAGAACACAGAAAAATGCAGTTGCTCTTTGTATTTCCTGCACGTTGCAAGGAGGAGGAAGAGAGCTGCCGGCATGGTTTTCCTCCCCCACCTCATGGAGACCCCGCTGACTGCAGGGCAGTGCCGCCGCTTCTGAGACCGATGCTGAACCTCCCGCAAGGCAGATCGGCCCCGGGTCTTCCACACGCATCCCCCCTTCCCCCCCTGCCCCCCGTGTGTCTCCCGAGTTCTGCACAGGTCCGTGTCCCGGGCTGACCACTGTGTAATTCGAGCTCCACCTCGGCACCCCGCTGTTACACAAACATCCGTACCCTCCCCCACAGACAGAGCTGCTTGGAGGTACTTAGGGTTTTCGAGTGAGTGCCGGGGCTATGGAACTGTGAATTACGATCCCTGTTCTGAAACCGTTCCCCCTGGGCTAAGGTGAATTCCCGGTTTCGTCCCTGTAAGCTGAAACTACTGTAAAAGCATTTTTTTGCCTTCAGGGTAATTGACTTGTTTGTGGACTTACTGAATCTTTGTAGGACTCCAGTCACTCCTGTGGGCTCTCTAATAAAAAGCCACACGTTGGGTGCCAACTGAGAATTCACCCGATGCTACTTCTGCACCCTCATAACTTTGCAGAGCCAGCCTGAGATGATATCATGTAGAACAGTATAAGATATATATAGAGGTTCTTTTTCCCAGGGTTTTCCTCAGTTTATTTCTTCATGGCTTCCAGGGGACAAAGAGGAAGTTCCTCAAAGTCTGAGGTCTTTTTTAGGGTCAGGAAAATGGGAGGGGAAACTTTGACTTCTTGCCAATAGGCTAGCAGAGGATCAGTCCATAGGTTTTACAGGGGTTACAGGGACATACCATTCTTAAAGCATCTTGGGTACTGGGTTAAAACAAAATCCTATGTCCACCTGCCTGGTAGGAGTTCCTTTGAAGGCTGGAGAATATTCAGCCAGTTTTAAAATACAGATGCAGAATGAACTTCCCCAGTCACACACAATGTCATTATACAAACCTCGTTGGTAGCAAGCAGCAATGAGTAAAAATCCTATAGAGGAACTGCTGCCACGTTTGCCCAAAGCAGCTCAGGAACCCCACGAATTAGAGTTCTTGGGTTCATATCCAACACAATACTGTATTCATTTTATAATCTTTCCAAAACCTTCTGACACCAAAGAATTCCACAATATAAGGCAATACAGGCAGGAATTCATGACCAAAAGGTGGTATAATATTCTGAGTCATATTGCAGCAGACACCCCATCTCTAACAAGTCCCAAGAGCCTCCCTAAGGGATTGTTCTTGATTTGTGGAGATCAGGCATGGGCAGGAATTCCTTCTCGGCTTTTAGGAGGGCCATGCACCTTCGAGCGGTTGTCCCTGTTGGCACCCAACGAAACCTTAATTAGTGATTGGACTAATAAAAATAAATCTGTTGATAAAATGAAGAAAAGAAGTGCAGACAATTTGGATAGAGATTGTGACTCTGAAATTTTTCATTGGGTCAAGTCAAAAAGAATTGCTCTATCCCTGTTCCTTCCATGGGTTGCAGCAGCCAAATATCTGGGTGAATTAGGCTACCTAGAGTGTTGAGTAGTCAAACAGGAAAATTTGACATCCACTGCCATCAACTCCCTCCTAGAAGATGAGGAAGTTACCAGGCAGTCCATACTCCAAAACCGTGCTGCCATAGATTTTCTCCTGCTGCTGCATGGACATGAGTGCCAGGAATTTGAAGGACTTTGCTGCATGAACCTGGCTTCAAAAGCTCCTAACGTCCACGCTGCCCTCCGAAATATGAACAGCTTGATCGGACAAGTGAAGCAGGAATCTGAAGATTGGTTCAATGAACACTTCAAAGGCTGGGGACTCACAGGGTTTTGGACTTGTATAGTTAAAACAATTTTGTTATTTTTTGTTATTCTTTTCCTTGTAATAATAGCATTCGGGATCCTTCGTCACTTACAGTAAATTCACGAATACAAGCCGCACTGAGTATAAACCGCATCTCTCGGTGTTGGCAAATATTTCGTTCTTTGTCTATAAATAAGCCGCACCTGAATATAAGCCGCTCTGTCGTTCGCAACGAGGACCCGCGTGCAACAAAGTTGCCAAATACTAACAGAACCGCGGCATGGCAGGGGGTTTACTGGCTCAACTAACGCTGTGCAGGCTGGGCCCGCTAGGGGCTGCTGACGGGGCCAGGTGGCCCAGCTCGGTGGTGCCGCTCGGGGCTGGCCGCCGCCTCTGGGTTCGCTCGCCCCGGCCTCGCTCCTGCCACGGCACCGGTCGTGCTCGGAGAGCACGCCCCGCTCAAGCCGCGGCGCCGGTCGGGCACGGAGTACCCCCTGTTCCCGCCACGGCGGCGGAGGGCAGGGGCAGAGCCCCCCCCTCCTCCCCGAGCCACGGCAATGGCAGCGTGGGCCCCCGCCGCCTCCCTGAGTCGTGGCAATGATGGTGCGGGCCCCCCCCTTCCTCTCCGAACTGTGGCAATGGCGGCGCGGGGTCCCCCCGTCTGTCCCCTGGGCTGCGGCAGAGGAGGGAAGAAGAGAGTTCTCCTGCCTCTCTCCCCGCCCCCCGTGCTGCCTGCAGGGAGCCAGGGCAACAGAGTAACAATTTGTAACAATCGCAAAATGCCGGCTTTTACTGGCAGGTGCTTGGCTCGGCGCCCTGGCTGGCACGTCTGGGGTTGTAAATGTCAGAAAATTATTCACATATTAACCGCCCCCGAGTATTAACCGCACTTCCGGGTTTCCACCAAAATTTTTGTCAAATTGCTGCGGCTTGTATTCGTGAAATTACTGTAGTTTTCGAGGCCATTAATGGTCTCATTCCTTCCACCTCAGTAGTCAATCACATAGAGATGAAACACCTAAAACAATCTAACTCTCCCGCTAACTGTAAGTTGTGGGAAAGATCATAATTTGAATCAAGAGGAACCTAATATCTTTCCTTCTACTTTATTAAACAAAAAAATGGGGCGATGTTGTAATTCACTGTCCTAGATGTATTGAAAATGGTAGATTCCTTGACCCCTGTAAATGTCCCTTGGTCTGACCCCTTTCCCTTCTGGCCATACTTAGCTGGCAGGGAACCAATTTTCCCCCGCCCCCTCCTTGACACTAGAAAAGACTCCTGTCCTCTGACCTTGCTCTCTTTCCCCCTGGAATCTCTCCAGAAATAAACCTTGGAATTTCTTCAGGAGAAGAGAGCCTCTTTTATATCTTTTACCCTTGTTCATGCTTGGATCTCAGGCTTTCCCTTGCTACTGAGCTAGCTGGGGAGCGGGGGAAGCCTCAGATAGACGTGGCACTCAAAGACATCGAGAACGAGCATCTCTTCAGGTTGCTTTCAAACTTAATTTATTTAGTTTCATATTGAGAGCATCCGTTCTATGTTATGCACGTGTGGTCACATACCGATTTGCTAGGTAAAATCGCAGAAGGGAATCACCAACCAGAGTCCCTTGCTGCCCCAGTTGAAAAAGCATGCCTCCCAGACATCTTCCAACAGGCAAAGTTGAGCCACCAGCAATACCATCAGAATGTGCCAGGTCTGATCCATCAGTTCCGGCTAACATGGAGTCAGACTGGAGTCATTCTGGCCACCTCTCCTAGCTGCCAGCTCCAGGTCATTCCATCACTAGGTATGGGGGTTAACCCTCGAGGCCTTGGCAGTTGTGAGGTGTGGCAGACAGACATCACACACATTCCCAGTTTTCGTCGCCTCAAATATGTTCATGTAAACATTGACACATATTCAGGTGCGATTTATGCCTCTGCCCACACAGGAGAAAGAGCTGTGCATGCCAAACAACACCTAGTGCAAGGTTTTTCAGTGCTGGGGATCCCTAGGGAAATTAAGACCAACAACGGCCCAGAGTATGCATTGAAGGAGTTCCTAGACTTTGTCCAGCAGTGAGGAGTGGAACATAAAACTGGCATTCCCCACTCCCCCACAGGCCAAGTTGTGATTCAGCGTGCCCACCAGACGCTCAAGTAGATCCTGGCTAGACAGAGCAGTTCAACTGTGTCGATGTCTCTACAGCAGAAGCTCTGTAAAGCCATGTTTACTATCAATTTTCTGAATTTTTCATTTGAAAATAGGAGTCCTCCTGTGGTACGTCACTTTAACAGTGGTAATCAATTCAAATTGTCCCAGTGTCCACCAGTCTTGATTAGGAACCCAGAAACCTTGGATACCAAAGGCCCGTATGAGCTCGTTACCTGGGGGCATGGCTATACATGAGTATCCACTCCCTCAGGCCCTCAGTGGATTCCCCAGAAGGGGGTGAAACCGTTTGTCCCCAAACATCCAGCTCCAGCAGAAGGGGACGAGAAGTAAGTGGCTATTGCTTCAAAAAGAAGACACCTCCGGAAAGAGGAGAAAAAAATCTTCCTAAGATGTAGCTACATTCCAGCAGACACAGAGACTTTTAACATGCTTTAAAAAATGTTTGTTTTTCCTTTTAGAGAAAACCTGCCTCCCACTCAACCTTGAGAACCCAACGCCTTTCTTTTAGTTTTGTTAAACAAATAATGGGGAGATGTGTCAATTCACTGTTTTGGTTTGTATTTTGCACTGAAATGGTTTCTCCTGTGGTTCCTCCATGGTCTGTTATACGATTAAACCCTCCCCCCTCCCCTTTTCCAACTGGCCGGACCTGATTGGTTGTTACCCGGAGTTCCTCTGCCCCTTACCAAGGTTTGAAATGTCCCTGCTTTTCCCATGCTCCCTCTCTCTTTCCCTGGAACCCTTCAGGAATAAAGCTTGGATTATCCTGGGAAGAAGAACCTCTTTTGGTCTTTTGTCTTGTTTCTGCTGGATTCTAAGCCTCCTCCTGGTACTGAGCTAGCCTAGAAGCCAGAGAGGAGGCTCAGGTATTCTCAGCATGTATTAGGATAAAGCAGTCAGTAGCCATGTGATTTGAATTCCTAATGTCTGTCAGGGTTAAGGCCTTCATATGTCTCTGGTTCCTATGCTTTTTTGAGGTTGTAATAACTTTATGGTTCCTAGGTTTATTTTCTTATTCAGAAATAGCTCCAATATAATCCCTAATACGTAGTTTTTACAGTAGAAGGGCACAGATTAGAATAGCTATTGTGCTGGACTTGGTAATAATGATTTATAGAAAGTTTATAAAGGTACTAGAGTCTGTTCCAGGTATGCATGGTTCATGGTTATGGTTATTCACCCAGTTTGTTAGAGGAGGAGCAGGGTATGAGGCTTTTCAGCCTTTCCTTTCCTTCTTCTCCTTTGAATCTGTTAAATCACTTTTGAAGAATGTTCAGTTTCCCCTGTATGTTGAATAGACCACCTTCCTGGTATTTAATCTGGTAAGCTTCCTCTATACAGTCTTCAGCTTCTCTAGAATGAGGGGTGAAATTTCTAGAGGGGCTGATGAAACCCCTGACCCAGGAGTAAACCCAGGCATGAGAAATCCTGAGTCGTGTGGAGAATGGGAAGATATGGGCCAAATCCTAAAGTCTGGGACTTTCCATGTAATAAAATTCAGAACCCAGCTAAAGTAGGAAAATACCTGAAAGAGAAGTGTCATGATAACTCTAAAAAGAAAATGTCATTGTAGTAAACTGGGCCCTGGCATATGCTTATCACAGGCTGCTAAATACTATAAGGCAGCAGAGAGAGGCAGGGGGGCAAAGAGATAAATCAGCAACTACCCCAGTCACTCAGGCTGCAGCCAACATCCCACATACTCAGGTTGTAACTAAATCAGACAGTAAGCCTAAACCACTGGTAGTTGCTGCGAGAAGTAAGCACACCAGCAAAACCAATAAACCAATAAAATGATAATAATCCAGGGAAAGGACCCTAAAAACAAGCTCCTAATACAAAATCAAAAGTCAAAGTAACTAACACAAAATCAAAAGTCCTTTCCCCTGAAAGGACTATTAAATCCTTATCCCTGAAAGACCTTTGTGGCCTAAAAAAGATTACACCCAATGACCTGATAAATTTATAATTAGTTAGTTAGTCCATCTTTAAGACACTGCAAGCGAAGCTACATTTCTGAATAGTACTGAAACGAGGCATTTAGAATCCTTGTCATATAATCCCATTATTGATCAAAGAATGATGAAGAGGGCTAACCCTCACAGTCTCTGGGCACGGGTCCTGGGAAGTGTGACAGAAAGATATCTATATGCAAATAATCTCTATATACAGCAAACCCAATGGAAGACCATAGAACAAGGGATTCAAACTTGAAAAAAATTGCAGTGAAAGAGATCATCTTCTCAAATTACAGTAATTTCACTATTAAAAGCTGCACCATTTTGACTAAAATTTTGGTCCGAACCTGGAAGTGCAGCTTATAATCAGGTGCGGCTTAGATATGGACAAACAATGAAAAGTTGCTGTTTTAGTTTGGAGGACAGGTCTCTGTTGAGAAAGGCAGGAGCTTCTCTTTGAAATGGAGAATGTAAACTCCCTCCCTCCAAATTATTATAATTTTGAAATCAAGCGGCTCTCAGGCGAAGATATGGGAATTAGGAATAACAGTTCTTTACTAGGTAAATTAAAATAGAAATACAGTACTACAAAGAAACAAACTCCAAACCCTGACAAAGTCAGAGTACAACCTGACACCCTGTCAGGCAGGGTGTTGGTAGCAGTTCCATTAAATGGTGGTTGCAGCCCTCTTGCAGTGACAGATGTGATTCAGTTGAAGCAGTGCTCCTGTAGAAGGTGCAGTTTCCCTCTAGAGGTCCTGTGGTGATGTGAAGAAATTCATTTTTCCTCTGGAGTCCAGTGGAGAAAGGGGCTACCTTAGTGTCCCAAAACTTCTGTTTTAATCTTGGTAAGGAATGTTGGGCTCTTCCCCCTGGCTGGAGCAATTTCCAATGGGATGAAGTACAGTAATTTCACGAATACAAGCCGCACCAATTTGACCAAAATTTTGGTGGAAACCCGGAAGTGCGGCTAATATTCCGGGGCGGCTAATCTATTAACAAAATTCTAAAAGCTGCCAACACGGAAGTGAGAGCCCGCGGCAGCCCCAAGCCAAGCTGGAGCCCGGCCGGCCTCGGCAGAGGTGGGAAAGCCTGGCAGAGGCGGGGCCAGCAGTGTCGGGGGCGGGCGGCAGAGCCTGAGCCAGCAGGGCGGGGGAGCCCGGGAGAACTGGGGCTAGCAGCGCAGGGGAGCATGGCAGAAGCAGGAAGGCCGGCGGGTGGGGCTGCCTGGCAGCGGGGGAAGCCCAGCATAATCGGGGCCAGCAGCGTGGGGGAGCCCGGCGGTGCGGGGGCCTGCAGTGCCGGCCAGGGCGAGGAAACGCGGCGGCGGTGCAGACGGGAGGGGGCGGCCGGCGAGCCTGGTGGCGGCGGCGGCAGCCCTGCCGGCGGGGCGAGCGAAAGCGGCGCTCGCGAAAGCGCCGCCGCGAGCCGCGAGCCGCGAGCCGCGAGCCGCGAGCCGCGAGCCGCGAGCCGCGAACGCGCCGCCGCGAGCCGCGAGCCGCGAGCCGCGAGCCGCGAGCCGCGAGCCGCGAACCGCGAGCCGCGAGCCGCGAACCGCGAGCCGCGAGCCGCGAACCGCGAGCCGCGAAAGCGCCGCCGCGAGCCGCGAAAGCGCCGCGGGGCGGGCGCGGCGCTCGCGAGGCGCGGCGCGGGGCGAGCGAAAGCGGCAGTGGGGCGAGCGAAAGCGGCAGCGGGGCGAGCGAAAGCGGCAGCGGGGCGAGCGAAAGCGGCAGCGGGGCGGACGGCGAGCCCGGCGGCGGCAGCCCTGCCAGCCGGGCGAGCGAACGCGGCAGCGGGGCGGTGCTGACGGGAGAGGGGGGCCAGCGAGCCCGGCGGCGGCGGCAGCACCACCCGGCCAGCCCCGCCGAGCCGTGGCGCTGAGCTGGGCCACCCGGCCCCGTCGGCAACCATGAGCGGGCCGAGCCTGCCTGGCCCCGCCCCGAGCCAGTAAAGCCCGCTATGCCGCGATCCTGTTACTAATTGGCCAATTTGTGAAAGCTGCGCACGGATTCTCGCGACGAACGAAAGTGCGGCTAATATTCGGGGTGCGGCTTATCTATTGACAAAGACAGCAACATTGTCGAGGCACCGGGGGTGCGGCTTATAATCCGTGCGGCTTGTATTCGTGAAACTACTGTAATTTTATCAGTCACACAGTGGGACTCAATGGACCATTAGAAGAAGATACCTCCCTGGAGGAAGGATGGGTTGTGAAAAGATAAAGAACAATGCCCCATCTGATTTCAATGGATGGCCCATTAGCAGAACATCTCCTGCGGAGATAAGGATCACTGCCCCCACCCTCAACAGATGGTGATGGAGTAGATACCTTTTATCACACTCTGTATTGTAACACAAGACAGTTGCTGACACCCGGAAGTGCGGTTTATAATCATGAAATTACTGTACCTAACAACAAAGAATTCAGACTTCGCACCATGTACATCCATGATGTGGTGTAAATTTGTATGACTTAAGCCACAAGAATGCACTTCTGCCTTAGCAATAGTAAAGCGGAATAACAGGGAGGAGACCGTGCTTGATATAGTGAAGAAGCTCCAACCATATGCAGATGCTGTGCATGGCCCAACACATGCCAAAATTGCAGCTGTGAAAACATGTCTACAAAAATTAGAAGATAAGATAGAGGAGAATCCCAAAAAAACTCAAGAAAGAAATTGAAGAAAACCTTGTCCAAATCACAGCAGTACAAATCAAAGCTTCTGATACCCAATGCAAATGTTCCCCAGATAAGGAGAGAAAATACACCCCATGAGCTGAGCTGTGTTTTTTCCTGTGTGATTGCAGAGAAAACATGAGGAGATGGGATGGAAAATCTACTGCTGCTGTGGCACAACGGGTCTGTGAATTGAAGGAAGGCAAGACTCAGAGAGGAAGTTCCACCAAAAGGGAAGCAGTTCCAGTTGCCCATAGCTAAACTGCCAGGTATGATGGTGATGATGACATGTCCGATTCCCTGGAAGGAACCTCCAAAACATATGCTCAAGGAAAGAAGAATAGCCAGGCCTAGAGGGGCCCTGCATCTAGCCAGGTAAAGGCTAAGGAAAACCATGTTTTCTGGACTGGGTGGATTCATTGGCCTGGCACATCTAAATCACAAAAATATGAGGCCTTAGTCGACAATGGTGTGCACTGCACATTAATCCCTTTGAAATATGTGGGGGCAGAATCTTTTTCTATCACTAACGTGACAAATAGATCACAAGATTTTACTTTAGTGGAAGTTGAGATAAGCCTAACTAGAAATGAATAAAAAAAACCACCCTATTGCAACTGGCCCTGAGGCCCCACGCATTTTAGGCATAAACTTCCTCCAAAGTAGGTATTTCAAAAAACCCAAAAGATCTCAAGTAGGCATTTAAGATAGCAGCTGCAGAAACAAAAGGCGTCAAACAATTGAACACATTGCCTAAACTGTCAAAAAACTCATCTACAGTAGGACTTCTGAAGGGGAAAGGACAACAAGTACCAATTGCCACTTCAACAATACACCGCCGACAATACACCGCTGACAATACAAAACAACTCGAAATTCCCATCCATAAAATATTCCATGAGCTGGAGACCCAAGGAGTGGTCAACAAAACCTACATTAATTTCACGATTATAAGCCGCACCATTTTGACTAAAGTTTTGGTCTGAACCCAGAGTGCGGCTTGTAATCCGGAACGGCTAATATGTGATTAAAAATTCTGAAATTTGCCAATCGGAAATGCGAACCGGCAGTAACCCTGAGCCGAGTCGAGCCCACCTGGCCCCGGCAGGGCAGCACCGGGCCAGGGGGAGCGAACACAGCAGGGGCCGGGCGGAGCGAACGCGGTGGTGGCGGGACCGGCAGCGCCAGGCCCCGGGTTGGGGGAAACAAACGCAGCGGGTGCCAGGTGGGCAGCCCCGGGCTGGGGGGAGCGAACATGCCGGGCCCCGGGTCGAGGGGAGAGAACACAGAGCAGCAGCCGGCCCGGCAGCGCCAGACCAGGGCCAGCCCAGGACCGGCCCGCCCGATGCCGGCAGTGCAGGCGGGGGCATGTGAGCCCGGCAGTGGTGGCCAGCCCTGAGCGGCCCCGCCGAGCGGCAGCACTGAGTTGGCTCACTCGGCCCCATCAGCAGCCCCAAGCAGGCCGAGCCCGCATGGTCCCGAGCTGAGCCAGTAAACCCCGCGATCCTGCGATTCTGCTACTAATTGGCAACTTTGGGAAAGTTGTACACGGATCCTCTCTGCAAATGAAACTGCGGCTAATAATCCAGTGCGGCTTATTTATGGACAAAAAACGAAATGTTGCTGACACCCGGACATGCGGTTTATAATCAGTGTGGCTTGTAATCGTGAAATTACTGTACTCACCCTTCAACAGCCCCATTTGGCCTGTGTGTAAATCCAAAGGAGAATAAAGATTGACTGTAAACTACCATGCATTAAATGAAGTGACTCCACCACTAAGTGCTGCCATGCCGGACATGTTGGAGCTCCAATACAAGCTAAAATCCAAGGCAGCAAAGCAGTATGTCACTATTGACATTGCCAATGCATTTTTCTCCATTCCTCTGGCAGTAGAATGCAGGCCTCAGTTTGCCTTCATGTAGAGGGGAATGCAGTATACCTGGAACTAACTGCCCCAGGGGTGGAAGCACAGTCCTACCATCTGCCATGGACTGATCCAAGCTACACTAAAAAAATAATAAGGCTCAAAAACATCTGCAATACATCAATGAGCTCATTGTGAAAAGAAACACAGCAGCAGCAATGTTTAAAAAAAGAGAGAAAATAATCCAAATTCTCCTAGAAGCTCGTTTTCCATCAAGAAGAATAAAGTTAAGAAACCAACTGGTGAAATCCATTTCCTGAGAGTAAAGTAGCAAAATAGACGACGTCAAATTCCCACCGATGTCATCAACAAAATCACAACGTCTCCACCAACCAACAAAAAGAAAACACAAACTTTCCTAAGTACCACAGGTTTTTTGAAAATGCATATTCCTAAGTACAGTCAAATCATAAGCCCTCTTTACCAGGTCACTGGCAAGAAAAACGATTTCCACTGAGACCCTAAGCAGTAACAACCCTTCGCCCAAATCAAGCAGGAGATCCCTCATGTGGTAACCTTTAGCCCAGTCAGGACAGGACCAGATGTAAAGAATGTGCTCTACTCTGCATCTGGGAGCCATGATCTGTCCTGAAGTCTTTGGCAAAAGTACCTAGTGAAACTAAAGGCCAAACACTAAGATTTTGAAATCAAAGCTACAAAAGGTCTGAATCCAACTACATGCCAACAGAAAATTTTAACATCCTACAAAAAAATCCAAGATGCCTTGAAAGTGATTAGAATGAAAACACAACTCCTCCTAGCACCCCAACTACTAATACTAAAGTGAATATTCAAAGCAAAGATTCCCTCTATCCACCATGCCACCAATGCCACATGAAGCAAGTAGATTGCTCTTATCACACAAGTCCATATTAATAAACTTAATCACACTGATATTTTAGACGTAATTACAAATTAGCCCAAAAGTAAAAATTTTGGTCTCACAAATGAAGAAAAACAAGAGCAAGTGGCACATGCTAAAAAAGCCCCACCATGCAACCAACTGCCAATAGAAGAAACACACTATGCTCTTATAACTGATGATTCTTGCCACATTATAGAAATAAACTGGAAATGGAAAGCAACCATATAGAATCCAACACGTCAAGTCTCAGAGGCCACTAAAGAAGAAAGTAAATCAAACCAACTTATGAAACTCAAAGCCATTCAACTAGCCCTGAACATTGCCAAAAGCAAAAAGTAACCTGAAACACTAATCTTAAAGAAATTAGGATTTTAGTTAGAAGAAACTGGGCTTGAGATAGTTACCTGAAACTTAAATGATTGATTGCCTGTCAATTTATGTTTGCTTAGCTGTGCTTGCAATGGAAAAGGATAAAACTAGTAGTTAGGTCCAAGAATACAAACAATTGCAACCAGAAACTCATTCTTTGCAAAACTGGAGTTGCCCCAAAAGCCATTTGTATTGTCAATAATAGAAAAGGTCAGGGCAAGGAAGACTTGCCTTACTTCCTCCTTTTAAGACCCCTCCCCACGAAAACGACCCCAGACTTAATTCAAGAAACCAACCACGCATGCTTAATAGCTATTCAAGCTAATTACCATAAGAAGCAGGAGATGAAAAGGGTTGGTATTATGAATATGTATTTGTTTAAACCTTTTGTCAATTAATAGACTCTGTGACCACCTGTAATTTTGCAGTGTGTATTAGGGGGCGACCCCAAGCTGCTGCCCAGTGCTGAATAAACATACCCTTTCTAACTTTAAATTGTTAGAGAGTCTTTTGTCTGTCACAGTTGAGTATCAGTCTTAGACCAATACTCATATTTTGATAAATCATAACCAAAACTCTACACTGATTCATGAATGGTAACCAATGCTCTGTAAGAATGGCTAAAAAATTTAAAAAAAAAAAGCTAGTTGGTAGCGTAAAAGAAAAGCAATTTATACTGCTGAAGAGTGGAAAAACATCACTACCAGGGTAGGGAGACTACCTCCAAAAGTCTGCCATGTAAATGCTCATATCCTCAAAATTAAAGCTAATAAAAAACACCAAAATAATAAACAAGTAAATCAGACGGCAAAAATAGAGGTGTGAAAAATAGATTTAAATTGGCAACACAAAGGAAAATTTTTCCTAGCTCAATAGGCCCATAATACCTCAGGTCATCAAGGTAGAGATGGCACCTATAAGAAGGCACAAAACCAAAGAGTAAATTTAACCATAGACAGTATTTCTCAAGTTATCCATCACTGTGAGACGTGTGCTGCAATCAAGCAGGCCAAGCAGGTGAAACCCTTATGGTATAGTAGGCAGTAGTCCAAATATAAGTATGGGGAAACCTGGCAAATTAAATACATCACACTACCACAAATATGCCAAAGGAAGCGCTATATACTCATAGCAGTAAAAACCACCAGTGGATAGTTAAAAACCTACCCTGTGCCTCACAACACTGCCTGAAACACCATCCTAAACATGAAAAAACAAATATTTTAGAAGCATTATACCCCTGAAAAGATTAAGTCTGTGATATATGTTGTAAAGTAATTTGTGTTAATGCATGATTTATGTAAGATAAATCGTGTTCGTATAAATAAATTAATAAAGAAACTTTAGAGCATTAACCACAGTGAGGAGGAAGGATTTCCTCACAGAATTCCAACGCTGCAACTGCTGACAAAACTGGGATTAGCAAGTTAATAGAATTGGCTCCAAATGGAGGTGGTTTGTTACTGAGGCAGTCCAGGAAACACTCAAGCGATGAGCACTCGATAAGTATCGTGAAACAAGATAACCAGGGTCTTCAAGAAAACTACATCTCAATATCTAGTTCCCGTAAACCAAAATCGGCACGCATCAAAATTCATCGCTGCCCAGAAATGGATTTGTCCAGTCCACTGCAGAGAAAGGAAGCTACATGAATATGTGAAACCACAACAGGAAAGGAGAACCTTTGCTCCAAGATAGAAAAACTGTATAAAACCAGGACTGACCAAGACAGCATTCATGAACACAAGGGGATCTGAAGCGATAGAGCTCGGATCAGTGTGTGTGTTTACCCAGCGCCGACCCCGGGCTCGGTGCTGTCCTTTTTGATTGTGGTTATCAAGGACCGTATTTCGGTCACGAAATAAAAATTGTTTCTTTAATCATTCTTAATTCGGCTTGATTCGTTTCTTACCTATAACAATCTTGGTGAGCCCGATGTGATCCTGATTTGGGGATCCAGGAAGGCCCCTCCCTCCTCTCAGGAGGCACCTCGCTGATTTCAGTGGCCTGACAAAATTGGGGAATTTCTGGGAACCAATCAGGATCTCGAGCTGAAAGCCGGAGCCACAATCAAAAAGGGGATAAGACAGGCCCAGAGCTCTCAGATAATTGCAGCGAAAATTTTTTCGCTCATAAAACTCTACGTGCATGGAGAACCCACCCAGGAAAAGGAACTATAAGTATCGCGTAGTTGAGTGAGGGGTGATCGAGTGCGTGTGTGAGACGTGATCTGATCACGGAGCGAGTGTGGACCCCAAGAATCACAGTTCCACTATCCCACGAGGGATGTGGTCGGTCACAGGGGAACTGAACGTAATGTGGTAGAACTCTTTCTCGCATGTAAAGCCTAAAACTCGGGAAGTTTTGGGGGTCGGTCACAGGGAGGATCAAAAGGGAGGGTACGTTCCCTGGCAATTGGGAACTGGTAAACCTTTTGGATCCAGGACTGGGTAAGTCCAGGGAAGGGAAAAGAGAGCTCATTACCTTTCAAAAAACCCACGGACTGGTTCACTGTGAGGTGAGTAGACTGGTAAATTCGAAGAAAAATTAGACTCAAGTACGGTATCGCTCAGACTTAGAAAAGATCTGTTGGAGGATCCCGGCCTAAAATCATGGTAAGGAAATATACAAGAGTGGCTTGTTGTACTTTAAAAAGATAAATAATAAAAAGATGGGACAGAGGAAGAGTAAAATTTGGGGGAAAGCCCCGGAGAAGCCCGTAAAGGCACGAGGGGGCAATTTGCCTGAAATCCCAAGAAACAGCCCGTTGGGATGGGTGTTAGAACATTGGGAGGAATGTCCTGACAAGAGAAGGTGGTCCAAGGAGAAAATAATTCACTATCGCATAGAAGTATGGGGACATAAGGAAATAAGGGAACATCTAGTTTGGGCCATCTTTGGTACAGAAGGATAGCAGGAGAAAAAGTTACAGGACTTGCTTAGAGAAGCACAGCAAGTTTATATGAGGAGAGAAGAGCAGCAGAAAGCACAGGCAAAAGTGTTGGTAGCAGCTGTGAGGGAAGCACAAAGGCAGGAGCAGGTCCAAGATAATGTGAAACCCATGCCAAACCATCAACCTCAGATTCACCCAGAGGTAACTATGGAAATGATGGTAAAATACTCTTATTTTGTGTGGCCAAAGTATAAGTTGGCAAAGGGGCTTATATGGTCATGTTATGGAACAGATAAAATTTGTTTGTGCCGAATTCTGTGGAGGTATTTAGAGAAGAATTGGAAAGGATGGATTGAGAGGAAGGTGGATTAATATGAGTTAGACATGCAACAGGAGAAATCTATGTGAGGAAGAGGAAAATGGTAAAGACTGGGATGTTTTTCAGCACCTTCCCCCACCTTGTCCTCCAGTGTTGCCAGCTGACCCAGGGCCAGCTGCAGGTCCCCTGTATCCTCCACTTCCAGGGCAAAGGGAGCAATAAGGACAGTCGAGAAGGGGTCTCGACAACAGAAGGTGGACCGATAGTGTTTGTGTGTTGAAACAGAATTGGTTAAAAGGGAGTGTGCAGAGATATGAGTGAGGCAGTGAGCAGCAGGACTGGGCACAGAGGTGCGGGTCCAGGAGCATGGTCTGGGGGTCTGTGGGGGCTGCGGGGACTCAGCACCGGGCAGTGCCTGACCCTGCCACCCCCAAGCAGGGGCGGCAGTGGCCACTGGTCCCTGTGAGGCTGCGGGATGCCCTGGTTGGCTGCCTGTGATGCTGCCGGCCGTGCCCGCTGAGAGCACCAGTGGGGGAGAAGCTACATTTAGACTGTGACAAGACAGGGACTGGCTCTGGTATACAGTATGTGATAAAGAGAGGGAGAACAAGGATAAAGGAATATCCGGGAAATGCAGATTGTACTTGAAAAGATTAGGATTCTGTTTTAAAAATTTTGTGAGTTTTGCTAGAAAATAAAAGTAATATGAGGAAGGCCATGAGAGTTTGCTGAATGTGTGAGATGGGGTGAAAAGCATGGGTTTCTGATTTCTCATTGTGATTGTAATTTACTGGGAAAATATTTGATGGCTACTATGAGAATGCAAATTAATATAGTAACAAAAGAAATAATAACACGGAGTCCAAAACTGTGATATCTTTGTGTAAAATGTCTGAGAAGGCTTAAGCTGAAATAAATCCGGAAGTGTTGACAGTACTCCCTCAGGGATATACTGAGTCACTGGTTTTGTTTAGGCAAGCTTTGCAGAAAATACTAAGAGAGTTTACTCCACCCTCAGGAGTCAAGTTGTTCCAATATGTGGATGATCTACTGGCAGCAGTTCAAAAGGAAGAGGACGTAAGAGCCAGTTCCATAGAATTACTGAATTTCTTGGGAGACAAAAGATTAAAGGTTTCCAAATCAGAACTACAGTTTACTGAACCTGAGGTTAAATATTTGGGACATTGGTTAATAAAGGGGAAAAAGAAATTAGACCCTGAAAGGGTAGCAGGGATTGTTACTCTACTCTCCCCACGAACAAAAAGGGAAATAAGGCAGCTACTAGGACTTTTGGGTTATTGCAGACAGTGAATTGAAGGGTATGGTGAAAAGGTAAAGTTCCTATATAAAAAACTCACTACTGATAGATTAAAATGGACAGAACAAGATGAGAAAGGATTCAAAGAAATAAAGGAAACACTTGTGACCGCTCCTGTATTGAATCTTCCAGATGTAAAAAGGTCATTCCAGTTATTCGTAGATGTTAGTAGCCACAGTGCCCATGGAGTTTTAACACAAGATTGGGCCAGAACTAATAAACTAGTGGGGTACATACCAAATTTTTTGGACCCCGTAAGCAGGGGATGGTCAACTTGCCTACAAGCAATTGTAGCAGTAGCATTATTGGTAGAAGAAGCAAAGAAAATAAGGTTTGGGGCATCACTGGTAGTATATACCCCTCATAACGTGAGGAGCATATTACAACAAAAAGCAGACAAATAGCTCACAGATGCAAGGCTTTTGAAGTACGAGGCCATACTAATACACTCACATGATTTGGAACTGCGAACAACCACTGCACTAAATCCAGCTCAATTTCTGTATGGGAAAGCATCAGAGGGACCTACTCATGAGTGTACTGAGGTAATGGAATTGCAAACAAAAATAAGAACGAACTTGGAAGAAGAGGAATTAGAGAGAGGAGAAAAATGGTTTGCAGATGGGTCAGCGAGAGTGATAAAAGAAAAAAGGAAGTCAGGATATGCAATTGTAGATGGCAAGACGGGGGAAGTAGTGGAATCAGGACCCCTAAGTGCGAGTTGGTCAGCTCAGGCATGTGAATTGTATGCAGTATTGCGAGCATTAAAGAGATTAAAAGGAAAAAAAAGAACGATCTTTACAGATTCAAAGTATGCATTTAGGGTAGTCCATATTGTTGGGAAAATTTGGGAAGAGAGAGGATTAGTTAATACGCAAGGACAAGGACTAGTTCATGGAGAAATAATAAAGCAAATCTTAGAAGCTATCAAGGAGCCGGAAGCGATTTCAATCGTACATGTGAAAGGACACTAAGAAAGAATACAGTTCCGGACTCGAAGAAACAATTTAGGAGACAAAGAAGCTAAAAGTGCAGCACTGTTAAAGGTAAGTACCCTGGAATTCGAAGAAGGCAAGACTCAGGGATATCCCCCGTGTCCTTCCCAAAAAGAAATTAAAGAATACAAAAAGATAGGGGGAAGACTGAAAGAAAGTACAGTAAATTCACGAATACAAGCCGCACGGAGTATAAGCCGCATATCTGGTGTGTTGGCAACATTGATGTCTTTGTCAATAAATAAGCCGCACTCGGAATATTAGCCGCACTTTAGTTCGCCGCGAACTTTCACAAAGTCGTCATTTAGTAACACAATCGCGGGATCGCTGGGGCTTACTGGCTTACTGCCGACCTCGGAAACATTGTTTCCAAGTGAAAAAAGACACACCCTTTATTTACAAGCCGAAAAAGACAGGAACAATAGTGTGGTCATTTTGCGAGCATTCCCAATGGATCCGCGTTGCCTTTAAACAGTCGCTCAGCCGCGCGGGCAGGCAGCTGAGCTCCGAGCGGAGCCACATCTCCGTGCTGGCACAGGAGCGGCCGCTGTAGCCCTCGCGGCCCCGCGGGGCGAGCGGTCGATGTAGCCCTCTCCCTGCGGGCTGAGCGGCTCCCCCAGCCCTCTCCCTGCGAGCTGATCACCCGCTTCATCCCTCTCCCTGCGGGGCAAGAGGCTCCCCCAGCCCTCTCCCTGCGAGCCCAGCCAGCCCCGCAGCCGCACAAGACTGAAAACACTTTAAAAAGTACAGAGAAATATCACACACTTTTATCAAACTGCCGAGGTAACTCGCCGAGGTAACTCACCCCGATAACAACCCCCGCCCCTCAGTAACGCCGCCATCCACAGGCAGGTAATAAGCTGTTCTCTGATTGGTTCATCGTCGGAACAACGGGAAGTCATGGATTTCAAACTGTTTCGGCTCGGGACTGGACTGGTATGATACTAGGTAAGGGCAGATATCACATTTTTGTTCATAAATTAGCCGCACCCAAATATTAGCCGCACTTCTGGGTTTCCACCAAAATTTTTGTCTAATTACTGCGGCTTGTATTCGTGAAATTACTGTAAGTAGAAATTACCAGACGGGAGGGAGCTAATATCTAAGGACTATACAAAAAAAATTCTAAGGAGACTACACCTGCAAACTCACTGGGGAGCCCAAGCCCTGGTAGAACTATTTCTGAAATTTTTTGGGTGTAAAGGGATTTATGAACTGGTTAAACAAAAGGTACAAGGATGCCTGGTCTGCAAAAAGGTTAATATGGCCAGAACATGACAGACAGTCTGGGAAAGTCGCCCTATAGCATACCTTCCATTTGAAAGGATCCAAGTGGACTTTACCGAATTACCAAAGGTTAGAAGATATAAATTTTTGTTGGTACTGGTAGACAAATTGACCCATTGGGTAGAGGCTTTTCTGAGCTCTAGGACTACAGTCCAGACAGTATCAAAATTTCTTCTGGAAGAAATTATTCCCTGATATGGAATAATCAATTATGTAGACTCAGATCAAGGAACGCACTTCACCTCAAAAATTATTAAACAATTAACAGAAGCCTTAGGAATTCGATGGGAATATCATATCCCGCGCCATCCCCAAAGGTCAGAACAAGTTGAAAGAATGAATCAGACATTAAAGGTTCAATTATCAAAGTTAATGATAAAAACAAAAATGTCCTGGTCAAAATGCCTCCCCTTAACGTTATTAGACATCAGAACCATGCCTCACTCTGAGACGGGGTTATCACCTTTTGAGATGCTATATGAAATGCTTGTGTGCCAACGAATTAGTGTGTACCCAAGGAATTCCACAAACCCTGTGAAACAGAACCTCAGTGATGAGTGCAAGGAATGCTCACGAATTGTCCCGGGGAAAACGAATGTCCCAGCATATCCTGCCCCAGTTGACTGCACCAATGGGGAAGAAAACGGGTATTGTACTTTTAATGGCACTCAGTATGCAAGGTGTAAATTAAATGGGAAAATAATATGCTATGACCTCAAGGTGAGATATGGGAACAGGCAGTCAGAGATACTCGTTCACAATATACAAAAGAGAGATGCAAACCAAGTGCCGATTCCCACATGCAAGCAATGTAACCACACGGTGTGGGTAGGGGGGAAAAAGAAATCAGTGTTTGTGGCTTACTTTCAAGTAAATCGACTGTGTTATGACCACACTCAGTTAAAAATGTGTGTCATGGGGGGAAGACGTACTGGGTAAGCGAGAATCTACCTTTAAGGCTGAATTTGAGAGTGAAGGGGGAGGGGGGGGAAAGGACAAGCGGTAGAATGTCTGAGGAAGTTGTTTTCAAAACATAGATAGGAGTTTCATCACTTCGTCTCCTGAACTGTGTCACTGTGGTGGACAGCGGGAGAAAGTGCTCCTTTGCTTTTAGTTTTTGACTAACTGAAGCAGAAAAGTTCCCTGGACAGTTTCTTTTTCTTTTTTTCCTAAAATTATTTAAACCTGCTCTAGACTGGGGACCCAGGGGAGCACCAGGAGCTTGCACATGCGGCCCACCGGGGCCTGGCCTGGGCAGCGGCATTTTCCAGCGCCAGAGGGGCTGATAACAGACTGAACCGAGTTGCCACCCACAAGAAAAACTTTCTAAATTTGTCATCTCTTCAGAGCGGCGAGTTTTGTTGTTTGGCATTGTTCATTTTTTTTGTGCTGGGCAGTGCTTTGCCTGTTAAATAAACAGGTTTTTTCCACTTCTCTCTGAGGAGATTTCTTCCCAAACTGATTAGGAGAGGGGCTGCTTGGGTTTGCTTCTGGGGGAGGGCCCTTTGGAAGTTTTCTCGCAAATTTGCCCTAAACCAACACCAGTATTTTTCCTTTTGCCAGGACAAGATGGGGATGAACTAGGACTACCAATTTATGAAGACTTCAACAGAAATAAAAGGGAATTGATCAGAGGATTTCAAAAATGGGGAGAAGAAGAATGGTCCCCTGAATGCATACTGGAAGTATATGGGTCAACCATATGGGCACAAGATGGGAGTTAGGGATACTGAACCCAAATTTACACGCTAAATCATAAGACTGCAAGCAGTTGTAGAAATAATAACTAACAAAATTACCATGGCACTGGAATTAATAGCAAATCAACAAGGACAAACAGGAGCTGCAGTGTGTCAAAATAGGTTGGCTTTAGACTACTTATTAGCCAAAGAAGGAGGTGTCTGTGGTGTCGCCTTCTCAAGGCGTGGCGACCTGGTTCAGGCCCGGCACGGTGACCCTAACCCCGGACCACTCGGTCCATAAGCTCCTGACACCAACGTGGTGGACAGCAAATGGCGTTTATTGAGGGGTCACAAGGGTTTTTATAGCTTGGGCAGTCAGTGTCACTTCCTTCTGCTTACGTCTGGCTAGGTGCAGCCAGGTACGGGGCAAAGGTCTGACTGCAGGGGGAGGGTGTCCTGACTGACCGTACAGCCCGATATCTTCTGCACGTATATCCCTAACTCTCCACATTTCTCCCCTCCCTCATGATTAGTAAAAATTGTATAAAATTATAAAATGTAGACGTTACAAAATTTCATAGGTTAGTAAAATTAGTATATAAAATTGTAAGTGTGTTAGTAACAGGAACGCCTCAAAGTAGTTGTCGGCGTTCGACAAACATAATGTTAACCGCTTCTAAACGCTTTTTAATGAATAGCACCAATTTGTTTAATATGCAAGGCCCGAAGGTTAGTGTTAGTAAGATTATGGTGAGTGGGCCTATTAGGGAAGAAATTAGGGTGGTGAGCCATGGGGACCAGTTGAACCCTGACTCAAACCGTCCCGGTTGAGCTTCTTTTCTCTTCGGGTTCACTGGCATCTTGGGCGGTGCCAGGCTGCTTGATGGTTTCTCCCTCTCTTCAGGTAGTGGGGTGCGTGGGTTGCAGGGGCATCTGATGATCTGGTCCTGCAAATAGAATCTCACAACTCTCGTTAGTTTTACTTTGAGGGTCTGGTTTGATGGATTTGAGTGACCACTGCATACCCTCGCCCCGTGAGCACTAGTCTCTGACCTTGTTCTCATTCTCTTAGTTCATTTTTGCTTTGAATTACCTTAGCTTGGCGAAAATTATAATTGTTGATATTTTACAATTCAATTTTAGTGTTTAATATTGTTCAAGAATTTTCCTTTTACATGATAACTTAGGAGAATCTTTTCCGGATAAGATTCTTCATGTTTATCTCAAAGGAAAAGGTTTTAGCTTTTGCAAGGCTAAATCAACCAGTCCAAATTACTTGATTTCAATTTTAACTCAGAAATATTTGAATGTTACAATTTTCTCCCTTTGTCAGTCAATTCCAACCTGGTCACAATTGAAATAGACTGAGAGGGTTTTGATAGTAAACATTCTTTTGCTTAGCTAATATTCCAACCTGGCCAGGGCTGAAACATTAGACTAGGCAAAATATTTTTCTATTATATTTTTAGATTAAACTTTTACTCAATTTTAATAAGTGGTAGAAAACTATGCAAGTTTAATTTGACCGTGAAATATTTTTCACTAAACCAATTTGCATAATTTCTATTCACTAAACTTATAATGTTAAAGAAAGTAATATCTTAAAGTTTTTCTGGATGGTTAATAACATATAATGCTAGTGCAATGTATACAAACAACAGTAACAAACATTGTGGTGCCAACTTCAACATACACTTGAAAGACATTAACATGTATTTGCTGCATTGCTAAAACATGTTTTTTGCAACTGCAAGAGAACGAGTTAACAAGACAAATATTAACTTAGTAAGGTTTGCAAAATATATAGGCTTTGACAAATTTAGTTTTGAGATGGGTAAAGTAGCTGTCGAACTTTCTTGAGGGCAAACATCGCTTGGATTAATGTCTTTAATTTTTCTGGTTTTTATTTTAACTGGGTGGATGTTTATTAAGGGTTTTTTCTGCATTCTAATTTGTGTAGGTGTTTGAGTCTCACATCTTGCTTGAGATGGTGGTTTTTCGTGTGATTGGGTTTATTCCCCGGGGAGAAATTTTCCTGTCTCCGTGGACGCTGAGTCAGATAGAGCTGGAGTTACTTTTGGCTACGTAGTATTGAAATAGAGAAATTCAGATTTAAGAATTAAATATTTAGAAAGATTTTGATTGAAAAGGGGACTGACGAAACTATAGCGTCAGCTATAATTTATGGTGCTTGCAAAACAGGAAGAGTAGCCAAGCTGCAGGATGAAGTTGGCAGATTAAAATAGAAGAACAAAGACCCACAGGATGAGGGGGTCCCTGGGAAGAGAAAACTGATACTGAAGTCCGGAAATTGACCAAAGGACTAAGAAGAGAGCATGCGCAGGAATACAAGGTGAAAAGTTCAAACTGGGAGGAAGACTCCTTACTTCATCTAAGACCCTCGAAGACCACCAGAGCGACCCAAAAAGGAACAATGCGCAGTCGCAAAGAGGCGTGAAACTAATTTCCATATGAAGCGGGGATAGGCAATGAATATGTATTAGGCGAATTGTATATTCCTAGTTTGTAGAGAATAAAAGGCGAGGCGCAGGTCGCCAAAGGTGTGCATGCTTTTGGAGGAGCGATCCCCCATGCACCTAGCGCTGAATAAATACATACCTACTCTTATAACTTATTTCTGTGAGTTATAGAGTGCTTTCCGCGCATCAGTATCAGCAGCTTAGTTTGTGTTCTTGGATGCTTTGAACGTCCTTCTGTGCTGTTGCCTTCTGAAATCGGACGTTTGGCTTTTGACACAAAGAAACAATTGCCGTAGAGTCGTAGCTAGGAGTTCTCGGAGCTCCGAGATTCTCACTTCCTGGTTCCGGTGGCTTCCCAAGGTGCTTCTGGGCGCTTTCACAGCGGCGTCTTCGTGGCTGTCCCTCTCCAGGCGGCTGTGGGCGGCTGTGGGCAGCCGTGGGCAGAGGCTTCCATGGCGGTCTGGGGCAGAAAGACGCCTTCTTTCTCTGCCGACAGTACGCTCGGCAGAGGCTGTGCTGAGGTCGGGAGCGCCGTCCGGCTGGAGCTCGACTCGGAGCCGGAAGTTGACTGGCTGGGTGTTTCCGGGCTTCAGAGCCTTTTCCTCGGCCCCCCCCCCCCGCCCCTCTTCCTCTTAGGATTGTACCACTCCTTCCCCCTGGGCACGCCCCGCCTGCTGCCGGGGGAGGTTCTTGTCTTATAAGGACATGATTTAAACTGAGCACTTTGAATGGTTTTAAGTCTCTTTCCGGGAGTTTCCCCGCCTCCCTGCTTGCCCGCGCCTGCATTGTTTGGCGAGCCTCCTGCATTTCCGCCCTCTACATCACAGCCATGCGGTCCGGCGCCATTTTCGAACATGTGCGGCCGCCGCAGTTTTGCAGCCGCTTCGGGCTGTGATATTATAGCAGCATTCCGCGCTTCTTTCGCGAGCCCCTGCCAAAATGTCCGCGCGTGTTCCCCCCCCTCCGATAGTGGTGAGTCCTGTCCCGGGGGTGGCGAAGGGGGTCCTGGAGTCCGCGCGTCCCCGCGCCCGACCGGGTCTAAGTCCTCCGCGGTTTGCGTCGCGGCCCCGATCCCCAACTGCAGCGTGGCTAATAAACAAGTCCGCGCGGCTTTCCAGGTCTCCTGCTCCTGCCGAGTTTTTTGCAGAGCCTGGATAACTCTGCCCCACGATTTCAGGGCCTTCCCTGAGCCTGAGGACATGGTTTCCTCAGCCAGAGCCCTCGTGCATTTATCCCATATCTCCGGATGGAGAATGTCTACCGGGCTTTCTATAGCTCCCAGCTTAATCAATCTCGGCACTGCGAGAATAAAATCTTTAAGCTGACACCGAATACCATACTGTGTATGAATTTGACTTACGACCTTTGCGATAGCGTCCATGCTCTTCGTTGGTGCAGGGACGTCTCCCCCGCCGCAGTAGGACCAGCTGTGCGGCCGCCGGCTCCTCGTCCAGGCGAACCCTGAATCCCGGGCGTAATTTCTCCCGGGTTTCGGCACCAGATGTCGCCTTCTCAAGGCGTGGCGACCTGGTTCAGGCCCGGCATGGTGACCCTAACCCCGGGCCACTCGGTCCATAAGCTCCTGACACCAACGTGGTGGACAGTAAATGGCGTTTATTGAGGGGTCACAAGGGTTTTTATAGCTTGGGCAGTCAGTGTCACTTCTGCGGCCAGGTACGGGGCAAAGGTCTGACTGCAGGGGGGGAGTGTCCTGACTGACCGTACAGCCCGATATCTTCCGCACGCATATCCCTAACTCTCCACACTGTGGAAACTTTAATACAGCTGATTGTTGTTTGAAAATAGGTGATAATGGGGATATAGTCAAGGATATCAGAAAAATAGCCCATGTACCAATCCAAAAATGAGAATCAATGCTAAAAACTAACTGGTGGGATAATTTATTGGGAATAAAATGGTGGGAAAAGCTAGGTTTCTTCCTTTTATGTGCAAAAGTTAGTTTACTATTTGTTTCTTGCCTGATTCCCTGTTGTATTTGGCTAATCACTAGTGTAGTCCAAGGTATGCAAGTAATAGTGATGCCTATGGACACAAAATTGGCTAGATCTGGAACTGCACAAAAGATAATGGTGTTAAAGAAACTAAACAATATGGAAGACTTCTTTGAAAAGGCAAAATTGATTTATGAAAAAAATGAGCAAATAGTGAAAATAAATAACCAAGAATTATTGCTCAAACCATATGGTTTATGAAAAAGGAGGGATTGTGATAAACATAGTTTTGCTTCCGCAAATATTAAAATGGATGCTATGTGTTGTACATTATAATATAATGCTAACTTTTTCAGAAGTAGCTATAACTGTGAAATAATAACTACAGTAATTTCACGACCATAAGGCGCACCAGACTATAAGGCGCACCCCCCGGGAGCCGGCACATTTCGCAATTTTGTAGATCAGATAAGGCGCACCAGACTATAAGGCGCACCTTTTTTTTTGCCGCGAAGATCCGTGCTGCACGCAACAAAGTAACGGAAACCTGCAATCGTGGAGTTTAATGGCAGGGGCTCAATTTGGAAACATTTTTCACAGATCGGCGTAGGCTTTCAAAGGCAGCCCCAGGCGCCCTCCCTGTGCAGTGGGCCCTGGCACTCCCGCCCCCCCCCGGTGCCGGTTGGCGTGGTTTGGCGCAGCCGAGGGGCCGCCTCCCCCTTGCGGCTCCATGCTGCTGCGGTGGAGTTCCCCCTCGCGGCTCCGCGGAGCTGCCGTGCCGTTCCCTCGCTCGGTTCGGTGCTCCTGCCATGTCGCCTGTCCCTCACTGGGCTCGGTGCCACCGCCATGCTGCCTGTCCCTCGCTCGGCTCAGCGCTCCTGCCGTGTCGCCCATCCCTTGCTCGACTCGGCAGCGCGGCTGCCCTGCCGCCCTGCCGCCCGTCCCTCGCTCGGATCAGGGGTCCTGCCGTGCCGTTCCACCTCGCGGCTCCATTGTGGCACCATGCTGTTCCCCCTTGCGGCTCCGCGGAGCAGCCCTGCCTCCAACCCCTCGCTCGGCTCGGCGGAGCACCCGCCCTGCCGCCCTTCCCTCGCTCGGCTCGGCGGCACCACTGCCCTGCCTCCCGTCCCTCGCTCGGCTCGGCAGCCCAGTCACCCTGCCTCCCGTCCCTCGCTCGGCTCGGCGCACCGCTGCCCCGCCTGCCCCTATCAGGTGTGACCCTGCTGCCCTCAGCACTGTGGCCTTGCCAGTCCCTATCGGGCTGTGGCGCCGCTGCCCCCAGCACTGCGGCCCCGCCAGCCTCTATCAGCTGTGGCCCCGCTGGCCATGGCACCGCGGCGCCGCCGGCCCCTATCAGCTGTGGTCCCTCGGCTCAGGTCGCCGCGCACAACAAAGTAACGAAGTAGTAACGCCTCCCTGCCCGCGCTGCTCCCGGTGCCTGGGGTTGCCTGGGGTTCCCCCCTGTCTTCCTGCCCACGCTGCTCCCGGTGCCTGGGGCTGCCTGGGGCCGCTCCCTGCCTTCCTGCCCGCGCTGCTCCCTGTGCCTGGGGCTGCCCGCGGCTGCCCCCCCATCGCTACTCGGTGCTCCCGCGGCACCGCCCCCCCTCGCGGCTATCACTTCCAGAGTGGCAAATGTCTCAACTTTGTAGATCATATAAGGCGCACCGGACTATAAGGCGCACTTCCGGGTTTGGGGAAAAATTTTAGTCAAAAGGGTGCGACTTATAGTCGTGAAATTACTGTAATGTTTTTATTTTTGTAGTTAACTGGCAATAATTTAAATAACTCAGACATATTTGTAAAGTAGCTGATGTTGATTTAGAGTACTTGTGGTTAACTTACAACGACTGAAATACCTTTACCATCTGCATGGTCGGATAACATTTGAGGAATGGGTGTGATGAGGACTCCTGCTACTGACACTTTGACTATCAACAACTGTCACCTGCAGAAACCACGGAACAGGGGGTTGTTGTGAGGAGGTGACACATGACCCTGAAAACCACATCCAACATTACTGCACATGCTCTAAAAAGGTGGGTCAGAGGAAGGGCCATTCTAAAAAGTTCCTGGAACATGCAAATTAGTTTGAAGAAATGTTTGAATATGTATTATCATTTATGAATTGTGGGAACCCAGGACATTCCCCTGGCTTCCCTGGAGTCTGTACAGGGGCTCAGAAGCCTTGGCAAGGTGCCCAGAATCCCTGTGAGTTCGATCTAAGTCCCTGGGAGAAATTACCATCTTTATATACAGAATTACAGAGTCACAAAAATAAGTAGAGTGTAAATTGGTGTATTAAAAGGTAGGAAAGTAAGGTTTTAAAGATTGTTTATATTAGGGGGTCTGAACACAAGATGGAGGATTTGTGGCGTAGTAAGAAATTCTTTCTTCTTCTTCATGGCATCCATCTTCTGGGTCAGGATGTCAACTTGGGATTGGTGAAGGGAAAACTGCCCAGTGTAAAGTGGGTATAAACTATTGGTGAATAATTGTAAATAAAGTATACGTAATTTAAGGTATAAAAGATAAGTCCTGCCCAGGAGGGCAGGAGAAGAGCCTTGAACGAGTTGCAGAGTGGACCGCTGTAAGGTCAAAAGAAAATTCCTTAGATAAGAAAGAATAAACAACCTTGGAAACCTCAGAACATCAGCTTTCGAGTCTTCTTTCATGCCCTGCTGCACCCTGACTGCAAGACAAGAACTCTCAGACCACCTTTAATGTGCTGGTGAGTGATCTCTGACCATAAAAGAGGTCGCCGCCCGTCACAATGAATATGCATTTGATTGATGCAATAGAAAAGGTATATAAGAAGAGTTGCTATGGTTAGCCAGTGTACCTCTGGCTACAGCTATGCACCCAGTGTTGTTACTTTCGCTTTATTGATTTTTGTCCCCTATTGTCATTTATTAAATTTTTAAAAATTCAGCTGAGGAGTGGGCTTCATTCTCACATCAAATAATCACAAATGGTGATGATTCTAAATTTTTTTTTTGTTAAAATTTTTAGTTTTCTCATCTACTTCCAAGTTGGTTGGATCTAAGAATTTTATAAAATGTGTAACTATCCCTATGTGCATTTTTATTTCCAAACAGTACCTTTGGACAGTGTGGCAGGATCTTTCACCCCCTGATACAGCAAGACCTTATCTCCCCACCACATATGGCTAAAATCAGACTGGAATGGTTTGTCATGTGATGAATTATCTTGGCTGAGAACCTCCTTATCCAGCAATACACATCCTGACTTGAATGGTGAGAAAGAAAAAACTAAAATTAGTGACTGCAGAACACAAGCACTTTTACAACTATAAAAGATCACTGTGATTTTCATGAAATCAGAAATCTCATACACTCTCTGAGTGTGTAGAGAGTTCTCGTTGATGATGAACATGTTCACATCAAGTTACTTCCCCAGGGGATTGAGAGAAATTAAGGAGATTCTCTGCACACCTCTATCATTCAGTGACATTGACTTCTAATCTATACTATTTCTTCACTAGCTGTAACATAACGTACCTCTGTTGGGGGTTGGGGGAGTTTTTTACTCTTTCCCTCAGTAGAGAAAATTTTTCCCATTAGCATGTCAAAGTAACCTGACCGGGCTTCTAATTGCTCAAGACAAAAGAGGAGGTAGGGATGAATAGCTGTAAGTTGCTTTGTCCTTTCGAAGAGCCACTCATGCTCAATGGCTGAACGAAGAGGAGAGAACTTCTTTTTTTCTCCGTAGTGGGAGCAGGCCCTGCACTCCGACACTACTACAGCTTCCTGCTTCTGAGAACAGCACTGAGAACCAGGACGCAAATGGTGAGCGGAGGTTTCTTTTCCTTCACCCTTCTCCCACCTGGGACCCCCCTGCTGCTGCCGCCTGCCTGCTCCTGCAGTTCCCGCAACTGAGAAAAAAAGCCACTCCGCCCCTGCTCCACCAAGATCGTGTAGAAGAAAAGAGCGCCTGACTGGACAAAAGAACTGAGACTAAGTTTCATTCTGTTTTGTCACGAATCTTTTCATAGTTGATGTTGTTCTTGTTCATCTTGTAGATATGTCAGTAAAGAACTGTTATTCCTAAACCCATACCTTTTGCCTAAAAGTTCCTTAATTTCCAAATTATAGTAAACTGGGAAGGAAGGAATTTTTCACACTCCATTTTGAGAAAAAAAAAACTCTCGCCTTTTTCTTTTCTGGCAATACTGTCCCCTAAACCAGGACAACCTCTAAAATCGTGCACTGTATCTACTAGTAGTTCTTTTTGTGTTATCCTGTGTAGTAAGTCTCTCTAAGTCTTATGTCTGTTTCCCTTGGTCTATTCAATAAATAATTCATGTTGTAATAGGTCTGATGGGTCATTATTAAGAACTTGTGAGTGAGAGTGGTTTTGGGGTGCTGGCCACCTCAATAAAGCTGCTGTCTACTGCCAGAGGCATGGGCAGAGGCAGGGACTTCTCCAGGTTCTCTCCTCTCCCTTTGTAACAGACAGCAAATAAAAAAACCAGATGAGTCATCCAAAACATGGAGAATTTAGTATTACATGAATCTGACCTGTTGTTTTCTGTGTAGATGAAGTGGTTACTGTTCAGAACTGCAGGGATGCATCAGATGGGAGATGTTCAAGGCTGATGTTGAATTTGAAAATCCATCTCCACATAGAACTCTTCAGAATAAAAAAAATTCTCATGAATATGAAACAAATGGATTTTCTCAAGGAATTGCACTTTCTTTGCCTGTGCTCAAAGAGCACATTTAATCTAAGCAGGAAGAACAAATCCATTGAATTTCTTCTCTACATGTGTATTTCTGGTTTTTAGCCATTTAAGTGCAATTCAGGTTCTGTATTATTTCTGTACTAGCAGAAATCCTTACAAGAGAAATAAACATGTAAAAGAGAGAGAAGGCTGTTGTCGAAATAGTGGATAATTCTTCAGTCTGTACTTCTGTACTTATGAAGTCAAAATAAGAAACAGATGATTCCCTGTATGGTTTCTCAAAACTATCTGTAGTCACAGACTTGGGTTATTTCCAACAATTTTTGTAGTCCTCTAAAATTGGGTAGAATACTGTAAATAAGGGAAAGGTAAAAAAAATGCAGAAGATATTTTGGGGGAAGGATAAAAAGCAAGTGCTTTGAAAATGAACTGACAAAAAAAAAAAAAGCGGGGGAGGGGGTTTACATCCAAACCTGGAAGTCAAAGCCATGTGAAATGGTTTGGTGCTCATAACTACAGCTTCCAAGAGACAGGTTACCTTAATAACACAGAAGTAGGATTCTGTTTAATAGTCAGTTCCATGAGGAGGTGGAAATCAGTTAAATCCCTGTTCTAGCTTTTAGGAACTAGGATATTTTTTTTTCAAAACAAAAGTATGAGACCCAACACAGCTTCACTAAGTATAGTTATGGAGAAAAACTTTTGAAGTCAAAACAATTTTTTAAGATAGTCACTGAAATAAAAACTTACCATTCTGTTTTTGGATTTGTGATGTTGATAATTCAGACATGTTTTCATTATTGCTAAACAGCACTTACACAGACCCAAGGCCTTTTCTGCTCCTTGTACAGCCACACTGGGGAAGAGACTAGGAGTGCAAGGGAGGTTGGGAGGGGAAATAGCTGGGACAGGTGACCCCAACTAACCAAAGGAATATTGCAGACTGTGACATCATGCTTAGTGTATAAAGTAGGGGGAAGAAGGAGAAAGGGGGAGACATTTGGAGTGATGGTGTTTGAGAGTGAGTGAGGATCCATTTGGTGCTTACAGTAGTTTCACGAATACAAGCCGCACGGATTATAAGCCGCACTTCCGGTGCCTCGACAATGTTGCTGTCTTTGTCAATAGATAAGCCGCACCCCGAATATTAGCCGCACTTTCGTTCGTCGCGAGAATCCGTGCGCAGCTTTCACAAATTGACCAATTAGTAACAGGATCGCGGCATAGCGGGGTTTACTGGCTCGGGGTGGGGCCAGGAAGGCTCGGCCCGCTCATGGTTGCCGACGGGGCCGGGTAGCCCAGCTCAGCGCCACGGCTCGGCGGGGCTGGCCAGGTGGTGCTGCCGCCGCCGGGCTCGCTGGCCCCCCTCTCCCGTCAGCACCGCCCCGCTGCCGCGTTCCCTAGCCCTGCCGGCGGGCTGCCGCCGCCGCCGCCCGGCTCGCCAGCCGCGCCGCGCCGCGTTCCCTAGCCCTGCCCGCCGCCGCCCGGCTCGCCGGCCGCGCCGCGTCGCGTTCCCTAGCCCTGCCGGCGGGCTGCCGCCGCCCGGCTCGCCGGCCGCGCCGCACCGTGTTCCCTAGCCCTGCCCGCCGCTGCCCGGCTCGCCGGCCGCGCCGCGCCACGTTCCCTAGCCCTGCCGGTTGGCTGCCGCCGCCGCCGCCGGGCTCGCCGGCCGCCCCCTCCCGTCTGCACCGCCGCCGCGTTTCCTCGCCCAGGTCGGCACTGCAGGCCCCCGCACCGCCGGGCTCCCCCATGCTGCTGGCCCCGATTCTGCTGGGCTTCCCCTGCTGCCAGGCAGCCCCACCCGCCGGCCTTCCTGCTTCTGCCATGCTCCCCTGCACTGCTAGCCCCAGTTCTCCCAGGTTCCCCCGCCCTACTGACCCGGCTCTGCCGCCCCCCTGCCCCGCCCTGCTGGCTCAGGCTCTGCCGCCCGCCCCCCACACTGCTGGCCCCGCCTCTGCCAGGCTTTCCCACCTCTGCCGGGGCCGGCCGGGCTCCAGCTTGGCTTGGGGCTGCCGCGGGCTCTCACTTCCGTGTTGGCAGCTTTTAGAATTTTGTTAATGTATTAGCCGCCCCGGAATATTAGCCGCACTTCCGGGTTTCCACCAAAATTTTGGTCAAATTGGTGCGGCTTGTATTCGTGAAATTACTGTAGTTAAACCATGACAGTGTGGCTCTTCACTGAGTGGAAGACAATTTCTGCCTTGGGTTCTTGCTATTTCTATCTATCACATGAGACTTCGGAGTGCTGGGCACATAACAAGAGCATTAGGCGTTTGAGTTCATTAATATCTGTCTGTGGTTCAGAGTTAAAATGTTTTATCTTTACAGTAAGGATCTATTGAACGGATCCATTCATTACAGTAGAGCTTTAACACCTGCATTTAGGCAGAACATCCTTCTGTTTAGCACCAGATGAGTCAGACCCAATCACAATTTCTTTTTTGCCATGAGCCACAAATACATTTAAGAACTATTTCAGTCTTAAAAGGTACTTTGTGTTAGAGCTAATGTTTAGCCCAATCCAATTATTTCAGTGACAATATTCTCACTGGTGACACACCAGCAAAACAAAGGCTCCAGTTTGATTTAAATTTTAAATATCTTTTTAATGGCCACACCTCACAAAAATATTTATGCGAAATATTGTCCATGTCTACCTTTATACATGTTGGGAGCTGTTAATATAAGCAATAGAGAACTTAAAAAAAATACAGAAGGGCATAATGAATCATTTAGAAAAATACTTATTTGTAATTAAAGTTTTGTCATTTAAAAATGTGATTTTTTTATAGCTGCAGATAATGAAAATAATAATTATTCTGAAATTTTACAGAACTGAAGTGGAAGATTTAAGGTAATTGTTATTTATTTAGATTGTGGAATTTTCTGTCTTTTCTTAAAGAGTACAATATGGTTAGCATTAATTCTAAAAGCTTGAAAATATCCCTTTGTTAAGTAAACTATTGCAACAAGTTTCCATGTGCAGAACTTGTACTCAAAGACAAAAAACCCAATAATCATTATAGTTATGTATGTAAAAATCTATAGCCATACAGTGATAAAAATATTATAAGGTTAGGTAACACAAAGGGGTAAAATGTTGTTGTGTCATTTACTGCAATGCAGTACTTTTTTAAAAAACTTTTTTTTAACGTTAAAAAACCCCTAATCTTGGTATGTGCTGTTGTCAATAGAGGGTTCATGTTGGTAAAACCCATGACTGCTACTCAGAGACTCAGCACTGCATAAATTACAGCTGCAGCCTTGGGCTATTTCAAATCTCTGAAAATAATCAGCTCATGTTATTCATAGTTAACAGGAATTTGTTTCTCAAAAATGAACTCTGCTACTTTTTTTTTTTCCCCAGCAAGTAATCTGAATGCTTGTGATAGGCAAAACAAAGCTAGATATTACTCTGGGTAGTAGAGAAGGGGAAAATTCAACTCTTAACTAGTGAAAATCTTATTAAATAGTCTATAATTAATTTTATAAGTTTATGTTATTTAGTATAGCTAACAGATACTATCAAGGAGCATGTATGCCCTTTGACATGTTACACAATATAGTAATGGTCCAAATCCTCTCAACTGACAGCTTTAGGCTTCAGGTTTCTATTGTTTATATTATAATTTATTTCTGATAATTTTATCCTAATAATACCAAAATATTTGAAATAAAAAGCCACTCTTTGCTATTGGGAAAGTCACATGACCAGGAAACAAATTGTTTATGAACAAGGAAACATTTGTATTATCTTTTAAAAATAAGATTCTGTAATATAAATAGCATCAGAAATGTCTAACATACTAGTGACAACTTCATTTTAGACTGCATCTGTTTGAAATTCTTTTTCTTAATAATTCAGTAGTTTCCTTGTGAAGTATTTTGAACTCTTTCTACTAGTAATGTGACATATCAGACAACATATTCTCAAAGTATGAAACTCTCACTATAAAAGCTGCTCCTGGCCCTGAGAAATACAGTATTTCATCATTTGATACAAAAATGTCCTTCTGCTTTTTCTGCTTCTCCCTACTTTAACAACACCCATCTTAGCATAAGATGTGGTTTTTTGCACGGTGAAGAAAACACCATTAACTGTGAAAACAAAAAGGTGAGAAAATATTTCTGTTCAGAAAAATTGCAGTGGTGAAACAGTAAAAAGGCATTTCCCATGGGAACAATTACTAACTAGATTCTGAGGAGTTATTAATCAATTCTGTTTAATGCTTTTTTTTGTACATGAGAATATTTTGGAATACTGATACTATTCCTCACAAATTGAATAGTGTATTAGAATTCCACAAGCTAGTTTCATAAAAACAGCCTCCTACTGCAAATTAAATTCATAACAGAAAATAAACATGAGAGATTTACTTAATAAGGAACAACTGTTTTAGATAAACATGTTTGAAAACACAGCAGGATTTATATGTCCCTAAAAAGTCCAGTAGTTTTAGACTTTTTTCTGTTTGCAAATCTGCTGGTTTTGCTACTCTCTGGAAAGGCAAACTGCTTTTGAAAGGCTTGTGGCAACATAGTCAAAACAAATGCTTCTGAAAGCTTTCAATAGTACTTTTTCAATTTACAAAATGTGAAAACATCTTTCAATTAGTAAAAAAAATAAGCTAATATACAAACACGTTTAAAAAAAATTAATTTGTGAAGGAATGTAGCATAATTGCCCAGACTCATACACCCATTCACTCCTCAGATACTGGTAGCGAGCTCCTCTTGACACAAGCCTCTCTATAGTAACCTAGAGAAATGCGTACATGGCCAGTTAGCCCAAGGAAAATAGTCATTCAGCTTTCCCCAAATTTAAACTATCATAAATTACCATTTGGACAGCATTAGAAAGAAATTGAAGCATACAAAGAATAAACTGTATTTTCTTTTTATATCAAAATGTAGACTTGAAAATGTGTTTGGCACAGTGCTAAATCATATAGTCGATACTAAATACTGCAGGATACAATAAACCCCTGGAGTTGTGTTTACACCCTTTAAGGGATAAAAATAAAAAGATATCAGTTATTCGGAAAGCCTATAAAACTGTATAAACAATATTTTATGTCTTGTTTTGAAAACCGCTAATATAGTAAATTTTACAAAAAAGAATGCAAAAGAATATAAATGGATTTAAACAGATCTTTACAATAAGAAATTCAAATGGAAACAGACAAGTAACAAAGAGAAGTAAAAAAATTTATTGCAGTATTCATTCCACCAGATTTGCTGGGGATCCCTTTTCTTGTATTATTTCAGGGTGACCTAATACATCAAAATCTACATTTACAAAAACTCCTCCTGCAGATAGGTCATAGATACTGCATGTGTTTTTGGGTTTTTTTTTTTTTTCCAACAGAAAAAATTATATAGCCGGGAGATTCTGCCACTTTACAGCCTGTAAAAAAAATGCTTCCCTGGAAACTGGGCTACGCTAAAGAAAGCCATCCGCTGCTAGGTTAAACTCCAAGAACACTTTATTAAGAACATTAACATACTAATTTCCAACATTCACTTGTTTATTTTTTTTAACAGAAAGATTTTTTTCAAGGTATAAACAATTTTTTTAACTATAATACAGTGGGAGTAAAAATGAACTGAGAAGTTTCTGCTGCACAACAGCGAAGGAAGCTCCCACATAAATGTTTACCAAATATTTCCTTCTTTTTCCTGCGTCCCAGGTTCCATTCTTACTCTTCATTTAACTGTTTTTTTTGTTTTTTTTGTTTTTTTGCCAGAAAGTTGATATCTCAAGTTTTTCTATTATTTCACTTCCTGTAAATTTGGCTGTGTGTACAAATTCATTAGCTGGAAGTTCCATCCTTGGCAGCATACAGCGATCGTAAATTTTGAACAACTTTATTAGTCAGCTTATTAGCACTCGTTAGAGCAATTTTTTTGTAAATAATGTCTGACTCTTTAATAGTGTCTACCCAAGGCACCAGTTTGCGACCATCACGGCGCTTAGCCTCAGTCCAGGAGCCACTGTAGGAGCCTGCCATCCACTGAACACTGAAGCCATTGCTGGTTTTCTGTACTACTCTTGCAATTTGTGGTCGGTCTTTGTACTTTGGACAGCAAATAGCGATGACATCCATGACATCAACACTTTCATTCATCTGTGCTGCCAACTCTGTAGAGTCTGAATTTCGTTTTGACCTTCTCAATGACTAAAACATTGGGGGGAAAAAAGACCAAGTGTTACACAAAAGAACTTTAGTGAAATTATTGCTTTTATTGTTTTTAATCCCTTGACGCCGGGAGTTGGGATTCCCCGGCACACATTCCATTGCCGGCAATGAGACGCACCGCGACCGCCAGCGCCAAGGGGTTAACATATCCTTGTAAAACCACATACTCTTAATTTGTACCCGTGTCTTTATCTCTTATTGATATATAAAATTATATATACACACGAATCATAAAGCTACATAAAAACTTGGCAACAATAAAAAGGATAACACACAGTACATTCCAAAGGAAAATTAATAAATTTTTATATGGGATAAATCTCATTTTCTAGTTTGTGTTTTTTTATTGTCTTTTCTGTTAAACTTTCTACAAAAGTTGTATAAATGGTTAAGTAGAGAATCTCTATCTACAAAATGCTTTCTTTCATGTTGATTACATTACTTGGTGTACATTTAATATAATAGACTAACATTTATAATCACATAAAAATAATTTTACGTAATACGCTGTGAAATACGTTGACTCCTCCTCCGCCTCACCCCTGAAGTGCCTCCTCCTCTATCCTCCCCATCACTTTCATCGTCCTCTGTCTCAGCTGCATTGTTTTTAGGGCTGCCTCCTCCAAGAAGTGAGGTAATTGCTTTGTTCCGAGCATTTGTGCTAGCTGACACCTCTCCATCTTCTTCCTCTTCATCAGGATCCAAATGTTCCATAAGGAGCTTGAACTAATAAATAAACCCCCCAAAAACCAGATCAGTTTACATTCAAACTTTAACAACAGACATTCATATCATTCTACTTAAAATAAAAAAAACAAATGAAAAGGTAAGGAAACAGTATAAAACAAATGGCAGAAAACTTCAAACTTCAACAGTTTGTGTTTTATTCTACAAACATTTAACTTTTATTTTCTAGTAGATATGTAAAAGCTTTCTTCCTGTGTTTCCAAAATTGCAAGTTTACTCTAGTTAATATTTTAAAGAATTGGAAAAGAATAAAAGAAAAAAAAGGGTAAATACATGAGACCTAGTCTCTGTTCCTATGACAGAAATATTCAGGGATAAAGCGAACAAGTTATATAGTAGAGTTATACAAGATGGATACCAGAAATTAGAAAATACTCTGCAAAGATGAATATCCTTCAGTTGAAAATAATTTTTATTGTGTTTAAATTTATTAGAATACTTTGAAAGTTAATACTCCTAAACATCCTGAAAGGAAATTGAATTATAATATATCAATCACAAAAGATTACCAGAAACAACATTCTGAAATGTTCATCCGATACATCAGTATCTACTTTAAAGTTTACACTGTTACCTAGTTTGAAAGGATTTCAGATTTTCTGCAAAGCAACGTTACTTACATCTAAGTACTGTTTTACTATACTCCTCTTCACTTCTTCAGTGATCTTAGAATTAGCCATATCACTCCGCAGAAAATCCAGAGTTTGTTTTGGATGGAAATGCACTCCTGTCTTCCTGTTTATAGCTTTATCATACACTTTTGCAGATTCAGATGGAGAATATTTCTGAATTTTACTGTTTAAAGAGAACAAAAGGGAAGAAAGAGCTTTTAAGGAAAGTCCAAAACAATTTCAAGGAAAAGCTTTCAAAAATATTCAATATAAGTAGTTATATTTTAACCATTCTGTATATAATAGACATCCTGGTAAGAAATGAAATCATTACTTTTTCTAAGCCAGTTTCATTACATTCAACCTATTCTATTTATGTTTTTCTCTTATACAAATCTATTGAAATTATTAACAATCAACTAAACACCCCCCTCCAACTTCTTCGAAACTTACAGTAATTTCACGAATACAAGCCGCAGCAATTTGACAAAAATTTTGGTGGAAACCCGGAAGTGCGGCTAATACTCGGGGGCGGTTAATATGTGAATAATTTTCTGACATTTACAACCTCAGAAGTGCCAGTCAGGGCGCCGAGTCAAGCACCTGCCAGTAAAAGCCGGCACTCCGCGATTGTTACAGTGTTACTCTGTTGCCCTGGCTCCCTGCAGGCAGCACGGGGGGCGGGGAGAGAGGCGGGAGAGCTCTCTTTCCTCCTCTGCCGCAGCCCAGGGGAGAGACAGGGGGGCCCCGCGCCGCCATTGGCGCGGCCCGGGGAGGGGGGGGGAAGCCCACGCCGCCATTGCCGTGGCCCGGGGAGGGGGGGGGAGCCCGTGCAGCCATTGCCGCAGCCCGGGGAGGGGGGGGGAAGCCCGCGCCGCCATTGCTGTGGCCCGGGTAGGGGGGGGGAAGCGCGCGCCGCCATTGCCGCGGCTCGGAGAGGAGGTGGGGTGCTTTGTCCCCGCCCGCCGCCGCCACAGCAGGAGCGGGGAAACTCTGTCCCTGCCCGCCGCCGGCGCCACGGGCGCGGGAAAGCTGCGTCCCCGCCCGCCGCCGCTGCCGTAGGAGCGGGGGAAGCTCCGTCCCTGCCTGCCACCGTGGGGCAGCGTCAACCCGGGGTGACCGAGCCCAGTGGCAGCGGCGGCCGGCGTCGAGCAGCAGCGTCGGGCTGGGCCACCTGGTCCCGTCAGCAGCCCCTAGCGGGCCGAGCCTGCACAGCCTTAGCTCAGCCAGTAAACCCCGCCCTCCCGCGGTTCTGTTACTAATTGCACGCGGGTCCTCGCTGCGAATGACAGAGCGGCTTATATTTGGGTGCGGTTTATTTATGGACAAAAACCGAAATGTTTGCCAACACCCAGAGATGCGGTTTTTACTCAGTGCGGTTTGTATTTGTGAATTTACTGTAATCCTTACAAAGAACTCACTAGATAACAAGATGGTCTATTGTCTAAATATCCTTACCTATCAGAGAATCCACAGAGGTTCTTTAAATGCTGTTTCAGCATCAAAAGTAGTAATATGCCTTGGGAGACATTTGCAAATTCAATTAAAGGAGCTGAATTTTCTGGTAAACATTTCATCACGGCATTTATATCATTTTCTTCATCAGAATCTGAATCAGAGTTTACTCGTTTCCGTAACCTCCGAGGCTTAGAAGCTTCCTCCTCACTTTTGCTCTCACTACCACTGTTACTGTCATTCTCAGTCTCCTCGTCTGATGAAGGCTTTCTTCCCTTTTTTTTGTCTTTCACCATAGACTGTGAGACAGAGAAGTTAACACACATTCCAAAATTAGGGTAAGTAGCATCATGTACATTTCTAAATCTTTAAAAAAATCATTATTGACTTAAATCAGGAAAAATTCCCTGAACAATATTATTAATTCATAACTTGATATTCATAACTTTATATTCAAAGATTAAAATTATTTATGACAAAAGAGATGCTGAATTATAACTCTAGGTCCCTGAAAAATTGATCCAAAGTCCACTTTTTTTGCAAGGTGGTTACAGAAAGAACTGAAGCAAGAAGTACTCCACTGGCATGTTATTCTTAGAAAGACTGCTCAAGTTTGTTGTTGGAGACAGTAAAATGAAGTAAAAGCCAAAGACAATAAATCAGGAAGAAAATTTCATTTTTCTTTCACCTGAGTATAATTTTTGCATGTTACATATATTTCCATATGGACCTTGGTACAAACTAGTCCAAGCTGGTTTTAATTCTTGCCTCTGTTAAAATCCTATGACACTAATTACACTGCTGACCAGAGAGTCCCTCAAATCAGCATATACAGTGTTAATAATCAGTTCCACTACTTGTAGAGCTAGAAAATTTTATACCTGCATTATTACTGCACATAGTATGCTTTTTCATTACACAGAACTTAAGATGTTCCAAGCAGGATCTCATCCTCTACATTCTGGTCCCCCACCTAAAGAATGTGCTGTCTCTTTCTAGCAGATTTAAAATTGACTTTGGTAGGGTGAGAATTCAAAGCAGTGTAATTTCCAGGTATCAACTCTGACTTGTACTTACTAGTTAGATTAGAAATTCTAGAAATGGGTTTGTTTTCTGACAGTTTGGACCTTCTACTGTTAAAGTTGTCCATGAAATGAAGACACTGAAGTCTTTAGGAATCACAGAATGGGTCAGGTTGGAAAGGACCACAGTGGGTCATCTGGTCCCACCTCCCTGTTCCAGCAGAGTCATCCCAGAGCACATGGCACAGGGTTGTGTCCAGATGGGTCTGGAATATCTCCAGCGAGGAAGACTCCACACCCTCTCTGGGCAATCTGTTCTAGTGCTCGGTCACTGCACAGAAAATAAGTTCTTCCTCATGTCCAGGTGGAACCTCCTGGCCATCAATTCCTGCCCATTCCTCTTGTCCCATTGCTGGGCCCCACTGAGCTGAGCCTGGTCCATTCTCTGACCCCTCCCTGCAGACACTGACAGACATGGATGAGGTCCCCTCTAAGCTGTCTCCTCTCGAGGCTGAACAGCCCCAGCTCCCTCAGCCTTTCCTCATAAGAGAGGTGCTCCAGTCCCTTAATCATCCTCAGCCTCTGCTGGACCCGCTCCAGGAGCTCCATGTCTCTCCTGTCCTAAGCAGCCCAAAACTGGACATAGCACAAGAAACAAAGACCTTTTTCTCACAGGACTGTGTATTGCCATAGCAACAGATACTATACCATTATTTGGGTTCTTATATGCTACCTTAAGAAAAGACATATTACACACTCTTTTCTTGCAATAAATAATGTATTTAAAATCTCCTAGGCAATACACATGGAACTGCCATCAGCTACCTGACAACAAATGAAAAAGTAAATGGGATTTTGTTATTAAAATTATGCATGAAATTAATATTAATTCAAATTAATTCAGTAATATTAGGGAATTATATTGATTTAATATTAATATCTGAAAAATTGTCATTCTTTTTTAATAACATAAGCAGCAATATAAGGAAAGTTTTTAACTAGTGTCTACCAGATACAGGTCAGAAAAGGAAGGGTTGTTTGTTTTTTAACTACCAGTTACAAACTAACAATACTGGTCCATATCATAATAATGGTACTATATTCACTGAAAAATTGACCAAATTATATAGATGCTTATGCTGTCATCATAATAAATATACTAAAATATAAATGCACATACCTCTTTAAATGACTGTAGTAGGTTGCTACCAGAAACTGATAGTGTAATGTCTATATGATGCATTATAAATAGTGGCTCTTCCTGTGTTTGATAAGGAAAACAGGCTAGATTGTCTGCTATGTACAAGAGCATATTCACCTCTGTTTTCTGGAAGTTTAAAAAAAGTACATATAAATATACATACAAATATCTTATTATACACTTATCCTGTGTTCCTAACAGTTTAAAACAAAAAATTATCACAAATTTTATTCTACATTTCCCCCAAACACACTCCAAACAACATATATATATATGTGCAAAATTTAGTCATACCTAAAGACACATTATTCCTAAACAACCCAAACTGAGTACAGAAAGGTACTGAATGATGTAAAAGTGACTAATGCATTCTATTAGGTAAATACCTTATATTATAAAGCAAAGCAAAGTACCTTAGGGAAATAAAGCTATCAATAATTATGCCATAAAAATATATTGCAAAAGGAAAATTTAAGCCTGTAATGGTATATTTTATTTTCTTTATAAGTGAAGGAAATGTGGTGCTTACTGCAGTATCATCAAAGAGGTTGAGTAAGGAAATTAGAAATGCTCGTCTGTGTTGACGGTTCCCTCGAATCATGGAGTATAGGTGTGAACACAATGCATTGGATGATTCATCATGTCTAAAACCTCTCACAGGATCCTGTGGGCAGGTATTGATTGCCTGTTGTACCTGGTAAGACATCTTCATACCAGCCACTGCTTTCATCTGAAATGGAAAAGTACTTATTTTTATTTAAATCATTGCTTTCAAGCCGTAACACTGAAAGTGGAAATTAAACAAATGCCTGTCAACAGCAACTTCTAGTTATTTTTTCATCTTTTTTCCCTTCAAGTGCTTCCTCATCTGAAGTTTAAATTTTAAAGACACACTGCGCTGCACTACTGTCTTTTGAGTAAGCATACAGATTAAAACTGAATTTGTGGTAGAGATCAAAATGTACTGTCAACTGCTTTCAAAATAACTTCTATGTTAGAAATATATAGATGATCTGTTTACCGACTACAGCTGGGTACCCAAATTTAAATAATTTTCAAGAATCATAGATTCATAGAATATCCTGAATTGGAAGAAACTCACAAGGATCATCAAGTCCACCTCCTGGCCCTGCACAGGACACCCCAACAATCCTACACTGTGCCTGAGAGATTGTCCAAACAGTTCTTACGCTCTGGTAGCATTGGGGTCATGACCACTGCTCTGGGGAGCCTGTTCAGTTCCTGACCACCCTCTGGGTAAAGAACCTTTTCCTACTATCCAACCCAACCCTCCCCTGACACAGTTCCAGCTGAGGAGTCCTGTCACTGGTTACCACAGGGAAGAGATCCAGTGTTTGCCTCTCCTCTTCCCTTCATGTGGAATTTGTAGACTGCAATGAGGTTTCCCCTCAGTCTCCTCGAGATGAACAGACCAAGTGCATCAGCTGCTCCTCATATGGCTTCCCCTCAAGGCCCTTCACCATCCTTGTGCCCTCCTTTGGATGGTCTCTAATAGCTTTATAACCTTATATTGTGGTGACCAAAACTGCCCCCAGGACTTAAGGCTGCCTCAAGTGCAGAGTAGAGTGGGACAATCCCCTCCCTTGACCAGTTGGTGATGTTGTGCCTGATGCACCCCAAGGACATGGTTGGCCCTCCTGGCTGCCAGGGCACCGCTGACTCATATTCAACTGGCCATCAACCAGGACCCTCAGGTCCCTTCCCACAGCTGCTCTCCAGCATCTCATTCCCCAGTCTGTCTGTACATCCACGGTTGGCCTGTCCCAGGAAAAGAATCTGGCACTTGCTCTTGTTAAACTTCATATGGTTGGTGATTGCCCAGTCGTCTAATTGGTCGAGGTCTCTCTGCAGGGCCTCCCTGCCTTTGAGGGAGTCAACAGCTCCTCCCAGTTTTGTACTGTCTGCAATCTTGCTCAGTATCCCTTCCAGTCCTGTGTCCAGGTCGTTAATGAAGATGTTGAAGAACACAGGGCCAAAGATAGAGCCCTGTGGAACCCCAATAGTGACTGGACACCAGCCTGGTGTCACCCCATTCACTATAATCCTTTGTGCCTGACCCATGAGTCAGTTGCTCACCCATAGCACGATGTGTTTATCCAGTTGGGGATTGGACAGTTTGTCCAGAAGGATCCTGGGAGAGACAGTATTGAAAGTTTTGCTGAAATCCAAAAAGATTGTATCAACTGGCTGCCTTTGATCAACCAGGTGGGTTACCTTGTCATAAAAGGAAATCAGGTTTGATAAGCAGGACTTTCCCCTTATGAAGCTGTATTGGTTGTGACCGATGACTGCATTGTCTTTCAGGTACTTTTCAATACCTCCCAGAATAATCTGCTCCATAACTCTACCGGGCACTGAAGCGAGACTGACAGGTGAGACTGGAGGCCTCCTTCTTGCCCTTCTTGAATATCGGGACAACATTCCTCAGCTTCCAGTCAGCTGAGACCTCTCCAGATTCCTAAGACCACTCAAAAATCATTGAGAGAGGTTTTGTGATCACATCAGCAACACTGAGTAGCCTGGGATGAATCCCATCAGGTCCCACAGACTTATAGGGATATAGTTGGAACAGCAGAACCCACACATTTTCAGTGTTGACTGGGAGTTGATCATTCTCACAGTCATGGTCCTCCAGCTCAGGGCACTGGGACCCCCTTGGTCTGTCATTGGTGTTAAAAACGGAGGAAAAGAAAGCATTAAACATCTCTGTCTCATCCACGTCCCTGATTGTGAGGTGGCAATTCTCATCCTAGAATGGTCCAATGTAATTTTTGCACTGCCATTTACTACTGACATATTTTAAAAGGTTCTTTTTATTGTCCCCCACAATCGTGGATTAAGCCCAGCTGGAAACTAAGCGCCATGCAGCTGCTTGCTCAACCCCTCACCCTGGTGGAATGGAAAGGACAATCAGAAGGGTAAAAGCCAGAAAACTCCTGGGTTGAGAGAAAGACAGTTTAACAAGGAAAGCAAAAGCCACACACACAAACAAAGCAAAACAAAGAATTCTTTGAGCCCTTCCCAAGGACAGGCAGGTGTTCAGCCACCTCCAGGAGAACAGGGCCCCATCCTATGGAACAGTGACTTGGGAAGATGAACACCATCACTACAAATGTCCCCCCTTCCTCCTTCTTCCCCTCCCTTTACATACTGAGCATGATGCCATATAGTCTGGAATATTCCTTGGGTCAGTTGGGGTCACGTGTCCGGGCTGTGTCTCCTCCCAACCTGCCACACACCCCCTGCCCAGTGTACAAGGAGCAGAAAGGCCTTGGCTCTGTGCAAGCTCAGCAATAGCAAAAACATCTCTGTATTATCAACTCTGTGTGCAGCACAAACCCCAACGCAGCCCACTACCAGCTTCTTGGAAGAAAATTAACTCTACCTCAGCTAGAAGCAGCACAACTGTCCAGTTGAACTTTGGCCACACAGATTTTCTCCCTACAGTGGCAGCAGCATCTCTGTATTCTTCCCATACCACCTGACCTTGCTTCCACTGGGCACACACCTTCCTTTATTGCCTTTTCTCCAAGAGAAGATCCCTGTTCAGCCAAGCTGGCCTTCTGCCTTGCCTGGCTGACTTCTGACATCTGGGAATTGCTGGCTCCTGTGCTCTTAGGAGGAGATGTTTAAAAAGTGACCAGCACTGATGGACCCAGCACCTGCAAAAGTATTTTCCCAGGGGACCTTACTTGCTAATTCCCTGAGCAGCGTGAAGTCTGCTTTCCACATGACTAGAGGTGAGGTTTTGCTGGCACTTTTTCCCCTGGCAACAGAGATTTTAAACTCGATTGCTCAGTGGTCGCTGTGGCCAAGACAGCCGTCAATCACCACTTCATTCACAGAATCACAGAATATGGTGAGTTGGAAGGGACTCACAAGGATCATTGAGTCCAACTCCTGGCCATGCACAGCATCATCCCCAAGAATCACACCATGTGCCAAGAATATTGTCCAAATGCTTCTTGAACTCTGTCAGGATTGGTGCTGTGACCAGTTACCAGTGGAGTTTGTTCCAGTGCCTGACCAGCCTCTGGGTAAAGAATCTTTTCTTGATATCCAACCTAAACCTCCCCTGACACAGTTCCAGCTGTTCTCTTGAGTCTTGTCACTGGTCACAAAGAGATCAGTGTCTGCCCCTCTTCTTCCCCTCACGAGAGAGTTGTAGACTGTGATGAGGTCTGACTTCAGTTAGATATCTCTTTGGATGCCATGAACAGTGCAATGCTCAAATTTCAGTGGAATACAATTAAATTTATAAAGTCCCACAATGTAGTACACACACTGAACTAAGACTGAGGCCTTCTGAAATAAGGAAGGGGTGCTGCAACTCAGTTTCAGATCTTTAGCAGAACTATTGTCACTATGCCACAACTCCACAAGTTTTCACTTAGCCCTCAGATTTTCCTTTCAGCAAGATCCCTCAGTTCTTAAAAACTTCCTATGTTCCTTCTGCTTAGATTACAATTTATAAAGTATTGGTGTCTTAATGTTCTAATACATATATACTGACCTCTACTTTTAAAAGTACTCTCTGTTAAACAGGTAAATCATTGCTAAACATTATGAAACAGCTGTCCTTACCTCTTATCAAAAAAATGCTCTTAACATACTATTCAGTGAGGAAAACACTACTGTGGATTAGAAATTAAAGGAATTTTTAGACTGGAAGAGGTGCTTCAAATTATTAAATCCTTTCTATTTCTACAAACAGAAATCTCCAAACAGGGGAAAGAGTTGGGATCTTCTTTACAACTGCTTATAGTTATTGTTTATTTGTTATTTATATTATTTTTCTGCAGCTGAGGTTTATTCAAGTGTTGAGTCACCAGAGAATGTAACAGTATTTTGCAAAATGATAAATTAGAATTACTTACGTGAATGAACCCAGCATATTTTTTGTCTATTTCCACCAATTGCTGGTCAGCTTTGTTTCGCATAGAGGGCTCTGGATCTGTGCCCATAGCAATTAAGTACGGCACACACTTGAAAAAAAACAAATGAAATTATTATTTAGAGTTATTGTATCTCTTCTTTCTCACACTTTGCTTTTATTACAGTATTGTTTATGTTATATTCTGACTACTGCAGAAACTAGAATAGGAAGCTTTATGCAACTTACTACCTAACTACGTTTTTCAAGCAAATAGTACAAAATACACAAAACACCAGTGTTATCATAGAATGGTCTGGGTTGGAAAGGACCTTAAAGGTCATCTCATTCCAACCCCCTGCCATAGGCAGGGACACTTTCCACTAGACCAGGTTGTTCCAAGCCCTGTCCAACCTGGCCTTGAGCACTTCTAGGGATGGGGCAGCCACAGCTTCTCTGGGCAACCAGGGACTCACCATCCTCATAGGGAAGAATTTCTTCGTAATATCTAATCCAATCCTACTCCCTGTCAGTTTGAAGCCATTGCCCCTCATCCTTTCACTGCATGCTCTTGTAAAAAGTCCCTCTCCATCTTTCTTGTTGGCTCCCTTCAGGTCCTGGAAGTTCACAATTAGGTCAACCCAAAGCTTCTCTTCTCCAGGCTGAACAATCCCAAATCTCTCAGCCTTTCCTCATAGCAGAGGTGCTCAATCCCCTCTGATAATCTTGGTGCCTCCTCTGGACTTGCTCCAACAAGTTGATGTCCTTTCTCTGCTGGGGACTCCAGAGCTGGAGGCAGCACTGCAGGTGGGGTCTCACTAGAGCAGAGGGGTAGAATCCCCTCCTCCTCTGCTCCCCACACTGTGGGATCCGCCCAGCCCACAGAGGTTTCTGGGTGCCAGCGCACATGGACAGAGCATGTCCAGCCTCTCATCAACCAGCACCCCTAAGTCTCTCTCTCCAGGGTTGCTCTTGATCTGTTCATCCCTCAGCCTGGATTGATCCCAGGGATTGCCTGACCAAGATGCAGCACCAGCACTTGGTCTTGTTAAACTTCATGAGATTCCAATGGGCCACTTCTTGAGTTTGTCCAGGTCCCTCTGGTTGGCTCTGTCCTTCAGGTGAGTCACCTGCACCATTCAGCTTCATGTCATCTGCAAACCTGCTGAAGGTACTATCAATGCCTTTGTATGTGTCATTAATGAAGATATTAAATAACACTGGTCCCAATACAGACCCCTGAGGGACACCACTGTTCACTGATATCCATTGAGACTGGAAGGTATTATAAATGATAGAAGTTGTGTGAGGTTTCAGGTAGTATTTCCAGTTTTCTCAAACTCCAAAGTCAATTTACACTACAAAAAATACCATTTAAAAAAATCCAAATCACACACCACCAGTTATGACTGAACATGCACAATGGTTGTGTTATAAACAAATAATTACAAAAATATTATGTAAGCAAAGAATAATGGAGATAACTGAAGTTCTGACACTGACTCTGGAATTCCACAATGTTTGGAGGACATGGGAATTGAGGTGGAGGCAAGCTGTCACAGTTTTCAGGATAAAGAATTAAAGAAAAGAGTTTGGCATACACCTGAAATTCATAACAGAAATATGCTCCAGTGTACATTTCTACATGCACTTTAGGCACTGGTTGGGCTTTTGGATCTTGATCCAAAGACAAGAAAATACAGCACTTGGAATCTAAATTTCAAAATATGCTTTCTGTAAAGGCCCCTTGCTACAATAAGAGATTACTGTAACATAGCTTCAAGAGAAAAATTAAAAATGTATCTAGCAAGTGTAAAAAGTTCTGAAACCTGGGGACAAATAAACAACACACCATAAAAGGTTACCATACCTGAACAGGATGGATGAGACCCTGGTTTAATGTCAGTGCAATGACATTTAGAGCAAAGTGGCGTACACTGGACTGGGTATGAAAGAAAGCCTCAAGGACCTGTTTGAGATATAGTTGCATGATGGAACTACTCATCCCTGAGGAAATATCACCCATTTCTTTCAGGTCTTCCTGCTTTGCTACTTTTTTCCCTGTAAAAAGGATAAAAGCAATAGCACACTCAACACAGTATAATCATTTACTTTGCTGTTATTTGATGCATACTTACTTTCAGCTTTATAATACAAAGACATTTCAGTCATCTTAGAATGGGTTTATGATCTCATGAAACATAGAACAGTCTGATAGTAAATATACTTAAAAAATTTAAAGTCACACAAATTTAAAGTCTCATTCCTTGATAAAGGTTTTATTTTTTACAACTTCTTATTTTGTGTCTCCTAATTTACCTTAGAGAGTATTTTGATAAAAAGTATTACTACCATAATTACAGCAATTATGCATTCTGGATTGCTTTCAGGATTTATACATCCTGAAAGTAAATAATAAGCTACATGTCTCAATATACCTATGCACATAATGAATTTTTGAAAATTATTCTAAGATATCTTGTGTACAATATTACTAATTAGATAACAATCTTAAATTACTCAGTTCATGTATATAGTAATTGTATGCAAGAAAGGTAGATTTTGCCTGTCTCAGCACAGAAGAACTCAGCACTTACAGTCTCTGTCTGCCTGCTGCATACGTGTGTCTTCCTCCTGCAAGTAGGTCTGGAGGTTTTTTAACACCTGGATTTTTAAGTTTACCGAACAGTTCTTGTCTGAAAGAATGCTGTTGTACAGGGTCTTCACGTCCTGTTCAAACATTAAACTTGGGTGTTGTATAAATGCAAATCCTAAGGGTGGAAGAAAAGAGGAAATATTCCATGTTATTAACTAGAAATTGTATTTCTGCTTCTTAAGTCTTTCTTCAAAATAGAGGTATGAAATTTATCTCCTCCCAAGTGTAGTATTAACAAACAGTATTGCTTTTTCATATGGACACCATTCTAAGTTTATAAGGAGTTCTATTATATGTCTGATAGATAAAGATGAGGTCCCAACTCAGGGCAGTTGAACTAAGAGTTATATAGGTCTGGAAGCATGTCCAGTGTACCGATCTACATCTCAAAAACTAGGAGGTCTCCCAAGAGCAAGGGAGGAACATTGCTAAAAAATTACTCATTGTTTTTCTCATACATTTTGAGAAAAATATTGTGCTGAAGCTATGAAGAGTTATTCATATGGAGACAGAGAAAATGTGGAAAATTGCTAAATATCCCGAGTATTTAAACAATAAAATCTTAAAAGAAAAAATATAGTGAACACAATAAAATAAAATTTAGACCTCTCACTGTAATTATTCATATACCTATTAAGGTCGTGTCTTGAAAATTATTTGAAGCAGTCCTAAGACTACATCTGTTAGAAGATACACACTATAGAACTGCTTTTAGCTGTAGCCTTACCCTTGACAAAGAACTCAATGACAGTTCATGCATTACTGCAAGTCACTGAGATACTATACTAATGCCTTCAGACAAAGAATCTATTTAAAATTGAAATACTGCCAAAGACCCAAAATAAACTGCAATATTTAGACTATGGCATCATCTCAGTGCCTCGTGAAATTTCACAGAGTATCCCCCAGTTGGTATAAATTGCCAGAGTTCCCTCAATTCCAGTGGAATTTCTGCCCCTACACTTAAAATTCTCAAAGTTTTTCCATCATTTTTTCTAGTTATTCTCTAACCATACCTTGAAGACTGAAAAACAATATTTGGAGTTACAACATATGTGCACATGGGGAAAAAAAAACAACATCTCCATTTACTTTGGAAACTTGATGCTTTTTAAGACTTGGTCATACATCAAAAAGGCATTCACTGTCAAAAGCATCCATTCTGCTGCAGAAATATGCAACTTCCAAGTATCCCTTTGACTTCTATAGCCAGGTCTCAAATAAAACATGCAGTGAACTTTGATTTTAAACAAACTTCCCTGCCACTACACAAATAAATGCATGGATTTCTATTATAGCAGAATAATAAAAAATATTAATATTTCTTACCAAGGCCAATAATGGCTTTCGTCTGCACTTCTTCATCTGAATGCTTTGTAAAATACATCAGCAGTTCAAGCACTTTATCCTTAATGTTAACCTGAGGAAATGAAAGCACAAATAATAGCTATTTGAAGATGAAACAGATATCTTTAATCTCTTATAAAAAGCATATATATCAAAATGGAGAAACCCAATCTTACTGCATTGTCTTTGCAAAACCGTGTATTTACAACCCAAAAAACTATATCATATGCATTATGAAGAAATGCATAGCTTTGAGGGCCTAGGAATACTGTGTTCTCAAACTGGAGCATTCAATATACACAAGACGTGGAGAGTAAATACAAGTTATTTTACCTTACTGTTGCCCTTAAAATCTTCCTGATCAAAATCAAAATGCCGACACAGTGCTCCAACAGTGAAAAGCGATCTAAGAAGTGCTGGTTTATTGGCAGTAAGTACTGTACTGTTGGGGTCTTCTTGGTGTTGACTTTTTAATTTTGAAAGTGCACCTACAGTAAGATAAAAGTTTTGATCACAGTATTTAATTATGGTGTGTCCCTAAGATAAGACTTGTAGGTGAAACAAGAGTGAAAATTACATGTTGTGATTTTACTTACCATAGTATCTATTAAAACAGGCCCACACAAATTTATAGTTCTGAGTGACCTTGTTCACAACAGCCCCAAGACAGCTCACACAATGCTGAACAACCTAGGTGCAAGAAAGAACAAATGAGTTGTATATTTAGAATTTAAAACTGAGACTTTTCTGATGTTATGCAGGTAAAAGCTATGTAGAACTAAAAGTAAGGATGTAACAAATGTAACGTCCATATCCTAGACTGCTCTGAAAACATACTCAAAATTATAATTGTTAAAATATAGCAACAACACGTACAAACACAAGTAAACCGAGAACATTGATTTTTCATGGCTCAAAAGTTATCTTCATAATGAAGACAGACATTCTTTAAAACAAAACTATGTATTTCACAATGTGGAATGGAATTTACCAAATAGTAGCAATTAAAAGCTTACTGTCATGCCATATTTGATGATGAGTTTCATGAGGTCTTCCTCAATAGTGGCAAGAAATGTCTCACTTGGGTGTTCCATTAGTGGCACTACAAGTTCTAAGATTTTTGCAACATTGCAGATCACCATGAAATCATTCTGGGTCTGAAACAACAGCATTTAAAGCATTTAACATTTCTGGCTGTGTTACCCATAAGCTAAGTATTATTAATATGTATTCTGCTGTTACAGTACAAGCTGTCTTGTACTGGGCAATTAATTCGGCTATAAATAAGAGACCCAGCCCGGTTCCATGGGCTGGTCCCTGGGTGGACAATGATAGGTTATAGTCAAACCCAAATAGGGATTTCACCCAATGATGTTCCACTCTGGGTTGCACATCTTACAGGTCAGGGAGCTGGGTGGTGTTAAAGCCAGACCAATCAGCTGTCTAGACGAGGGAGTTTTGAATCTCCCATTTAAGTAGGATCTGAACACTAAAACATGTTGTCGCATGGATCTCTGAAAGCGTATGTTGTCTCTGTCTCCAACCCACGAATCCCATAACATTATGCAATACATATACAATACATATTAATATAATACAATTACATAATTGTATGATACAATTATGTATCTTATGCAAGTTATTTGGTAAAGATTTAAAAGAATATATAGTTCACATTTGTTTTTAAGTTACAGTAATTTCACGACTATAATGTGCATCCTCTTGACTAAAATTTTGGCCCGAACCCGGAAGTGCACCTTATAGTCCGGTGAGCCTTATATATGGACAAAGTTTGGAAATTTGCCAACCCGGAAGTGTGAGCCGTGAGCCTCGAGTCACGGGGGAAAGCCAGCAGGGCCGTGGTCGGTGGGTGCAGGTGGGGCCGCGGTGCCGCGGCAGCTGGGTGGAGGTGGGGTCACGGGGTCGTGGTAGCCTGGTAGAGGCGGGGCCGCGGCGTCGTGGCTGTTGGGTGGAGGCGGGCCCATGGGGCCGCGGTGCCGCGGCAGCCGGGTGAAGGTAGGGCTGCGGGGTCGCAACTGCTGGGTGGAGGCAGGGCCGCATCCAGCAACCACGTGAGTGGAGCCAGCAGCGGATCCTCGCTGCAAAAAAAAAGTGCGCCTTATAGTCCGGTGTGTCTTATATATGGGCAAGAGTTCGGAAATTTGCCGACACCCAGAAGTGCACCTTATAATCCGGTGCGCCTTGTAGTCGTGAAATTACTGTACATATTATTTTGAAAGCAAGTTCTTGTATTCTACAGAACTTTTGTAAAATAAAAAGTAAATCTGTAGAAGTAAAATTCACCTGTCATCAAGGTTGTGACAGATCTGAAAACTTTTGGTCATGAAAATTTTTTGGAGTCCTAAAACAAATTTAGGAACTCTTTCTGACACATGCAGAGTAGTGAATGCAAAACACCTGGCAACAGGTATTGGCATCAAGTAAATAATCAGATAACCTTTTCCTATACTGTTTGATCAGAAGCAGCTCTATGTCTGTTGTAGATGCCCCCCTCAGTCAAGCTCTTCCTTGAGCCATGACTGCATGATCCTGCTCTGCTCCGCTCCTGCCAGATGAGGGGTTCATCACAACCTTCACTGAGACAACTGTGCTAATCAAAGTGGCAGAAAACAATGCAATGTTTCAGAGGAGGGGGCCATTTTCCCGGACTGTGGGGATTCAGCACTGTAGCTCTATAATTTATGTGAGCTAAACTGCCTTACAGAGAAATACAAAAACACCAGAGTTAGGGTAGAGAGAGGTGAACTGCTGAAGAGGATAGAGTAGGACATTGTCCTTCTAATATTTATGCTATATGTTAAATCACTCTATCTTATGGAACCATACCTTTAGTCTTAAGAGACATATGTTAAATCTTAACTACTTTTAAGACTGTGACTATAAAAGAAAACAATTTTAAGACATTATTTCATAACAGGTGGAAAACTGTGTTTTAGTCTTTAAGGGAAAGGAGCAGCACAGGTTTCAGTTTCATCTGAGTGTAAAATGTGAAGGCAGAGGGCGAGGAACAGCATCTTGGAAGCTATAAAGATCATAAAAGGACCTAATAAATTTAGAAGATATGATCATGAATCATAGAAACATAATTTTTACTTCTCTTTTCCTACCTTTAATTTCATCAAGCATACAAGACAGCCATCAATTTCCATGCTTAATTATCGGGGAAAAAGAAAAGACTGATTTTCTAATTTTCTCTACTTACACTACATTTAGTGGTCAAGTATGGCTGCATGGTCATGGCATGTTTGACCATTAGCTGGGGCCTGATTTTGCTGAATAAGAACAAAGTGGTTATGCAAGCAACCAAGCGACCAGAATTCACACCTTTGTTGTCAGAATCTGCAAAAAAATTAGAAAATACACAAAGTAAGGGTTGAGCAATTAAAAACATATGGCCAAAACATCATATGAATATCTCTTTCATAACATATCTTTCAAGAGCAATACAGAATATTCTTATTAGAGATGAGAACATAATGTGCTAACATTTGTATGCAATCACAACATATGTAAAATAAGAAGCAAAGATGCTTCAAAAATATCACTAGTTTTTAACCTAATTACTGTACACAGAACACTGGCCTAGCCAATGATTCCTATTACAACTGTAGAATGTATTAATACAAATAGAGCTTGACACATTTGATATTAGTGATCTAAAAGTTTGAACAAGTTATTTTAAAAGTAGCTCTGTTGTGATTAACTAGAGAAAATTAGGGAAGTTTTATTATTACACAGTGCTCAAAGGTTCATAATCAAAATAAATGCAATAACTCATTACCATCAGTTTTGTAATCGGAATTCTGGAATAGTAACTTTTCACAGTAGTCATTTGAACCACCACTGTGTCAGTATCATAAAATTGAAAGAAGCTACTGGGTTCTAAACACTATTACCTGACAAGGATTCCTCATATTTAAGAATGTGCTCAACCAAATTGTCAACAAGTTGAGTACAGGCTTTCTTCACAGGTTTATATGAAGTATCCTCTTCTGACTTCAATAGCTATAGCAGATGAAACAGAAAATATTTATTATTCAGGGTGCATTCATTTACATTGGATGTGTACTGGTTTTATAACAATTACTACAGATACACAAGGATTTTTCACTACAAAAACATTTAACTTCTCCATAAAAATTACATGGTGAAGAAAAAATTAAGGGAAGTAAAAAAAAAAATCAAACCAAATTGCAAAGGAAAAAAAAATTATCTGTGACAAAAATACAGAGTTCTACTGATTTTTGCATTGGGATGAAAACTAACTTTATGCTTAATGAAATAATACAGAAAACAATAATGTAGCCATAATTGCCAGTAGTAATTAACAGGAGTTAAAAGGTTTTTAAAAACACTTAGAAAAAAAAATACAAAAGTAATGTTGTTTTTTGACACTAAAAATATCAAACTAAGGTGAAACATAGTTCTATGAACATTTTAATCAGTTAATTTGAGCCTGTACTATAGCTTTTAATTCAGTGCAGGCATTAAGAGGCACTTTGATTTACTTTGTTACCTATTTTCATGGCACTTGAGGTTACAGTAAAATCTTCAGAGACCTCTAATTCTCCCATGCATGCTGTTGTTAATTTTACAAGCTCATATGAGTTGTAGAGGAGAAATATAACACAGGCTAAGACATAAACAAATCAAGCTAATTTCTTAGAAAAATCAGAGTAAAATATAATGTGGAAGTAAGCTATGGTCTGAAGGTTCACTGCTTCTATAAACTGTGCAACAAATACATTGGATGTGAAAATACACTTATCTACCATTTAAAAAAATCTACATTACACTAGAAGTCTCATTTCACAAGTATGTATCATAGCTATGCACTTCATGTTATGTCACTCATTATTTAAGAGACTATGAAATTAAAAACAAAACAAACAAAAACCCTCCCCAAAATGAAAAGGGAAGTATTTTTAAAACTAGTATATGGAAAGAGAAAATAATGTTGGAGACAAAGAAAGTTACACCAATGTAGAATTAAAGAAAGGTCAGATGTTTAAAGGGCATGGATTGAATTTGTTTCCTATAAAGGACTGGTCCTGCAGTCTCCCTTCAATATGTTTTAGTACCAAAAGAAATTTTAAAATTCTTACAATGATTGTCCCATACATTCAGAATTCATTACTTACATTTTGAAGAAGCTGTTCAAACCAATCATAGCCTGTATCTCTACAAGCTGCAACCTAAAAGTAGTTTTGAAAATGAACTGGTTAAAAAAGGCATCTGAAGAAAAGTTACTTCAATACTTGTATTTGATATTTACATCTTGGTATAATTGATATTAAAATACCTTTTCAGTACAGCGGCTTTACAAAATACATTTTCACTACAAATATAAAAGCATTTTATTTGAATCAGATTTTTGAGATATACAATTTAATTTGCTGCTCCTAAAAAGTAGATAACATTATGCAGATACTAGTTTACCTTAGGTGAGAACATGACCTTGCATTTGTTGAAACAGCTTGATAACCTTTCAAAATAAATGTTATCAATTGAGAAAATTTTTAAGAGACAACTTCTTAGTTAGGCCTAATTATATGCTGCTAACTAGTATTTCCTGGAAAATGCTAAATATAACAAAAACTTGCGGTGTTTTAACTGACCAGGTATTTTCCACAACCTGAATATAATGTGGTCTCACTTATTACTGCCAGTAGATTAGTGAGCATTTAAAGTTTCCTATAGCCTGTTCCATCAGATTAATAATTCTAGCATCTATTCAATGTCAGGAGACATATAAAGAAAAGAATCCGATATTAAATTATTTGTGTATTTTTAAAAGACTACAGACAATATTCCAAAGATACTAAAAACATAATGAAATTTTACATGCAACTTAATTAACATTTGTTTAACATACCACATCAGTGATGTTTAGTATTTTCCTAGTCATTGCTTCTTTGTCATGATGTAGAGTTGGAGTGAACCAGAGCTTCTGGAATGTCTCATTTACTAATTTCTGAAGGCAAAAAAATAGCAGAAGTAAGTAATTTTATCTTGGCACGTAGGTACTATTACTAATACATCCATACAATAAATTTTTTGAAAATATGTGCACTTCCATAAGGAATTATTCAACCTACGTGATACTTTTGTAATGAATGTTATCTGAAATAGACCCAGATTACTATTACAGCAGTTATACTGGGTCTCTAAGCAAGCTTCACTAAAATGATAACTGGGAAGTGATGCTACAGGAAACGAAGCTACCATTTTCCTGCACTAATTTGCATTCCTCATGAAAGCATAGTACCCCTGAGAAGCTGACAACTGAACACAAGACTACAATTTCTACAGTAGAATAAGCAGCAATCATAGATTGCTTTTGCATTTTCAGAACAGTTGTGACAAGGCAAGGAAGAGAGAGAAATCATCTCTCTACCCAAACATAGGAAGTTGGTTGCCTTACAATATTTTTGTATAGAGGAAAAGATGGAACAGAATGAAAGTGAACTATGCCCAAATTACAGTAATTTCACAAATATAAGCCGCACCATTTGACTAAAATTTTGGACCCAACCCGGAAGTGCGGCTTATATTTCAGAGTGGTCAATATATGAACAAAGTTCGGAAATTTCCCAACCTGGAAGTGCAAGCCACAGGCCGAGTCGAGCTCGTGAATTGAGCACTTGCTAGTAAAACCCGTGATCGTGCGATTGTTACAAATTGGTTACTCTGTTGCGCGGCGGGGGGAGTGGGCTCCCGCCGGAACCACGGGGCAGTGCCGGGCTGGGGCAAGCCCGGCAGCGGCGGTGCAGGCAGCGGGCTGGGGTGAGCGAGTCCGGCGGCGGCAGCGGTGGCCGGTCGGGTGGCTCTGTTGAGCGGCAGCGGCGGCGCCAGGTGGCCCTGCCGAGCCACGGCAACAGCACCGCCCAGCCGGCCCCGAGCAACCCCGCCGAGCGGCAGCACCTAGTTGGGCCACCTGGGCCCATCGGCAGCCGCGAGCGGGGCTGAGCCCACCCGGTCCCAAGCCGAGCCACTAAACCCCGGGATCACGTGATTCCTTTACTATTTCGTTACTTTGTTGCGCGCAGATCCTCACTGCGAACGAAAGTGCGGCTTATAATCCGGTGCAGTTTATATATGGACGAAGAACAAAAAGTTGCCAACACCCAGAAATGTGGCTTATAATCAGGTGCGGCTTATAATCGTGAAATTACTGTACTTATAAAGCATATGCTTGTAGGAAGCATTCGTCATCCACAGAGACTTAAAAAAATACATTGCAGATGCTGCCTAATTTTTATGATGTTGTTGGAAAGGCTACTACTTCTTAATTAACAGTCTTCTCTGAAAGCCACTTGGCATTAACATATCTCAAGTGGTAAAATGATATATTGCACCTTTAAAGTTCCAGACTTCAAATCCCACTGAAAGTGCGATACAAAGTTATTACAGGTGTATTATTTACCCAACAATTTTAAAGTTATTTTTGCCAAATCAAACAAAAAACATCAGTGCCAGGTTTATGATTCAACACATAATCTTAGATTTTTGCCCTTCTGCATATATGTCACACAAAGATTAGAATATGATCACATAACTAACATTTTAGGGGGAATAACTGAGTCATTAAACATTCAGAATTAATACAAAATTTTCACAGATTAATACTTTATATATATTTTTATATGCAGAACTTATAAATCTGGCATACACTAACATCAAGTACTTAATTTTGACCTAAAGTTTATTATGCTTTCAGAAAGGAATTTTATATACTAATTTTACTTGTTAGAAAAGAGAAGTATCAGAGACAATACTTGAAAAGAGAAAAATCTCCAAAACTCTAGATAACTTTTTAAAATCCTTTGTCAGCAAGAACTTGAAGAAAGAAAACAAAGTTAGACAGCAATATAGAAAGCTATTTGCTCTTAAAAATTAAAAATTAATAAAAATAATAAAAATTACAAAGGAGCAATGAAATACTTTTTTGATCATTTTTGTGTCAAAATATAGAAACCAATGATGATAATTTAAATCCAGAAGGATATGTTTCATTCTACCTTAATGCCTTCTTCATCATTGACTCTCCGAATCATTTTTACACACATCTCAGTAATTTTAGGAAATGTTGGTTGTTCAATGCAGATATCTCTAAGTATCTTTATGACTCTTTTTCTGACACTGATACCAGTATCCTGTGAGGAGAAAAACATTATGGTCTTGAAAAGAAATCAAACATATTAATTAATGTATTATATAAATTATATTTGAAGATCACACAATCTGACCTGAAAAATGCATTCAGAAAACGCAGCTAAAATATTCTGGAGTATATTTATACCAAAGATTGGCATAACTTTATTTGCCACAATTCTAAAGGCTTAGGCTGAGTCCTCAAAACATTGAAACACTTCCTCTATTTATATCGTCTCAATTAGGAACTTATGATGTTGCAAATGTATAATGCCACTTCTTAATTCAAGATCTTACAAGCTAGATGTGATGATGCTTTAGCTACGCTTTATGAACATCCAAGACACTTTGTAAGTCTGGACTGTAATACTTTAAAAGCCTTTGAATAAAGTTTATGGATGATATGTGCAGAAAATATTTTCCATTTTCCTAGGCTTCATCTAAGGAGAAGGATGAGGAGCGTAATTTCATATTACTTAATTCAAAATATGTTTAATCTAAATGCCAGGATGAGTGCCTTTATGCATGTTCATATGAACATCTCCAAAACACTTTAAAAACATGCTTTATCATGTAACTGTAGCAAATGAGTAGTATTTGACTAAAAACCTAACACGAATGCTAAAAGGTAGTGTTATCTTACAGTTAAATTAACACTGCATTTTATCTGAACATCCAGCCAAAATCCACTTTTTATACAAAAACTCTAATAAAAAGCCTTTTAAAGCACTAAAACATACCATAAAAAACAAAATAGTTGTTTTTATTTTTCTTTTAGATTACAAATGGCAACTTTAAATTACTGTGTTGTAGACTTTTTCATCACTCAGACTACTGAATGGCCCTCAATAACCCATATACGAGACTTCAGAGATTTGGCAAAATTCCTCATTTCATCTAATCTGTGCCTCAATAAAGGAACCAAAAGGAATATAATCCTGGTTCTGTTGCAGTACAACTTTCTATGCATATTTACTTATTGATGTATATACTGGTTCTGGCTGGGGTAGATTTAATTTCCTTCCCAGTAGCTGGCCCTGGGCTGTCTTGGGGTTTGTGTTGAACACAGAGTTGCTAATAGAGATGTTTTTGCTATTGCTGAGCTTGCACAGAGCCAAGGCCTTTTCTACTCCTTGTACGCTGGGCAGGGGGTTGGGGGTGTGTGGCAGGTTGGGAGGAGACACAGCCCGGACACGTGACCCCAACTGACCCAAGGAATATTCCAAACTATATGGCATCATGCTCAGTATGTAAAGGAGGGGGAAGAAGGAGGAAGGGGGGGACATTTGGAGTGATGATGTTTGTCTTCCCATGTCACCGTTCCATAGGATGGGGCCCTGTTCTCCTGGAGGTGGCTGAACACCTGCCTGTCCTTGGAAAGGGCTCAAAGAATTCTTTGTTTTGCTTTGTTTGTGTGTGTGGTTTTTGCTTTCCTTGTTAAACTGTCTTTCTCTCAACCCAGGAGTTTTCTGGCTTTTACTCTTCCGATTCTCTCCCCAGTCCTGATGGTGGGGGTGTGAGTGAGCGGTTGTGTGGGGCTTGGCTGCTGGCTGGGGTGAAACCACGATAATGTAACAAAGCTTCACTGAAAACAAGCAATGCATTTTAGAAGGTTGGTCTTAAAAGCATGATGTTCCCCATTAAAATAATAACGTATCATTTACTCTTGGAATCATCATTCCATATTATTAAACATCTAAACTCAGTTGAAAACAAATTTTCCAATGACACATCATAAATAAGTCACCGTACCAATATTCTTTCAATCAGCATATCATAATACTGTTCAGCAAGTTGAGGACGACAGAGCACAAATCGGCCAAGAAGCTCCACAGCTGCCTCTCTTACACTAGTGGAGTTATCCATTAGCCGCCCATGAACTCCTCGTTGCATATCCAGCTAAAAAGGAACAAATAAAACACAAATCCAAAATAAGAATTAAAGATTTCTTTTAAGTGTGACAGAAGAATGCATATACATGATGGATATTTCAGATTTTTTTACCCTGGCTAGAATACTGGGGTCTACAGCAACAACCTCAGACAGACACTTCATGGCTTTTGTTCGAACAGCAATCGCATTTTCACCAAGTACACGCAGAATCTAATAACAGAACAAAAACAAAGATTCATTTGCTTTGGGAAAGTAGAAAACTGTTTAACAGGCAACAATGCAGCAGAATAACATTAAAATGAAGTAACTAAAATAAGAAGTCTTTTCATTTTAAACTACTTTTGCCATTCAGTTGTGGCATTCATCATGGTTCTTTCAATGTAAGAGGTGGATTTGGGCACTGTCATTTTAAGAATGGCTCTGTATGCAGATCACTATAAGTAACAGAACCTAAACTAAGCTAAACCAGATCAGTACCGGAGTCCAAACATGTTGCCATGACAACATGTTAGTGCTCTTCTCCCAGAAAAAGGAAAGAAAACACACTGGTTAAACAACAGCTTCCAAAGTCACAGTAACATGCACTGCAAGGAAGTAGTTAAGCTGGCTTGTATTTTCAAATTAAGATCAATTTAATGAGTTAATATCACCAGATGAGCATGCATCTGGTAGAAATGGTAAAAGAGATTTCAATATTTTGCAATAATTTTTTTGCTGTGTACATGTAAGATATTGATTTTGCCTTCTACATCCATTAACAAATAAAATAATGTATGTACAATATGACATATAAAATGTATGCAAGAAAAAGAAATATAAGCACTTATGTCAATAATACAGAAAGTACATGGTGTTATCATGGACTGTTAAATACCCATGCTCAACAATGAACAGATATGGCACACTACCACAAAAGTATTTGGAATCAGAAACCAACTGCATTTCACTGTACTGAGACTTCCAGCACAGTTTACCTGTGTCAAATAAATGTCGAAGCTCTGGGCAAATGGCCTCATAGAGGCCAAGTAGCGAACAATCAAACATGCATCTTCATAGTCCACAGTATCAGAATTCATCCTGCAACAAATTCAATGTTTTAATTTGTTTAAATTAAACATGTTTATCAAAGATGATTAAAAATGTCAAATGCATGGTTAATAAAGCAGTGGTGCTCAAACATACTTTAATGTACTGAACTGAGATGGAGCAGTTTTAATGATGCTGCGAAGAAATGTTTTGCGACTTTCCGCTCTGTGCATGATCTGCCCTGTGGTCTCAACATCTTTTGCGTGATGAGTTCCTTCAGATGAATCCTCATCCTTCTGAGATTTAATTGCTTTCTCTGTCTCCATAGTTGTATCACGGAACCACTGAGCTATATAAAACTTCCGAGAAAACTGGAGAAATACAGCAGGATACATAGAAAACAAAAACAACAGATGTAGAAGAGTGAAATTAACAGATATATGAGATTGAGTTTAATGCATCAACCATGTTTCAGAAAATACAATCCACATCATAGGTTACGGTGACAATTTACAGTAATTTCACGAATACAAGCCGCACCATTTTGACTTAGATTTTGCTCTCAAACCGGAAATGCGGCCAATATTCAGGAGCGGTTAATATGTGAATAATTTTCTGACATTTACAACCCCAGAAGTGCCAGCCAGGGTGCCGAGCCGAGTGCCTGCCAGTAAAACCCAGGATTTCACGATTGTTACAAATTGGATACTGTGTTGCGCGGCGGGTGGGGTCAGCTCAGCGCCGGCAGCGTTGGGGGAGAGAGGGAGGGAGGCAGGGGAGTTCCCTAATTCAGGCGGGGGAGAGGCAGGGGGCTCTGTGCTGACATCCCCACAGCTCGGGGAGGAGGCGGGGGGCTCCGCCCCCGCTCTCCACCGCGGCGTCGGGAGCAGGGGGCACTCCGTGTTCGCCCCCCGCCGTCGCGCCGGGACCAGGGGGCACTCCGTGCTCGCCCCCCACCGCCGCGCCGGGACCAGGCGCCCGCCGCGGGTGCGGGGCGCGCTGCCCGTGCCCGGCCGACGCCACGGCGGGTGCGGGGCGCTCTCTCCGTGCCCGGACGGGGCCGCGGCGGGAGCGGGTCACTCTCTCCGCGCCCGGCCAGGACCGCGGCGGGAGCGGGCCGCTCTCTCCGCGCCCGGACGGGGCCGCGGCGGGAGCGGGCCGCTCTCTCCGCGCCCGGGCGGGGCCGCGGCGGGAGTGGGGCTGGGGCGAGCGAACCCAGAGGCGGCGGCCATCCCCGAGCGGCACCACCGAGCTGAGCCACCTGGCCCCGTCAGCAGCCCCTAGCGGGCCGAGCCTGCACAGCCTTAGTTGAGCCAGTAAACCCCCCGCCATGCTGCGGTTCGGTTACTATTTGGTAACTTTGTTGCACACGGATCCTCGCTGCGAACGACAGAGCGGCTTATATTCAGGTGCGGCTTATTTATGGACAAAAACCGAAACATTTGCCAACACCCATAGATGCGGCTTATACTCAGTGTGGCTTGTATTCGTGCATTTACTGTAATTGAATCTCTAATATGCATGACCAAAAATCATTTTATTCACTGCATGTTACTAAAAGTATTTTTATATAAATTTGACATCAGAAAGCTGAAATTTACCACTAATGATGCATCAGTTTCTGTGTTCTCATCCAGATAATCTAGCAAAGCCTTTTGCAGTTGTTGAATTTCATCTTCTCCTCCCGAAACCTATCAGAAATAGAAAGATAGTTTTAAAATAGAATATTGCAGTGGTGATTATCATCTGAAAATCTGTATGTCCACATATAAAATAGACTGAAGTTACTGCTCTGCAATTATCAATATAGCTAACAATTTTTTAATCACTTACTTCTAAACTTTATAGTGTAAACCAAATTAGACTGTAGCTCCAAAGTCAAAAAAAGATTAACAGCAGAATAAGACTTGTTTTAAAACAGACTGACTGATTTGATTAATTTTTCATTCTATGATCTTGTATGAAGACTCTGTTTCCAAGGAAAAACAAAGTGCTGAAATCACACATAGACTGAAAAAAGATTTAAACTATAAAAGGCATCATTAGTTCTCTCAACAATATTAAACACTGAAACAATGACTTCATAGGTGAACAAGGGATAAAAGGCAAAAAAGTCAAATGAACATAAATATGAAACATAGACAACAGTAAAAACATATGGGAAATGTCAAAGAAATAAAAATAACTTATCTCTCTGCAAAATATTTGGTATAACTGTTTTCAGGTTTAAAGCATTGCTACAGAGAAAGTGCAGCAAGTATGCTCAATTCATTTAGCAAAGAATTGACAGAGGTTATTCCCAAACACCCCTGAGCTCTAGCAGTAAAGAATCATACTCTCTGAGACTCAATTAAGTTTCTATCAGGTCAAAAACCTCGAGAACAAACATACATTTTATAAAAATTCCACTTAGTGCATAAAGTCTATCTACAGAATAGGGTAATATTAATTTTCCTGTGAAGTACTTTTAAGATGCACAAAAAGGATTACATATGAAATACTATTCTGAGAACTATGCATCAGATTTGTAAATATCTAAAATGTATTAATGTTAAACCAGGATATTTTTTACAAGAGGTTATTTTATAGGAAATATGTATATCCTGATCTCTTAAATAATTTTAGCCTATGTAAATTGAACAATGATTTTGTATATGACCATCAGACAATGTACTTTTCTCCATATAGGGGTTAGAGATCCAATCAGTATCAATTAACTTGTTAATGAATCAGAAACTAACTTTCTCAACATCTACAAAACAGCATAAACCCAAAACCATAAAACACTCTTTTTCCTTAGTATTATACTGAAATGTGCAGGTCCTTGCAATTGCTGATGCTACAGCAGAAAACAGGGTTTTTCCCCCCTCAAATTAATGAGTTCAAGAATTGAAAACACATCTACAGTAGACATAATACTAATGTAGATTTATTAATTTATATTTGGCACCCTATGACATGCAAATTGTGATTTGAAAGTCTGTCCTCCAACCAATGTTAAATTCTGTGGATAAAAAGGCTGAAAAAGTTGCTTAATGAACCTTAACTGCCTGATTATTTTAAAAAGTAAAAAACCCAGAACAAACAAAAAGAAACTGTGAAACCCACAAGTCATATTCAATATTGATAATAAAAGTAGAATAATAATTTCTGGCTTAAACTTCTTCAGCTACAAAACATTTTTCTTCTTCAGCAATAAAACCTGTAACTTATAACCATCAACTTCTGTATGAACGGCATAGATTGAGAATCTTGTCAGAAATGCAGCACATAATATAGCTTGCAAACAACAGCAAGTGAAAAAAGGTACAATTACAAATCCAGAAGATCAGCATATCAAGAGATAAATTAATGAAAAGCATGCATAAGTGTTCAAGTCAACTTGACAATGTATGACAAATTTCTATGAAAAAAATCTGTTTAAAAATGTCAAAACAGAATAGATTTTCTCCTAAATCTAATTATACAGTTCATGAGTCCAAACTACAACAGAGTTATAAGCATTTATCTCTCATTGGGGATCATCCTGGTAATGATATCAGAGGGTAGAAGGAAATATCAAGTAGAGTCTAAGTATTCAATTCAGCAGGAAAGAAAAATCTGTAGAGATATAAGTTCATTTCTGAATGAAAAGAATGAGATATTTCTAATGACTAAAGCTGAATGTCTGCCAATGGATCTCATTTTCTTGCCATTTGAGTAACAAAGTGAAGCTTAGGCGTCATGTACACATTTTCAAGTAGTTATTTGTTCTTATGTTACAAATCATTTATAAACAACAGTCTGCTCTGAGTGATTGTACTGTATAGTATACACTTTTCACAATGCCATCATTTAAGTTTCCTGAATAACTGAAAAAAGCTTTTAGCGCTCAATTGCCCACAGCTATTTTATTTTCTGCGGATGCCAATGCCTAGTTACTGCCTGATCCTGTAAAAAACTCAAAACAAATAGAAAAATTCAGGTCACCACTAAGGTATGTATCTTTTTAGAATATCTGTCAATAATATATAACTTCTGGAGAAAAGGAAAAAGAAAAGGATTCTTCTAAAATATTTCCCTATGAAGTCCAATGTAGAATTGTCAAAATCACTGCAAACAGACAATTACAACCCCTTAGCACATAGAAGTATCAATTATAATAAGCCATGAACATAAAGATTTGACACTATACATAGTAAAATATTCCAGTTGACAAAAGTTATGGGAAGTATCAGCCTCATGAAGGAGTAGATGAATTTTGATTCTTTATCTGAATGCCTGTAAATTGTACGAGTTTTACCTTCAAAATAAGTCTGCAACAGTCATCATAAAATACATATAGTAGATCTGGAGCCTTTTCAGGAAAACCAACTTGATATGACTACTCAACTTTAGATCTCATCATGCTGAGAACAATTAGTAGTTCAGAAAGAAAAGTATTGCATCCATAAGAAATGTAAAAGTTCACATTTTTAAAAAGACCCATATGTAGTAATGTGTCTGAACAAGTCTGGGCCATGGTCTTTATCGTATGCACCAGCCAAACTATATTTAGCTGTTTTTCTTCATATTTTGCTGTTTCTCTACATGCCTAGTTGTTTTTCTACATATTTCTTAGTTTAAACCAATATTTATAACAGGTGCACTGGATGAGCCATTTTTAAGTTTTTCTACTGCCTATCTAACTTCTTAGAACTCTTCAAGGCTACTGAAACATAAATTGTGCTAAATTAAGAAAAAAAAAGCTAAAAAACAGAATACCAAGATTAGAAGACCCAAAATAAAGGTAAGCAGTAAAGTTCTAGACAGCGACCAATCATCACACCTAAAGAGCTCGTGCAGTGAGCGTGAACGGCATAAAAGCATCAGTCAAGAAATGGGTGATTGCATGAACAATAGTCTTAGAATATATAACTAAGGCTAAAAGTGAACAATAAATCGAATTCTGCATAATCACATTAATTTGTTGTCCAGAAGTCCTGCCTCCTGCACCCATAAGACTCTGCTTTGTTAATTGCTGCCAAACTTGCAGATTTGGAGACATTTTGATAAGGAGCATTAGCAGAAATGCAAATATGTATTCTCCAATGAAAGATATATGTAATTCCAGCAAAAAAAACCCCACAAAAATAACAACCCCCCCACAACCAATACTAGTTCCATCACATAAAAACCAATCAACCTTATAGGCCTAACAGTTTAGCTCTCAAAAGTCTCTGTATGAGTGCCATAAGTTCAATTACCATTTTGCAATAGCAAATGCACATACATGCATACACACATATATATTTTAAGGTCTCTTAAGATATAATCCAACTGATGTTCCATTATTTCATCTATATCCTCACCAGAAAATTTGTTTTACTATTTTAATTAACCACTTAAAATGATCACTAGGAAGATGGTGTGAGAAAAACACGAATTAACAAATGTGATACTTATAAATTGAGTATGTTTGATTCAGAAATCTGAACAACAATGAAAACTCATTCCCCATAATGCCAGTTTTTTATACATCTTTAAAATGTTTAGGCTTTTAAATAGATACATCTCAATGCAGCTGGCATGGGATCTTTCACACACCTGTTTGAGTATTCTGGCTATAGAACCTTGATCCATTTTGCTAGTGACTGCATCTTTCCTGAGTCTTGCAGCTACAGTTCCAAGATAGTCAAGTGATGCAACTCTTAATGCCATTTCTGTAGATTTGTTACTGAACTGGTGAACCTAAGAAAAGCAGAATAAGCTGTTATAAAAATTATTTATTTCTGCAACTGAGATTCTTCTTACAAGAGAGTTTGACCTTATTAAAAAGTCCACCTAATTTCCACGCTGCTTAGTTATGTAATTTACTATTACATCACAGATACAGTCCTTACTTTACAATAATGTTTTTTTCTTTATTGATTCTTTTCCTTTACAAATATACCTGTTATAAAAATATATATATTTTAAAAACTAAAATAAACCAGACATCTAGTAGAGCAGATATCCTTTGCAATAGCATAGGACCATAATACATCTTCCGCATTATTCACACAAGTATAAAGAAAGCTACATTTTACCAGGAACACGACCATAAAATATTTTCCAAATAAAAAGCTCAAATTACTGTATTAATTGCATTGTAATACTGCAGAAAAACTCTCAAAAAAACATTACTATGAAAATATTCGCATTCTGCAAAATGTCACAGTCCATAAGTAAATGTACTACTTACTTTAAGACCAAACTTGTAAAAGACCAAACTACTTAATTGTTTGCAAGTTCTGTGCTAAAGGAATATTCCAGAGAAGTATGGGACTGGGAGACCAAAGTCCCTCCCACTCTAAGTGAAGATCAGGCTCAAGACCACCTGAGGAACCTGAACGTCCATAAGACCTTAAAGAACCTTCCAATGCCTGAAGGGGGCCTATAAGAAAGCTGGAGAGGGACTATTTGAAAGGGCATGGAGTGATAGGACAAGGGGGAATGGCTTCCCACTGCCAGAAGGCAGGATTAGATGAGATACTGGGAAGAAATTTTTCCCTGGGAGGGTGGTGAGGCACTGGAACAGGTTGCCCAGAGAAACTGTGGCTGCCCCATCCCTGGAAGTGTTCAAGGCCAGGTTGGACAGGGCTTGGAGCAACTTGGTCTGGTGAAAGGTATCCCTGCCTGTCCACTGTAGGGGTGTGGAATGAGATGAGCTTTAAAGTCCCTTCCAACCCAAACCATTCTATGATTCTATAAATAATTATAGCTATTAGGCTGACTTTATTCCCAAAGAATATGAATGAAACTATTGGATAGCATCCAAAGGAGGGTGATGAAGATGGTGAAGGGTTTAGCGGGGAAGCTGTACAAGAAGTGGCTGAGGGCATTTGGTCTGTTCAGCCTGGAGGAGACTGAGGTCAGACCTCATTGTAGTCTACAACTTCCTTCTGAGGCACAGTGGAGGGGCAGACACCGATCTCTTCTCTGGTGACCAGTGACAGGACCTAAGGGAACGGCTGGAGCTGTGTCAGGGAGGTATAGGTTGGATATCAGGAAAAGGTTCTTCACCCAGAGGGTGATCAGGCACTGAACAGGCTCCCCAGGGAACTGGTCACAGCCCCAAGGCTGCCAGAGCTCAAGGAGCGTTTGGACAACACTCTCAGGCACAGAGTGAGATTGTTGGGGTGTCCTGTGCAGGGCCAGGAGTTGGACTCAATAATCCTTGTGGGTCCCTTTTAGCTCAGCATATTCTATGGTTCTATGAATATCTAAACTTATTAGATGCTATAGAATGGTATTTTTAATGTGGAAAATGTCATGGAGTATTAGAAGACAACATTCATGAGAAATTGTATACGTATGACCTTTACTAAGTTCCATATCAATGATCTTCTGACCTAATTTTTATTTTCTATGCATTACGTAATAGCGATACATGTAAGAATATCCTTACATGCTGCATGCGTCAACAATCAGAAAATACTCCTGCAATAGTTTGAGCTGAAATAAACAAGTTTAATTGCAATAAGAAATAATATAATAGTTAATAACAAGTATCCCTTACCAATAGCCTTCCTAATAAGCTAAGTAGCAACTCTGCAGCTGGCCATTCTGGTTTATTGACTGTGGAAAGAAGATCTTGAATAAAGTTCTCAAACAGTGGTCTGTAATCTTCTTCCCCTTGTTTACTGCCACATCTGTTTAAATCAAAATGCATGTTTGTAAGTGAATTTAAGAGCCATTTAAGTTTTTTTTCTGATGCAAAGAGAACTAATCCTATTTTTATCCAGGAAACCAGTTTTATGCATTTCGAAAAAAGAAATCCAAAATATTAGCAGAAAATTTGTTTTTCTTCCATTTACAAGCAGAATTTTTTTTTACATTTACAGACAAATAGTTTAAACAGTTATCACTCCAAGTTGTACTGCAAGTAAAGCAGTTAATCCAGGGTAGTAGAATTTTGTTCCTAAGGTTTTTTATTTATTGTTTTGAGGTAAAGTCTGCATTAACTTGGATAAACAAAGTAAGTAAAATTCTAAAGCTCAAGTTAGAGTGGGGTATTTAGAAGGTGTTGTGCCCTTAAACCTGGTCTGACTTATCTCATAGTGATAAGGCATCTCAGTATTATGTTCCAGAAAGGTTAAAATCAGAATGTAAAAAAATCAAAAGATAACATACGTGATAGTGTTTCACCTATATGTGGCATCCCTAACTTTAATTATACCAGAAGTATGCAGAGAAATGGCTAGATAGCTCATAAACTGCATTTTGGCTTAACAACAGAAATTAACATGATAAAAACCTCAGGACTTTTTCTTACAAATCCTTTGGTAATTCAGGTATGGGTTTTTTTTTCCCTGTTGAGTTATTGACATTCCCAACTTTATCTAAATGAAAGTAATTTTAGGGTTTTTATATTTTGGTCATTTTGGTGACTGAAATAATCTGGTTTCATCATTTAAATATTTACTCAGCCTTCTCTTCCATGTTTCAGATGAGTAAAAGATCTCTGATAAAAGGATCCTATATAAATTATCAGACAGATTCTTAAATGTGTTATTAAACTCTCTGCAGACTGTCTGTTCCATAATTTTTTTTTTCCAGACAGGTAGTAGCTCTCAGCGATCTATAAAATATATTGTTATAAGTAACTTAATTACTAGTCATTTAGGATTGCAAAGTGGTTTGGTTTGTCTTAAGGTGTGACATTTTATTTGGAGTTTGTTTCATCAATACACTAAAGAATACAACAGTACTTACTTCTTAAGGAAAATAGAAAGGAAGTTTTGTGCTGTTCTCATGGCTGTTTCATACGAGTTAGTCATAAGTACATCTTGATCCACCTAAAAATAACAAGATGCATTTTTCTAATATTTTAGCATGCACAGAAATCTAATTTCCAGTCCAGCATTTCTCATTCATCAAATAATTACAGCTGACATAAAATTAAATTGTTTGATTACTAGAGCACCATCATAAAATATTATACCTACAAAGTCATTCCTGTAGCAAAAAAAAAAAAAATATGGCTCTTTAAAAAAAAAACTTACTTTTTTGTTTGCTTCCTCCTCTGAATTAGAATCTTTTTCTGTTGATGGCAAATGCACCACACACTGAATAAGCTGCAGAACTAATGCTGTTACCATTTGAATATACATAGGCTCTCCATCAGTGTCACTGCTGTTCAATCTGTTAATAAGACAGCATTAGCACTAAAACTAAACAAAACAAAACAAAAAAACCAAGTTTTTTTTGTCCTAAATAACATCTTTCTAAAATAATAATCAAAGCTAGGAATCTGTGCCATACACATTTATCTTGCCATTTGCTTCTCTCTTATGCAGTGAAAGACTTTGTCTAACAAAAATGGTAAGCATTATTCTCAGGTCAAAGAGATAAACTAAAACAGGTCACAGATGAGACATCAGAGTGTCTATGAAGTTCAACAGCAGAAAAATCTTCAGAAATATTTAATAAATCAAACACATTCATGCAAAGGCACTTACTAATAGGCTTATTCTGTATAATGCCATATCCAGTTCCAACACAACATTAAAAAAATAGATCAAGCTTGCAATAAGTTATTATTTATATTTTATTTAATGTATCTGAAATGTGCAGGAATTTTAAATGAGAAATTAGTGACCATGACCTGGACTGACTTCTAGAAGAGTTACACCTATGGTAATCTGAGGTAATGCAACAGACTATAAACTTCAGCATGCTAGTGTCCTTTAAGTTGGTATGACCAGCATGAAGACACTCCACCTCACATTTCTCCCCTTCCAAGTGATTTAACCTGATAAATAGTGTGGTGTTTACTACCCATATGTACATCAACACCACTTAATGCTGTCTTTAACAATATGAAAAGGTGATAATCTCTGACATAATTCTCCCTAAATTATCAAAATAACTGGACACAAAACAGATTACACTTATTATCTTTATGAAGTTATCTCTAACTATTTGTACAGAGAGAATATTTTCCTATAAAATTTTAGGTAAACTGCACCCTTCATGACTATAGTCACAGACAGGAAATGTCCTTCAACAAGTTAGAGCTAGGACTCTAGAGATAAGCAGTGCAGTCATTATGGCCTTGAGACAGTAACTTCCTTAAAGGTCCCAATTCAAGGAAGGTATCTACTGTTTATGCTCTTATGCCTAACACCTTCCTATTTACTAGATCTCTCTGATGTCCATAAACAAAACAATAGGAAATACTATGAATAAGCACTCATGTTAACATTAGAATTGCTGAATTCAACTTCAAATTTTCAATTAATTTCTTTTCCAGGATATTTCCTGTTCATCCACCCTGGATGAGACAACCTATTTCATTTACAACTTGTCTGTCTCCAGGGAAAAGATGTATGGAAGCAAGGAACAAAATCAATACTAAAACCAAATGTTTTAGAATAATTTGCAGTGTCCAACCTCAATTTTAACTAAAATCCAGTCCAGGTCAGATTCTTTCTCTAATTTAACCTGAAACTATACTATTATTCAGAAGATGCACTGAAATCCAGCTGAAGCACTTAAAAGACAGTTAAAGCAAACTGAGTAGTTTCTAGATGACACTCATTCGAAGGAGTATTAGATTGATTTCATGGAAAGAGTGGTCTGAGCATGTCCTCAAAGACATTAATCCAGAATTTTCCTATTAAGCTTTAGCAATGACATTATATGAAATCCATATAAACAGAACCAAAGAATTTTCCAAGGAAAAAACATCTGAATTCATAACATTACAGTCATTTACATACTTAGTGAGACAGATAAGATATTGCAAATATTTTATGTTGGGGTTTAGGAGTCTTTCTTTTGTTTCTTTCTCAAAGAATTTCCCCCCATACGTGTTGCTAGGAGACAATAACAATCGTGTACTTAAGAGACAAAAAAAGTGGCTACAGATCAAGGGAGGGGGGCAGCTGGCTACTCTTTTTACCTGGGGGTTTCTCGCGGATGGGCAGAGATACCGCTAGAATTGGGCTGGGGAAAAGGGCTTAGGTGTAGGCCCTAGCTCTCTTGTGCTCTCGGCATTTGGAGGGGAGAGAGGCTACAGTCGTAGTGAGGGGAGTCCGTCACCACTGCTGAGTTCAGTCTCCTGCTGCCTTCCTTCTACCGTGAGGGGAGCTCTGCTCGTTGCACTAGGACCTCATTAACACCCTACGCTCCAAACAAAGGACCACTGACCATCTGCTCGGGCGCCTCAGGGGAAAACCCCGAGGCCCTTTCCCCTCCCAGGGAGCCTGCTGTGTTCAGAAACCGGGCTGTTGCTGCCCAGCCCCTCGCCGTTTCTTTGGCACTGCTCCGGGTTTTTTGCTATACTGTAGCTCCCGCATCCTCTGCTTGCCGAGATGTACTGCAGTTCCGGCTACAACTGCGGAGTTTCTGATACATCTTATCTACCACCCTGGGATTTTTCTCATTCCTGCCGTTCCAACTTTCTACTTCCGAGAATCCTGCTGGGGCACCGGGATGGGCTGCCTCTGGGGGGTTTGTAAAGCGAGCCTTTCTTCCATCGCTTCCCATCTCGGTCAAGCCGCCATTGACCACGTGATCTCCCAGCTCGCGCCGGAGCGCCCTCTACAGCCGCGGGAGAGTCATCGCACCTGCCCTGCCCACCTGGAGCCACTAGCGCCCCTGCCGGCTGTGACCGGAACTACACCAAAGGGGAAAAATGGCTTAAAGAGCAGGAAGAGACTGTTTATTGGGTTTTTCTGTTTTCGTTGTTGTTTGCCTTGTTATATATATATATACATATACTAGTAAAGAACTTTTATCCCTTTTCCCATATCTTTGCCTGAAAGCCCCTTAATTTCAAAGTTATAATACAGTAATTTCACGAATACAAGCCGCACCAATTTGACTAAGATTTTGCTCCTAAACCGGAAATGCGGCTAATAATCAGGAGCGGCTAATACAACCTCAGAAGTGCCTGCCAGAGTGCTGAGCCGAGCAGCTGCAAAGTCGGCATTTTGCGATTGTTACACATCGCTACTTTGTTGCACCGCAGGTGGAGCCTGGCTCCCTGTAGGCAGCACGGGGGGCGGGGAGAGAGGCGGGGAGAGCTCTCTTTCCTCCTCTGCCACAGCCCAGGGCAGAGACGGGGGGGGCCCGGCGCCGCCATTGCTGCGGCCCGGGGAGGAGAGGGGGGACCCGGGCCGCCCCTACCGCGGCCCGGGGAGGAGAGGGGGGACCCGGGCCGTCCCTACCGCGGCCCGGGGAGGGGGGGGGGAAGCCCGCGCCGCCATTGCTGCGGCCCGGGGAGGGGGGGGGAAGCCGGCGCCGCCATTGCTGCGGCCCAGGGAGGGAGGGGGAAGCTGGCGCCGCCATTGCTGCGGCCCGGGGAGGGGGGGGAAGCGCCCGCCGCCATTGCTGCGGCTCGGGGAGCCGACAGGAGCCCCGCGCAAGCCATTGCTGCGGCCCGGGGAGCCGACGGGAGCCCCGCGCAGCCATTGCCGCGGCTCGGGGAGCCGACGGGGTGCTTTGTCCCCGCCCGCCGCCGCCCCGGCAGGAGCGGGGAAACTCCGTCCCTGCCCGCCGCCGGCGCCACGGGCGCGGGAAAGCTCCCTCCCCGCCCGCCGCCGCTGCCGTAGGAGCAGGGGAAGCTCCGTCCCTGCCTGCCACCGCAGGGCAGCGCCGACCCGGGGTGACCGAGCCCAGTGGCAGCGGCGGCCGGCCCCGAGCGGCAGCACCGTGCTGGGCCACCTGGCCCCGTCAGCGGCCCCTAGCGGGCCGAGCCTGCACAGCCTTAGCTCAGCCAGTAAACCCCGCCCTCCCGCGGTTCTGTTACTAATTGCATGCGGGTCCTCGCTGCGAACGACAGAGCGGCTTATATTCGTGTGCGGCTTATCTATGGACAAAAACCAAAATATTTGCCAACACCCAGAGATGCGGCTTATAGTCAGTGCGGCTTGTATTCGTGAATTTACTGTAATTCAGAGGGAAGGGGGTCATATTCTCCATTCCAAGGGAGGTTCCCACCTTCCTTGGCAGACACCTGTCCTTCAAACCAAGACATTTTGGAAGTGAGCATAAATATGATGGCATAAGAAAGTGATTATTACAAAATACATTTGTCAGACAATTCTGCTCTCACTGTAGAGGTTTTGAAATACCAACCTCTAACAAAACATAGCTCATGGAGTCACAGATTTTTAAAGAACAAGTTAATACTGAAGCCTAAAATCCTACATCTAAAAAACAGTAAATGTTACTATCTACAAATTATCAATCTATGTCAGAATTTACCTGAAATTTCTCAAACTCCTCTTGCTGGTTGGTAGTCTCGCAAGGGAAGTGAAAATTTCTTCTAGTATTAACTGTCGATGTTTTTCATATCTGGAGAACACCTATTTAACAGTAACAGAATTGTTAAAAAACTATTTATTGCTACATAAAATATCACTTGTTAAATAATTTTTTAAAATTATATATAGAAACATACTCTTTACATGACATTTAAATAAATTATATTTAATGTATACCTTGTTTTAAATGCATTGCTTTGTTTATTCAAAGCAAGCATTTATTTATAAAATACATTAAACCTTTTTCAAATACAGTTTTTTTTAAATCTTCAAATAGCATAAGTGTGTGATAGCTCTTAAAAATACCATGTGTTTTAAATTTTTCTGCCAGTAGTATAATACACTGAAAGTCAAACAATGTAAGGCTAAGCTATCAGACTTCAGTATAGAGCAAAAGTCTATGGTAACATACATTAAACTTGAACACATATATAGTTTTAAAGCACATTTGAGAAACCTAAGCTTTGATGTTTGCCTGACATAAAGTATTAATTCAGTTTATGGGGTCAGGATTGTAGAATTTGCCTCTCCTTTTGTTCAGGCAGAATTACTTTTATAAATACTGGAGTATATAATCCTTACAAAGATGAAAAGCTTTCACTTCAACAAACACGTGTGTTGCACCGCAGTTTTCCTGAAAAAATATTTGATCTGCCCCATAAATTTTTTACATAGCCACCTCTTCTGAGGAAGAGGACTTGTTCTATTATATAGTTCTACTATATATTATATAGAGCTATCCTAATACTTCCATGGCTTATACCATTACATAAACTCTAATCTTAACAAAGGAAGTAAGAAAAACCACATTGTTAAGATTGTAGGTGTAGAAGAAATTACAGGTGACCTTGCCCCTGATAAGTCACGGTTGTATTAATTACCAAAGAATAGCCTTACCCTTAATGGGTCACAGCTGTGACTAATAAAAATAAGTGTAATAAAAGGGGTAGGTTGGTTGCTCAAGGGAACTTAGAGGTAGAGAAGCCCTAAAGAAATAGGAGCAGGACGGACGGACGGACGGACGGACGGACGGACTGACTGACTGACTGACTGAGGAATCTGCTGTGAGGTCATTCTGGGTTTTCAGTTAGACCCTGCAGTGGGTGCTTGCAGTCAGAGTTGAGCTAGGTGAAAGCTTGTGGTCAGAGGCGGCAAGGAAAATACTTGCAATCATATTCCAGTGAAAAATAACCTGCTGTCAGAGTCTGTAAAGGAAACCTACAGTGGGAATTTGCTGTAGTCAAAGTCTATGATTAGTTGGGGTCAGGAGGACTAGTCTGGAAAAAGAATAAACTGGGACCCTTTTCATGTTAGTAAATGAGAGTCTGTGTCTTGGCTCATTTCTACCCCTAATGAGAGATCTGCTGCAACAAACATTTCTTAAGAAAGAACAGGTAAGAGGAAGGAGTTTGTGTTTATACTTTAAACAGCATAACCAAAACTAAGTAAATTCCTTGGGTTAAGTAGGCTATGTCTTCCTATAGAGTACTCTGCAAATGGGAGGAGCTCAAGTAGCTTTAATATTGTTCCTAGATTATGATACCAAACTGTAAGAACATGCAAGAATAAAATTAGTTCTAAGCTCCAGTTCTCTACCAGCAAAAATACAGCCTATGTAAATGCCCTAATAACTTTCAGAAGAACATGAAACTACTGCAAATTAAAAATTACTTACTGCAGTCACTAATTTGATGGCACATAGCTGTAGTTCACTGACATTTTCTACAAAGAAAGGTGTTATTCCCATAGATGATATCTATCAACAGAAAAAAGTTATTGTAAGTATATTTGACTATTAAACTGATATTTATGCATTTTCACAAGTAGAGTATTCATTTATCAGGTAAGGTATTCAACAACATGTATTCATATGATTTACCAATAAAGTTATTAAAGGATATTTTAATACAATCATTCAACTTTTCTGAAGTGTACAATAAAAGCCATTTAAGATGTGAACATAACTGTAGAATAAACTAGTCACTGCTGTTAATAATTCAAGAGTTTGCACTGGTTTCATATTTCATGCTATTGAGACAATAACACTTTACAGTCTCTCTGGAAAAAAATCTCAGACAAAAATTTTTCTGATAAAACTTACTTGAAGAATAGTTGTATCAGTGAGAAGCTGTATCTCTAGCAACTCTGACAAACTGCTGACAATGTCACAAACTTTGTTATATAACATCACTATAACTCTTTGCTTGTGGGTGGAACATTTGGCACGTTTTGCTTTTGAACTTAAAACACCACCTAGAAAATAAAAAAAATCTTTAACTTTTTCAGTATTTCACATCAGATATTAGAAATATGATCATATTTCTCAAAAAATGTCTCCAAAACAAGTCTGCGACCGCAGCTTTGTAAACAAAATTTCTTAACAAAAAAAACCCAAAACCTATTTAGTAAAATCAGCTGGAAGGCAAGAATTTCATATTTTCATAATTGCTTTGAATTCTGGAACCAGTATTCTTAAAACTGTTCTTGAATACCCAGACCTTAAGATATGCAGATGACAACAAAATGCAAAACATTTAAGCATACTAACCACCATGAGGATCCACTCTATACACAGGATCATACTGAGGATAGAGAGTGTTTTGCAAATGAAATTTTGTGTATTGAATAACTCTTTCTATTACGTCTTCAATATATACAGCTTTAGGCATATTTGGTGATGTCATAATATTGATAGCAGTAAGACAAGCATCAGCAGATTTTGTTACTCTCTCCATAATAAGATCTCTCCATAATCTCTCCTCGTCTTCAGTGTCATTGTTCTGTAATGGGTGATAGAAAACAAGGTAGTGTGAACAAGAAGTTAATTTTTTTTTCCTTATCAAGTAAAAGATAACATATATATTTATATATATTTATATATTTACATACACACACATACAAAATGCAGTATTACCTTTATGATACAAAAAAAACTTGGTTTAGAAATCAACAAATGATTGTTTTACTAGCAAAAGGTTTGTAACCCTAAGTTACAGGTCTTTAATATCTCACTCCGTTCTTCTGGTAAAACATAAAGAAGTTTTCTGTGTATCATTGGGAAGCACTATGAAGGAAGACTGTCATTCTCTACTTAAGAATGGTATTTATTAATCAAAATCTAAACTCATTCATCTAGTGTTTTCTTCAGTGGCCTATACATACCAGTTGCTGCTTTGATCAGTCTAATTTTTGCCACGAGAGAGAATTCTTGCACAAAAAGACTGTTAAATCACACAAAACTCATGAGAATACAACTTTTTCCAGAGACCAAGTCATCTATATCACTGGGTTTAAAACACGTCTTATCAAATATGACCATATAAGGACTCAACAATCCTTGGGGGTCTCTTCCAACTCAGCATATTCTGTGATTTAGATTTAGCACAGGGTATGGAATCTCTGTATGTCTGTGTTTGCACAAGTTATAAAACATACATGAGGTTAAGTATGACCACACAGCACTACTGAAATATTGTAATAATGTTATTAGTAGCAAAACCAGGTGAAATTTTTAGTAACTTCTCTGGTGCAGAGAAAAATAATCTTTCTTCCCTGTATAAAAGTATAGGCTGTTATATTTCTTCCACTGTGGAAGGAATGTTTTATGGACCTGTAGAAAAGTAGAAAAAAAATGCCCAGTAGTGCAAGTTACACCAGTTACTGTGAATATTTCAGGATAAAACTATAATATTTAAAATTAGGTCCAAAGAAAACCTAATTGCTCTGAATACATGTTTGCTATAGTAAAACATACTAAATAATATAAACAAAAGAATTTTACTTCAAATCTTAAAATTTGGCAATCTTTTAAGCATGTACATATTAAATCAGGAATTCCTTTCACAAACAAACAGTATTTGAAACTATCGCTATATGGGACTCAAGTGAAGAAAACCCTGTTCTATACAGTGGTGTGAAATTATGTAATTTGAAAACTCACATGGTTAAGTAATGTGGAAAGCTTTGATCCATCTTGAATATTCTTCTCCAAAATATTCAAGACTTTTACTGTTTTATCTGTTGAGAGCTAAAACAAGAAACAAAACACATCAAACAACTGTAGGAACATAAAGGCTTCCAAATTGCGGAAAAAATGTCCAATCTTAGTATTGGATCTTGATTTGTCAGGTTTCTGACACAGCATGATTTAGAATGCTGATAATAGAATTAAACTAGTGAAAATATGTTCTAAGACTGCAATCAAACTTCATTTTCAACCAGAAAAATACATAGAAATGTATTTAAAATTGCATAATTCTAATGTTGTATAGTTATTGTGCTTTTACTTCTAGAAACAGAAATTTACCAAATATTAGTATCAATCCCAAATTCTAGCTGACTATATAGATCTTTATTAAGACAAAATCCATGTTCTATGGACAAGCAGAAATAAAATTCCCTGATACTTGAATTCTAATAAAAAGGAAACGTATTCTCAATAACTGTGTTAATTAAAACACTAGCACATTGAAAAAAAGTAACTCAAATTTACTTGCTGATGTTCTACAGAATTGTGATTAAATAATCCATAGAATATGCTAAACTCCAGGAGAATCAGTTTCATTCATCCAGATATTATTGGTGCTCACCTTTAGAAGCAACAAAATTCTGATTTTATGCATACATGTAAGTATGTATGCGAAAAAAACAGGTAACAGAGGTTAAGGGTGAGAACTACCAGGAAACACACTCAGTCTAATATGCTACAAAGGAAGGTAGAGAGAACAAAGAAAGAGCCATGAAGAACATCTAAATCTCAGACTGAAGAAAACCCTTCAGAGTGACTTGTATAAGTGGCTTCACAGACACTTCCTAAACATAATAAATGGTCATGAGGAGGTAGAGTAAGAATTTAATGCAAGACTTCCCAAAGCCAATAGTTCTAGGAAGATAAGGAAAGCAAGAATACTGCTTCTAAAGGTGTTATACCAACAGTTTGTGCCAACACAAAATTCCCTTGAACAAAAGTTGGGAAGAGTATGGCAAAGAAATCACAATATGCAGTCTACAAAAAATAATCTTATTATCAGCTTGAGCATTAAATCTTTTAAGTTTGAAAGGACTCTTAGGAGAGAGGAAGGTAGTGGACAACTCAGTGTGACGCTGGATGGACATCAGATATTTACATTGCACTAATGGCATATATCAGCAAGGGTGGAATTTTTGACTTTGCCAGCAGGTTCTGTTTTACTGTGGTTGCTCAACAGTAGCTGTAAGGAGAAAATTATGTGCTTTTGTGAAAGTAGATTAATTATTAGATTTTACTGCTCAGGCATGTGTTACCTATTGACATACAGTGCTTGGAGTCAGCCCTAACACAGACGACCATTTAAGAAAAATGTCTTGGCTTCAGAGACAGTAACAGTTAAGAAGTGGTAACTTTTTAAGCACTTCAGCAGAAGCACAACTGTTCACACTGTTTGTCACAGATACACCTGAAGAGGGTGGAATATTAGAGGGGGCACAAGTTTTTTGTATGTTTAACAAAATTAAATGTTAAAAAAAATTTAAATACTATGAAGATTGAAGATGTACCTTGTCCATAATGCCCATTGCCTTGATTTTTGCAGATTCACTACCCAACTCACTAAGCTGATGCTTTCCCAGTAGCAGTTCTTGTGGAATCTCATCATCATCACCTTAAAAGAAATTAATTAAAAATTAAGTCACATTTCTAATAAGACTTCAAGTCTTTTACAGTATTTTACAGTCAATATGAAAAAGCCAACTGAAGAAAAAGAACTCATTTTCCAAATAGCTAGCATATCATAGTTCCATCTAATGAAGACTGATGATGACAACTTGTGGTAGTGTTAAAATGACTACTTGTTAAATATGACTGAAAGTCATAGATTAAAAATATTTTTAATCCAAGGTTGCAGACACCATAGCTGTAGTGATTTGCTTATTATATTGCTCCCTTTGTTCTAGTTCTAAAAAATTAACGAATGATCTGTTATCCATTTCAAAATAGTCATGTTGGTCAACCTGAACTACTTCATCAGACACTTATGCTAAACTGGCTTAGTTTCTACTGAAATGGAGAAGGAGCATATAGTGATTCAGTGCTCCATCCATAAGAGAATAAGCACTCTGTGAATAATCAATCTCTGTTGGGCCAAAGGCCCCAACAGATGCAAAGTTATGTGCCTCAGAAATTACTGGTGTATTTGGTGTGTATGTCCAGGTTTTGGTAGCAGGGGGACTACAGGGGTGGCTTCTGTGAGAAGCTGCTGGAAACTTCCCCCATGTCTAACAGAAGCAACGCCAGCCAGCTCCAGGATGGACTTGCCACTGGCCAAGGCTGGATCAATCAGAGATGACAGTGATGCCTTGGGGATAATGGAGTCAAGAACAAAAAAAAGTTATTGTGCAGATGTAATTGGGGCCAGAGGAGAGTGGGGTGAGAATATGTGAGAGGAACAACTCTGCAGACACCAATGTCAGTGCAGAAGGAGGGACAGGAAGTGCTCCAGGTGCCAGAGCTGAGATTCCCCTGCAGCCTGTGTAGGAGCCCATGCTGGAGCAGGGGGATGCCTGAGAGGAGGCTGTGACTCCATGAGATGTCTGTGCTAGAGCAGGGTCCTGGCAGGGACCTGTGAACCCATGGGGAGAGGAGCCCACACTGGAGCAGGTTTCCTGGTAGGACTTGTGAATCTGAGGGACCCACACTGGAGCAGGCTGTGCCTGAAACTGACCCTGTGTAAGAGTGATATATATTGCAGCAGTTTGTGGAGAACTGTAGCCTTTGGGAAGGACCCATGTTGGAGAAGTTCATGGAGAACTGTCTCCCATGGGAGGGACTCCATGCTGGAGCAGGGGATTGACTCCAACTCCTCTCCCTGAGCAGTGGCAGGAACAATGGGCAATGAAATTGACCATAAAGCCCATTCCTGTTTCCCTGTGCCACTGGGAGGGAGGAAGCAGAGCTGAGAAAGTGGGGGGAAGGTGTTTTAAAGGTCTTGTTTTACTTCTCATTATTCTGCTCTGAGTTTGTTAGTAATAAATTCAATTAATACCTCTAATTCAAGCCTGTTTTTTCCATTATGGTATTTGATGAGTGATCTCTCCCGGTCCCTATCTCAACCCATGAACCTTTTGTTAAATTTTCTCTCCCCTGTCCAGCTGTGGAAGGGAGTGAGAGAGAGGCTTTGGTGGGTGCCTGGCATCCAGCCATCTTATGTTAGCATTCTTTGCAAAGATACATTTGACAGAAGATACCCTAATGATGTCCCAAAGAGGTATCCTTTCCACTCCAAGGGACTATTATTTGTCTCATTGTGATTTATGTCCCTTTTGGATTCTGCAGGGAGGAAGGATATTCTTCCTGTAGTAGCAAATGAAATTGGAAAGGTAAAGGCCTCCACTAAAAGTAGAAGCCATATAAATGCAGTATGCCACAGTGTGTTTCACAGGCTATTAAATCACAAAGAAGGAAGTTTGAAAATACAGAGATGCAAATTCCTTTCTTGTGTTTTTAATTGGGGGAAGCATTTTGAAAATTTTTGCCATATTACCAAAAGCTGTAAAATCCATGTCTTCTAAATTTTCCAAAATATTCTCTATTGAAGCAGCAAATCTTTTGAAAGTAGAAGAATCCATCATTTCTGGTGAAAAAGAAATGTATATATAATTATTTTATATACAAATCAGAAAGTACAAACTATACAAAATAAATATCCTAAAATTACCTTCAGGTGTTAGTTTAGGTTCATAAGCTTTCCTCTTCTTTTGTTTTTCTTTTTTCTTCATTTTTCTAGCTACTAATTAAGAGAATAAAGGATTGTTTACACTTTTTATGCTTATATTCAGTATTGCATGTAAAGATGTTTATTTTAAAATGTTTAACTTATCCTTTAAAAATGCACTAGTATTATGGAAGAAATTATTTTTTTAAAACAATCAGTTACCCTCACTGAGGCTAGGAAGAGGAGAATAATCATCCATCTCAGAGTCATTTGGACTGCGATTACGATATCGGCCACTACCAGAAGTCCTCCTTCCTTCATGACAATAACCACTTCTCTTGTGGTCACCAGAACTTCTTCTATCATGTTCTTCATACTCCCAAGCTTCATCTCTATCCTTTTTATGTCTTTTACGAGAAGCTAGAGGACAAAAATTCTACTTTTAATAGCTTAAAATTACACATTTGCAAGTTAAACACTATTTTATAGATGTTCTGTAAAACAAGCAAACACTCTAAAACTATAATATAAAAATCTGTTATAGCATTATTCCTAAAATTTCTTTTGAATTACATGAAAAAAGTACCTAAAACTGGGAAAGATGAGCAAACAGTTAAAAATGTACAGGGCATTTGTAATTTTATACAAAGTCAGGTAAGTAGAACAAATCAAAATAAGTTGCATCCTTTCATAAGAGAACACTGAGGTCGAAATTCTGACTATTATTGGGTGTCCATGTTCCAGTTCAGTGACTGCTTTGCCCATCTAACACAGTGAGTTCCAATGAGACTTGGTAACCTAGTTACTTAAAGATATTCTGTTTTTCCAAGACAATTAAAATTTTGTCTTGATATATATTGCAGGAGACTCAGTGTAAAGGAGAAAGCTGGAGTCACAATCATGGGCCAGGCAGCAATGATATACCACAGAAGGTTATTAAAATCAGTTTTCAGTCAGGACCAAAAAGCCTCGCACAGCTGAATGTTGAAAAACTGGGATAAATGTTCTATACAAAACCAGAAACTTGGTGGAAATAAAGTGTGTGTAGAGAATAGAGATTTCTTTGTTTTCAAATATAGTCCTGAAGGGCAAAGAGTGCTAAGATGTAATAGAAAAAGGATATGGAGAAAGGAGGTAATTTCATCCATGAAATCAGCCAACTCTCTCCATTATCTAACAGGAAAGCAAAGATGTCTAATGCAGACTTTGCTATGAAGATCAAAATGGCTCCAAAACATTACATTCTAGACTAGAAGAGTTTATTATTCATGTGAACTTGTATATAACAGCCCTGACATCTCTGTGTCTCTACCAAAGCCTCCTGAAGTTTAGAGAGGTATGACTGTATAGAGGGTTGTTTCTGAGCAAAATGGCTCCAAGCATTCAGACAGAACTGGAACAGAATTGACAAGTTCTTTCCACAACCCCAGTTTATTGAGAAGAATAGGAAACATACCAGGATATAGTCAATAGTCAGTCCAGGCTCAGAACTAATGAAACCAATATTGAGTGAGAGGTGATACTAATGCTCTGCACTGCATCCTAGAGGGCTTCCACTTTTGAAAACTTCTGCACAGAGGTGGTTCAAGTGTTAAAGGTAATAACTTAGTTCATGTTTTTCAGCTGTTCTGGTTATGGATCAGACTTACTTCTGGAGGCAGTACAATCATGTTCACGAGGCCTGAGCTACTAACACTCAATTTTAAAACAGTTGAGAGTTAACTGCAACTGAAGAAACAAAAACCTGTCTAGGATAACTGAAGTGAGCATATTGGAGAAGAAAAGTAGGGGGTTTATGGGAAAAGACTTTACACATTTCAACTGATTCTTTTTCCCCATGAGGCAGTATTTTGTGGAGGTAGATTAAATCTGTCTCCACAGTTTACAAAAAATCAGTATCAATTTATGCTATGTAGGACAAATTCTGACCCCAGCTATATCTCCATGAGAAAAGTAACTTCCAATATTGCTTTCCAGCAGAAATATAAACTGATCAGTTTATCAATGCTGTGCAACAAAATAGAATGCGTTCGAGTTGTGCTGGCTCTGCAAGGCAAATAACAAGAACATAGGAACAGCTATTCACAATCAGTTATTGCTCTACAAAGGTTATTTTCAAGCACATAAAAATGAATAAAATGTAAGTACTAATAATATTTCAGGAGTTACTATTAATTTTATTCATAAAGACTACTCAGAACATAAACATCCAATTTCCTTCTAAATTCTGCCAAACATTTATGCAATAACAGTTATCGCTCATTGAATGAGATTTAATAAATTTTTAATTCTCATAATTTAATTTAATGAAATGACCTTTCTCCATGAGATACTCAAAGAAATTTATCTTCTATAACTATTTCATATTTTTAAAGTTCAGTTTTAGACAACCAAAAGAATTCTGAAATACATATCTGTAACACTACAAATCGATTCAATGTACTTGTCACAGATCTTTCATTCTCTTGATCATTGTCTTGTTTTACCTGAATTCAGTTTTACAGTATCTTTTGAGAAATATTATAATTTAGTTTTAACCCAGATGTCCTCAATGAATTGTTTAGAAAGATGACCAGATCTCTTGAGTGGATGTAATGAACCTAGAATCCCTTAAAGCATATAATTACTGTGAAAGTTTTCCATAATTTATTTTACTCCACATATAAGAATTTCAACAGCCACTGGGGCTTATATGTACTACTTACATTCAAAAGCTTCTTCACTGTCATTGTCTTCATCAGAACTGATTTCAGTATATTTTGGTTTCTCATTAACTGTGCTACGTTTGCGCTTGTTCATTTTCACACGTTCACAAAGTGGCATGGTGGATTCAATTTCTGCCAGGAGATCAGGAGGTAATTCCTTTAACACTGACTGATCTATGCTACCTATTAGTGAAGAGTAAGAAGAACAAATGTGAACCTGAAGATAATAATAAAGGCTCAACACTACAGTCTTTTCTCAGGAACTGCCAAAGTATGTCCACTAATAAATATTAGCGCAATGAGATATACTTGGATGTATTTGACAGCCCTTTCTAAAGTTGCATTTACTGTTCACACTGTAACTAGAAATTAACATAATACATTGCATACACATCTCCTTCAATAAAATATTTTGTTAGGCATATAAACAAATTCAAATTGGTGAATTTCCTTTGTAAAAAGACATTCTTGCTCTATTTCCATAAAATTTAGTCTTATTTTGTTTCATTCTTGGAATTCAGCAGGTTTTCTAACAGCGTATGCAATTTAAGAATTCATTATGCCTAATTAACAGTTCAGTTTATTCTCATTCAAATTATTTAGTGCACTCAAGACAGTAATCTTCCTATTTCCAGCAGTTAGAGACAAACTGTGGCAGAATCTCTGGGGTCTTATCCCTAAATACAGACAAAATCATTGACATTTCAATCTCTGCTTCAGATTTTTTTTCTTACCTCTTATTAGTAGTTTTATAATGCAACCCAAATTTTTGTTTGATTTTGTTATAAAGCATAGATGAAATATTTTCATTTAATATAGAAAAACAGCAAGCTGAAACACATCGAGTTTCTTTTCCAGAGAGGTAAATACTTAGATATCATCACATGATTCTCAGCACATTTTGAAATTATGATTAGGCCCATATAGTCAGTATAAAGGAATTTACAGTCATAATATTTTACAAGTGACACAAGGAAACCAAATTAATTCAAAAGTATTTATTGGGGGTTTGTTTCATGTATTTATTTATCAAAGAACTTATTGCACAGATTTCAAGATTATTGGACTAAACTGTTAACCTTTTTCCAACAACAGAACAAATGCCTTTGTTATAAGTGCCTCTCTCTCCAAGAAATAGAGAGAAAATCAGAAATAGAGAGAAAATCACCTGCCAATTGCTATACACACACATCCACACAAATTCTCCAAGAAATCATCTTCTGGATGATAATTCACTTTCTTAATTACATTAACTATATCACTAACATAATTTTCTAAAATTTATTTTCATTTTTAGACAAATATTCCATCTTCTAATCCAAGTTTAGTTCCTCCCCCACTTTAAACAACTTTAAAGGGAATTAGAAGAGCCTGAATAACAGAAAATCGTTTCCAACAATAAAATGTTCACAATATTGCTTTTAAAAATGCTAGAAAACATTTCACAATGTGGTTTACCATGGTGCTTTGAAATGATTAGTCTTTGTGGACTGGGCACTAGATTGAAGGTAGGCAGAAACAAGTCAGCATGGACACATCAGTTCCTCTGTGGCCATCAGCAGCCGACTGGATGCCAGCCAGGTCTGATCTGGATGCTGCGTAGCCATGTCTGAGCAGTGGTATCCCTACATTAATACTCTTTGAATGCCTATGTGATGTCCGAAGAGAGTTAGCATACATTCAGCTTCAGACTAGAGGAAAATTTGCACATACATGTTCAAGACAATTTCTACAGGTGAAATTGCTAGTGGGCCTCAGATCCTGGGTTATTTTAGCATGGATTCTCCATGTACTGTTGGTAATTTCATTGAAATCAGAGGGACAATACACAAGAGCATAAAGCCTATAGGAAATCTGGCCAAATATACTGCAAAAACCAGCTGCAAGTAAAGGAACAAAAATTGCATTATGATTCATACAGATGCTTAAAAGCTAGATGGGCTAGATGTACTTACACTAGCAGGAGTATTTTTCTACAAATATATCTTTAAGCCTCTCCTAGTCTACAATGAAAAGTAAATTTAAAAACAGAATAATTAGTAAGACAGATTTCTTGGAAAGGAAATAAGAAAAGGAAACAAATCAGTAATGGATTGTATACCGATCTTGGCAAGAGTTCCATAACCAAATTCTAATTCAATTCAATTTCAAATTCAGTTTTAAATGTTTCATGATTTAATTTTAAGACTGTAAACATTTTGAGGAGCTGTTAGAACAGAATTAATTCTTAATTTCCTTATACTGTGCACAAAGAACATATCAGTAAGATAAAAAGTGATATATTTTAAGTAAGAAAACACAAAAAAACCACTCACCAAAACAAGTAAAAAATCACAAGCTACTACTTTAATACCTCCTAGGAATATCTATTCTTGCTTTCCTTATTGATTTTGTTCTGGACGTAGAACACTACTCAGTCTTTAAAAAGAAGTCAATTACCACAGTGTTAGCTATACATAAATGAAAAATAAAAAATGAAAGTACTGTAAATAGTTGGAAAAATAACTATTTCCTTTTCAAAAGTTCTAACTATTCTATGTTCTCCAATATAATTTCAACTAATGCTTGAACTGTACTCTCTCCCGTTACAGATATTTTAGATGACAGTATAAGCTTCCCTCTTTTTCTTTCATTAGGGAATATGAAAAGCTTTCTTGAATAAAGAAGGGAATAGCAGAAAAGAGAACAATAAATTATTGCAAAGAGGTCCATAATCTGTCTATATAGTGTTTTGTCACATTGCTCCCTGGAATGAGTCTGCTGCATGCCCAGTTTCCTTAGCTGCTGAGTATTGTAAATAACCAAATCTAAAACGTGTTTTACTTGTGCAGTACACAGGAGTTGAGCATGACTGCACATGTATGAACAATTCTGAAATACATGGAAAAGGACTCCCCATCCTTTCTGGAGAATTTCAGGGATATTATAGACTGTGAAACTTCAGTCAAGGTTTTTAAAATATTTTACTTTATTACTTATGTTATTTTGAGTCAGGGCAACCCAATCTTCACTAGAAACATCTTACTAAATTCCATTTTCATAGCTCCATATTTTATGATAAATGTACTATTTGTACAGAGTAACAGAGAAATACTTAAGATATCCAGTTCCCCATAAGAATCCAGTCACATGGCAACAAACATTAGGTTATAAACCCCATACTAATGTCTTTTCAGTTTACAGAATATTTTTCAAAAACATTTAAAAGGCAATAGAACACAAAATTATTTGAAAGCATCTACAAAAACATGTATGATCAACTTAGGTTTTTCAATTTGTTTGATAAGTTTGAGAAGAACTGGTACCTACTTTCCCATTATTCTACTTTCTGAAAAATTTTCCTTGTCAACAGAATAATGTTTTTGTAATGTGCGTGATCAGCATATATGGTATGCCTGAAATGGACTATAGGCACCAGTGTTCTTCAGACATGACTTCAGTATACTCTCAAAGCTGTTGCTACTATTAAAATAAACAAACAAACCCCACAAAGAATGCCATCGCAACCAAATATTTGTTGCACTGTAAGGAATCAAAATGCTGATAAACTCCACATTAGTGAAACTGAAGGATGAATCACAGAGTAGCTGTAGGAACAGTTCATATTAAAGAACCACATACATGAGCAACCACTTCTTCAGTGCTTTTCCAAACCTATGCAATGCTGTTCATGACTTACTAGTTGCTTGCTGAAGGAAGAACATATGCTTGGTTTTATTTGATTGCTATTATAAAAAGATTTCTTAGAGAAGATATTCTAGAATCTTCAGCTGTTAGTGAATATCCACTGACCATCAAGATGCATGTTGATCACCAAGCAATCCTTGAGAAATTATAATACAGCTAAAAACCAGACAGAGAAACTCAGCTAAAAATGAGGTCTGTAAACTTTCTCCCATATTCTGTTTTAATCTGGGAAGTTTTTCAAAGGGTTTTGCAATGTACAGTAAAATGAGTTCTGTACATGTCTAGTGGATATAGTATTTCCCTTCTTCATGTATGGCTTAAAAAAAGAATGGCAAGGCACAGATATAATTGAAAGTTCAGCATTGCTTTTTGTTCATAACTTGATGGATGGTTTCAAGTTTGTACAGTTTTTAGCTAATATTTATGTAAATCTAATCTTTAGAATGATCCAAAATCACTTTGCCTTGAAGTCAAATAGATCTTCCTGATTCAGGCAGATGTACCCATCACCAGAATGCCTTCAAGAGAGGTTGAACATTAAAAAAACCCACCAAAAAACATAACATTATTTTGGACATTTATTAGATCCATTCAATATGGAAAGCACAACTATACTTTGACACAACAATTAGTGCGTTCATATTAGATTCACCTGGCTTGTTATGGTAACTTCAAACAAGTAGCTATGGAAAAGGGGATGATGCTTAGGTCAGCTTTCCAGGATCAGAGAGGCTGTTCCTGCCATAAAATCAAAACCAAATCTTCTCAGTAATGATTCATTTTGCTTTTCAAACTATGGAAAGCAGACGTATGGTTTACATTTTGCTGTAATTTCCTATTAACTGACAAGTCCACAAGATTTGAAAATATTTATAAACCTAAACTCTGATTTGCTACTTCCATAAGAGATAGTTAGTAGAGTGGAAACAATCCATATAAGTTTGCTTATATGATTACAGTAATTTCATGATTATAAGCCACACCATTTTGACTGAAATTTTGGTCCGACCTGGAAGTGCGGCTTATAATCAGGTGCGGCTTATATATGGACAAAGAACGAAAAGATGCTGTTTTAGTTTGGAGGACAAGTGCCTGCTGAGAAAGGCAGGAGCTTCTCTTTGAAATGGAGAATGTAAACTCCCTCCCTCTAAATTACTATAATTTCAAAATCAAGGGGCTCTCAGGCAAAGATATAGGAATTAGGAATAACAGTTCTTTACTAGAGAAATTAAAATAGAAATACAGTACTGCAAAGAAACAAACCCCAAACCCTGACAAAGTCAGAGTACAACCTGACACCCCATCAGGCAGGATGTTGGTAGCAGTTCCATTAAATGGTGGTTGCAGTCCTCTTGCAGTGACAGATGTGATTCAGTTAAAGCAGTGGTCCTGCAGAAGGTGCAGTTTCCCTCCGGAGGTCCAGTGGTGATGTGGAGAAATCTGGTTTTCCTCTGGAGTCCAGTGGAGAAAGGGGCTACCTTAGTGTCCCAAAACCTCTGTTTTTATCTTGGTAAGAAATGTTGGGCTCTTCCCCCTGGCTGGAGCAATTTCCAATGGGATGAAGTAATTTTATCAGTCACACAGTGGGACTCAATGGGCCATTGGCAGAAAATGACTCGCTGGAGGAAGGATGGGTTGTGAAAAGATAAAGAACAATGCCCCGCCTGGTTTCAATGGATGGCCCGTTAGCAGAATATCTCCCGCAGAGATAAGGATCACTGCCCCCACCCTCAACAGATGGTGATAGAATAGATACCTTTTATCACACTCTGTATTGTAACCCAAGACAGTTGCCGACACCTGGACATGCGGCTTATATTCAGGTGTGGCTTATGTATGGACAAAGAACTAAAAGTTGCCGACACCTGGAAGTGTGGCTTATAATCAGGTGCGGCTTATAATCATGACATTACTGTACTTTGAAATAACCATGAGATCAAAATTTCCTGTTTGCACATACATCTATTGCAACAAATGAACACGTGCTTTAAGAAAAACTGCCCCTGAAGTTCATTTAAAAACTATTATGTTAATGAAGTATTTTGCATAAATTAACTTTCCATAAATGCTCTTTTCTATTTCTGTGTGCTAATCCTTTGTAATAAGCAAAGCTGCAGTTAATACAATTTCATATTTGTAATCTATTTATACCTCCTATTTTAAAGTGCAAATTTTTCCACATATCAAGACATTATAGAAAAGAACACACAAGGGTTTAAGAAGGAACAATGACACTTGTTTGGAGTGTGGATATGAATCTTAACTTCGTATTGTCTCAGTGTTTAGAAGTTTAAGTGTAGCCACTCCCCACATTCTGGAACTTCAACACTAATGAATTGCCACACATCTTCATTTTGGCATTAAAAACACACACACACATACACATATACAACTTACATATTTCAGCTCAATTTTGCCCTCCCCTCACTCCTTTTTAGTCACAGAAGACATTAAATATGCTTACTGGACTCTTATTATTTTGCCAATGCTTAGTATATCCAGTCTTGCTGTTCTTCTCTAGATACCAAGCTCACCTTACACGCCCTTTCTGAGCATTTGATAGAGGATGCTCCAGTGGTTTTAGGTCTACCTCCCTTATGGATGACTAGGTTACTAACTCTTTCAAGTCATTTTGGGTCATCACTATAACCACACTGATAAAACGTCCCGTGTCAGACATATATACAGGAAGGAAAGCAGTTTCTTTCTGGATTAGTTCAACCAACCTTCAAATTCTGCTAAATCAAATAAAATATACTCTTACTCCATAACAAGAATACCACCTTCTTGTTGTTGGATGGCCCTATAATTGTAACTACAACAGCACAGACTCACAGCTTAATTTTATTACAACCACTTGTGCAGATAAGGTTCTATTTTAGATTAAAAACTAAAGGAAAAAAGAGGGGATAAAAGCACTTCCCTGCTTTATAAAGATGTTTGGAAAATAAACACCCTTTAAAAATGGTAAAGTATTGTTACAGTATAGCACTCAGGCAGTACAGTGCAAAGGGCCACATGACTACACGTGATTGATGAATAGCTTACTGGTTAAAGCTGAAAATTTTCAGCTATCCCTTAGTGGGCAAATTTAATTACAGTAATTTCACAAGTATAAGCCGCACTTGATTATAAGCCGCACTTTCGTTCACAGCGAGGATGCTCGCGCAACAAAATAACCAATTTGTAACAATCACATGATCGCGGGTTTTACTGGAAGGTGCTCAATTTGCGAGCTCCGCTCCCCCTGCAGGGCCGGCGGAAGCCCCCGCCTTCCCCCGCACCGCGGCGCCAGCGGGACGAAGCCCCCACCTTCCCCCGCTGTGCAACAGAGTGACCAATTTGTAACAATCGCGCGATCGCGGGTTTTACTGGCAGGTGCTCAATTCGCGAGCTCGACTCGGCCCGTGGCTTGCACTTACGGGTTGGCAAATTTCAGAACTTGGTCAATATATTGGACGCTCCGGAGTATAAGACGCACTTCCAGGTCGGGACCAAAATTTTGGTCAAAAGGGTGCGGCTTATACTCATGAAATTACTGTACATCCTTTCCATCATGCTCTCCCTTAAAATGCTCCATTACATCTTTACATCTCAGTCCGTGGTGATCAGAGTTCCCTGCTCACTAGCATCACAATACTCCAAATAATTCTGTGCCCCAGAGAGTTTGAAGAACAGAAGGGGAAACACAGGGAAAACACTATCCTTTTATCAAAATGGAATTTAAGGCATGAGGAAAGTACATCTGCTCATAAAACAGAAGTTACACTTTTATCTCAATACCATATCATCAGCTGAAACACACCATCAAGATGAATACTGATGAAAATAATCTGAGTAGTCATGCATTTACTTTTTCCCATTCTCTGCCTTAAGGTCTGTGGAAGGTGTGGAAGGTGTGGAAGGTATGGCAGGTGCATCCCCTGGCAGGCGGGAGAGAAGTACTGTTCAGAAGTATATCCTATATCATTTCATAGAACCTGCTTGAACACATCTTTCAAAATAATTTTTCCTCATCTATCCTAATACTGGCACAAAGGAAAAGCTCTAAGGCTTGAGATAAGCAAAAGGAGAGGTTTGAGCTCTCTGGTTATATTACAGTCCTTAGCTCTGACTTTAAGAAATGGGACACAGGCAGGTTGGTGGGTCAGAGAAGAATCTGGACACAGAAATTGAATGTGTCTAAAAAAAGACTGGATGGGGCACTCAGTGCCATGGTTTAGTTGCAGTGTTAGCACATGGGTTGAACTCTATGATCTCGAAGGTCTCTTCTAACCTAGTGATTCTGTGATTCTGTAATTCCATGATGTAGATGTCATCATTATCCATAGCTAAGCAGCACAGATTCAGAAAGGATTTTTCAATTGCACAAAGTACTCTTAGAAGAAAGAAATTTTTGACAGAGGGAAGATATTTCCAAAGAGCACCCTGAAGGATCCAAAGATCAAGGAATATACCCAATACATATTCTCCAAAGATGCCAAGAAGCATAAACTCACTTTACATTGATATCAATGATTTCCTCAAGCTATCTGATTTCTGCAGCAACTATAGTCACGAGTTATTTTATTCCTTATTGCTATCCCTTTACTTCTCATCTTTATAAAAATTGATAAAAGGCTAGAGTAGTTTTGCAAGATACTTCACAAAAAATATAGCAGTACTCAGAGTAAAATGGAGCAAGATAAACAATTTAAATAAATGCAGTGCTGCACAAAGAACTTCACTTTTATGAATCTACTATTAATGCTTGTAATCTGAAATTTATGACTGATGCATTTTCCCAACCGTGTATTCTGACTAATTTAAAAACTGAGCCATGGGGCCTCACCTAAGGAAAGAGATCTTCATTAAATATAATCAAATCAAACCTCAGTTTTTCTTCTCATCAAACTCCTATATAATCAATATAATACAACCAAGGTCTTTAAAGAGAACAAGCAAAACAAATTCCATTATTTATATCTGTTTTGTGACTATAGGCACATCATCTGCTTTTACCGTGCTCTATCATGGAAAGATTCTCACACTTTATCACTGAAAATATCACATGAAGGTACTCTTGTTTTACTTCTTCAAAGTACAGTAATTTCACGATTATAAGCCGCACCATTTTGACTAAAATTTTGCTCCTAACCCAAAGTGCAGCTTACACTCAGGAGCGGCCAATATATGAACAAATTTTGGAAATTTCCCAACCCGGAAGTCCGAGTTCGCAGCAGCCCTGAGCCGGAGCCCACCCGGCCCCGGGCGGCAGGGCCAGCCGTGGCGCAGCAGCAGCGCTGCCCAGCCCTGGAGGGTGCAGCGGCACTGCCCGGCCCTGGGGAGCACCGCAGCAGTGCTCCGCGGCCCTGGGAGGTGTGGCGGTGGCGGCGCTCCCCGGCCCCAGGAAACAGGGTAGCAGCGGCGCTGCCCGGCCCCGGGAGGTGCAGCAGTGGCGGCGCTCCACGGCCCTGAAAAGCGCGGCGGCAGCAGTGGCCGGGCACGCCACACCCCTGCTTCCTGGGGGCAGTGGTCGGAGACGCCGCTCCCCCGCTTCCCGGCAGCAGCGGCCGGGTGCGCCACTCTCCTACTTCCCGGCAGCACCGGCCAGGCACACCGCTCTCCCGGTTCCTAGCGGCAGCGGCAAGCGGGGCCAGGGCTGCTCCCTGGCGGCCGGCCTGAGCGGGGCCGAGCCAGTAAACCCCGTGATCACGCAATTCTGTTACTAATTGGCAACTTTGTGAAAGTTGCACGTGGATCCTCGCTGCAAACGAAAGTGCGGCTTATAATCCTGTGCGGCTTATATATGGACAAAGACCTAAATGTTGCTGACAACCGGAGCTGCGGCTTATAATCAGGTGCAGCTTGTAATCGTGAAATTACTGTAACTTAATTACATTAACAACAAGAACAAAAAAATGCTGATATTTGAGCTTTTAATATAAAATACTACAGGAAATACTCAAAAGGTAATTAAACAATATGCATATTTAAGTAACCTTTATTTGATGCAAACAACAATTTGGTAATTTGAAGAACAAAAAAGGTCTCATCTTTTTCTTTTCCATTCATTGGTAATATTACCATGAAGCAAAAATAAATCGCAAATTTCAATTAAATAGTTTAAATATTCCTACACCGAAACAGCCACTTAAAATGGTTGAAAATGTCGAGTAACAGAAAAGTTCATTTACCAGAAGTAAATGTGAGGGTTTCCCTTATTTGTATTTTGCCAAATTTACCCTTTGTCTAGAAGAAAATCAAAAACAAAAATTTTGATCACATATCCCTGCACATATGCCAAGAAATAACATCCATATTTAGATAAACATGACATAAACAAGTCAACACTGCATATTGTAATATCAAACAAATTCCTGGCCCACATTTTTACATATTGCAATTCATTGTTGCAAAAATAAATTATGCAAAATAGCTTCAGCTTTTCCCAAAAATAAGAGGAACCTGATCAATCATTTATACCCATGAACCAAAGGCAGTTTCAGACTTTCAATAAATTGCTCTGACAAATTAGGTAATAAATTTCTATCACTTACATGCACCAAAATAATTTTTCAAAAGTGAACTAGTTAAACAATGCACTCCTAAATCTGCAAACAAATAACATTTCAGATGAACCAAAGAACAGTGAAATTATCAGATTTGGTCAAGTTTACTGTTGCTGCTAAGAAGTAGATGTGCAAGAAGTAAATTTCACTCTTAGTATCAAGAGATGACTTAAGAACAACTGTGAGCGCAAGAATCAAAACATTTACCTTAGTGGCAAAGACAAAAATAGGAAATAACTCAAGCAACTTCCAGGCAAAGCAGTGTGCCGAAAATGTCTCCTATTGTACTGGTAACAGATCAACACAAGAAAGGACTCCAGTGTGCAACTGCTGAATTCCTTCTGTCCTGTCTACCTGATATCAGTTTATCTAACATCTACTTCTGGAAAATTAACATCAAAGCCAAAGGCCCTAGAGAGAATGTACAATGCCCACACATCCTAGCACACTTTTTGGAATAGAAGAGATGCACCATACTGAAAAAAATCCCTCCAAGTAGGAACAATCCATGCTAGAAAACCAAGATCTTCCCAGACTATTGGAGTTAACTGATGTTATTTACATATATATATATATATATATATATATATATATATATTTATGCCTCAGATATTTTTCAAACCATGAACCTATTCATTCCAGAAAGGAGAAAAAAAATAGAGCTAAGTGAACAAACAGTATATTAAAATGGATCCTTTGAAAACCCAACATATCTTTAAATAGTTCTAGTGTCACGAGGAACAGCCAGTTTCTCTTCTAGCCTAGTTAAGTTGAAAAGAGGTAGTCACCAATATCTCAGAAAAGAGGAAAATCAGGAAAATTGTATAATTCTCATGAAAGTGTTTATTCTACAAATTCAGTTAAATTTTTAGTTTAAGGGAAGCTTTAAAGACTTCAGCTGTAAAACATTAAATATATCCTTTACTTTTCTGAAATGTGGCATAATTTACTAGAGAACTTCAGAGAATGTTTTAACATGCTTGATGCATGTGGTAATTTATGCACTTTCAAGATGCCTAGTGACTTATTACTCTGGCCCTCCCAAATGCAAATGCAGTTGTTACCAGGAACTCTAAGAGTGATTCCAATTTTCAGATTTGTGGAATTAGGACTTTCCCAATGGTTATCTTTACAAAAGGACAATCTGTAGTAAGCAATCTGACTTCCAGGAAATATGCTTTTATTCCAGTTATTTCCTAGTAGCACAGCTGCTTGCCCCACTGATTTCAGTAAGTACAACAGTATGCCTCTTTCAGCATCAATAGATTGTTATTTTGCAAATAAATTTGAGTTGAACTCTAAAGTTTTCTTGATGAGTTAATATCCATAGGATATTTTTCTCAAAGTTTTGTCAATTTTGTCTTTGTAAAGTCCTACACATGAAGGATTTAAGTAAATGTTTAAAATTTATTTACATGCCTTTTTTGTCTAGTTTTCAGCTGCACCAAAAGGTGTTGGTGAGTAGCTAAGCTGTGCTGTCCAGAGGACTGTGAGAAGCATCAGAAGTTTGCTCACTGAACCTTTCTTGTCACTCCTATCTAAAAGATGAGTCCTAACTGGTTACTCTGCTTCACAAGTGAGACTTTTCAGCAGTACTAGAACTCAAAGATGGACCATCACATTACACAAATACCATGGAACTTTGCAGTGCTACAGCCTGCCACTGACTACAAATTATAGGTATTATAGGCTCTGAAAAAGTAATCTAGAATTTAAAAAAAACCCAAACACACAAGTACAAAACAAAGAAATATCTTAAAGCACTGTTTCAACCCTGTGATGTAAAGATGATTAAGCAGCAGTAAATTTTTTAGCTGCACTTGAAAAAATATGAAGAGGACCTTTGAAGAAATGGTAAATCTTCACTCATATTTCAGATTCCAGCAGCAGAGAACAGAGAGACTTGTAGTGCTAAACAAATACCTGTGTTTAAAGTTCTGCTCTGTACAGAAAATTAAATCCTAGAATAACAATCAACACAAAGAAGAAGTAGCATTCAGCATTATATTCTGCAGTGAAACTATCACTTTATTATTTTTTTAACAATGAAGACTTTTTAGGTAATATTTGAAAATTCAAAAGGTGTTTCTTCTCAAGTCTTAAAAAACACACACTCATTTGTCCTAGAACTAAAATTTGCAATTGCATATGTGGTACTTATTTTAGAAAGCTAATCCTTTAAATATATTATAAGCCAACTCACACATCTCCTTACCACAGTAAAATTTTTCTCTCATTCTCTTCTTTCTCTCATTCTCTGTGGCTGTGTCTACCTGGACTTCAGTAAAGCCTTTGATGCTGTCTCCCACAGCACTGTCCTGGAAAAGCTGGCAGCCCATGGGTTGGACAGGTGCTGTCTTCACTGGGCTAGGAACTGTCTGGATGGCCAGGCCCAAAGAGTGGTGGGGAATGGAGCTGCATCCAATTGGCAGCCAGTCATCCATGGAGTTCCCCAAAGCTCAGTATTGGGGCCAGCCCTTTTTAATATCTTTATTGATGACCTGGAGAAAGGGATCAAGTGCCCCCTCAGTAAGTTTGCAGAGGGCACCAAGTTGGGTTGGAAGTGTTGATGTACTGGAGGGCAGGAAGGCTCTGCAGAGGGATCTGGATGGGTTGGAGCAATGGAACAAGGCCAACTGTATGAGGTTCAACAAGGACAAGGGCCAGGTCCTGCCCTTGGGTCACAACAACCCCATGCAGCTCCAGGCTGGGGCAGAGTGGCTGGAAAGCTGCCCACAAGGAAAAGGACCTGGGGGTGCTGAACGACAGCAGCTGAACATGAGCCAGTGTGTGTGCCTAGGTGGGCAGAAAGGCCAATGGCATCCTGGCTTGGATCAGAAATGGTGTGACCAGCAGGACCAGAGAAGTGCTTGTCCCTCTGTACTCGGCACTGGTGAGGCCACACCTCGAGTGCTGTGTCCAGTTTGGGCTCCTCACTACAAGAAAGACATTGAGGTGCTGGAGCAAATCCAGAGAAGGGCAATGGAGCTGGGTCTGGAGCACAAGAAGTGGCTGATAGAGCTGGGGGTGTTTAGCCTGGAGAAAAGGAGGCTCAGGGAGGACCTTCTCACTCTGTACAACTCCCTGAAAGAAGGGTGGAGCAAGGTGGGGGTTGGGCTCTTCTCCCAGGGAACAAGCAATAGGACAAGAAGAAATGGCCTCACGTTGTACCAGGGGAGGTTTAGATTGGATATTTGGAAAAATTTCTTCACAGAAAGTGTTATCAAACACTGGAAAAGGATGCCCAGGGCAGTGGTATAGTCATCATCCCTGGAGGGATTTGCAAGATGTGTAGATGTGGATCTTGAGGACATGGTTTAGTGGTGGACCTGGCAGTGATGGGTTAACAGTTGGACTTGATGATCTTAGAGACCTTTTCTAACCTAAATTATCTTATGAACTGTAAAGCTGGTAACATGTTTAATCTCAAGAAAGTTGATCAGTATAGCTATAAGAAGCAGAGAAGGTATTCGTTGAAGCTCTCAAACAAAAGCATAGCAAATATGACCTCTTCATTGTAGGCACAAACTCGATGGGAGAGTTTTAATGCAATCCTCAACAACTTACATTTACATTAAAACCAGGATAAATGGCATTCACAGATGTTAAAACTGGAAGCAAAAAAAAGTGCTATAATTCATTCTCACCTGCAAAAAACAGGCCGTAAAAATTCAGCATAAGACCCCTTAACAAAAATACTGTGAAAAAAACTTCTATAACTTTCCTCTGATCTAGAGTGCATCTTTCAGAAAAATGCTCAAAGATCAGGAGAGAGTAAAAAATGTTGCTTGTTTCTTGCAAATGCCAAAAGGGGTTGTTGGGATGGTTCAGTCTTAATGATCGCATACAACAGCTATTCCAGTCATATAATAGCCTAACAAACTTTCAAACTGTATATAAAATTTGCTTAAAATGCTACTTGTTTTTTTTACAGTATAATGCAAGGCTTATTCATGTGCACAATAACAGGATGACTTTAAAATTTAAATTTTACTGAAACAATGTAACAAGTTATATCGACTTTTGGTATATGTAGCATTAATTTTAGCTTTAAATAAGTCAATTTTACTGAGTTTTGTAATCAGTGGGCATTAGTCCCTTAAGACAGAATAACTATTTAAATGGCTTTTGAACTACCTGAACTAATCTTAGTTTAAACTGGATTTCAGATAAATCACAGCAATTATGTTGTATGGGACAAAGCCAGAACATATTTTCTTGGGGAAGGATGAGGAAGGAGAAACAAAGGACAAGAAATACATGGAGTTGAAAGAAGGAAAGATAAAGCAAAATATACTAAGCTACATGGAATAGGAGGGATGCAAGAAGAAAGGGAATAATGATGCAAAAAAGAATCCCTAGAAAAGATTTCCTACAAACTATTAAGAAATATATGATGACCTAAATAATGTTTATGAAAATTTCATCTTCTAGTGTAGTAAAACAGTTATAAGTAAAAATGGCATGGAGTAAAACTGGATGCCATTTCTCTCAATTGGAGTGAGGATGTTGAGGAAATGACATGAATATTTTCTATATCAGTTATTGACAAATAGACCTTGGCTTATTAAGAGATATCTTTAGGAATTATGAACCCTAAATTATGAACACTGGAATTCACCTAATTATATCCTAGAAAGTAGGTTACCAGGAAGTTGGGCAAAAAAATATAAAACTAAAAATACACATGAAAAATCTGAAGTTCAGACACTTTCTACAAAATCTGCATAGATGAACACTCAAAACTTGATTTGTAAGAGAATCATAGTTATTCTTTCCATGAAACTTATTTCTAGTATAATTGTAAGAATCTTATTCTAGATACAATAGCCAAGAGACTGATATCAGATTCAAACTTTTATTTCCCTTGGAAACTATGTCCCAAGTTATTTCAAAATATTTAAGAAATAAATGACTTCATAAAACACAAAATACACAAAAGCACTGCAGAAAAGCTATAAACCTGAATTTAAAATTAATGCATTGCTCATGTGTGACACTGCTAGTAGAGTCATGCCAACTGGATTAGAGTCAATAAAACCTTTACGCATTACTAAAATATACTGTATAAATAACCACATATAATATAGACTACAAAAAAGCTTACTTCAGAAACATTTTAGAAAGCATACATACAATGTATATAGCTCTAAGGGCTCTAAATTCACCAGTTTTCTGCACATAGAATTGTGTGATTTCAAAGTCTATCCTTAGGAACTGAATTCCGTCAGAAAGTTTTCCATATGCCTTATAATAAACATAAAACTTTCATCCAAAATCTTTAGACTAAGCTGACAGCAAAGATGTCAAAATTTTCTGTCTGACTCTAGATTCCTGTTATTGTTAGAACTGGAAACTTTGCCTGTTCTGAATATCAAAAAGGAAGCAGGGAAATGTTCATATTTTCAGAATAAAAACATTTAACAAGAAGGCTAAGATTTTACAAATAAGCAATACTCATGCTGAATTGTTAAGTCTTTAAGGGTCAATACAATCAAGTTAGTAGAGAACAGACATAGCAAAATAAATTCATCATACAGATATCAACTCAGTACACATGCACATAAACATAGCTATACATTCACAAAGATTTCTAAATCAGTTCTTATCAGATAAATTTTTTAAGAAAACATTTTATTCTCAAATTAATGAGCAATGATATACCCAGAACTGCATTCATAAATAATCCTAAATACAGTTAAAATCCTCTCCTCTGGCACTTTATCTGCCTACTTTTGAGATATGACAGCTCTATAAACATAACTACATAAGAAATCTAAATGCTAAAAAATAAAAAAGAACCCTGACCAGGTAGTAATATTGATTTCACAATGTGAAATTATCTACTTCAGTCTGAAACCAAAGAAACTAAAATTATAGCACCAAGAGGAAAAAAGCGTCAAAATTGCAGAAGAGACAATCAAATATCAAACCTATGATCTGTTATGAATGAATTCCTGTTTATATGACTAATTTGATAATGCCAGTCAACTGTTTACGTTCCCTCTTTCCACATACACTGAACCACAAAGACAACACTATCTGAATTCTCCTAAAGATAGAACTTTTTAATAATCTTATTGTCACACAGCCTAAAGTATGGAGGCTTCCCAATAGAGTTGTGTTTATAGTGTAAGAGGCAGATGAGGCTTTGTAACTGCCTTCTTATCTCATAATGTAAAAATATCCCTTAGAAAAAGCACATTTCATTTCCAAATAAAAACATAAAAGAACCTTAGGGCTTCTATACGTAGTATTTCACAACATCTCAGCTACAACAACTTAGTTACAGTAGTACCATTCCCTTATACAGACACACCTAATCATTCATATAGTTATGTTTAACTAAATAAATTACAAGATTAAACTCATGTAACTGAAGTACATTTTAAGACTATTTAAGTGTTCCCACATTAGGAACTTGCATTGGAATAAACAAATCTTTTTAGTTATCCTGTAGCAAGATTTCCAATAACCACAATCCCATAGACAAATTTCCCTTTGTTCCCCAAAATCACCATATAAGCTAGAGTATAAACTATCAAACATTTGTGTTTAATTTCTAACCATAGGAGTAGCAAATCTAAAAGAACAGGAGTATACAAATATAATGCAATTAGCAATAAAAAAAATCAACTTACCTTTATTAGATTTGGATGACTTGTTCTTGCTAGGTTTAAAACAAGAGCCCCTTGATTTATCTTCTCTATCCTTAATAAATTTCTGCACGTCATCCAGTGAAAGTTTTTGAAGGACAACTACAGGCTTGGCTCCTTTATTTAGATCTTCAACTAGCCCAATCTTCTCTACTTTGTCCTGTTCACCTTTAAATTCAGTTTTCCTTGATTCCTGAGTGACATTGACATCTTTATCACGCTTGATTTTTGGAATGACAAAATGTTTCAATGCACCAGATCTTGCCCCCAACAAATAACTGGGAAACTCTGCTTTATTGTCAGCATGTGCTTTATTACTATTTACCTTACTCTTATTACCATCTGTCCTTTGTTCATCCTTGCTGTTTTGTGATTTAAAGCCAGGTTTATCAGGTCTTGATTTACTAGAATCTCCTCTACCTTCCTGTTTAATGCGAGGGCTGTCAGGTCTTGATTTCTGATCCCCAGAAGAAAACCTTTCCCTTGATTCACTAGATTCATGTCTATGTTTCCTTGCAAATTTCTCGGGTTTTGAACCATCAGATTTAATACCATGTTTAGAATCATGTTCATTTTTGTTTGAGGATCTCAAATATTCAGGTCTTCTGATCTTGGATGGATCTCCTCTGTATCTCTCCGACTCCTCCCTGTCCTCTGATCTTTGTTTGAGGCTATCATGGTCACGCCTTGGTGTATCAGAAACTGAGCGCCCATCAGGCCTCTGTTTTGTTGGATCAGGTCTACTTTCAGATTTTATCCTTGAAGGATCAGATTTCACATCTTGTTTATGCCTAGATACTTCTATTTTCTTATCTGGTAATGGTTTACTTGAGTCCCTCCTGTTATCATGTCTATGTTTTGGCATTTCAGGCCTGCCTTCATTCTTCTGTTTCGGTATTTCAGGCCTCTGCCTTATTTCCTGTTTGCCATTATTTTGTTTTCCCTCATTTTGTTTCATCTCCATTTGCCTGCTCTGGTTTTGTTTTGATTCTGTTTGTCTGTTCTCATTTTGTTTAACTTCCATTTGTCTGCTTTCATGCTTGCTTTCACATTTAGCTTCTACCTGTTTCTTCTCATTCTGTTTACTTTCCAACTGCCTGCTCACATTTTGCTGAAATTCCATTTGTCTGTTTTCATTTTGCTGGATATCTGTGTTTTGACCCCCAAAGTTTGACATTTTCCTAAAAATCTCAGGATGGTTTTCAGGTTTAAATTTAAGAACTCCAACAGTGTCTTCTTGGGGAACACACACAAACATGTCATTATACTGCTTAATTTCTTCAGGTTTTTTAATAATGTCCAAATCCTGAGTTACTGTTGCCTGAGAGTCTGCTCTTCCTGCTTGCTGCAGATCAATACTAACCATCAGCGCTGGCCTTGCCCCATTTCCTGCAGAACTTGTCTCCTGAGAAGCTGCTTTATTTCCTCCAGTAGCACCTCCAACCTCCTGTGGTTTGTTTTCTTGTTTTCGCTTCTTCAGAGGCTTATCTACAAATTAAAAGAGAAAAATCACAAATGCTATATATTAGAAATAGGCAAATGACCAAGCAAAAATGTCCATTCCCCTCTACCCCCACCAATTAATCCTCCTCCACATGTATATGCATACAAACAACAAAACCTATTGAATTTAAAAGCAAGAATAGAATTTCTCTAATACTTTTTTAATGTGTTCATTATTAATCTACCACATGTGCCAATTAATCATTAAAAACATCTTCGAGACATATGAAATCAGTTCCTGTACAATTCCCAAGAGAACCATCTAATAAAGAAACTGCAATAATGGCCAAAAATATCATTTACAGTTGAAGCAAGTTTTGAGGAATACTACTATAAAAGATTCTCTTTTGCAGATTAAGCCTGGTTCATTATACACGAACTATGCAAGGATCTGCAATGATTAAGACAGAACTTCTCCCTACTTGATTCAGTTGGGCTTTGCATATATTGTAGCCAGGGAACACATGAACAATGAACAAAAAATTAATAAAATAAGTCCAACACTTAATTCTTCTCTTTGAAACAAGGACTATATCAAGAGTTGGAGTCTACCATATCACATATGAATAAGTGGGGGTGCCACTACACACTTAAAAGCTTCAGTATTTTCCCCTTGCAACCATAATGCTTTTCATGGATGAAATAAAAAATTCAGTGATAATTTTATGTAGTGTCAAGAGCTTGACTCTACAATAATCCTTTCAGTTTACATTTAAAAAAAATAATTAAAAGTAGAATACAGAAAAATAGAACGCAAGTCAACCACCCCCTCCTGTAATTTGGTAGAATTCATAGAAATGAGAAGCACATGAAAATATCAATTTAAAATACAACCTATTTATATTACCAACACAATACTCTAAACTAAAATTAATTTCTACCATTAAACGCAAAAGCCCTACCTGCACTAAGGCTTATATTCTCATTTTGTAGTTTGTCAATAAAAATATATATTTGCTCTGTAATCAGGGAATATGATTATAAGTCTAAGTAATGACCAAACACAGGTTGAAAATTCTATCAAAATACAATATAAGAAAAATAACTTATTTTGTGCTTAGATTTGTGGTGCCTTTTCACCTGATGCAATGAGCCAGCTCTCCTTTTGGGAGCAGGGGAAAATTAAGGAGGATACAATCAAGGAAGAAGGACTTAAACTCTTAACAAAAACACCCCAAACCTCTCAAATTGTAAACCAGAATTATAACTGACTTCTAATTTCCTCTATACTTGTAGAAGATTCGGATTCAGAAAAATTAAAATTTTTAAGGATCATCTCCAAAATTAACATTAGAACACAGTAACAAGTAGTAAGATAGTCACCTCCAGTGATGTGAACAGGTTTGTGGATTTTTTCCATCAATTCTCAAAACTATTTGTATATCTCTAACTTCCTAAAACTCCAAAATTATGTGTAACATTTAATGTCTGGAAGACAATAAAGACAAATACAATAAACTCCATGCAGAATCTAGTCAACTGCAAATAAGGAACTATTCAAAGTAGGAACACTTGCCAACTTTATGATAGATACGTAAACCAAAATAAATTTGATGAATTGAAAGTGCAGCTTTTTAGCATGGCGGTTTTTCTTTTTTCTGTCCAACAACAACAAAAACTGTTGGATTCATATGAGAGCTTATCTAGATCAACTTCTTTACACTACTTATTGAAACAAATGTGGGTTTTTTTGAAACCTTCATACAATGACAAAAAATATTTTTCTCCCTGTGACTAAGAGGGCTTTGACCTCACTGAGTTTCATATCAGGTCTTAGGAATGACCATGAAGTAGAAGCTTCCAAACGGAGAGATTTCAAATTTGATTATTTTTAAAAAACATATATACATTAATATACATACATACACACACACACACATATCACTACCTTATTTCTCAATTAAAACTGCTGAAGTTTTGAAACACAAATTGATAAACTTGTGTTCTTATGAAAAAGTCAGTCAATTTTTTCATTTTAATTTAGAAATGTCAGTCACACTGAAAAAGTCCTGTAAAGCTCTGATGGTGGATCTAGCTTTTAAGACATTACTGTTACCAGTTATCTGCCCTGTCCCTTTAACTGAGGTTATCACCTGTAGCAGAGGGGAACACACATTCACATTTCTACAAGTGCGTTTCATTGTCTAGTGCATCAGATTACAGCACTAGTGAAGACAGTTTGCATTAACCTAACCAGACTGAACAAGCTAGCTAAGAACCAAGCAAAGGTTTCCTTCTCCCACCCCTACCATAGGAGCAAGGCAAATGGTAAGATGTGATGCCTTAAAGTGGTGTAGCTAGATCAACGAAAACTCACCTTTCAGAGCCCTCATGCTCAGGACTCTAAGATTAAACAACCAAAACAATTCAAATATGACCAATTTTCTCTCTTGAACTTCCATGGGCTCAAAATGCTGCTGTTCATCAGCATCCAAAATGTCAAATTGTAAGTTGAGAACATATAAATAGATGATTGCATCATAATTTGTCACATACACCCTAAATACAGAGCTCATTTGATGCACCTTCTTTGCTTCTCTTGACAGCTCAGTACTGATGTTTAGTAAGTTATAACCACAACCTGTTGATATATCTTATCTGAGAAGAAAGGAGTGCCTTCAAAGTTTTCTTTTCCTAAATGTCAAGGTGATTGCAGATGGAGTTACAGAATATTCACAGATTTCTTGATATTTCCAGTGCATCTTGAGGGTGGTCTTCAGAACTAGACTTAATAATGACAGTTTTGCCTCTATGAGAGTTCTGGACCTAGGACAAAAAAGCTGACCCAAATATATGAAAAGAAGCAAGTTTGCCAACAATGCAAAACTAGGAGGACTTGTTGACTCCCTCAAAGGCAGAGACGCCCTGCAGAGAGACCCAGACAAATGAAGGTGCTGGGCAATCATCAACCATATGAAGTTCAACAAGGGCAACTGCTGGATTCTACACCTGGGATGGGGCAACCCTGGATGTATGGACAGACTGGGGAATGAGATGCTGGAGAGCAGCTGTGGGAAGGGACCTGAGGGTCCTGGTTGATGGCCAGTTGAATATGAGTCAGCGGTGCCCTGGCAGCCAGGAGGGCCAACCATGTCCTTGGGGTGCATCAGCTGGTCGAGGGAGGGGATTGTCCCACCCTGCTCTGCACTAGTGTGACCTCACCTTGACTACTGGGAGAAGTTTTGGGCACCACAGTATAAGGAAGACATTATGCTATTGGAGAGCATCCAAAGGAGGGCATGAGGGTGGTGAAGGGCTTGAGGGGAAGCTGTATGAGGAGCATCTGAGGTCACTTGGCTCATTCAGCCTGAAGAAGACCTTACCAGGGTCTTCAGCTTCCTCCTGAGGGGCAGCAGAGGGACAGGCATTGAGCTCTGTTCTCTGGTGACCAATGACAGGACTCGAGGGAACAGCTGGAACTGTGTCAGGGGAGGTTTAGGTTGGATATTAGGAAAAGGTTCTTCACATGGAGGGTGGTTGGGCACTGGAACAGGCTCCCCAAAGCAGTGGTCATAGCCCCAAGGCTGCCAGAGCTCAAGGTGCATTTGGACAACACTCTTAGGAACAGGGTTGGATTGCTGGAGTGTCCTGTGCAGGGCCAGAAGTTGGACTTGATTCTTGTGGGTCCCTTCCAGCTCAGGATATTCTATGAAAATATCAGGTTGAACTAGTGCATTAAAGGTAGGATGAGTACATAGTACCACTATCTTCATTGTGCATAATGGAAAAACTCCACTGAATGGGTGCAAATACTTTTTTGGTTGCCATCATATCTGCAGAAATATGAAAGGTGAAAAACACCATTGGGCTTTATCAAATTCTGAACTCACTTTGAACTATATGAGAATAATCAATAGAGTATCAGAGAAGTGAGGAGAGTAACCTCTGAAAACAGATGTCTTCAAGTCTTCGATTTTACAATCAAATATATGCAAGTTTACATAAATCTGTCTTGTTAAGGCATGAGTCTCAAGACCCCATAGGGTCTCAATGAGCAGATGAACTTAGGAACTTTACAATATCCATTCAAATATTCTTCATACTCTTCAAGACATCAGTATCCAAGCTTCTTCCACTTAATTCCGTAGACAACAGAATTTATTATCAGGATCTAGGAGTTTGAAAAAATATCAGACTAACATTTTTCTTTCAAATCCTGCAGACATAGGTTCAGAGCTTGCCACAGTTCTGAACAGGTAGGCTCACATGCTGTTGAGAGCGATTAAATGTGATCGGGATCTTTTTGCTTCACTCTTTACAGCAATTTTTGTAATAGAAGGAATATGTAGTGAGCCACAGAAGAGCTTTCTGACTATATTATAGATCAGGTATCCAAGTTTGTTGTTCTCAGATTCTTTTCTTTTCAGAAATATTATTCACTCCTCCCATTTCCCTGCCTCCCAAGAACACAGATACATCAAAAATGTATCTACATTTTGTTCAACTACTTGAACAAATTTATGACTGTTCAGAGTACAGCCTGATCTCAGTTGTTCTCCTATGTGTGCACTGATTTGTCTTGGCAAATTTGCATGGACATTCTCTTTATATTGCAATATGCTCACCAAAAGGCAGTACCTTGGTACTCAGAGCAAGATGATAAATGATCTTATTCCAAAAAATAGCAGAGATATTCTGTGAAATTAAATGGGTCACTGTGGTGCAAGAAACAAAGTATTACAGGAACCACAAGTTTGAAATGGATTTCCAAGCAGTTGTGTCTCACCTGTCCTGTTATGAACAGTATTCCTGGAGACAGGTTGTGGCCTTCATCTTTGGAAATATCTGCATGTCAAAACAATGAGTACTTTCAGATTTAGATATTAATTACTGTAGAACCTCTGTGCAAAAACACATTGCACTGGAATAACCACAGATACCTTTGAATATATTTCTGATGAAACTACAAATCAATTGTGATCTGCAGCATATCCATGCTGAAAATGGATATACTTGGAAGCTGGGCAAGTATTAGGGACAGTAGCTGGATGAGGGGAGCTGTATTAAAGAAGCATCTGCATTCTTCCATTTAATCTGAAATCTTTCCAAAGCAGCAGCCAGAACACCACTAGTGCCGAAGTCTCCAATGTTGCTGCTTTCTTGCAAACTCAATGATTGCCTTAAGTCTCAGATTAAACTTTTTCAACAAATTAGTATAATAGGATGATAGCCTAAAAACCTCTAGAACTGCATGTCCTAGAAGATGGAAATGGGTGTTTTGTAAATACTTGTGAAAAGGTAACAAGCCTAAATAAGAACCACATGCATGATTGCTGAGCTTTGTTTTAGCAGAATGGTAACAGTCTGTTCTATTGGTATTGTTTGGTAAACTTTAAAATCCATAGATTTCTGATTTATCTTGACACAACATATAAATTACCACTTCCCCATTTACACCTTGTAAAGAATTCAGTTGGAGATTTCATATCCAAGATGGATAAATGTGAATGTACTCCTCTTCAGAACCATAAAGATTGATCCTCTAATGCTGAATTCTATGTGAACCATTTTGATGACTCCCAGTATAAATTTTTGGGTAACAACTGAGTGTATTATTTTAAAGCTCTAGCACTCTTCAGAGATTATTGGGATATTCTTCCACTAATTTAAAATACCACTTATTTGCATTATTTAAATCAGCAGTGAATAAATTTATCCCAAATATACCAGGCCTAAGCAGTTCTTACTTATTGTCAAACGTTCAATTTTTGAACATCAAAGAAAAGTCAGCCAGAGGCCATTATGAGCTTACCTTATTTAAGCTAACAGTCAAGACTAGGAATTTTCAACAAATAACACATAACTATATGCCTAAATAAAAAAAACTATGTTTACTGGGGCCCACACTCTGCTGCCAGAGGAATGGAGAAAAATGCATTGGCAATGTCAGTGGTGGCATACCACTTAGCTGCCTTGGACTCCAGCTTGTACTGGAGTTCCAGCATGTCCGGCACGGCAGCGCTCAGCGGTGGAGTCACTTCACTCAATGCACAATAGTCCACAGTCAATCTCCATTCTCCCTCAGATTTGCGCACAGGCCAGATGGGGCTGTTGAAGGGTGAGTGGGTTTTGCTCACCATCCCTTGCCTCTCCAACTCACGGATCATCTTCCACCCAGGGGGAGGAACCAAGCATTCCTACCTGGATATAATCTGAGATTTGGAACACCATCAGCAACCTTATCCACTGAATTCCCGGAGGACAAGAGCTACAGAACCACCACTGGACCTTCAGAGGAAGACCAGAACCTTCTACAGGATCACCACTTCAACAGACCCCCATCTATCACTTCAACAGGACTGCAGCCACCATTTAATTGGACTGCTACCATCACCCTGACCAACAGGGTGTCAGGTTGTATCCTGACTGTCAGTTTAAGCCAGTATTTTCTGCCTTTATTTTAATTTTCCTATTAAATTAGAGTTCTGACTTAGAGTCTCCCACTGGTTTGTTTTCAGACGAACACACTCCCCTTAAAGGAGAGACTCAGCAAACATAAGTCAAAAATTTTAGTCTCACTGCTTGCTCCCTTACAGAAGAAACTAAGAAAATAAAGTCATGAACCTGGTATAGGAAGCTTTATAGAACAAACATAATTACAAAGGCTCCAAAGTAGAGACCAGAGGGCTGCTAGCCTCTGCAGTTCAGAGGAAGGGATTTCCAAGAATCTGAACAGAAACAGCTGATAATTTTTAGCAATCTGTCAAGGGATTTTGTCAAACTTCTGGTCACTAGGCAAAAAAGAAAGTCCATCAAGACGGATGTCCAAATTCATTCAGGAAATAAAACAACCACAAACCAAACCAAAAACAAAACCCCTAAAAGGACTACAGGAATCTTTGACATGCTTTCAGGTGCAGCACAATTCATAATCTTAATTTTGGTAAAGTTCTGTTTGCTTTCTTAAATATGACAATAATGTCATAACTGGAGGATGAAATATGATCTTACAATTTTTTCTGCTTAAGAATGTTTTGTAAATCATTATTCCCTGACAACTATATTAATACAAAAGAAATATTACACTAGATAATAACAAGAATTGAACTACAGCAAATTATAATCAAGCATCTCCACTTGTTTAAAGACTAAAGCTGTCATACAAACTCCCTGAAATGTTTTTATAAACAATATGATATCAATTTATCTATGAGATATTTTCCTGAAAGAAATTCAGGGTTTTATCCATGTGATTGCTTTGTGAAGAATTATAGTTTTGTAAACTGAATTTTTAAAAAATCTGAGAAAAACCTGAAGTGTGAATACTTTTCAAATACATAGTGCAGCACCTAACTTCACAAGAAAAAGGCAACACACTAACAGTAGACTTAATGAAGACTAATTATTTCATGTATCACATACAGATTAACATTTCCAACAAGTTTCAAATTCATTTGTAGGAACAATAAACTTTTAAAAAAAGGAAATTACAGTAATTTCATGCATATAAGGTGCACTCTTTTGACTAAAATTTTGGTCTGAACCCGGAAGTGTGCCTTATACCCTGGAGCGCCTTATATATGGACAAAGTTTGGAAATTTGCCAACCCGGAAGTGCGAGCCCGCAGCAGCCCCAAGTCGGGCCAGTAAACCTCGTGATCACGTGATTCTGTTACTAATTTGTTACTTTGTTGTGCGCGTATCCTCGCTGCAAAAAAAAAAAAAAAGTGCGCCTTATACACCGGTGTGCCTTATACTCGTAAAATTACCGTACTTTTAAATTTATTGGTGAACACTTTTAATCTCCCTTCCAGATGTTGATTTTATTCTGACATCATACCTTTCATTCAAAAGTATTTTCAATTAACTAGATCCAGTAACATTTACAGTAATTTCACGACTATAAGGCGCACCCTTTTGACTAAAATTTTCCCTCGAACCCGGAAGTGCGCCTTATAGTCCGGAGTGCCTTATCTGATGTACAAAGCGGCGAAATTTGACAAACCAGAAGTGTGAGCTGAGAGCCATGGGGAAAGCCGGAAGTGCCACAGCAGCCGGCTGGGGGCGAGCCCGGAGGCCTGCGGTACCGCCCCTCTCCAGTCCAGGCAGTCCCGGGGCCCCATGGCTGCCGGGTCAATGTGGGCTAGGGGGGCCGCGGCACCCCCCTTCCCGGGTGGAAGCAGTCCCGGGAGCCCATGGCTGCCGGGTGAATGTGGGCTAGGGGGGCCGCGGCACCCCCCTTCCCGGGTGGAAGCAGTCCCGGGGAGCCATGGCTGCCGGGTCAATGTGGGCTAGGGGGGCCGCGGCACCCCCCTTCCTGGGTGGAAGCAGTCCCGGGAGTCCATGGCTACCGGATGAAGGCGGGCTAGGGGGCCGGCGGCACCCCCGCTCCTGGGTCCAGGCAGCCCCGGGGAGCCATGGCTGCCGGGTGAATGTGGGCTAGGGGGGCCACGTCACCCCCCTTCCCGGGTGGAAGCAGTCCCGGGAGCCCATGGCTGCCGGGTCAATGTGGGCTAGAGGGGCCGCGGCATCCCCCTTCCCGGGTGGAAACAGTCCCAGGAGCCCATGGCTGCCGGGTGAATGTGGCTAGGGGGGCCACGGCACCCCCCTTCCCGGGTGGAAGCAGTCCCGGGAGCCCACGGCTGCCAGGTGAATGTGGGCTAGGGAGCCCGTAGCATCCCCGCTCCTGGGTCCAGGCAGTCCCGGGGAGCCATGGCTGCCGGGTGAAGGTGGGCTAGGGGCCCCGCGGCACCCCCGCTCCTGGGTCCAGGCAGCCCCGGGGAGCTATGGCTGCCGGATGAAGGCGGGCTAGGGAGCCCGCAGCACCCCCGCTCCTGGGTCCAGGCAGTCCCGGGGGCCCATGGCTGCCGCGTGAATGCGGGCTAAGGAGCCCGCGGTACCCCCGCTCCTGGGTCCAGGCAGTCCCGGGGGCCCACGGCTGCCGCGTGAATGCGGGCTAGGGGGCCGGCGGCACCCCACTCCTGGATCCAGGCAGTCCCAGGGGCCCATGGTCGCCGGGTCCAGGGTGGCTCGGTGGCTCGCGGCACCGCCCCTACTGGGTGGAGGCGGGCCCGGGGGCCAATGGCTGCTGGGTTGAGGCGGTGCCTCGGCCAGCAACCGCACGGGGTGAGCTGGGGGCGGGGCCTCGCTGCAAAAAAAAAGTGCGCCTTATAGTCTGGTGCGCCTTATATGATCTACAAAGTTGCGAATTTTGCCGAATCCGGGGGGTGCGCCTTATAGTCCGGTGCGCCTTATGGTCATGAAATTACTGTATATAGGATGATAATGGAAAAAAAGTCTGTCATCATCTTAGGTTGATGTTGGAGTGAACATAATGACTATGAGCTACAGAAATGCTGGGCTTAAACTGTTAATAAGCTTTGTTAATTATACATGCTCTTCTTTATCAAAATTTAAATCCATTATAGAGAAGTGACTGTCCTAGAACAAAATAAAGTCATTACTGGGTAAGTAATATTATAAATCCTCCCATCCATTTAACAGGTACAATCTAGGGGATACGCTACATGTATATTATGCTTAATTCTTATCTTAGTTCATGCTATAAATAAAAATAAAATACACATCTTACTAAACTGAGTTCTAGTTATTTTCTACACCTCATTACAAGAGCAGGTTTTTGCACTACCCTATGTAAAGTACAACCTGGATAAATGTGGGAATTCACTTTCATGTTACACAAGAGCACCAAAGGAAAGTAAACACTATTAAAAAATATGCCTTTTAAAAAAACCCATGCTTTTCAGTATTATATTCTTAAAAAAATATAAAAGAAAGCAACTTTCCCTAGATAGTTGGAAACATCGCAACACTTAATTTCAATTTCTCTAGACAGAAATGTCTTCCCCTTACTTTTCTTAAAACACGTTGGACCATAAAACAAAAGTCTTTCATCTATAGGAACTGGATTTTGCAAATCTGCTTTTTCTTGGGAAAACTACATTGGGTGCCAGTTTCATCTAATACATAACACTACAAAATGGAGACCTAATGAAAGTTTGTATACCCAAAATACATGGTACCCAATTCTCACACCATCCTACTACATAATCATTTGTATTTTACAGTCTCATTTCATGTTCTGGTATTAACTGTAAGCTTCAGCAAGATTACTATACAAATTGCTACACTTTTATCTCTATTTTAAAGTAAATAACCCCCCTATTGTCACAGTATAAGCTGGTTTATACTCTACCAAATATGGAAAAGCACACTGGTGGGACACAGGCCACCAGGAGAAAAGTCGAGAAAAGTTAGGGGGTTGGTCCAATGGTCCCTGTCTGGCTGCAAGAAGCCAAAATTGGTCAAAAGGAGGCTGGACAGCCAGACTTTGGGCCAATCACAGGAGCTTAAAGAGATACATTTAGGAGGTTATAAAAGGAACTTTTAGTGGAATAAAGAGGCTTTTGGTCGAAAGAATCACAGCGTGCCTGTCATCTCTCTCGGGGGGGGGTCAGGAACAAAGCAACAAATGGTGGCCTGTACGGGGACCCAAAGAAACAACTGGTGACCAGCCGACGTGACTTCGACAAAAGCCAGTCCTGCAAAAAGCAGGGGTGCTAGCCTTTGAGCTAGGGAATCTGCCCAAAATAAGAGGCAGGGAAAATTAGCTGGCCCTCAAGCCAGGGAGGTTGCCCTAAGAGGCAGGAGAAAAAAACTGGCAAAAATCCAGGTCGCCCCAGAGACGAGGGAAGCTGGAAAAAAGAGAGCCAGGGAAGTCCAGAGACTTTAGAAAAAAGGTCCAGAAGCTTGAAGAAAATTTTGGCCGGAGCCAGGGAAAACAGCAAGTCCAGAGATTCTAGAAAAAGGGTCCAGAGACTTGAAGAAAATTTTGGCCAGAGCCAGGGAAAACAACTGAAGAATGGGAGGAGTACTTTCTACACGTCCCAGCCCAATTCTCCAGGTATGGAAGTTGTTTCTAGAAGAATGGGAATTTGAGTACTCGGAGGAATCATTGCATGATTTAATATTATGGGCAAAAGAAAAGGGAGAGGAATTGACAGAAGAGACAACATTAGATATGGACTATTGGAATAATCTAGGGGAAAATATAATAGAAGCAGCTATGAAAAATGATCCAGAGGCAGTTAAAGTGGTAAAACCGTGGAGGACAATTATAAAATTGATAAAACAGATAAAATCGGAAATGCAGAGTAAAAAAGGAGGCATAGAAAAACGTGGTAAGCCTCTTAATAGCACAGAGAAAAAATACCTTCTCAGTGCAAAACAACTCTGGGGAATAGCAGAACAATGGAGACGATCCCAGTAGCTTTAGCCTAGCCTGCCGCCCTAGAAGGGACTCTGCAAACCAGTAAAACCATAGCAGCAGATAAAAGGGAGGCAGGAGGGCGTCTTGCACTATCCCAAAAAGAAAAGGAAAGGAAAAGGGGGATCCAAGAAAGGTGTCAAGATGGCGTCGGCCACATGGCGACCAGGGACAAAGAACAAAGCATGCCTGACTCGTGGGGCATGGCGCTGCCCCCGGGCCACCCCTGGTGGGGCGCGGTTTCGCCCCAAGCCCAGCCCTGGTGGGAGTTGTCGCCAGCTTCGACCCAACCGGTGTGGGTGGTACCTCCTGTCATGGCCCAGCCTCAGAGGGGCGGGGCCCCAGCCCCGGTCCAGCCCCAAGTCATGCCTCCGGGGGGAGGGGTCCCGACCCCAGCACAGCATCTGGAGGGCGTGTCGTTGGCAGAGAAAGAAGGCGTGGTCCTGCCCCGAGTCACCATGGAAACCCCTGCCCACAACTGCCCGGAAGAAGAACGCCCACGTGACGTCACTCTAGGAATACCGACAAGCACCTTAAGAAGCCCACCGGAACCAGGAAGGGAAAACATTGGAGCTCCGAAAAACTCTCCAGCTCCAAAAACTTCTAGCTCCGATTCTACTGCAATTGTTTCTTTGTATCAAAAGTCGATCAATTCCAAGAGATCGCAGCACAAGAAAACACTCAGGACATCCAGGAAAATAATACAAAACAACTTAATGTTACCAAAGAGCCGGAAACAGCTCCAGCTCTATCTGATCCTGCTGTGATCTCCGAAGCCAAGGTAGTCACCACACTTTCAAATTCATTTACGTCTCCAACTGAAAACTGTAAGTTGTTAAGGGAAGAGGGAGGATATTTCCAAGTCCCTGGTTTAATTAACACCCAGCGTCCATGGGGACAGGGAAATTTCTCCCCGGGAAATAAACATTTACACACTAACCTTTCATTAAGCTATAGAGGGGAGAAACACATAGATATAAAAGGGGAATGTAGCATTTCTAAACAGCCCCAATCACATGAAAAGCCATCATCTCAAGTAGGGAGTGGGATTCAAACACCTACACAAATTAGAATGTGGGAAAAACCCTTAAAAAATACCCACCAAGTGAAAATCAGCAAGAAAAGAATTACCAAAATAAAGCTCCAGAAAAACAATAACAAGCAAGTCAATCTAAAAAGATACCACCAGACACATAGAAAAGCTAAAACACAGCGACAGAGAATAAACTATCTTCTCAATATATATAGCAAGATGTTACTTGCCTCATGTCTTGAGACAGTGAAAATAAAAATTGGAAAATCTAAAAACACCAACCCAAGCGATGAAAACAGCAGCGTTTACCCTCAGGAGGGTTCGGCAGCTGCTTTGCCCATCTCTAATCTAAATTTGTCAAAGCCTGTATATTTGGCAAACTTTGCTAAGTTAATATTTGCCTTGTTAACTTGTTCTCTTACAGTTGCTAAAAACGTGTCTTATCAATGCAGCAAATACATGTTAATATTTTTAAGTGTATGTTGAAGTTTGCACTACAATGTTTGTTAATGTTGCTTGTATATATTGCGCTAGCATTATATATTATTAGCCATGCAGAAAAACTTTAGGATGTTACTTCCTTTAACATTATAAGTTTAATTAGTCAAAATTATGTGAGTTAGTTTGGTGGGGGGTATTTCATTGTCAAATTAAAATTGCATGGTTTTCTAAAATACAGTAATTTCATGAATACAAGCCGCACCATTTTGACTAAAATTTTGCTCCCACACCGGAAATGCGGCTTATACTCAGGAGCGGCTAATATGTGAATAATTTTCTGACATTTACAACCTCAGAAGTGCCAGCCAGGGTGCCGAGCCGAGCACCTGCTAGTAAAAGCCGGCATTTCGTGATTGTTACAAATTGTTACTCTGTTGCACCGTGGGTGAAGCCTGGCTCCCTGCAGGCAACACGGGGGACAGGGAGAGAGGCGGGAGAGCTCTCTCCTTCCCTCCTCTGCCGCAGCCCGGGGGAGGGACGGGGGGGCCCCGTGCCGCCATTGCCGCGGCTCGGGGGAGAGATGGGGGGGCCCCGTGCCGCCATGGCCGCGGCTCGGGGAGGCGGCGGGGGCCCCGTGCCGCCATGGCCGCGGCTCGGGGAGGAGGTGGGGGGCTCTGTCCCCGCCCGCCTCTGCCGCCGCGGGAGCTGGGGGGGCTCCGTCCCTGCCTGCCACCACGGGGCAGCGCCGGGCCAGGGCGAGCAAGCCCAGAGGCGGCAGCCGGCCCCGAGCGGCCCCGCCGAGCAGCAGCGCCGGGCTGGGCCACCTGGCTCCGTCAGCAGCCCCGAGCAGGCCGAGCCTGCACAGCCCGAGCCGAGCCAGTAAACCCCGCCATGCCGCGGTTCTGTTACTATTTGGCAACTTTGTTGCACGTGGGTCCTCGCTGCGAACGACAGAGCGGCTTATACTCAGGTGCGGCTTATTTATGGACAAAAACCAAAATGTTTGCCAACACCCGGCAATGTGGCTTATACTCAGTGCTGCTTGTATTCGTGAATTTACTGTACTTACCTCTTACCACTTTTCAAAATTTAGTAAAGGTTTGGTTTTAAAATAGAATAGAAAAAATATTTTGCCTAGTCTAATATTTCAGCCCTGGCCAGGTTGGAATATTAGCTAAGCAAAAGAATGTTTACCATCAAAACCTTCTCAGTCTATTTCAATTGTGGCCAAATTGGAATTTGACTGACAAAGGGAAAAAATTATAAAATTCAGATATTTCTGAGTTAAAATTGAAAACAAGTAATTTGATCTAGTTGATTTAGCCTTGCAAAAGTTAAAACCTTTTCCTTTGAGATAAACATGAAGAATCTTATCCAGAGAAGATTCTCCTAAGTTATCATTTAAAAGGAAAATTCTTGAACAATATTAAACACTAAAATTGAATTGTAAAATATCAACAATTATAATTTTCACCAAACTAAGGTAATTCAAAATGCATGTTTTCCTCTGTTCTAATTTCAAAAACAAAGAAAGGGGGAGAAAGGAGAATTTGAAACATTTGTGTTCTTAATTGAAATAGTCTTAAGTTAAAAGGTTTATTGGTTAAATAAAACAAAGGAGAGTAAGGAATAAAAGAAAGATGTATGTTCTTATTAGAAATGGTTTTAAGTTAAAGGGTATTTTGCTTATAAAATGTATATGGTTTTGAACTGAATGGTTCGTGTTTAATGTTGAATTGGAACGTTATAATTACTAAGTAATTGAGCCTGTAATATGAGTAACAGAGATAGTACATATCTCAGAAATTGCTGACTACTGGCATTTTAGATTTCAGTCACTTAGCACATGTCGGTGATTAAAAGGAGGATATATCTTCCACACTTGCTTGTGAAGTTAACAAGAAGAGACATTGGAACTTAGGACCCTCTGGTTTCACAAAGCAAGAAAAGCTGGGATGTATAAAATCTACAAAGAGCAAAACAGCAGATCCCAATTCACCTGTCACATCTCCTACTGCAGAGTTAAAGGACATTAAAATAACAGAGTTGTTTGTTTACAAAATATTTTCCTGTTTATAAATTGTTTTGCTAAGTTTAAATTTTGTACAGTTCTAAAGTTAAATGTTTATAAGTTATAATTTTGTTGTTAAAAAGACCAAATAGTTCCTGAACATAAGTACTGCAGCCTCAGGTATGTGGAATCCATCACGAACTAAGAAAAACAAATTTAGTTAAAATTGAATTTATGCTGTCAATGTCCTTTTACATGCAAAAGGATCCTTGCAGGTAAGATAACAAAGAACAAGCTGCATATTTGCATTTTCAAAATTTTTTTTTAATTAATAAAAAAGAAACCGGGAATTTTCACAGTATAAACTGGCTTATACTCTACCAAATATGGAAAAGTACACTGGTGGGACACAGCCCACCAGGAGAAAAGTCGAGAAAAGTTAGGGGGTTGGTCCGATGGTCCCTGCCTGGCTGCAAGAAGCCAAAATTGGTCAAAAGGAGGCTGGACAGCCAGACTTTGGGCCAATCACAGGAGCTTAAAGAGATACATTTAGGAGGTGATAAAAAGAACTGTTTGGAAGAATAAAAGAGCTTTTGGTCGAAAGAATCATGGCGTGCCTGTCATCTCTCTCGGGGGGCTCAGGCATGAAGCAACACCCTATAACATATTTTTGAAAATGAATGGTAATATACTGGCTATAATTACATGTTCTGTCATTTCATTCATTGGCTACATAAAATTAAACGTAAACAAAATATTAATTCTTGATAGTGTTCTTCTATCTCTTTTTTGTGTGACTTTTGGGGGGAGATCGGTCATGGGGAGAAAGGGAAGGTAGATGAATAAGAACTTTAAAGGTAAGAGAAAAAGTTTACTTACCTATAAATGCAGTTTTGAGTTTTGCTCTGGCAGATTCACACTCTTGGGATGGGTGTGTCTGCTGCTATGGGCTTGGAATGAACTAAAAAAAGAAGGGCCCACAGCAGGCATCCAAATGCCCCCTAACTGATCCAATTATTGGAAATAAATTTATTACAGTTTCACTTCTCCCTAATTCAAAGTATCTACAGTAAGATTCCAAAGTAGCTAAAATGGATCCTCAGAGGTAAAATATACAGGGGAAAAAACCCAAAGAAATGAGTAAGTTCATCTCATTTAAAAAATTATTCTAATCCTTTAAGTTTAAAAAACATATATTAGTCTCATAATTAAATGGTAATTAATGAATGATTTAATGATTTTTCTTGCAAACACCAGAAAACAGTGCCTTTTACAAGTAAAGAACTCCTTAATCTGCTAAGACAGCTGCATCATATAAAAGTGTCTTAGAAGTAGCATAAAATCTAACAATGAACACACAATACTATGTATGGAAGAACTCAAAATTTAGCAAATCTGAATAAAAAACTAAAACAATTTGAAAAAGAGTTTCTGAAAGAGAGATGGGTTGCTTTCTGTTTTTTCAAGTAATTTTCAAGATTATCTTCCCTTTTCCTCTTTCAAGAAGACTCAGAGCTCCTTTTAACATCAATATCTTAAATATTTTTGATTCACAGTATTTGGGAGCTTTAGAAAAGCATGAAAGATTGTGAGGTAGAAACCTTGAACCTGGAAATTAATTAAGCAATAGATCTAAATCTTAACAAGAAGAACTTAATGTAATGTTCTGGGAAAGGTTTAGACTGAAAGTGACTGACTAGTTTTGAATTACTTGACTATAAACAAAAATGTGACTACTGACAGTGTTTAGAAAAAAGTGTGCATGAAGCTGCATTATTTGTAATTTCTTTAGAAAGGTATTGTTAAGATAACTTTCCTGTCTGACCATTCAGGAACCACTCTGGGAGTCACACTCACACCACTAGAGACTGTCACTGCTGGGACTGAAGTCCCTTCATAGCAGGCAACTCCAGTTAACCAACAGGTGCCCGGTTTGACTCCCTACCACAACACACTCAGAGTCAGACAAGTTTCCCTCACTGGCCCAGCCCCAGGCTTCCTGCGGCAGAGTCCCAGACACCTGGTTCCTCTGAGCAATTGAATCATATTGCAGTGACATCATAACAGCTCGAGCTGGAGCCTCCAGGAAAGGACCCCAACAAAAGAATCCCTGGATTTTTGTACCCTCACAGTCTGTGCTCCCGATAGTCTGGGGTCTTCCTGCTGAGTAATTTGCTCCTGCTGAGTCTCTGAGTGGCTGGTCACCTGGCTGGCTCTGCAAGTCCTCGTGCCCTTTGTTAGGCAAAGGGTCGGCACCAGTTCACACCAGCCATTTCCCACCACCCAGAGCACAATCTGCATCTCCCACTGCAGCTGCAGACCGAGGTATCAGCAGTAGTGGTGTTCCTGAACAGTATCCTTATGTACCTAGGCAGAAGATGGTTTACTTGTCGACTTGTGGAAAAAGATAATCCCCTTCTGTATTAATCCTTCTGAACTGCTTTTTCTAAACTCAATCTGAGTCTTGATAAACAATAGAAGGGTCTATCTGTGATATTACACATCCTTTCAAAAAAGAAGACCTATCATGGATTAACAACTTGTATCTGATCAGGGTATAGAGGCCACTGTGAGGGGAGGTAATGGGAATTGAAAACCTGAGTCTTATCATGTTTCACAGACTCATTTGTTCTGAAGCTATTAAACATAATAGATGCATTAGACTGTAACTTTCAGTGCCTTGATCTCCAAACTTTTAAATCATTCCTTTAATTAACAGACACAAATTACTTGCAAGATTAATCAATACAGAGAGACTTCCTTGATGGAAAAAGCAGGAAGAGATGGATTATTGTCCTTCCACACAGAGGACAAGGACAAAACCAAATTTTCAAATTTTACACCCCTCTATAAAGATGAAAAGACCATGTAATCCACTTAATCCAAAAACAGAGCTCTGAAAAGCACTCAGATATGGAGGCAAAAGGTCTATATTCTAAAATCTCTCCCTATGCATATCTGATAGACATTAGATCAAATCTGAGAGATTTTGCATTAGTAATTTTTGCACTAAGAATTCCTTTTTCAGAAACCAAAGGCATAACAATAAGGTTCCAGAAAAATATGCTGCTTTTCAAATAAGTCAGCACTTTTCAAAAGCCCTGTATTAGTTTCACCTCTGGAATGGAGACTGCCTCCCTACTTTGAGAGACTTTGGTGGGAGCTAAATATTTTAACAGTTTTGTTAGAATTAGGAATTTATTACAGAAAGTACTATAATTTCCAAAGGACTGCAATCTCCATTTCCCACCTCTACCAAACATTATAAAGGCATCTCAGCATTAAAAACACCCCAAAACCTTAGCATTGACTTATGCAAGTGCAATAGTTGTATAAATTTTAGCAAGAACCTCCCAAAAAAAAATCTCTGCCTCTCTTCTGGAATAAACAGTTCCACCACACTAATGGTTCCCAACCTCAGAAAGAACATGTCATATCCATGCAAAGTCTTACTGTTAAAAAAGAAGCATCTGAAAACCTCTGATGAAGCATAGTACTGCAGAGATTTCATGTCAGCCATACGAGGAGCGGCTACGATCACGGCTTGTTCAGCCTGGAGAGGAGGAGACTGAGGTCAGACCTCATCACTGTCTACAACTTCCTCACGAAGGGAAGAGGAGGGGCAGGCAGTGATCTCTGGTGACCAGTGACAGGACCTCAGGGAACAGCTGGAGGTGTATCAGGGAAAGTTTAGGTTGGATATCAGGAAAAGGTTCTTCACACAGAGGATGGTTGGGCACTGGAACAGGTTCCCCAGGGAAATGGTGATGGCACCAAGCCTGACAGATTTCGAGAAGCCCTTGGACAATGCTTTCAGGCACATGGTGGGATCGTTGGGGTGTCATGTGCAGGGCCAGGAGTTGGACTCAGTGATCCTTGTGGGTCCCTGCCAACTCAGGATATTCTATGGTTCTACAGTTCTACGATTCTAAGAAAAACATGACACAAGAGATCACTAATATTCTATCAAAACTTGTGAGTACAATTCTACTCAAAGTAATTTATGGAAGAAAACAACACATGCCTACACAGAAAGTGTAGTGTGACTGTAATATGTATTCCCATGCCTCAATTACAAAAGCAGCAATGCTTTCAAAAGCATTTCAAAAGCATATGCTTTCATGCACATTTTACCATGTACTAGCACCTAGAGTAAGGTCTTTAGAGGGACACTTGCTATGTACATCATCAGCTAGCACTATACATTCCTGTTCTAATTAGAATGAGTGCATGCTACAAGCACGCTCTTTTCTTGACATAATGTGATTTGAAGTTAAAGTAGATGTACTAAAATGCACAAATTCCAGGCTTTTGCATAAATACAGTAAGCAACTTGACAAAAATGAATGGCATATTTAGGAGTTACTGGATATTTTTCTAACATGTTCCCATAGGAACAATAGAGGAAGCTTCTTCCTGCAGTCACAACAAACCAAATTACTATAACTAGAACAATCCCTGAGCGTATGAACTTGTAGACGTAGTACAAACTTACAAGCAATGGCAAAAGTGTTACCAAAAAAAAAGAATCATATTTCTCCAAGGCAAGAATTTTTCAGGAAATCTGCCCCAAGACTGCTAAAAATCCTTTTACTCAATATTATTAATTCATCACTGAAACTTCAGCAGCTAAAGTGAAAAGAACTGCTGTCTGGCATAGGGGCAACTTATTATCAGTGAATAAATAGTGGTCATTTGTCCCAGTATAAGGCAACAACTCTTGCACCTGACCCACAGCAATTGAAGGAACTCAAGAAGAACTGAGACTTGCCAGAGGATACAGGTAGAAGGAAAGCATGAGGTTGGAATCCTTAATTGGTAAGATGGATATTGAAGAGTGGTGAAAGGGTGAGATCACATTGTATAAAAACCACTTCTTTCCCCAAAATAAACAAATCAGAGTCTGCCCATGGCTATGTAATTACAGTTAACAAACTTCAAAACTCATGTTTAATATCTCCTGAAAGTCAGAACAAAACAGAAAGTGTGTTTTAGTCTCACTCTGTTTGAAGATTGCTGTGGATTATCAAAAATACAGTGCATTTTTTGAGATGCTTCTTAGCTAAAATGTGCTGGAGAATCTATTCAAAGTATGGGGATATAAAAGTAGCTTTTTAAGTAGTAGAGGACAAACTAAAAGCTCTCCATAAATAAACTTAAAATTAGTCGAAATATAAGCAACGTAACCAAATTCATAATTTCATTAAATCAAAATTAAAGGCAGTAGAGATTTCTTTTAAGGTGAGCACCCATTTTCTTTGTATAGTCACAATGTTTTGTAACAAGACTTGATGTAGTTATCAAATGAGAAATACCTAAAAACTTAATCCTTTTAGGTAACTGCAACAAGAACATTTACATACACACAAACACAATACTCTTTCACTCTATCTTCAGGCATATTTAAAAACAGAAAAAAAAATCTTTGAATAGGGAGAAAACTTGTTCACTCTCTGCTGGTTAAACATACAAACTGTATGTAAATTCAGTTGCCTCCATGCAAGTACATCCAAAATAGACCATTTTTACCTATGAACTTCTAGAATCAAAATTTATGCTGTTTTCCACTCTGCAAATTTTTATTGTATCTAACAAATTAGCATTATACTATAAAAGTTTTTTTAGAAGTAGTTAAACAGAATGCAGAGAAAACATCTGAAAAATACTTATGCTAACCTATCACTATCTACTTTAAAAAACACATCATCAAGATTTACATGTGAGTTTGCATCCACTTTTGATATTTCTGAAGGCTAAGACCTTCAAACCAGTTAACAATAAAAAAAAGAGAAGTAGGAAAAAAGAGAAAAAATTTTTAAAAAAGGAAAAAAAATAAAAGAGGATCGATTGATAGATCAAATGGAATCAGTTAAGACAACCAGTACAGCCACTAAAGTGAAGAGCAAACATTTCACAGTCTTATCTGATTCTGTGCTAGAGACCATATAGATATATGGTAGATCTCTAAAACTTGGAAAGCCTACATAATAATGAATATCCAATTGAACAAACATTGGAGAGAATATGGTATATTACCCAATCATTACAGTGCCTTTAAAAGAATAGATATGATTTTAGTCTAACACCTCCTTCGCATAAGGTTCAAATTAGGATATGAATAGAAATGGCATAAAAGAGCTTCCCTGTATTTTCTTAAATTAGTTGATTTTCTTAAACAGTTAATTAATACTTTAACTATCAAAACTTATAAATTTTTACTTATGGTACTGATAAGATTTTAGAAACTATAAACAACATCAATTGTATTTCACTCAGTCTCATGGTTCAAAATAAGGGTAACTTAAAAAGAATTTTGAAACACAAGACCTTCACTTTCCATCCATTAAGATCCCAAATAAAGAATGCTAGATATTTAAAAAATGTATATATGAGAGATTACAGTTCATTGTTTTAAGGGGAATGGTGATGAATGTCGTAGAACCACCTACACTGAGTAAACAGAATTGTACTATGCGACAATGACAGGAAAGTTTATATAGGGGGTCTATATGCATATATATATACTTTTATAATATATATAGTGTATACACACACACAATCCTTTTACCTTTATCTTGCACTTCTTTTGAAAATCGCTCCCTTTCAATAGCTGATTCACGTTCTATCCGCTCAATTTCAGCCAATGCATCCAATTCTACTTCATCATATGACGTTATAGCTCCTTGTTGCGAAACCTGTTGCTGTGTCTGTACCACAGGAGTTTGAGGCTGTTTTGCAGCAACTGAAGCGTTCTGTTGTAAAACAGGCACTTGTTGTGCCTGAAGGAAAGCTGTCTGTTCATGCTGCAGCAAACACTGAGCAGTGTTTAATGGGCGGTTAACATCCTGTGGAGTAACGGGTGTTTTAGAAGTCTGTCCTGGGTACTGCACCTTAAAAGGAATATCACCCTCTGACACACTGCTGTTTTCCAAACCAGAAAGCATATCATCCTGCTGGTCCATATCCGAAGATCTTACACGAGACAGTCTTAATGTAAGCTTAGTGGAGTCCTTGGAAGGAGAGCTAATGATATCATACATTGCAGCTTTTTCAGTCTGGTCTTTTTCATCCTTGCCTAACTTCATTTTCTTTTGTTTCTTTTGCTTTCTTTCTGGAGAATCTAACAATATGTCTGGGGGAACATCTCTAGGTGATGAATAAGGTGGAGGTTGAGATTGTTGGATTAAAGGTTGTCTTGATCCTAGAATAATAATTCAGAAAAACTGAACAGTTATGTTGTTCCATGTTTATATAAAAACACACTAAATATAGCCTACATAATTTTAATATGTATTTGTACATATATCTGTGTTCACAAAAAGTCTAAGTGAGATTGGCAGGAAGCACATAATTCCTAGATCAAGATGTAATTCAGATAGTTGCAGTGCATTTCCTAGGAATTTTAGCAGTCTGCTGCAGGTAGATAAGGGATCATTTCAGAGAAGATGAAACAAAAAACACACCACCAAAAAAGACTACATATATATTGTACCTGCAGGTTTAGAATATCAACTATTAGAAAACAGTCAATGAAAGCACACTGACTACAGAAAAAGAAATATCAAAAAGATTCTTAATAAGATCCAGTGATGAAGACTTAATGTTCAGTGCATAGGCATTAGCCATTTGAGCCACACATTTTTAAGTAACCATATATATATATAATCAAAACATACACAGCCTCCTTAACTTTCATTCTGACAGTTCATTTCCAACTTTTGGTTTTTTAGGGTTCTTTTTAAATTTCAGTTAAACTCATTCCAACCTCCCCCACTCACTGCTATCTAAAAACCACTAATTGTCTTAGAATATTTTTATAATTCCCTGCCTTATCTCCACTCTTTTTTTTTCTTTTTTTTCACATATGAATTTCTATTTCTACATGCACCCATTTCAGGCTTTGAGTACATCTAGGGAAATTTATAAAAGAGAACATTTTTTGTTAAAAATAGTCTTCAATTAATCACATGACATTTTTTGTTCCTCAAATTAAACCAGCTCCCCACAACTGTTAGCCCAGAAAAAGCTTTGAAAAACAGAGAAGTTTTTAAACATATCTCAGTTATAACTGAGATATAATTTTTTGCTTAAAAAGGAGTACTGGTATGGAAAAAAAAAAAAGACCCTATTGCCTGTACCAATAGGGCTAGCCTCCTCTTGTTAAATAAAGCAATCATTTCTCCAATCCCATTCATTCACTGAGGAATACTGATCTTCAGAAAGCAGTGACTGAGATTATTATGTCATTCTGTTTTAGGTCATCATAGGTCAATACTTCTAACAACACTCGAAAACTAACTGAAATACAAGTCCCCATGTGCTTTATTCAAGATATACCACTAAACAAGAAAGTAGTTGTATTCTGAAGCCAAAATTTCTATCATACATTTTAAGAAATATTAAGAATCATTAAGCAATGTACTGACCTGTAAATGAAAAGGAGAATGGATACTTCTAGCAAAGCTTCAATTCATATAAAAGGTGTGCCTTTACTGATGACTTCTTTGCATAGACTACTATGCTTATTTTCTCTCCCTAGTACGTTCTGTCAAAGTCCTATAACTTCTGTATATAGAGAGCAGGGTATGAAACGGATTTATCTTACCCTTTTTCTTGACCATCAGCAACAACTCCATATTATGCCAATTAAATCCACAATTTTGGGAAACCCTGTTTTGACTCATCCTGATTCCCAAGATCTTTTCACTACTCAATTTCCCCTCTTCAGATTAGATACCACACTCAGTCACTAGTACTGAAGACCTGGCTACACTCTATGAAGATCTCTCACTTGCCTTCAACCAGATTCCTATTCTTGTGATATCCCCTCCACACACATCCACACGCACACTTCAAATTGCTGTCTCTTTAGACAATAATTTAAATCATCTCACTATACTGTACAGAAGAAACTGTTTGCTATAATTTTTTTTAAGGCAATGACTACCACTCACTGGAAATGCAGGCTGCATTTTTGTTTCTACAAATATTAGAGGCAACTCAAAACTTTTCAGAGATCTTACTGACATCTTACTCTTGATTTATCTCCTAAATAAATACTTTAAAAGTTGCAACAATGGAACATTTACTGTTTTTCACAGTTGCACTTCAAATAAAGGAGACATTTGATTCTCCCTTGTCAAAAACATTTAAGCAAATTTGACAAGATTATTATTAATTGTATTCGTTTGGTATTTCTCATGCTGAAAAATAACACTGCATCAACAGATAAGGTGGTTCTTTTTATCTTTGGGTAGACTTGAGGAAGTCAGAAGGCACGGTAAGTGGTAACAGCAGGAGCCGCAACTTCAGCATATTCAAACGGCTCCAGGGAGTGCTGCGAACAGGATGGGCAAAAAGGGCGAGGCACAGCAGTTTGCACGGCAGGGCGCGCAGGAAGGGCTCAGTCCCCCTACTGGCTCCAGAGGTCAAGTTGTGGTCAAACGCCCTCTCAGGAGGAACCTGGGTATGGTAACCACTCAGTGGGGACTCATGCCCTCTTCAGTCGCCAGAAAGGGTGTCGCAACACAGACAAAAACATACAACTGTCCAGGTCTCAGGCTGCAGGGAGAGCCAGAACCTGGCACTGTCATTGGACAGAAGTAGACAACAGCTGAGTGAAGTGTAACAAGGTGAGCAATCTGTTCAGCCTGGTGGTGGAGCTGAGAGAGGAGGTAGAAAGGTTAAGAAGTATCAGACACTCTGAGAAGGAGTTTGAGTGGTAGAACCATGTTCTGGCCTCCCTGAGACAGGAGCAGCCACCAGAAAATAAACCAGATCAAGAGGGTCCTGTATCCTCCCCTTGCCAGGCTGAAGGCAGTAGATCAAAAGAAAGGGGTTAATAGAGGCAAGTCCTTCCTTGGGGAAACAAGTGAAAGCCCTTCCTGCCCACCTCACCCTCCCAGGTGCCTCTGGACAACAGGTGTGAGGCTCTGGATGTTGAAGGATGTCACCAGGAAAGTTACTAGCCTGGTTTGGCCCAGAGATTACTACCCATTACTGGTTCTTCACGTGGGTGGCAATAAAGTAGCAACACATAGTCTGAGGGTGATCAAAAGAGACTTTAAGACCCTGGGATGGTTGGTGAGGGATTGTGGAACATAGGTAATTTTCTCCTATATCCTTCCAGTTGCAGACAAAGACACTAGAAGAAACAGAGAGACCCTGTCTATTAATACATGACTCCATGGCTGGTGTCAGCACCAAAATTTTGGTTTCTTTGACAGTAGGGTGGCCTACATGGCACTGGGCTTGCTGGAATAAGGTGGGATTCACTTCTCAAAGGGGGAAGAGGATTGTCGGCCAGGAGCTAACAGGGCTTATTGATAGGACTTTAAACTAGATGTGATGGGGGAAGGGGATATCATCAGGTTTAACAGTGATAAAGTGTGGGACAACATGCCATCCCACTCATACCAGTTTAATGCCAGCAAGAGATGCCCAGAGGCTTAAGACAGATCTCAGGTCAGCAGGAGAGCAACTGAAGGACAACACCAAGGAATTCCAGGCTCTCCAGCCAGTAAGCCAGCTTCATCAGGGGCCCAACTTAAACGCCTCTATGCAAACACATGCAGCATGGGGAATAAACAGGAGGAATGAGAGACGTGCACACACCTACGGTCTTACTGGCATCATGAAAACATGGTGGGATGACTCCTATGACTGGAGTGCTGGAATGGAAGGATACAGGCTCCTTAGCCTGTATCAGGAAGGATGGACAACGAAGACAAGAGGCAGTGTTGCCCTCTATGTCAATGACCACCTAGAATGCATGGAACTCTGCCTGAAGATGGATGAGGAGCTGACCGAGGGCTTATGGGTCAGGACTGAAGGGAGGACAGGGACAGGTGATTTTATAGTGGGGGTCTGCTACCGGAAAGACTGAGCCAATGAGGCCCTCTACAGACAGGAGTAGCTTCACATTCACAAGTACAGGTGCTCATGGGAGACTTCAACTACCCCAACATCTGCTGGAGGGACAACACAGCAGGGCACAGGCAATCCAGGAGGTTCCAGGAATGTGTTCATGACAACTTCCTCCTCCAAGTGACAGAGGAGCCAACAAGGAGATGTGCTATGCTGGACCTTGTTCTTGAAAACAAAGAGGGGCTGGTGGGGAATGTGAAGCTAAATGGTAGGGTTCAACACCCTTAGGGCAGCAAGGAAGGCACACAAGCTCACTGCCCTGGATTTCAGGAAAGCAGACTTTGGCCTCTTCAGGGATCTCCTTGGTAGAGGCCCATGGGACAGAGCCCCAGAGGGAAGAGGGGCCCAAGAAAGCTGGTTGTTATTCAAGGATCACCTCTTCTAAGCTCTGGAGTGATGCATGGCTATGAAGAGGAAATCAGGCAAAAATGCCAGGAGACACCTGCATGGATGAACAAGGGGCTCCTGGACAAACTAACACAAAAAGGAAGCCAATAGAGGGCTTAAACAGGGACAAGTAGACTGGGAGGAAGACATTTTGTCTGAGCATCCAGGGATCAGGTTAGGAGAGCCAAAGCCCTGAGAGAATTAAACCTGGCCAGGGACATCAAGGGCAACAAGAAAAACTTCTAAGGGTACATTGTTGATAAAAGGAAGACTACAGAAATATGGGCCCTTTCCAGAAGGAAACAGGAGACCTGCTTACCCAGAATATGTAAAAGGTTGAGGTACTCAATGACTTTTTTGCCTCAAATTTCACCAGCAAGTGCTCCAGCCACACTGCCCGAGTTGCAAAAGGTAAAGGCAGGGACTGGGAGAATGAAGAACCACCCACTGTAGAAGATCAGGTTCAAGACCACCTAAGGATCCTGAAGATGCACAAGTCTGTGGGACCTGATGAGATACATCCAAGGGTCCTGAGGGAACTGGCAGAGAAAGTGGCTAAGTCACTATCCATCCTATTTGAGAAGTAATCTCCGTCCGGTGAAGCTCCCACTGCCAGGAAAAGGGGAAACATAACCCTCATTTTTAAAATGGAAAAGTAGAAGACCCAGGAAACTACAGGCCAGACAGTCTCATCTCAGTGTTTGGCAAGATCATGGAGCAAATCCTCCTGGAAACTATGCTAAGGCAAATGGAAAATAAGGAGGTGACTGGTAACAGCCAACATGGCTTCACTAAGGGCAAATCATGCCTGACAAATTTAGTGACATTCTATGACAGGGCTACAGCAGTGGTGGATGAGGAAGGGTGACTGATGCCATCTACCTAGAATTCTGCAAAGCATTTGACACTGTCCCACACAACATCCTTGTCTCTAAACTGCAGACATAGATTTGACAGATGGACTCAGTGCATAAAGAACTGGCTGGATGGTCACACAAAAAGAGTTGTGGTCAATGGCTCAATGTCTAAGTGGAGACTGGTGACAAGTGACCTTCCTCAGGGGTCGGTATTAGGACTGGCACTGTTTAACATCTTTTCTGGTGACATGGACAGTGGGATCAAGGGCAATTTCAGCAAGTTCACTGATGACATGGAGCTGTGTGGTGCAGTTGACACGCTGGGGGGAAGGAATGTCATCCAGAGAGACCAGAAGAGGTTTGAGAGGTGGGCTTGTAGGAACCTTATGAAGGTCAATAAGGCTAAGTGCAAGGAGCAGCACCTGGGTCTGGGCAATCCCATGCACAAGTACAGGCTGGGCAGAGAATGGGTTGTAAGTGGCCCTAGGGAGAGAGACTTGGGGGTGTTGGTTGACAAGAAACTCAACATAAGCTGGTAATGTGCACTTGCAGCCCAGAAAACCAACTGCAGCCTGGGCTGCATCCAAAGAGGAGTGGCCAGTAGGTTGAGGGAGGTGATTCTGTCCCTCTACTCTGCTCTGGTGAGACCCCACCTGCAGTGCTGCCTCCAGCTCTGGAGTCCCCAGCACAGGAAGGACATGGACCTGCTGAAGCAAGTCCAGAAGAGGCCACCAAGATGATTAGAGGGCAGGAGCACCTCTGCTATGAGGAAACGCTGAGAGAATTAGGGCTCTTCAGCCTGGAGAAGAGAAAGCTCCAGGAAGACCTTAAGAGTAGCTTTCCAATATCTGAAGGGAGCCTGCAAACAAAGCCAGAGAGGGACTCTTTATCAGGGAGTAGAGCAATAGGACAAGGAACAAGGGCTTAAAGCTGAAAGAGGGTACATCTAGATTAGAAGTTAGGAAGGAAGTCTTCCCTGTGGGTGGTAGTGAGGCCCTGGCATGAGTTGTCCAGAGAAACTGTGGCTGCCCCATCCCTGGAAGTGTTCAAGGCCAGGTTGGATGGGGCTTGGAGCAACCTGGTCTAGTGCAAGGTGTCCCTGCCCATAGCAGGGGGCTAGAACTGGATGGCGTTTAAGGTCCCTTCCAACCCAAACCATTCTATGATTCTATGAAACATTTTTTTTAGAGTCAGAAGCTGGAAAAGACTAGAATATCCATATTGCACTCATGGATGGTTGGTGTGTTGGATAAAATTGAGTTGATGACAGATCCTAAGAAACATACACACTCTACTGCTAAATATTTTAAGAGACTTCAATCTACAATGTGTACATTTAAAAAAAATTAATACAATCCACTTTACCACCTTCACATAAACTGTTTTCATGAAAATTAGATCAGACATTCACCCTAGAATCCTGGCTAAATCAGTCTCAGAATTGATAATAAAACATTCAGAATTTGTGACTCCACAGCAGATTCAAAAAGTATAATACAGTTCCTTCAAAAGGATGGTAAAGGGCTGCCCATAGTATTACATATTGTCTGTATGATTTCAGTACATGCTAGATAAACAATTTCTCTATAAGGATTGAGATAATAAAGAGGCAGTATTCCAAAGTGAATTTGTTAAGAATAAGTACCACCAAATCAAAACAATTTTATTCCATAAAGCCACGTCTTGTGAATTAAGAACTGTGTGCTATGTCTCAACTTTTTAATGACTTTCTATATAGCTTCTCATAACAATTTCACTAATCAGTTGTAGAAGTATGGTCTAGATAAAAATACTGCAAGACTGCAGTATACCCTATTATAAAACTGTTCAGAATATCAGTTGTTCTTGATAAAAATGGATGTACAGAACAGAGGTGAACAAAAGCAGCTTTCCAGAGCACTGCCTTAAGAATAGTACCATAAAGAATTTGTCATTAACTTTTCATGTAACATAATTATTTTATTAATCTAAAAATCATAATGAGCTTTTGGTGCTGAGTGTTTGAGCCCCACAACTGCTTTTAAAAACAGAAGCAAAATTTACACTTTTCTTGATTGTCATAATCTTTTTAAACAAAAGAAATTCTGTAAGAAGCAGCACAAACTTTTTATTTGAGAAAGAGCAATTGTAACAACATGAGAAGAGAGGTGAGCTCTACAGAAAGACAGCAATATGTTTATAACAGCTTGCAACACTAATCTAAATTATCACCAAAGAAGCAGCTATATTCATGACAGTAGTATACAACGTCACCTACGGTACTTTTCTGACTACTCATCCTTTTAAGTCTTTAAATAGAGTTGTATCTATGACTTCTGGTAGTACAATATCAAGACAAATGCAGACCAATTGGAATTCAGATAAAAAACATCAAAAACAAAAGCTCAGAAATTATTACTTATACAAAGATGACAGAAATGGTGCTGTTCAGTCTGTAGAAAATTAGATAGGTGTAAGGCACAATAACATCATTTGATATGTAAATGATTGCTAAAAATAAAAATAATAAAATCTATGAGAATTGTTTGTCCTTGCCTATTGGAAAGATGTCAAGAAGTGTCATGCCTAACTACAACAAAAATTATTCAGGCTAAGCATTAGAGGAAAACCTTTGTAGTACTAAGAATTTGAACAGGTTGCATGGCAAGAGTAAGGAAACTCCATTACTGACATTTTAACAAAAAAAAATTATATGGAAATTATTCAGAGTGATACTGGTACATCTCATCCAACATGAGGTTAAGAAGATGGGAAGCCCCCAAGCCCTTTACTGCTGTATTTTGTAAAATTACAGAATCTTTCTCTGAAAATCTTCCCAACTTTTGTACTAGATATAAAGAAATTATTACTTATTTTGATTAACAGACTATATTGACATTCATTTTCAAAGAGCATAACTTGAAATTCAGACTTGAAGGGATAGCATATGAGACAAAGAACAACATACATTTGTGAAGTTTTTCAGGACAGATTATATTTACTTTCCACACATTCTTTCAATATTTTCCAGGGAAGGGTCCCACCACTTTCTCTGGTGTTTCAAATGCCTCATAAAAAACCTCAGCTTTGGTTGTTCCAGCTTAAAACTGCTGCATTCAGAAGCATCCTTGCATAAAAAAGTTAAGACTTGAAGAAAGAAACAAGAATGAATGCTTATTTTAGCCCTGTCAGAAAATATGTTTGAATAAATTTCTTCCACCTTTGTTCTGAATGACAAAGAGTGAGATGATAATTTTTCTCAATGAGTACATCTGAGAGCACTGAAGTCTGTACTACAGATATGAGAAGATTGCTAATTCTTCTTGCCAACCACTATCCAAGCAAGGACCAAGTGTAGTGAAATCTCCATGGAGAGGTCTTATAAATACCTAAGAGAATAAAAGCAATCTTTCCAAATTGTTCAAAAAAACAATCAAGTACCCATTAATAATTTCTGGAAGAAATACAACTTATTTCTGGAAAAGAGTACAAAATCATATAGTTTCATAAGGGTTATTACTATTTCTTATAGCTGTTTTCCTAGAAGAACTACAAGCAAACAGGATGGTAAATATATGAATCCTTCTCTTTGGAAAGCAATAGACTAAAAATATTGTGGAAGATTTTTCTCTATATAGATCTTTAGAAGTTGTCTTAGGTTAAAAAAAATAATACAATAATCCAGAGTATTGGGAAAGTAGAGCAAATGAATAAAGGATTTTGATAAGTAAGTGATCTAGGGTAATGGAGACCACAGAATATTTTATGAGCTCAACAGAAGTAAAATACTTCATGTTAACTTCTCATAGAGGAATTTCTATAACTAATTTTTATTTTATGAAAGGAGATGATAGCAAGAAAAGAGAGCAACTATTGTATTTGCATAGCTAAAAATATAACAATTACATAACAAAGAAAGGATAAAGTCTAGTTGAGAACTTTTAGATAAAACTTCAGCTTCTCTGGTAAAAATTTCTGTAGCAGGGAAATTTTACTCCATTGAGTAAGTAAATAACCAACCAAAAGAAAAAATATACCTATTGTCATTTCTCAAATAATTGCCTGAGTTGCAAACAAAACTTCTTCCTCATTCAGATTCTGTTAATCAGACAGGTCTCATTCATAAAATGTCCTGAGCTGGAAGAGACCCACAAGGATCACTGAGTACAACTCCTGGCCCTGCACAGGACACCCCAACAATCCCACCCTGTTCCTGAGAGCATTGTCCAAACACTCCTTGAGCTCTGGCAGCCTTGGGGCTGTGACCACTGCCCTTTGGAGCCTGTTCCAGTGCCCAACCACTCTCCATGTGAAGAACTTTTTCCTAATATCCAACCTAACCCTCCTAACACAGCAACAGCCGTTCCTTCATGTCCTGTCACTGGTCACCAGAGAAGAGATCAGAGCTGCCCCTCCTCTTCTTCTCAGAAGGAAGTTGTAGACTGCAATGAGGTCTCCCCTGAGTCTCCTCAACGCTGAACAAACCAAGTGACCTCAGCTACCCCTCATCAGTCTTGCCCCCAGGGCATTTCACAGAATCACAGCATCATTAGGGTTAGGAGGGACCTCTGGAGATCATCCAGTCCAACGCCCCTGCCAAGGCAGGGTCACCTGGAACAGGTGACAGAGGAATGCATCCAGGTGGGTTTGGAATGTCTCCAGAGAGGGAGACTCCATGCCCTCCCTGGGCAGCCTGTTCCAGTGCTCTGCCACTCTCAATGGAAAGTTCTTCCACGTATTGAGATGGAACTTCCTGTGGTTTAGTTTATGGCCATTGCTCCTCATCCTGTCACCGGGCATCACTGAAAAGAGTCAGGCACCATTCTCTTGGCACTCGCCTTTGAGATATTTATATGCATTAATGAGATCCCTTCTCAGTCTTGTCTTCTCCAGACTCAACAGGCCCAGCTCCTGAAGTCTCTTGTCATAAGAGATGCTCCAGATCCCTCACCATCTTTGCAGCCCTCCATTGGACTCTCTCCAGGAGTTCCTCGTCTTTGTTGTATGAGGAGCCCAGAACTGGACACAAGCACTCCAGATATGGCCTCACTAGGGCCAAGTAGAAGGGAAGGATCACCTCCCAGACCTGCTAGCCACACTCTTCTCGATGCACCCCAAGATACCATTGGCCCTCCTGGCCCCAGGTTGCACTGCCAGCTCATATTCAACTTGTCATCCACCAAGACTCCCAGGTCCTTCTCTGCAGAGCTGCTCTCTGGTAGATCAGCCCCCAACCTTTGCTAGTACTTAGGGTTATTCCTCCCCAGGTGCAGGACCTTACACTTGCCCTTGTTGAACCTCATTAGGCTTCTCTCTGCCCAACTCTCCAGCCTATCAAGGTCCCACTGAATAGCAGTACAGCCTACAGGTATATCAGCCACTCTCCTCAGTTTTGTATCAGCAGCAAACTTGCTGAGAGTATGTTTTACCCCATTGCCCTGGTCGCTGATAAACAAGTTGGATAAGATTGGACCCAGTATTGATCCCTGGGGAACGCCGTTGACTACAGGCCTCCAACTGGATTCTGCTCCAATGATTATGACCCTCTGAGCTCAGCCAATCAGCCAGTTCTTGATCCACCTCACTGTCTGTATTGGGTCTGACTGAGATAGTTACAGTAATTTCACGACCATAAGGCGCACCGGACTATAAGGCGCACCCCCTGGGAGTCGGCAAACTTCGCAACTTTGTAGATCATATAAGGCACACTGGACTATAAGGCGCACCTTTTTTTTGCCGCGAAGATCCGTGCTGCGCGCAACAAAGTAACGAATTAGTAACGGAAACCTGCGATCGTGGAGTTTACTGGCAGGGGCTCAATTTGGAAACATTTTTCACAGATCGACATAGGCTTTCAAAGGTAGCCCCAGGCGCCCTCCCCGTGCAGTGGGCCCTGGCACTCCCGCCTGCTCCCGGGGCCGGCAGGTGCGGCTCAGCGCAGCCACGGGGCCGCCTCCCCCTTGCGGTTCCATGCTGCCGCGGTGCTGCTCCCCCTCGTGGCTCTGCGGAGTCACCGTGCTGTTCCCTCGCTCGGCTCGGCGTTCCTGCCGTGCTGCCTGTCCCTCACTGGGCTTGGCACCGCCATCGTGCTGCCCGTCCCTCGCTCGGCTCGGCGCTCCTGCCGTGCCGTTCCCCCTCGCGGTTCCGCGGAGCAGCCCTGCCGCCCGCCCCTCGCTCGGTTCGGTAGCCCGGCCTCCCTGCCGCCCGCCCCTCGCTCGGCTCGGCAGCCCGGCTGCCCTGCCGCCCGTCCCTCACTCGGCTCGGCGCACCACGGCCCTGCCTGTCCCTATCAGCTGTGGCCCCGCTGGCCCATGCTGGCCGCAGTCTCGCTGGCCGCGCCTGCCCCTATCAGCTGTGGCCCCGCCGGCTCCTATCAGCTGTGGCCCCGCTGCCCCCAGCACCGCGGCCCCGCTGGCCCCAATTGGCTGCAGCCCCGCCGGCCCCATCGGCTGTGGCCCCGCTGGTCCATGCTGGCCGCAGCCCCGCGGGCCGCGCCTGCCCCTATCAGCTGTGGCCCCGCTGGCCCCTATCGGCTGTGGCCCCGCTGGCCCGTGCTGGCCGCAGCCCCGCTGGCCGCACCTGCCCCTATCAGCTGTGGCCCCGCTGCCCCCAGCACTGCGGCCCCACCAGCCCCTATCGGCTGTGGTCCCTCGGCTCAGGCCACTGCGCACAACAAAGTAACGAAGTAGTAACGCCTCCCTGTCCACGCTGCTCCCAGTGCCTGGGGCCACCTGGGGCCGCCCCTCACCTCCCTGCTCACGCTGCTCCCTGTGCCTGGGGCCACCCGGGGCCGCCCCCTGCCTTCCTGCCCGCGCTGCTCCCTGTGCCTGGGGCTGCCCGCAGCTGCCCCCCCATCGCTACTCGGCGCTCCCGCGGCGCCGCCCCCCCTCGCGGCTCTCACTTCTGGGGTGGCAAATGTCACAACTTTGTACATCATATAAGGCACGCTTCCGGGTTCGGGGAAAAATTTTAGTCAAAAGGGTGCGCCTTATAGTCGTGAAATTACTGTAATTTTCCCTTAGCAGGCCTCACAGTGCTGAGCTTTGCATTGGAAGCTGGAAAGGTGTTGAGAACACACCAGTGTTTTGGTTGCTGCTCAGCAGCACTGGCAGAGCATCAGCACTATCTCTCAAGATTTCCCCCCCATCAAGGGGCTGGGAGTGGGCAAGATCCTGGGAGGGGACACAAACAGGCCAGTTAACCCAAATTAACCAAAGGGATATTCCATACCATGTGATGTCAGCTCAGATATAAAGGCTAAGGGAGGGAAGAAGAATGGGGGGACATTCTTTATTCTACAATGTTTGCCTTCCAGAGCAACCAATATGCATGCTGAAGCCCTGCTTCCTGGGAAGTGTCTGAACATTGCTCACTGATGGGAAGTAGAGATTAACTTTTCCACTCTGCTTATGCACACACAAACTTTTGCTTTTCCTTTTTTTTGCTTTAGTAAACTGCCTTATCTCAACCTACGAATTGTTCTTCATCTTATTTCCTTGCCCCTGTCCCACTGGGGAGTGATAGAACAGCTTGATGGGTAGCAGATTCCCAGTCAAGGTCAAACCACTACACTATCCATTCATCCAAACCCATATTTCCTGAGCTCACCTACAAGGATGTTATGGGAGATGGTGTCAAAAGCCTTGATGAAGTCGAGGTAGACAACATCCACTGATCTCCCCTCATCAACCCATCCTGTCATGCCATCCCAGAAGGATATCAGATTGGTCAAGCATGATTTCCTCTTGGTGAATCCATGTTGATTACTCATGATGACCTTCTTCTACAGGCTTGTTGATGACCTTCAGAATGACCTGTTCCATCACCTTTCCAGGGATGGGGGGAAGGCTGACTGGCTGGTAGTTTATTGGGTCCTCCTTCTTGCCCTTTTTGAAGATGGGAGTAACATTGGCCTTCCTCCAATCATCAGGCACCTCTCTCATTCTCCATGACTTTTTCAAAGATGATGGAGCACCACAGATTAACAACAGTAACATCTTCTAGCTCCATCATCACCCATAGGTGCATCATGGGTTCATGGATTTATGGGTGTTGCGTCCGTTTAGACAATCTCTAATGCAACCCTCTATGACCAGGGCAAGTTTCCTTTCTCTGGTCTTCCTCTCTTACCTCTGAGGTCTGCAACTCCTGAGAGCCATCCTCAGAAGTGAAGACTGAGGCAAAGAAGGTATTCAGTAATTCCACCTTCTATGTATCTTCCATTTCCAGGACACCCACTGGATTCAGCAGAGGCCCCACATTTTCCATAATTTTCCTTTTGCTGCTGATATACTTGTAGAAGCTCTTCTTTTTATCCTTGATGTCCTTTGCCACACTCAATTCCAAGTGGGCCTTGTCTTTCCTTGTCACATCCCTGCATACCCTGACAACATTCCTATAGTCTTCCCACATGGCCTGTCCCTTTTTCCACATCCCATAAATTTCTTTCTTGCGTTTGAGATTTGCTAGAAGCTCCCTGCTCATCCATGCACATCTCCTTCCCCCTTTCCCTGATTTCTTGCTCATGGGGATACATTGGTCTTCAGCTTGGAGGAAGTAGTGCTCAAATACCGACCAGCTCTCTTGGACTCCCTTCTCTTCTAGAGTTGCATCCCATGGGATTCCTCTAAGCAGGTCCCTGAAGAGGTTAACATTGGCTCTTCTAAAGTTTAAGGTTCTAGTTCTGCTATTTTGCTTCCTTCACGCAGGATCCCAAGTTCCACCATCTCATGGTCGCTAAAGACAAGGTTGCCCACAACCTTCATGTCTTCAACAAGTCCCTCCTGGTTTGTTAGTACAAGGTCCAGCAACACACCTTTCCTTGTTGGCTCCTCCACCACTTGCATCAAAAAGTTATCATCAATGATCTGCAGGAACTTCCTGGACTGTGTGTGCCGGGCCATGTTGACTCTCCAACAAATATCAGGGTGGTTAAAGTTCCCCAGGAGAACCAGGGCCTGTGACCATGAGGCTATTTCCAGTTGCCCATAAAAAGCCTCATCAACTTCCTCCTCCTGATCAGGTGGCCTGTAGTAAACACCTGCAACAATGTCACCTATACCAGCCTGTCCCTTAATTCTCACCCATAAACTCTCATCTCGTTTGTCTGTCTCTGGGTAGAACTCAATACATTCCAGTTGCTATCTCACATAAAGATCAACTCCACCATCTTGCTTCTCCAACCTGTCCTTTCTAAAAAGTACAGTAATTTCACGATTATAAGCCGCACCTGATCATAAGCCGCACTTCCGGGTGTCGGCAACGTTTCGTTCTTCGTCCATATATAAGCCACACAGGATTATAAGCCGCACTTTCATTCGCAGCGAGGATGTTCACGCAACAAAGTAACCAATTTGTAACAATCACGCGATCGCGGGTTTTACTGGCAGGTGCTCAGTTCGCAAACTCCACTCCCCCTGCGGTGCCAGCGGGAGCCCCCGCCTTCCCCCGTGCTGCAGTGCCAGAGGGACGGAGCCCCCGCTTTCCCCCATGCCATGGTGCCAGCAGGACGGAGCCCCTGCCTTCCCCCGCACTGCCGGCGGGAGCCCGCCTCCCCCCTCCGCGCAACAGAGTAACAAATTTGTAACAATCACACGATTGCGGGTTTTACCGGCAGGTGCTCAATTCGCGAGCTTGGCTCGGCCCACGGTTCGCACTTCCGGGTTGGGAAATTTCCGAACTTTGTTCGTATATTGGCCACTCCTGAGTGTAAGCTGCACTTTCAGGTTGGGACCAAAATTTTAGTCAAAATGGTGTGGCTTATAATCGTGAAATTACTGTACATACTCGTCCATGACAACATTCCAGTCATGTGAGTTGTCCCGGCATGCCTCTGTCATTGCAATGGGATCATAGCCCTGCAACCGCACATAGATTTCCAGTTCTTCCTGTTTATTCCCCATGCTGCATGTGTTTGTATACAGATACTTCAGAGAGGCAACTAGGCATTCAGGTTCCCTAGAAGCGGTATAAGAGGATTCACCATAACCATAACCATCCTCAATGTGTTTTTTACTTTGTTCCTTACCTTGAGGGGCAGTCAAGGAACATCATTCACTGCAATGCCTGGTATGACCTACTCCCCAAGAGGAAGCAATGGCATAAGTGTTGCCACTTTGGACCCCATCCCCGAGTCTTTTGGTTTAAATCCCATCTCATCAAACTGGCCAACCTGCTGCCAAAACTTCTCTTGCTCTTTTAAGACAGGTGTATCTCATCCCTCCCTAACAGGTTGCAATCATTAAAGTACAACCCACTGTCATAAAAGCCAAAACCTTGATGGCACCAGCCACAGAACCAGACTGATCTGCACTATGAATCTGGTTCTGGTGATCCCCATTTCTCTGAACAGTAGGATAGATGAGAAGATGACTTGGGCACAGATGTTTTTCTCCTGCCTCACCAGGGCTTTATACTCTTCCTTGATCCCACCTACTTTTTGGCTTGCAGCATCATTTGAATCCACATGAAAAAGTAATAGCGGGTAGTAGTCTGTACTCTTGACAAGTTGGGGCATTCTCAGCAACATCACGGATATCAGCCCCCAGTAGGCAGCATACCTCTCCCAGCTCTATCAGGCTGGCAGATGGGGACCTCAGTGCCCTGTAACAGAGTCACCCACTACAATCACTCAACATTTCCTTTCACAGTAACTACCATGTGCTGCTGGTACAGGTTCCCTTTGTTGGCCTTGCTCATGGACATCTAGTCTTTACAGCATCATATCTTTCTGGGACACCTTCCACTAGATCTGGTTACTCAGGGCCTCATCCAACAGCCCTAATTCTCTCAGTGTTTCCTCATAGCAGAGGTGCTCCTGCCCTCTAATCATCTTGGTGGCCTCCTCTGGACTCGCTCCAACACATCCATGCCCTTCCTATGCTGGGGACCCCAGAGCTGGAGGCAGCACTGCAGGTGGAGTCTCACCAGAGCAGAGTAGAGGGACAGAATCACCTCCCTTTGGGTGCAGCCCAGCACACAGGGGGTTTCTGGTTGCTAGCGCACACGGACGGGGCATGTCCAGCCTCTCACCAACCAGCATCCTCAAGTCTCTCTCCCCAGGGCTGCTCTTCACTCTCTACAAGTTCCTGAAAGGTGGTTGTAGTCAGGTGGGGGTTGGTCTCTTTCTCCAGGCAGCAACTGACAGAACAAGAGGAGACAGTCTTAAGCTGCACCAAGGGAAATATAAGTTGCATATTAGGAAAAAGTTTTTTACAGAAAGAGTGATAAAGTACTGGAATTCTCTGCCCAGGGAGCTGGTGGAGTCACCATCCCTGGATGTGTTTAAAAAAAGATTGGATGTGGCACTCAGTGCCATGGTTTATTTGAGGTGTTAGGGCATGGGTTGGACTCGATGATCTTAAAGGTCTCTTTCAACCTAGTGATTCTGTGATTCTTGATCTGTTCATCCCCCAGCCTGGATTGATCCCAGGGATTCCCCTGACTCAGGTAAAGCACCAGCACTTGGTCTTGTTAAACCTCATTATTCCAATGAGCCACTTCTCGAGCTTGTCCAGGTCCCTCTAGATGGCCCTGTCCTTCAGGTGATTCACCTACACCACTCAGCTTGGTGTCATCTGCAAACCTGCTGAGGGTGCCCTTGATCCCTTAGTGTCATTAATGAAGATATTAAATAACACTGGTCCTGAGGGACACCACCGGTCACTGATGTCTACTGAGACTCAGAGTTGTTGACTACAACCCACTGGATGCGACCATCAAACCAATTCCTTCTCCCTTGAAGAGTCCACTCATCAAATCCATCTGTCGCCAATTTAGAGAGAAAGATGTTGTGGGGCTCTGTATCAAAGGCTTTACAGAAGTCCACAGAAAGGACATCTGTAGCCCTTTCCTTGTCCACTGATGGAGTAGCTCCATCAGAGAAGGCCACTGGGTTGGTCAGGCAGGACTTGCCCTTGCTGAAGCTGTGTTGGCTGTCCCAAATCACCTCCCTGTCCTCCATGTGCCTTAGAAGAGCTTCCCAGAAGATCTGTTTCATGATCTTCCCAGGCACAGGGGTGAGGCTGACAGAGAGGTGGTTCCCAGGGTCCTCCTTTCTACCCTTTTTAAAGATAGGTACAATGTTTTCCTTTTTCCAGTCACCTGGGACTTCACCTGACTACTGTGCCTTTTCAAATATCATGGAGAGTGGCCTGGCAACTACATCAGCCAATTCCCTCAAGACTGGGATGCATCTCATTGGGTGACATGGACTGATGTACATTCAGGTTCCTCAGGTGGTCATGAGCCTGATCTTAGAGTGGGAGGCACTTTGCTCCCCCATTCCCCATCCTGCTGTCCATCCATTCGACAGGTGTGGGAAGAGAGGTTGCCATTGAAGACTGAAGTAAAAAAAATGTAGCCTTCTCCTTGTCCATTCTTAACATTTTTCCAGCACTATCAGGGTGGTAACACCTTCTTTGACAACTGACAGACCAGTAGAAGTCCTTCCTGTTTATTCTTTTCATCCCTTGTCAGGTTCAGTTCCAGCTCTGCCTTGGCCTTCTTGACCTCATCCCTGCACAACTGGACTGCATCCCTATACTCTTCCCAGGATACCTATCCTTGTTTCTATTGCCTGTGCATTTCCTTCTTACCCTTTAGTTTGACCAGCAGGTCCCCACTCAGACATGCCCGTCTCTTGCCTTGCCCAATTTCTCGTTCCTGGAGATCACTGGCTCTTATGCTCTATGGAAGGCTTCCTTCAACATGTGCCATCTCTAATCTGCTTCCTTGTCTTTGAGGGCAATTTCCCAGGGGTTCCTACTGACTGACTCCTAGAAGAGCTGGAAGTTTGCTTTCCTAAAGTTCATCATCCCAACTTTACTCTTCCTCCCCATAATTCTACCAGGCACTCAAGTGAGCCTGACAGGCCTGTAGTTTCCAGGATCATCCTTCTTGCCCTTATTTAAAATTGGGATGTTTGCCAGCTTCCAGTCAGCTGAGGCCTTTTCAGATTCCCAACACCATTCAAAAATTATTGAGAGAGGTCTCGTGGTGACATCAGCAGCTCTTTGAGGAGCCGAAGATGGAGGCAAAGAATGCATTAAACATCTCTGTTTTATCCATGTCCCTATTTGTGAGGTGGCCATCCTCATCCTGTAATGGGCCAATGTTATTTCTTCACTGCCTTTTGCTATTAATGTATTAAAAAAACTCTTTTTTATTGTCCCCCACAGTTTTGGTAGCTCCAACTCCAGTTGAGTTTTGGCCACAAATATTCTCCCTCCAGTGGCGAGCAACATCTCCGTATTCTTCCTATACCACCTGACCTTGCTTCCACTGGGCACACACCTTCCTTTTTAGCCTTATTTCCAAGAGATCACTGTTCAGCCACATCCAGCCTTCTGCCTCGACTGCTTGACTTCCAACATTGGGCAATTTCCTGCTCCTGTACCCTTAGGATGTGATGTTTAAATAGGGACCAGCATTGATGGATCCAGCACCTTCAGAAGTTTTTTCCCGGGGGACCTTACTCACTAGTTCCCTGAGCAGCCTGAAGTCTGCTCTCCTCATGTCCAGAGCTGAGGTTTTGCTGGCACTTTTCCTTCTGTCAACAGATTTTAAACTCGATCCCTTAATAATCACTGTGGCCAAGATGGCTGCCAATCACCACTTTGCTCATGAGATCCTGTGTTGACCAGTAGCAGATCAAGGAGGGCATCTTTCCAAGTTGGCTCCCTTAGGACCTGTTCCATGAAGTTATCATCCACATGTTTTAGCAATCTTCTGGACCTGTTTGTACCAGCTGTGTTATATTCCCAGTTAACAACTGGCAAGTCCCCCATAAGGACAAGGGTGGCTGATTTAGAGGTGTTCCTCAAAGAATAATTCATCGGTGTCATGGTCCTGGCTAGAAGGTCTATAGAAGATTTTCACTATGACATCCTCATTATTTGTTTGCCCCTTGATTCTTACCCAGAGGATCTCAACCATGCTATGGCCAACTGTAAGTTCAACACATTCCAGTCCCTCCATTACATACAGTGCCACACCCCCTCAACCTTACCTGCCCTTCCTATCCCTCCTAAAGAGACTGCAATCATCCATCATGACACACCAGTCTTGAAGTAATTCAGAGCTGTACAATCACAGTCTCCAAGTCTCCAGAAGCCCTTGCTACTTCCACCTCAGAAGTACAGAAATGCAGTCTGTACACATACCTTCAGTAATTGTCTCACATTTCCATGTTATATAAGAAAGATTAGATATATAACATCCTTCCTGTGTTTTTTCTCTGGATTGGTGTCTAGTGCCATTCCTTTTGTCCTCCCAAGCAAACAATTAATTATTTTGCTAACTTTCTTTATCAAAGTTTGCAATTTGTCAACCAAACTTTCAAGGACAAATGACAGTAGCAACAAAAAGCTCAGTATAGGCACTTGCTATTTGTCACTGGAAAATTTATCAGCATAACAAATCGCTTTCACTCCAAATTACAGGCCAAAACCTCACTGTCAGGGATCACCTATTCTAAATAGCACAAATTATCCACACCTCTTCAAAACATTTCTAAAATGCAAGATTAGAGGAAGTAAACATCTGGGAAGATTCTTGCAGCATCAAGAACTGGTTCTCTCAATCAGCGTTTATTAATTTCTTTAAGAAGTCAAAATGGTAGCACCATTAGTAACAGTATTTCAGTTGTGTGCTTTGTCAATGAGAATTGGAAAACTAACGTACAGGTAAATCAAAAAACTCCTCTTCCACTTTTTCAGCCTCTCGAATGCTGAAAACTTACTATCTGAATTGTACAGTTGTTTTCAGAAATATTCATGAAAGGTATATATTCAAAACGAGTTCCAAGACAACCAATTGAAACACCAGTAACTTTAACCAGAAAAATAATTCAAATATTCTTCTGCCTGAATGGTTACCGAGCAAGTTATATTTCTTTAAGAAGTCTATGCAGCAGTGGGGGAAGGTGTTGGAAAATTCTTTTAAATTTAGCACAATAGTATATGATCCCTATGTTAGTGGTTAATGCTTAGTTTTGTAGCATATAGTGCTTAGTACAAATGCCAGAGATTACTGTGGCCTTGTGTTAACTCCCTACATCTGTGACTAATAAGTCTTATGCCAGCTAATGCTTCCTTGTTTACTTACAGCAGTAATTAATATGCACTACCAGATGTCTTAGTTTTGAGAACAGAGAGCGCTGGAGTAAAGAATGATAAGGGAAGTGCATTGTGACCTGACCACATATTTGAGATACTCTTAAGGAGGAAAGATTGATCAGATGATCCAGGAACATAAAAGGGAATTTTGAGGAATGGGATGTTCCCAAACGACTACCAAAGACCCTCAAAAGAACCCTACTCATATACAAATGTTTGTGGAAATAACACGCATATATGCATTGTATTCGGGAAATGTGATGAAAATGTAATAGACATATGATGAATATGTATTAGCTTCAGGAATATAACCTGGTCTGTTAGGTTACTGGGCATGCATACTTTGAGGAGAATTCCCCATGCATCCAGTGATGCTAATAAAGCAATGTTTGTTTCCTAACATAAAAAAAAACTGTTTGGAGTGTTTATTTCCCAGTTTTAGGTGACAATGGTAATCATATTTGAGTGGAAGTAGCTTAGATTCACAATGTTGTTAAATTAATAAGCTCAAACATCAATTTTGCGTACAGAGTTTAAAAAAATACATTTAGTCTCTGCCATTTACACAAGTCTCACAACAAGTCCTTTAGCACAAAACCTCCTAAAATACTGATGATGCTGGCATGCTATACAATTACTTTTCACTTGCATTTGAGCCACATTTCTTCTATCACAATTTACCACAGTATATGCCTGCAGAAGATGAACCACAGTGATCATTTAGCAGTCACAGGATCATAGGATAATTCAGTTAAGAAGGAACCTCAGGAGGCCTTTAGTTGATCCTTGTGCTCAAAGCAGGGTGAGCAAGACCATGTGTCCTGGTTCCAACCAGGTCAGGGTTAATTTTTGCAGTAGTTGTGAGGGGGCATGGTCAGGACCCAGAGGTTATTCTATACTACCTCACATCATTGCTGGGTGCAAAGGGAAAGAGAGTGCCTTCTGGGGAGAAGGGGCTTCTTCCAGTGGAGTAATTGGGGCAGAGGAAATCATCTGCTATTGTAGAGGGGTTTCCATGTGAATAATTTCCTTTCTTGTACCCTTTGTCATTAGTATTGCTGCTGTCACTGTTCCTTTTCTTATCTCATTGCTGTTTCCAGCAAATTGTTCTTATCTCAACCTGGGATCTTTATCTTTTGTGCCTCCAATTCTCCTCTCCAGCCCACCACAGCAGGAGGGGGAGGGGAAAATGGGAGAGAGTGGCACTTGGTTTTGGATAGCCTTGGTGGGGGCACTGAATTGGGAAGTGTAGGGGCACTGAATTGGGAAGTATCACTTCTAAACCATGACACTATGTTATGCAAGGCTTATCCAGCCAGGTCTTAAAAAAATCCTAGAATGAAAAATGCACAGATTTTGTGGGCTTTTCTAATGCTCGACTGTCCTGATATTGAAAAAAGTTTTCCTTATATTTAGTCAGAACCTCCCATTTCAATCTAAGTCCATTGTCTCTCATCCTTGCTCCACAACACTGTGGAAAGTCTGACTCAAGTCTTCCTGATAATCTCATAGGTGTGAGGAAACTGCTCTAAGGTCTGTCTGTCCATTGTGTGTCATCCCATCTGTGTGTCCCTGCCCTCATCATCATCTATATCCACGCTCAAAGACTTGTTTTATCCAGGCTGCACAACCACAATGACCCTCACCTTCTCTGAAATCTCCCCTATCTCTTCCCTCTCCACCTAATCCAACCACCCATAAAGATTTAATTTTGTTTCAGGATTAAAGAGAAGAAAACACTATTGCATCTTTTTACTACTGCCATGTAAATACATAAGCACTGAAAACTTACAGTAATTTCATGACTATAAGGCGCACCCTTTTGAATAAATTTTTCCCCCGAACCCAGAAGTGCGCCTTATAGTCCGGTGCGCCTTATATAATGGACAAAGTTGCAAAATTTGCCAAACCGGAAGTGCGAGTCGCAATGGGGGGGTTGTGCCGCGGGAGTGCCGAGTCGCGAGGGGGGGGCGGGAGCAGGCGGCCACGGTCGGCAGGAGCCGCGTGGGGAGGGAGGGAGCTGCCGCCGGCCCCGGCCCGGGCGGAACAAGAAGCTGGGCAGCGTCACCCTGGGCGCAGGGGCGGGGGGAACGAGAAGCCGGGCGGTGCCGGCCCCCGTCCGGGTGTGGGGGAAATGAGAAGTTGGGTGGCCCCGGCCCGGACACGGGGGGAACGAGAAGTGCGAGCCCGCAACAGTCCTGAGCAGAGCCCGCCCGGCGGCGGCATCAGAACAGCGGCAGCGCAGCCCAGGCGGCCATGGCAAAGCAGCGACAAGCAGCGCGGTCGCGGGGAAGTGGGGAGAAGCAGTGGCGCCGCTGCCGGCCATGGGGAAGCGGCGACAAGCGGCGCAGTCGTGGGGAAGCGGGGAGAAGCGGCACAGCTGCCGCCACGGGAAAGCAGCGAGAAGCGGCGAGAAGCGCTGCCGCCGCCGCAGGAAAGCGGTGAGAAGCGCTGCTGCCGCCGGTCGGGGGGAAGCCGGGACGCAGCGTGGCCGCACGGTGGGACCCGGGAGCCGTGAGCCGTACCAGCCAGCGCCGGGGGCGGGCGGGAGTGCCGGTGCCCGCTGCACGGGGAGGGCGCCTGGGGCTGCGTTTAAAGGTTACACCGATCTTTGAAAAATGTTTGCAAATTGAGCACCTGCCAGTAATTCGTTACTTTGTTGCGCGCCGCGCGGCTCCTCACTGCAAAAAAAAAGTGCGCCTTATAGTCCGGTGCGCCTTATGGTCATGAAATTACTGTAAATTAGCAAGAATATGCCCAAATGCTTACCCCTACCTTATTAAATCACATCTATCTCAGTCATTGCTTTTTAGAGAGAATATTACATACAGCAGTATGCATTACATATTTTAGCATAAATAATTATTTTCTCAGCTGACTGACAGATTATCCTATTCCTTCTGCACAGCTACGGTTTTCAGGCTTCATTTATGCTATATATATTGTGTTAATTGATCTACCTTTAATTTCATGTTCATAAAATTTGATGATTGCAATCAAGACAAGCATTTCATGTTAAAACACTTTTGAGCTGGTTGAGTTCAATACTTGTAATGCTGCCTTTAAATAATTTCTTATGTAGAGCAACTGAAACCATTCCTTTAAAGAATTTAATCTTCATATTTGAAAGTATTTAAAATTATTGTGTCCTTTATGAATTTGAGATTTGTTTTGAAGTATAATTAGTCAATTTTTGAACCTTCAGAAATTTCTTCTGAATCAATGGCTCAAAATAATTTTATATCCAAAACTTAATGACATACTCTAGTACTATTGGAATACAGAAGTTGGGAGAACTAACTACCTATTTAAACTCTGTGTTTTGAAACTAGGAAAAAAATACATTGATATATATGACTGCTAGATTACCTTTAAGGGTTCCATCACTTCCAGATGGAGAGCAGACTGACTGTGGTGACCTCAAGGAAAAAGATGCAGCATTCCTTACTGAAGGATCGCCATCCTAAAGTGACCATGATAAAAAAAAAAATCATGAACACTTGACAAAATAAAGACTGAAATTAGTACATATACTGATAAAATGGACTGAATGAAAAAGCATACAAAAATATTAGAAAAATATTTATTTATTAAAAAAACTTTGTCATTTGGACTGCTATTAGACTACTATATAGGCAAAATTCAAAAAAACAATCAGCCTTAAGAATTTAGAACCAGAACATGCACACAAAAATATATCCATGTATGTCCTCCAGCCATATAAGCACTTTAGGTTGACATTAAGATTTCATTTAGAAGTTTTTTCTTACATATAGTAAAGAGTTGAAAAATAGAAAGATGAACTCTACAATATCAACTGAAAGAAATTAAGTATAAGTAGATTTTTCTCTTTTTTAAACAAATTCAACCTTTTTAAAATTAGCCTATCCTTAAAGTATATTAGAATACCATCTTACTTTTAAAGTTAAGCAAACCAAAACTTTATATTCAAACCCTCCAACAAAAACACATCAGGACTGAACAAAATCTGTAGCACACCCATTGTGGCAACTGAGATAGATGGATGACAACTACACACTCCCTCTGACAATGGCCAAACAGCCAATTTCCACATGCATAGCAGTAGATCAGCCACTGTACATTATGCCTTGTGAAGGCATAGTTCACACTGCTTAAGGATAAAGAAAATAGTTTGATATTTATGAACTGAAAGTGCTTACAAGGCAATGAAAAATTCATAAGAAACCAGATTTCATCAATATCATCAAACGTAGGCATTTACAAAACAATTCTATTCAATTTTTCCCCTCCCACAGCAAAATGAATCTAAAACTCATGATGTGCTATTAATTACACTTATTTTTCTAACTGCAAAAAGACTCGTTGCCAGGTGAGAAAGCCTCATGTGCAAAGAAATCTAATATTCCGATTAAATGCAATAAAAATAACTATGCCTTAAACTTACATGTTTTTTATTGCAAGTCAAAATGAATTAATTTGCTGATGTAACAGTTACTTGTTTATTTAATACACTGAAAGTAAGGAGTTGATTTTTTCAAACAAGAATTATCTTTGAATTATAATAAATCTCAAACCCACCGAAATACTGGGGGGAAAAAAAGCTTAGTAACTTTTATAGATATATTTTTTATTAGAACAGGAGAGGTCTTCTAGCCACAGACTGCAAAGGACAAAGGCAAAGATGCCTTTTATTAAATTAATTAAACTAAATAACTAGGTAGATGACCTTTCAGGTACACACATGCCATTATTCAAAATTTGTCAGCTACTGTAGAAGTCCTCATTGACTGTTTTCTAGATCAGAACTTCATCAAATGGTGAAATGTAAGCACAAACATATATTCTGAGCACATCCTCACATGTACTTACAGCCCAGAAAGACAACTGCAGCCTGGGCTTCATCAAAAGCAGTGTAACCCAGAAGGCCAAGGCAAGCGATTCTGTCCCTCTACTCTGCTCTGGTGAGACCCCACCTGCAGTGCTGCCTCCAGCTCTGGAGTCCCCAGCACAGGAAGGACATGGACCTGCTGAAGCAAGTCCAGAAGAGGCCACCAAGATGATTAGAGGGCAGGAGCACCTCTGCTATGAGGAAACGCTGAGAGAATTAGGGCTCTTCAGCCTGGAGAAGAGAAAGCTCCAGGAAGACCTTAGAGCAGCCTTCCAATATCTGAAGGGAGCCTGCAAACAAAGCCAGAGAGGGACTCTTTATCAGGGAGTAGAGCAATAGGACAAGGAACAAGGGCTTAAAGCTGAAAGAGGGTAGATCTAGATTAGATGTTAGGAAGGAAGTCTTCCCTGTGGGTGGTAGTGAGGCCCTGGCATGAGTTGTCCAGAGAAGCTGTGGCTGCCCCATCCCTGGAAGTGTTCAAGGCCAGGTTGGATAGGGCTTGGAGCAACCTGGTCTAGTGCAAGGTGTCCCTGTCCATGGTAGGGGGCTAGAACTAGATGGTATTTAAGGTCCCTTCTAACCCAAGCCATTCTGCGTTTCTCAGGTTTCTCAAAAAACGGTCCTTTAAGTGAGTATATGCACAGTGATCCTTCAATTATATGCTTATTGATTTAATAGAATCAAATATTGCAAATACACGTTATCCTGCAGACATTCATAACTTTTAAAGAACAAATCCTAAAGTTAAGAAAAAAGATAAACAAAGTTTTATATTTTATGATTTAATCATCCTTGATCATAACTATATCTGCCAATGGCAACACTGCTTTTAAAAAAGGTGCAACATTATGATTAACTTGATTGTTCATATATAAACGCAAAACTTGAATTACTTCAACTTCTTCAAACTGTTTTCTGGAGGATGGTTACTAAAATCAGTTTTTAAAGATATACTGATTTACCAAAATATGAGTATTGGTCTAGTACTGATACTCAACTGTGACGGACAAAAGACTCTCTAACAATTTAAAGTTAGAAAGGGTATGTTTATTCAGCGCTGGGCAGCAGCATGGGGTAGCCCCCTAATACGCACTGCAAAATTACAGGTGGTCACAGAGTCTATTTATTGACAAAAGGTTTAAACAAATACATATTCATAATACCAGCCCCTCCCATCCCCTGCTTCTTATGGTAATTAGCTTGAATGGCTATTAAGCATGCGTGGTTGACTTCTTGAATTAAGTCTGGGGTCGTTTTTGTGGGGAGGGGTTTTAAAAGGAGGAAGTAAGGCGAGTCTTCCTCGCCCTGAACTTTCGACCCTTTTCTATTAATGACAATACAAATGATTTCTGGGGATATTCCAATTTTTCAAAGAATGGGTTTCTGGTTGTGATTGTTTGTGCTTCTTCAGGCTTGCTTACCAGTTTTGACTTTTCCCATTGTAAGCACAGCAGAGTAAACATGAGATGACAGACGAACAATCAATTATTTAACTAAAATCTTAATTTTTCTAAGATTAGTGTTTCAATACCTACTTTTTACCCTTGGTCTTTTTCCCATTAAACTGAAAAATGATGGTAGGGTTTATGTTTTCATATTCGGTCAAGTTTTTTTCATAATTTTTTTAAGGTTGGAAAACATCTTTAAGATCATCAAGTCCAACCAATAAGAAAGCACCACCATTATGCTGACCATTAAACCATGTCCCCAAGTGCCACATCCACACATTATTTGAACACTTCCAAAGATGGTGACTCAACCATTGCCCGGAGCAGCCTGTTCCAATGCTTGACTACCGTTTCCATTAAGAAATTTTCCCAAATATCAGTCTAAACCTCCCCTAGCAAACCTTGAGGCCATTTCCTCTTGCCCTGTCTCCTGTTCCCCAGAGGAACCCAACCCCCACCTGGCTCCACCCTTCTTTCAGGGAGTTGTACAGAGTGAGAAGGTCCTCCCTGAGCCTGCTTTTCTCCAGGTTGAGCCCCCTGACAGCACTAAGCCACTCCTGGTGCTCCAGACCCCTCCCCAGCTCCATTGCCCTCCTCTGGACTTGCTCAAGCACCTCAATGTCTTTCCTGCAGTGAGGGGCCCAAACGGGACACAGCACTCGAGGTGTGGCCTCACCAGTGCCGAGTACAGAGGGACAATCACTTCCCTGGTCCTGCTGGTCACACCATTTCTGATCCAAGCCACGATGCCATTGGCCTTTTTGCCCACCTAGGCACACACACTGGCTCATGTTCAGCTGCTGTCGTTCAGCACCCCCAGGTCCTTTTCCTTGTGGGTAGCTTTCCAGCCACTCTGCCCCAGCCTGGAGCTGCATGGGGTTGTTGTGACCCAAGGGCAGGACCTGGCCCTTGTCCTTGTTGAACCTCATACAGTTGGCCTTGTTCCATTGCTCCAGTCCATCCAGATCCCTCTGCAGAGCCTTCCTGCCCTCCAGTAGATCAACACTTCCAACCCAACTTGGTGCCCTCTGCAAACTTACTGAGGGGGCACTTGATCCCTTTCTCCAGGTCATCAATAAAGATATTAAAAAGGGCTGGCCCCAATACTGAGCTTTGGGGAACTCCATGGATGACTGGTTGCCAATTGGATGCAGCTCCATTCCCCACCACTCTTTGGGCCTGGCCATCCAGACAGTTCCTAGCCCAGTGAAGACAGCACCTGTCCAACCCATGGGCTGCCAGCTTTTCCAGGACAGTGCTGTGGGAGACAGCATCAAAGGCTTTACTGAAGTCCAGGTAGTCACACACACAGTCTTTCCCTCACACACTAGGTGGGTCACCATGTCATGAAAGGAGACCAGGTTGACAAGCAGGACCTGCCTTTCCTAAACCCCTGCTGGCTGGGCCTGATGCCCTGGTTGTCCTGCACATGCCATGTGATTGCACCCAAAATGATCCATAACCTTCCCAGGTACTGAGGTCAGGCTGACAGGCCTGTAGATCCCCAGATCCTCCTTCCGGCCCTTCTTGTTTATGGCTGTCACATTGGCACCTCCAGTCACCTGGGACCTCCTCAGTTGGCCAGGACTGCTGGTAAATGATGGACGATGGCTTGGTGACCTCTTCTTCCAGCTCCCTCAGTACGCTTGGCTGAATCCCATCCAACCCCATAGACATGAGTGGGTCTAAGTAGCGTAGAAAGCCTTTTCCTCATCCTTTGTCACTATGTTTACTTCCACTTCATGTACAGGTGGAGACTCTCCTCGTCCCTCCTTTTGTTGCTGATGTATTTGTGGAACCACTTTTTGTTGTCTTTTACAGCAGTAGCCAGATGAAGTCCTAGCTGGGCTTTGGCCCTTCGAATTTTCTCCCTGCATGACCTCACAACATCCTTGTCCTCCTGAGCTGTCTGCCTCTTTTTCCAGAGGTGATGCACTCTCTTGTTCTCCCTGAGTTCCATTCAAAGTTCTCTGTTCAGCCAGGTCCGTCTTACCTGCCGGCTTGTCTTTCAACACATGGGGACAGCCTGCTCCTGCTCCTTTCAGGTTTTTTCTTAAAGCACATCCAAGTTTCCTGTAGCCCTTTGTCCTTCAGGACTGCCTGACATCTGATAAGTTGATGTCCCCCACGAGAACAAGGGTCAGCGATCGCGAGACTTCTCACAGTTACTCATAGAACATTTTGTCTGCTTCTTCATCCTGGCTGGGTGGTCTATAAGAGACTCCCATCAGGAGATCTGCCCTGTTGGTCTTCCCCTTGATTCTTACCCATAAACACTCAACCCTATTGGTACCATCATCAAGCTCCAGTCAATCAAAACACTCCCTAACATACGAGAGGTATCTAAAGTCTCTCCTTCCTTGCCAATCCCTTATAAAGAGTTTTTTGCCATCCATTGCAGCATTTCAGTCATACAAGTCATCCCACCATGTCTCCATGATTGCAACTATGTCATAGTTTCCCTGCTGCACCATGGCTTCCAGTTCTTCCTGTTTGTTGCCCATGCTGCACGCATTGGTGTAGATGCACTTCAGTTGCATTTGCTGATGATACAAAACTGGGGGGAGTGGTTGATAAACCTGAAGGCCGTGCTGCCATTTAGGGGTACCTTGATAGGCTGGAGAACTGGGTGGAGAGAAGCCTAATGAGGTTCAACAAGGGCAAGTGTAGGGTCCTGCACCTGGGGAGGAATAACCCCATGTACCAGCACAGGTTGGGGGTGACCTACTAGAGACGTAGTAGTTGGGGGATATATATTCATTTAATGCCAAGAACAGCTTCTTATTTTGAAGAATTTGCATTGCTGAAGTAAAGACTGAGAAAAATACCTGATGAGATTGTGTATTATAACAGATTCCTTCATTACAAAACTCTCTTAAGATATTACTTCTTAGCTAATATTTTTCATCAGCATAATTCTTTCATCTAAAAAGAGAAGACTAATAAAACTAATAGCTCTCTTAGAGTTCCAGTGTACTAATCCCTGTAAGGAATGTAGGTAGCCTGGTTTTATCAATACACTTGTTGAATACAAGTTTTTTGCTTCCACAAGCTAATTTTGGACGACAAGAGTTGCCCCTAGTTTTCATAAGGTAAATTAAATACATCTTTAAAAAAAAAGTCAAAAAAAGGCCTGCTTGTCACCAGGCTTTGATCAAGTTTTGTAACTGTTGTAGGCATCACTAAGACCACACAGTTCAAAGAACTAAAATCAAAAAATAAAAATGAAACTTCATGTGCTGTCTTCTTAGGAGGGGTTAAGAGACTGCGTGCCAAACTTGTAAAGAAGAGTCACAACATGCTTCATCCACAGGATGAGATGCTCATTAAGAAAGTGAAGAAGTTGAAAATACCATGGACGAAAGTTGCTGATTTTTTTCATTTATATTCAATACTTTAGCAATAATTTCTCCCACATGAACTAAAGTCACTGGGAAAACATATAAACAAACCAGGCCATAAAAGCACATAACAGGCCTGTAAGAAAAAATATTAAAAGGAATTTTTGCCTTTGACAACACTACTATATTACTGAATAGGTTATGCAATTGTCTCATCTAACTGACAGGGGAATCTTCAGAAAGATACGTTAACTATAAACCTATTTAGAATCTAGTATTGTTTACATCAATATATTGATACGATAATTGCAGAGAGACTCTACCATCTCTTTATAATACTCACGAGTAAGATTTTTTACTTTTCATACTTTCATCAATGTTACAAACTGTTCCAAAGGAGAGATCTAGAAAAAGCTTAAAACTTGCACATTAAAGTTGCACAGTTGAGTGCACACATCTGAAATCAAAATAAATTTTCCGTGATTTTATTAATCAACAGCATCCTCATAAAATATCTGACTTTTAAGGCAGCTAAACACATACTTGTTTTATCATAGCAAATATTTGTTTTATCATTATAAACTGATCTAGGTAACATACATCACTACTTATCCTGTGCACCATCTGTAGATAGTCTTCATTTGAGCCATGTCTAGAATTATCAGCATGATGATTAGCTGAATTTCCAGACAACTGACTTGAAACTTTATTTTCATGGAGATTCCTCATCCCAACTGTGACAATGGAACTGGATACTGAAGCTGAAATACAGAAAAATAAAAATAACTATACCAATATATTCACACAATTATTAACTCTCAAAAATCTCATAGAAAAGGCCATAATATTAATGAGTTGTATGCAAGAGGTCTAGGATTGGAACAAGAATCCAAACTTTCTTCACTGAATCCTTTTTCCACAAATACCTTGAATAAAATTAGTATCTAAGTTTTGAATTTTCAAGAGACTTAAACCTAAATTCCATGTACAGATTAGCCAAGCTTCACTCCACATCTATCCTAATTACAGTCAACATCATACTCATAGGTTATAGAAAATTTTATTTTCTTCTATATAATATGCATTCACTACCTTTATTAACTTCCAAGGTATTCATGAGACATATAACATTACATACAGAACAGCTATATAAGTTCTAAGCACACTGCTAAACTTTAGGAACAGATGATTTAAAAGAATGTAACAAATTCTACTTCCAAGAAAGGATAATGCCTAGATACTTAACAGTGTTCATGTTGTTCAAGATTGTTTTTAGAAAAGGGAAGAACAAAGAAATCCATTAATTCTAAAGGTCATCGTTGCCAGTTACTGCATACCTTGAGTATAATTCCAGTCAACTTAGCCTAGCCTACACTGGAAAGGTTTGGTAAGGTTAAATAAGCTGACAGAAAAATTTACATTACACTGGCAAAAATTATGTTTTCAGCAATACAGACAAACAATTGCCATAGCTAACAAATAAAAAGTTTTAGAGTTTTTTTTTATTTTTCTATTGTCATGTATATGTGACAACTATGCAAAATCAGTGTACATAGAGGAGAAGCATTAACGCCAAGGTCACTGGTTCAATCCCTACATGGGCCCTTCACTTAAGAGTTGGAATCAATGATCCTTCTGGGATTTTTTGAAATAAAATAAATACTACCACTGTACAGTCAGGAAAGTAAAGTTTAAGCATACCCCAAAAATTCCCTACCAACTCCAAGATTTGTATTAAGCATGTGACTCCTTCAAAGAAATTAGAGAGCTGTGAAACACACACATGAAGATAAAACTGACATGAGATAGGAGAATAAAATAAATGTTTTATAAAAGAATTACCTTGCTGCATCTGAGGATGTGGTGTATAACTTGGAGGATGTGAATATGGCATGTATCCTGCAGGACTTTGAGGAGCATATGGACTAGGCACTGGACTGTTCTGTTGTGCCAAAAATCTGTTACCAGAGCTTGTTTGTGATGGTACAAACCGGCTAAAAAATAAAATTAAAAAGTTTGAAAAAGGTTGAAGAGTAAATTTATACAAATTTCTTATTTCTTTTAGAAGACTGAGAGAGTTGGGGGTGTTTAGTCTGGAGAAAAGGAGGCTCAGGGGCCACTTTATTGTTGAAAGGCGGTAACAAACAACAGGACAAGAGGAAATGGTCACAAGTTATTCCAGGGGAGGTTTAGATTATGTATCAGGAAAAATTTCTTTACCAAAAGGTTTGTCAAGCACTGGTACAGGCTGCCCAGGGAAGTGATTAAGTCACCAACCTGGAGGTATTTAAAATGTGTGTACATGTGTCACTTAGGGACACGGTTTAGTAGTGGACCTGACAGTGTTAGGTTAACAGTTGGACTTGATGATCCTAGAGGTCTTTTCCACCTAAATGATTCTATAGATACATGCTATTTGCTGACACTCAAGTTTGAAAAATAACCAGAAAGTTTATGAGAAAGCTGATGGAAGACTGGTCAAATTACTGGGCCTATCCTCCTCTGAACAGCCTTTTGTATAACTGTTACAGCAGTATTCCATGTTTTTACAAGCCTTCTTTCCCACCCTTCTGTCACATTGGTAATGTTATACATGCTGGAACACATAGCCTCTTCTCTCTTGTCCTCCTGCCACAGGTAGAGAATAGCTGCAGGGGTGTCAGGAGGCAGGGGTATTATTTTAGCAGGAAAGAAAGTTTGCCAAAATTATGTGAGGGAGGGACAGCAGGGAATCCTGACTAATCAGAATACAAAGATTACTCATTAGCAAAAAGATGTTGCTTTGTCAGCTGAAGAAACTCACCCTGCTGTCAGACAAATGCAAAATATATCCTGACACTGATCACCTTCCATTCACATACTTGGAACAAGAATTGACTGTCACTGTAGACAGAATTTGCAGTTTCCTGCCCATCCCACCCCATTTAAAAGAGAATGTTACCTGGAAGGGCTATGTGAGATAGTGGTTTGTTGATAATTAGAAGATGCAGGACTACCTCTCATGGAATTCTGAGAAATATTAAACTGCGACATCATCATCCCTATTAAGAAGATAGCAGCATTACTTTACATGCATTTCCTTTTTAATCAATTAAGAAATTAATATATACAAAGAGATTATAAACTTTACAAACATTGACATCTTATACCTACAACTGTTAGAAAACATTTTTAAAATATTGATTTCATGTAAGATGTCCATTTTACACCATGACATAAAAAGAATGTTCCCTAAAGGAGTATTAATTCAATAATAAATATCAACAGCACTTCCCTCCTCTGTTCCCTAGCCAAAAACCTGCTAGCAATAGTAACATTTTATAACAGGTCATATACTCCACACCCCAGACTTGTGTGTGGAGTACTCAATGTGCCAATAAAATTTGGAAACTTCACAAGTCAGAAGAACACAGAAAACTTATCTCCCATTTTTAGATCAAGTACAACAAACAATCATCTCAGGTTGAGTGGTGCAAGATATTCTCCCTGCTCCCCCAATGCCATAGTGGTTCCTTTCTACCCAGGGACAACAGCTTTCTATTCCACCTCCACCACACTTAAAAGGAATGTTATCAAAGAAGGTGCTGAAATATTTTCAGTTGCAAAGAACCATCAGTATCCCATCTGTAGTTGCCAACAGCCTGTAGATTCCCACAGTCATGCTTTGAAAATTCAGTTGTACTAGGTGGCAAGCCACAACTACCAATGGGCCTGGAATTAACTTGCATCTTTATTAGGGAGAATTTAAATGAATCTTTTTTGTTTTCTCTCTTCCATACAGATATAAAGAATTTCTAACCACCACATAACACTGGAAGTTGAAATGGTACAGGTACACAAGAACTTATATGACTTTAAACCAGGTGATTTTAATGATAGAATTGAATGTCTTGCAGCTAAAACAGCATCAGAATTCACATACACACAGCAGCTTGGGAAGCCACAGGAAGTGATCCAAAGCCACGGGTAAAAGCACATCAGCAATGCAAATATTTAAACCTAGGTTTAGACAGATGGCTGACTAATCCAGAGTGTTTGGGTGTCATCAATCTTTGCATTACTATCACTGATTTCAATTACTGCAATATTCACACAAGCAAAGCTAGTTTCAGAAATCCTCCCTGTCATCCTCTTTTCTCTTCCCCTCTCCCCAACAAAGAAGTGATGGAATAATCCCCCAGGAATTAAGCCATTACTACCTCCTGGTAGGTATGAAGTGCTGCATTCCAAGTATATTAGCCCAGACAAACTAGCCCAGAGCAGGAGTGAAATTCTCATATTGTGCTGAAAAATAAATAAATAAAAAAAATAAGAGACCTCCATACTTTAGTACAGAGGACATTTCATTGCCCAGAGTAACAGAAGTGGACTCCTCAACTCCTGCAAAATTTGATTAAATGAACACTGGTTGCCTTGCACGGAGGCAAGTGAGGAGGAAACTCCAGAGGTGTTGGAGGTATGCTCACTGCCCACACACCTCTCACAGCCACTTTCACCACAGCTAGGTAGTAGTTAGTCAAACTACTAACCTTTAACATTCGTGTACAGAAAGTTGACAGAATGTGTCAGTATGAGTATGAACTATGCAGAAGTTTCATTTTATGCTTAAAACAGACTGCGCTTTTAAAATACTTGAAAAATATATCTCTTTTATCCTCCGTAAATTTAAAATATGCTTTTGGTTTAAAAAAGTATGACAGAAAATATAAAAAGTAATACATTTTAATGCCATTTTAAAAACCCTAAAACTTATTTTGTGACAGGCAGTTCTCATCTCTTTATTTCTGTTAGGGGAGACAATCTAGATAACTTCAAAAAAACCAACCAAACAAAACACCCAAATTCCCCAGTGCCCATCCCTCACCCCTTGCCCCACTAAAACCCCTCAAACAACAACAACAAACAACCAAACAAAAAAAACCCCACCACAGCAGTGCCTCTAAAGTTTTCAGACAGGTAACAAGTCTGTCTAGTAATGATGTAATGAGAAATGAGTAAAAATAAGTCCAAACATTTAGTCTAAAAAGGAGTTGAAATTAGTCTGTGGTCATTAACACTAAAATAACTTCTTGTATATTTTTTACATTGTTGTTCATATCACTAAGTATCAGATTTATGGCTTCACTGTGCATTTCCATACCTTAAGATACTTAAGAATTTATTTTAAATGCAACTTTAATTTTGATTGTTGGTAATGCTCAGTTTTGAGAAAACATCATCCTAGTAATAACATTCACACAATCACGGGATATGGGTCAGGTTGGAAAGGACCACAGTGGGTCATCTGGTCCCACCTCCCTGTTCCAGCAGAGTCATCCCAGAGCACATGGCACAGGGTTGTGTCCAGATGGGTCTGGAATATCTCCAGCGAGGAAGACTCCACACCCTCTCTGGGCAATCTGTTCCAGTGCTCAGTCACTGCACGGAAAATAAGTTCTTCCTCATGTCCAGGTGGAACCTCCTGGTCATCAATTCCTGCCCATTCCTCTTGTCCCATTGGTGGGCCCCACTGAGCTGAGCCTAGTCCATTATCTGACCCCTCCCTGCAGACACTGACAGACATGGATGAGGTCCCCTCTAAGCTGTCTCCTCTCAAGGTTGAACAGCCCCAGCTCCCTCAGCCTTTCCTCATAAGAGAGGTGCTCCAGTCCCTTAATCATCCTCACAGCCTCTGCTGGACCCACTCCAGGAGCTCCACGTCTCTCCTGCCCTGAGGAGCTCAGAACTGGACACAGCATTGCAGATGAGGAGAGGGGCAGGATCACCTCTCTGACCTGCTGCCATTGATCTTCCTTAATGCATCCCAGGATTCTGTTGGCCTTCTTCATCACAAGGGCACACACTTGTCCACCAGGAGCCCCAGGTCACCCCAGCCTGTACTGGTGCCTGGGGTTGTTCTTCCCCAGGTGCAGGACCCTGCATTTGCTTTTGTTGAATTTCAGACAGTTCTTCTCTCCCAACTCTCCAAGTTGTTGCAGTCCTTCTGAAGGGTTGCACAGCACTTGGGGGTATTGGCCAGCTTTGTATCCTTAACATATACTCCCAGTGTTGAATGCAAATTTTTTGGCTCAGAAAAAAGGGATATGCTTAAATCCATTTTAGCATTCCTACTGTCAAAGAATATAAAAACACGGTTCAAGATCACAGACAAAGCCTTGTATGATTAAACTGCATTAAAGCATCATGCACGCTTAAGCAAAGATTGCTCACCAACAGGCAATTTTTCAGTTAAATATACAGTCTTACTGAAAGTATATGTCTACAAAGTTTTTCCCTTCTACAGGCACATGTGCATTTTAATTCTATAGATGAAAAAAAAAAAACAAAGCAACTGATTCTTAGAAAAAGATGCATAAGATTTTAATTCTCAAAAATGCACAAGTAATTAAAGTGAGTTTTAAGTCCTTTCTGCATCATAAGCTATGCTATGAAGACCAACCTATTGCAATATGGTATTTTAGATGATCTTCTAACAGATATCTGCTGAAAGACAAAGCCAGTGTTGAGAAGAAAAAAAATATTATGAAAAGTGAAATTAAATAATAGCCTAATTCAAAATAATTATGATAGCACCCAGAACTTTCTCTCTCATGTTGCCCTTGTACTGATGCTGCACAGTGATGTGATGCAGTCTGTGGAACCTAGTAATAGAAAACAGTCTGAAAAAGCTAATTTAAAAATTACTCTGTATGAACCTTGTTTCAACAGTGGGGCTATTATCAAAAGACATGGAACAAAGGTGTGAACACTGCTGCTACTTTACCTGAAACAAAATATGCCAGCAATTTCGGGGGGGGGTGCACCCAGGATACAAAACAAGTATTCAGATAATACATCTTTCTTGCACTACTTGTTAATCATAACTAAAAACAATTCTTGCTCTAAACTTAGTCTTGAGCTACAAATCAATATGACTCTGGAAAAAACATCAGCACAGAATTCTGTTGGTGCTTTTCCTTATATTCACATGCATTCAACACATAATATTTAGGTTTCTGAACCAAGAATTTTATTCCACATTTAATGTACAGTAATTTCACGTTTACAAGCCACACCTGATTATAAGCCGCACGTCCATGTTGAGGTCTTTGTCCATATATAAGCCGCACCAGATTATAAGCCGCATTTTCGTTTGCAGGGAGAACCCGCGTGCAACAAAGTAACGAATTAGTAAGGGAATCACGGCATCGCTCGCCCTGGTCCGGCGCTGCCCCGTCGTGCCGGTGGGAGCCCGCTCGCACCTGCGGCAGCAGCGGGAGGCATGGAGCCTTGCCTTCACCTGCAATGGCAGTGGGAGGGGGAGGTACGGAGCCCGCCCTCACCCGTGGCGGCGGTGGGAGGGAGGCATGGAGCCCACACCTTTCCCCCCGGACTGCAGGGCCAGCAGCACGGAGCCCCCGCCTTCCCGCCGGGCTGCAGGGCCAGAGCATGGAGCCCCCCGCCTCCCTCCCGGGCCACAGGGTCAGCGGGAGTCCGCCTCCCCCCCCGCGTTGCCGGCATGGAGCCCGCCTCCACACGCCGCGCAAGAGAGTAACCAATTTGTAACAATTGCGCAATCCCGGGTTTTACTGGCAGGTGCTCAGCTCGGCACCCTGGTTCGCACTTCCAGGATGGGAAATTTCAGAACTTTGTTCATATATTGGCCACTCCTGAGTGTAAGTCGCATTTCCAGGTTGGGAGCAAAATTTTAGTCAAAATGGTGCGGTTTATAATCGTGAAATTACTGTAGTTCTTTAGCCAGGTGGTCTTTCTGCTCTTGCATTAGAAAAGAAGGCTAGAAGAAATTAATTTGAGTTCAGTTTGTCCATACTAATGCTGGAACTGACACTCAAGGGATCATGGTGCAGAGGGTCCACCCCAGGCAGAGTAAATACACACGGGGTCCCAGTGCCTTCCTCCCTTCTCAGTTCTGGGCATTACAAATAGAATAATTGCACGATTACAAGTCGCACCAATTATAAGCCACACTTCCGGGGTGTCAGCAACGCTTCGTTTTTCCTCCATAAATAAGCCACACCAGATTGTAAGCTGCACTTTCGTTCACAGCGAGGATCCGTGTGCAACTTTCACAAAGTTGCCAAATAGTAACAGAATTGCGGGATCACGGGGTTTACTGGCTCGGCCCTGTCCGGGGCGGCTGCCAGGGAGTGGCCCCAGCCCCGCTCGCCACTGCTGCCAGGAGGCAGGGGAGCGGCGTGCCCAGCCGCTGTTGCCAGGAAGAAGGAGAGAGATATCCCTGGTCAGTGCCCCCGGGAAGAGGGAGAAGAGCGTGCCCAGCCAGCACCGCCGGGTAAAGGGAGAACGGCATGCCCAGCCGGTGCCGCCACCGCGTCCCCCAGGGCCGGGCAGCGCCGCTGCTGCGCCGTTGCTGCCCCGCCGCCCGGGGCCGGGGGGGCTCCGGCTCAGCTCGGGGCTGCTGCTGGCTCGGACTTCCGGGTTGGGAAATTTCCAAAATTTGTTCATATATAAGCTGCTCCTAAATGTAAGCGGCACTTCCGGTTTGGGAGTAAAATTTTAGTCAAAATGGGGCGGCATATAATTGTGAAATTACTGTACTGGATCACATTATCCAGCACTGACTTTATCATATGCTGGACTAAACAGAAGGCAAAAGGACAATATTCAGAAAGAAGACAGTAAGGAAGACAGAAGAGATTAATTTGAAATACTAGAAAAGAACCTAAATTTCATTCTCATGGCTGGCAAAATGCATTACATAAGATCTCTACCAAACTCTCAAGTGATCTACAAATTATGACTTCACAGAGATCACAAAATACGTTCAGGAAGCAGAAGAAAGCTGATCCTTTGCTACCAGAACACATCAGTATACTCTCCTTTGGCCTTGGAGATGTGAATGGGATGTACTAACAGCTAACATGGCAGCCACAATTTGCCAGCATCTAGCTTAAAGATCCTCCTATATCCAGGTAAGAGTATGGCCCTTTTCCATAGAAAATAAAGCCACACTTCACCTAGTTTTTCCAAACATTCATTATAGGGTCTTCTTCCCCTCAAAATACTGCCTCTCCTTTGCACGGGAAAAGAATTACAGTAATTTCACGATTATAAGCCGCACCTGATTATAAGCCGCACGTTACAATACAGAGTGTGATAAAAGGTATCTATTCTATCACTATATGTTGAGAGTGGGGGCAGTGATCCTTATCTCCGTGGGAGATATTCTGCTAATGGGCCATCCATTGAAACTCGGCGGGGCATTGTTCTTTATCTTTTCACAACCCATCCTCCCTCCAGGGAGGTATCTTCTGCTAATGGCCCATTGAGTCCCACTGTGTGACTGATAAAATTACTGCATCCCATTAAAAGTTGCTCCAGCCAGGGGGAAGAGCCCAACATTTGTTACCAAGATAAAACAGAGGTTTTGGGACACTAAGGGAGCCCCTTTCTCCACTGGACTCCAGAGGAAAACCAGATTTCTCCACATCACCACTTGACCTCCAGAGGGAAACTGCACCTTCTACAGGACCACTGCTTCAACTGAATCACATCTGTCACTGCAAGAGGACTGCAACCACCATTTAATCGGACTGCTACCAACACCCTGCCTGACAGGGTGTTCAGGTTGTACTCTGACTTTGTCAGGGTTTGGGGTTTGTTTCTTTGTAGTACTGTATTTCTATTTTAATTTCCCTAGTAAAGAACTGTTATTCCCAATTCCCATATCTTTGCCTGAAAGCCCCTTGATTTCAAAATTATAATAATTTGGAGGGAGGGGGTTTACATTCTCCATTTCAAAGAGAAGCTCCTGCCTTTCTCAGCAGACACCTGTCCTCCAAACTAAAAGAGTAACTTTTTGTTCTTTGTCCATATATAAGCCGCACCTGATTATAAGCCGCACTTCTGGGTTTGGACCAAAATTTTAGTCAAAATGGTGTGGCTTATAATTGTGAAATTACTGTATTTTACTATACAAAACTGGTGGGAAAATGTGTGTTATCAACATTATTCTCATACTAGATCAAAAAATCACACCACTCTACCAGCTATTAAGAAAAAAATGCACTCTATTCAAACCAAAACCACAACAAGTATATGTTCTTTGTGGAACCACTATGCAAAAACTGTCAGGACAGTCACAACTCTGCCAGTAGCTGGAAAAATTACAGTAATTTCACGACTATAAGGCACACCGGATTATACGGCGTATTTTCGGGTGTTGGCAAATTTCCAAACTTTGTATATATATATAAGGTGCACTGGAGTATAAGGTGCACTTTTTTTTTTTGCAGTGAGGATTTGCACGCAACAAAGTAACGAATTAGTAACAGAATCACGCGATCGCGGGGTTTACTGGTAGGTGCTCAATTTGCAAACATTTTTCACAGATTGGCGTAGCCTCTAAACGCAGCCCCAGGCACCCTCCCCGTGCCGCGGGCCCCGGCACTCCTGCCCGCCCCCGGCACTGGTTGGCGCGGCTCTCACGGCTGGCGCGGCTGGCGCAGTTGGCGCGCCTCGCGGCTCAGGGCTCCCATGGCGCTGCTGTGCCTCACGGCTCGGGGTTCCCGTGCCTCGCGGAGACTCTATTCATAGTTTAAATTTCAGGATATATGTATCAATGACCTACTAAATATTTAGCACTGCCTTTCACATTTTCATTCCTGGAAATTTCTGCATTCTTTCAAGGAAAATTATGTGTTCTGTCCTTAGTAAGTTCTTTTCAAATGTTGTATTGTTTTTTATTCACTAGATTAGGTGAATGAACTTAATAATCAAATTTTATTATTTTCCCCCTCCAAAAACACCCTAACACTTTCTATTCCCTGCGGACTCCAGTAACACTTCTATTTAGATCTCTACAATGCTAGTGAAGCTTTATCCTCACATTGTGAAAACTCCGAAAATTCCCCTACTCATTCATAGTTTAGTATTTAAAGTCTCCATATCTACAAGTAGAATCTGTCCGATTAATCCTCTGCTTGGTCTCTCCCCTTCTCCATCTTTGCTATCTAGCAGTATATCTCACTAAACCTCAGAAAAGAATTAGCTATCAAAACACTAAAATCTGTAGGGCATCACAAATTGCTGAGAAGAGGAGATGGTACATATGGTTCATTCAACCTTATTCTTTACCTCAGAACTATTAAAAACTACCACTACAGTGATATACTGTAATTGTATAGATTTTCAATATAGAACAAAGCATCTGTTCCCAACTTCAATTTACTAAGACAAATAAATAAACCTACCTAAAAAGAAATTAAGATAAAATTACTTTTAAATAAAACCCAATCACTCATCCTAGAAATTAAACTTTGTAGAGAAGTTCAACACAATTTTTTACAAAAACACTTAGTAGAGTGTATTTCTGTGCTTATTCTAATACAATCACTCTTAGAAGAGATCACGACACATAGCTTTTTATCATTAGCAAATACAAGATAAGGCATAAATATCATAGTTGTGCTCCCTACATATTTGTGGTTATTATCAGCCCCCTAAACTTACAGAACAACATAAAACTCAATCAATAATCAAAAATCCTTACCGCTTTGCACCCCATATCTGTTTTGCATGCTTTTCTCCCTGAAAACATTAGGATTCCTTGCCAGGACAGCCTGCAGCAAGACTGGTATATCTCCCTCTGGATCATCACTGCCAAGGTTATCTTTCAATTCTCTGGAATTTTGGAAATAAGCAAATAAAGAGGAAAATGCATCTTCAAATTATAAGAAAGCATGAGTCAAGTAAAAAAACCCAAACAACCAAAACCAAACCAAACAACAGCATTTTACTGTTAAAATGCAGGAAAAAAGCCCACCAAATCTGTACTGCACCACTGTTCTCTAAATCTACTTTTTTTCCCCTCATGCTAAAGGAATGGCAGAAAAGGTATTCCTACTAGTCTTCAAATTTATTTTCTGTTCATAAGCACTTACATATACATGGCTATCAGTTTCACGCTATTATAATGTTTCCTATGTCAATTTCTGTATTGTCATCTTCTCCATAAAAGAATGCTTTGACATAACATCCAGAAAGTACTATTGTAGAAGTGAAAATAAGATATGCATAAATGCATAACATTCACATTGCAGCCCAACACTGATTTTTTTTTTTTTATTTTAGAAAGGGAAATTGGCATATCTTAAACATCACAGGATTCCCTTTGAACCTTCAAAAATTTTCTGTAAGTTTATCCATATTTTCACTTTTTCTTTTCATTGATGACTTTGAAGAGCTACTTTCAATTGATCAAAATAATAGATTGGAACATGTAGGAAAAAAGACAGGGCTGTCCACATAAGACAATTCAAAGAACACCAGTGAAAAATGAAAAAAAAAAACTTGTTAGTTCAATTCTAAATATTTTAAGTTCAATATCTAATCAGAACTGACATAGATCTTGCATGGGTGTCTCAAAAAAGTATCTTTTTGTGCAATACTGGGTATAAAATCTTTCAGTGTACATAACTAATCAAAGTGGAACACAAATTAATTTTGCACAATCAATACCACAAAGTTTGCACTCCTAACTAGCAAGAATGGAACAAGTAGCATATCAATTTAAAAAAAAATTAGTTATGCATAACGGCTGTCAATTACTAGCATTCTAATGGAAACGATTCTTATACAGCAGTAATCTGCTAAGATAGCCTAATTAAAAACCAGCACATTCTAATTTTCAGATACTAACACCCTTCTCAATTCAGTTCAGTTTAATTTAAAGTAATAAGGCTGGTGATCCGATATAGTTGAAGTTCAAATACATACATGTGATCTGTTGACACCTGATTGAGACTGTGGATGAGCTGTGAAACCAAGTTTTCATCCCTGCAAGCCAGAAGGCAGTTCACCTCTTCAGCTATCCGTCCATTGAAAAGCAGGCTTTTTGTTGTGGTAGCAGGTAAAGGTGATGGAAGAGGCAGCTGGTTCAAAACTGTTATCAGAAAACAGAAACAAGTTCAGAATCATTTCATGAAACAAGAGCATACAAAGATGGACACCTTTTTACTCCCTCATGTGATTAAGAAAGAAAATCTGACAAGTACATTACTTGCATTAATTACCTTGAACATGCCTTGAAACTTGGAAAAATTAGCAAGATCAGCAAAACATTTATTAAAACAGTATAAATTCAGCTAGTTAATTGAGCCTTCTCTACTGCCTCTACTCAGCAAGTCCTCCATGGTTTCAGGGCAACAGGACTTGTCAATTCCAGTAACTTCTTTTCACACAGAGAGAAATAAGGTGAAGCAGTGACATGCCTTTCTCTTTCATGCACTCCTGACTTACTGAACATCAGAGAAATATGACAGAGGAAGAAGTAAACACACCTAACACAAGGGTTAATCCCACCAAAGGTAATTCAGTGTTTTAAGAAACTCTTGCATCAGGAGTCTGGCCAGTGACTTCTACCAGTTAAGTATTTTGACTTGAGAACCATATCTGCAAATAATAAGTGCTGGAAAACTGTCTACAGCCCAGAAATTTATGATTTGCATCCTGATGGCCAGTTATTATACACACATAATGGTACATATATACACATATAAATACATAAGCAGCATCTTCCAATTTAATAATTCAGAATATCAGAAAGACAGCAAGTGTTTCCCCCCTCATTGAGTACATTTGCTTTTTTTACTATAGGCAATTAAATTCAATTGTTGGGTATATACTTTCAGTGTCACTTGAAAAGTCTTCAAATTTCAACAGGATAATAATAAAACAAGAGATCAGAATAAGCACTTGGATCACTGAGTCCAGTCCAGTTATCCTCAGACAGAAAACCGAGCTTTAACTCTTGCTTACACTTTATAAAAATAGATGCATCTTTGTCCCGATTTCTCTTATTGGAATGATTGGTTTAGGACTTCATTATAGTAATGATAAATCTCCTCTAGGTTTCCCCTATAAATTTATTTTTGGTCAGATTATAACCATTTGGGTTTGTGCCAGCATCAGTTTTTAATGTAAATAGTTCTTTTTCTTTCCTTGCATTTTGCCTTCCTGACATATTTAAAGACTGTACACACACCTCATCTACTCACAGTCAAGAAACAAGCTTCATTGGTTCAGCTGTTTATTTCCATTCTAGTAGCCACTCTTTGCATTTGTTAATTAGAGCAACTTTTTTGTACTCTGTCCAAAACTAAGGAACTAGGTTTCAACTATATTCAGAACATTCCACAACTCTCTGTCTGAACATCAGTCTAATCATCTCTCGCTCTCTCTCTCCAGTGAAGATGATTATATGTATGTTTCAGAGAATTATTTAATGATTTATATGTTTTTCTTTATTTGTTATAAATATATATGTTACCAAATTATATTCAAAACAACGAATTCCTATTTTTTTTTGTTTGGGTTTACTTAAAGGTGTTTTTTTTAACCTACATGTTTCAATTAGCATATTTTGTTTGAATATATTTTTAAAATTCTAGCAAGGACAAGAAATACTTTCATACCAAATCTGATTTTGAACAGATTTACTTTTAAGAACTTTAAAAATAAAACTATTCTTAGTATTTTGAAAATGCAGGTATATTTAGTGAAAAGGTAGAAGGGAACATAGCAAAGACAAAAAAAAAAAAGAGTACTTACGGTCTGTAAGACTAGCAATCCCTGCAAGAGTAGTGATGGGAACATGAGGCATATCCCCATTCATCCTGAAGTTCTGGGATGGTAGCGACTACACAGATATTTTAGTTCAGGTGCCAGCTATCATTACTTCCCATCTCCCAAGCACTAAAAAAACAAAACAAACAAAAAAACAAAACACAAAAAAAACCACACACAAAAAAAATAAAAGAAAAACACAAAACCAAATTAAAACTCTCAGTTTACTTAAAATAATTTCAAATTCAATAACATAAATGAAACATAGACTATAATCTCTGATGCATAGTAAGCAAATTTTGTCAAAATTGGGTAGAACAATGTAGAATTTAAATATCAAATGGCATTAATCAATCAAAAGGCAAGCTTCCAGTTTCAGAAGCATAGTCTGTCACCAAAAAAGATGCAACATAAGGCAATCAAAAGACAATTTTCTCAGGTTATACGATACCAATGCAAAAATTTGCAACAAAACTTTTTTGGCTCATAATGCAGTGGACAGCACTTAATCCATAATCAGTTTAGGCAATTAGCTACTATATTCACCTCCCAGTTTTGGAGGAGATATATTTCATATAAGAAGTTAGCAAAAACAAAAGGAGTAATTTACAAGTGAAAATGTCAAACAGTAAGCAAAGTGACAAATATAACATCTTAGTATATTTTTGTCATGGTTTAATCCCAGCCAGCAGTTAAGTGCCATGCAGCTGCTCGTTCCCACCACCCACCCACCCCAGGTGGGATGGGGAAGAGAATCAGAAAAAGGCAAAAACCCATGGGATAAGAACAATTTAATAATTTAAATAAAGTAAAATATACTACTACTACTGCTAACTGTAATGAAAAGGGAGATAAAAAAGAGAGAGGAATAAAACCCAAGAGAAATAAGTGATGCGCAATACAGTTGCTCACAACCCACTGACCAATGCCCAGCCCATTCCCGAGCAGTAATCAGCCTCTCCCGGGCGAACTCCCCCAGTTTTTATACTGGGCATGACATTCTATGGTGTGGAATATCCCTTTGGCCAGTTCAGGTCAGCTGTCCCAGCCATGCTCCCTCCCAGCTTCACCCCCTCCGCAGAAAAAGGTTTAGTCACCACTGAACTAGTTTATTTCCTGTAAAACAGCATAGTTTATATTCAACTACTGAAAAGGAATTTGCTCATCTAGTTTTTATTCACTATAAAGATCCCAATTGTAAGGAACTCCACACTTTAAAACAAACAAACAAAAGAACAAAAAAATCCAACTACCACAAACCCTCCTCCAAAAAAAGATCATCACATTAATTTGAACTGCATTTCCAAAACAACAAAAATTTACAAATACCACACATTACAATCCACTATTGTTATACTATTGAAATGAAAAAATTCGAGCGTGATTGTGGTGGCTAAACAGCAGGCCTGGAGAAGCCGCACAGACTGAATTCTGACTTGATCGACGTTGATTCCTTGGGTTTTAGCTTTTATATTTTTCAGATTCTCTGCTGCCTGGTATGTAACTGAAACTTCATATTAGTTGTTAGTAAGTTCTCTTCACAGGGTAGTTAGACAAAACAATACCTTCCTAGCCAGAGAATCAAGGACACCCGTTACCCAAAAAGCATAAACAACTGCGAAGGGAAGGGGGCAAGCCAGAGGGTTGAGACTTCATGACCTGGAGCTGTGGTTGGACAATTGACTCCAATATGTAGATGAACCAAAACCTATAAAAGTGTAAAAACTTGTGACCGGGATCCATCTTGGATCCATCCTGGGTGTAGCCTCGGCCAGGCTCTTGAACTGCCCAAGGTGTATCCTTTTAAGGCCTTTCAATTAATACCTATTTTATTCCTTTTGCTCTGTCTAGTCTCTGTTCCAGATCAGCCTTTCTATGCATCAACATAGCCATGAGAAAGCTACTAGCCTCTTTTAAGAACAGAACACTGCAACAGTGAAAAACAGTTTGTTTCCCTGAGAAAGAATCCTAGGACTGAGACAGTTGGTCTGCACCTGTGTCAACTATTTCAAACTGTCGAAGAGAAAAATGCAAACAATATCTCAAACTCTTTCCCGCATGTACACATCTCTGGTGAGCTGGTAAATCAGTACAGGGTAACAGCTTGTTACTAACCAATTGGGGATACACAAGATGTTTGTAAAACTCTATATAAAGGGATGAGTGAAATAAAACTGTAGCTTCTTTCGCTCCATGAAAAGAGTGTGTCTCGTCTCTAAAACAATGTCAACAGAGACATATGATATTTTCTGAAGACAAAGTAAATTAAAGGAACTTGTATATACATTTACCTATAATAGACAGGCTCCTGTGTGTCTTGGGTTACAATACAGCATGTGACCAAAAATATCTATTCTATCACCATCTGTTGAAACCAGGTGGGGCAGTGATCCTTATCTCCGTGGGAGATATTCATCTAATGGGCCATCTGGTAAAACCAGGTGGGGCAGTGTTCTTTATCTTTTCACAACCCATCCTTCCTCCAGGGAGGTATCTTCTGCTGATGGCCCATTGAGTCCCACTGTATGACTGATAAAATTACATCATCCCATTGGGAGATGCTCCAGCCAGGGGGAGGAGCCAAGCCTTTCCTACCTAGATAAAAACTGAGATTTGGAACACCAAGATAGCCCTTTTTTCCACTGGATCCCAGAGGAAAACTGGACCTTTCCACATCATCACTGAACCTTCAGAGGGAAACTGCACCCTTCTACAAGACCACTGCTTCACCAGAACCACATCTGTCACTCCAGGGAGACTGCAACCACCATTTAATTGGACTGCTACCAACACCAAATGACGGGGTGTCAGGTTGTATTCTGACTCTGTCAGTTTTTTGGGTTTGTTCTTTGTAATACTGTATTTCTATTTTAGCTTTCCTAGTAGAGAACTGTTATTCCTAATTCCCATATCTTTGCCTGAGAGCCCCTTAATCTCAAAATTATAATAATTTGGAGGGAGGGGGTTTACATTCTCCATTTCAAAGAGTCTTCTGCCTTTCTTAACAGACACCTGTCCTCCAAACCAGGACACTGTGTTAATTCATGAAATAGTAAGACTTCTGTCAGCATTTATGTTTTTTACTTAAGATTCTGAAATAGTGATTTGTTTATACTTACTTTACACGTCAAGTTTTGCAAATTACATATACAGTACATATAAACCAAAATATCACAGGCATTTCCTTAATAATCTTTATATCATTATTTCTTATGCCACACCAATGACAACATATAATACCACTGCTAATACATATGGAGAGATTCCAAGCAAAACAAAGAAATAATGTTCTAAGTATTTTTCCTGCACAGTTTTCATGAACCAGTGAAGTTAACTTTTCAGTGTTTCCCTACCTACACACAACTAAATTATTTTGGGTGGTAGTGGGGCTGGAAGTGGTGTGGTGTGACAAGGGACAACACAACCAATAAACAAAAAACTGCCATCCAACACTGAGTTAACTTCCTTTGCTGCACTTGCCACAGGCTCATTCCCACCACTAAATTACATTTGTTTGCTAAAAACATAATACATTACAGGTGCAGAAATCTAGTTAAGGAATCTGCTGCAAATAGATATATGCTGTGTAGGTTCCTGTGTTTGGAGTTTTTTTAATGCAGGAAAAAACAGCCTTCAAATACAGAGAGCAGTTTCAAATGCTACTTGATACTAAAGCTTCTTTACCTGAAATGAATACCAATATACAAAGAATTTCAGTTGTTTCTTAGTTCCATAAATAAGCAATTCTTAAAGAAAAAAAAAGGGACCTTTTACCACGAGTCTCCAACAGCAAACCCACAAGAGCTAACAACACTTTTAGAACTTAAGTTTTCATTAAAGTTAAGAAGTTAAAGAACACCTTTTACACATAAGTTGTACATACAAGAAAAAGATCACATCCGATGAGCTCTCCTCTCCTGACTTAAACTACATCAAAACTGAATAAGGTCACATAACTATTCAGTATTATTGGAAATTCCATATGCAACACAAAGACAAGGGGATTTGTTTACTTTCCCTTCCTGTTCACCTTGGAAAGCTGTAAACATCAGAGACAATCACTAATAATGCAAGTTCTTTACTGATATTACTGCTACAGTAATTATACAGATATTAAAATGGAAAAAATAATCCCTCCAAAAGTAGACACCTAAATTAGATACCTTTTCCATAGACAGATAAGAAACATGAGCTGGCAAGATCCAGATCCAAGAGTGTAACAAGTGCAGACAGCTAGCTAGGATGGTCAGGGAAAGAGTAAGTTTTCCAAGAGGAGAGTAGAAGGGGCTGCTTTGTTTAGTTAACAAAACAAAGGTCGAGAGGGGATGTGGTTTCTCTGTCTAGGACAGTCAAAGAAGGTTACAAAGGAAGAATGCTCAAAATATCAAGCAGTTAGGGAAGAAAATTGACAGCTCAAGACATGTTATTTCACACAAAATATCAAAAAATCCATGCAACAATTAGGGCTTGACAAGTCAGACAAGTCAAAAAACCAAGTTTGGTTGTGTTTTGGTTTTTCATTCCCAACTCTCATGAGTCATTTATCAATATTTAGAAACTTTTGTATTATCGACTTTGTGCAGTAGCTACTACCAGTAGTACTGCAGTATTTCTACCTCTAGAAGGAAAAAATAAATCTGTTGCTTTAAGTCTTGGGGATGGTTTTCATCCCATATCCATTTTTTTGTTTGGTTGGTTTTTGTTTTGTGCCTGGAATGATCACTGCCACCCACCCCCCCACCAGCTCCAGGAGTATTGTGATGGGTGAGAGGCAACCCAGAATCCTTCGAGGGTTGGGGACCAGGGGCTGCTGCTTCCTTCCAGTGGGGTGATTGTCTCGGCAGCCACGGGGCATGGTGCCTCTGGATATCCTGTTGCCCTGTCTTTTTTGCATGGGTTTTTTTTTCCCCTTTTCCTTCGGCACTGTGACTGGGGCTTGCCAGCTTGCTTCTCTGCTCCTCTGCTTGCTTGGGAGTGCAGAGCCAGTGCGTGCTACACCTGGAGCCAGAAGCCCTACCTGCTGGGCTGGCCCGACCCCGGGGCCAGCCATCGCCAGTGAGCTATCCAAGGGAGCAATCCCCCGCCAGCCCCACTGTTTTCTGCCCTACTTCAGGGCTTGATACTATACTTTAACCCGACACTCTGCAGCTTCTGGCATGGCTCCTGAGTCTTTGCTACACTTTGTTTGCCACCCCAGGTGTGCTCGCCTCTGCTGTTCCAACCTGCTGCTCCAAGGTTTTCATGGTGCAGTCCATTCAGCTTCCCGAATGGCACTGAGAGAAGCTGCCTCTTGAGATTTCGCAAAGTAAAGCCCCTTCTCTCTCTCTTCCACCGACTGAGCCGCCATTAATCAGGTGGAGAGGCGACTGAGCTTGCCCCACAGCATCCCCTGCAGCCACTGGGGAACTGTTGCACCTTCCATGCCTGCCCGGGAGCCAACAGCGCCCCTGCCTGCTGTGGCCATAACTACACCAATGGCAAAAGTGTTTGACGGCTGAGAGAAAGCTGTTACTGGGACTTCTTTTTGTTTGTTGTTGCTGCCATTGTTGTTGTTGTTTCTCTTGCTATACATATGCATACTAGTAAAGAACTGTTATTCCTTTTTCCATATCTTTGTCTGAAAGCCCCATAATTTCAAAGTTATAATAATTTGGAGAGAAGGGAGTCATATTTTCCATTCCAAGGGAAGTTTCCACCTTCCTTGGCAGACACCTGTCCTTTAAACCAGGACACCTTAATATTACCTGAATTAAGGAAATCAAAGAACTGCTGCATTGAAAAGCTTTTAAACAATTGTGGTGGTTTTAGTTTGAAATTGGGCAGAAATATTAATTTTGTGTAGTGGTTTTGGTTTGCTAATTTGAGATTTTTTTGGTTAATGTATTAATTTATGTGGTGGGTTTGGTGTTGGTAAATTGCTAGTGTATTCTTTAGAATTTTTTTTCTTTGTTGTTGTTGTGAAAGTTAGGAGCAAGGCAAAGTAGGTTTAAATTTTGAAGGGTATAAAGAAAAACTTTACTAACAGAAATTAAAAGAAAAAAATTATAATAATTAGAATAAAATTTTTAGAATACTTTTCTTCACCCTGCACCCTTTTTTCTTTTATATTGACAATGTACAGAAATAAATTAGTCAGTTTACTATTTTTAAAAGTCTTTTTCTAATTTATTTAGGGAGAGGAAGTAGTCTCATTAGTTTATGGAGACTTCTTTATAAGAAAATAGTTTTTTTGTGGCTTTAATGTTATAGCGATCAGCCGCCTGGGAGAATGGAAATTTGATTATCGTGTAAAAGTCTCTCCCCTTGATTTATAGTTTTTCTTATAATTATTTTTGAGGGCTATGTTAACTTATGGGGTATTATTTTTAAGGATGAGTACTTTAGAAGCAAAGGTTTTCTTTATCTAACTTTGAGATTATTTTTATTTTTGGGAATAGAGGTCTTTTTCTGCTTTTTTGGGGGTAAAGAGTTTTTAATTTTTTTAAAAAAAGGTTTTTTTTAAAACTTTTTTATTAAATTATAGTTACATTAACATTTGTTTAGTATGGATGTTTTTGCTTATGTTTATAATGTGAACACTTCTCTCCTTATGCTTTTTTATGACTTATATAGAGATATTTACTATATTATAGTTTATTACTATAGTTTATAAGAGAATTTAGCTTAAGGCTTCTCTTTCTATTCTGTTATTTGGGATCTGATTTTTCGGTTTTGTTTTACGTTGATGTTTTTGTGTTGTTTTTTTGTGTGTCTATTACTTTGTCCCTTTCTTTTATTTGAGAGAGAATTGAAGGTTTATGTCTTATTTGTGTAATTAAAGAGTTAATATCTCGTTTGAGGCTTGTAGATGGTCATGTGATCCCTGCCGGGTGGTGGTTGGAGCTGTTTACGATGGAGAATTTTTTGGCAGCCGCACCGGGGGAAACTAAGATATTAGCAGCTAGATTAGAATATAGTGGCAGCATCCGCAGGTTGATGGCTTCTCTTCCCCCTGCCAGGTGGTTTTTGGTGAAATTTAGCAGTAGTAGTATTTTAGCCGAGCCGTGGACTCAGTTTGGCTGTGTTGGGGGGAGGGGGACTCAGCCCTGTGGAGACAAGGCCCAGCGGGCTTTTTGAGAAGGGGCTCAGCACCACAGCAGAGCCCACTCGACCAGCCTGTTACTTGTACTTAGGCTGGAAGGGAAAGAGAGCTTCTTGGGGTTTGTACATTTTAAAATTATTTCCATAACTGGTTCATTTCCTTCCATACCAAAAAAAAATAAATTAATATAAACTAGCACAACAATGCATCATTGTTGCAGTTCAGAGAAGTAGAAACCCAATTTACATATATTCAAAGATAGACTTGCATATTCAGTATAAACATATACTCTTGCTGCTTTATAAGAAAAAACGGTATTGTAAATGACATTCCAGGAAGGAGGAAACTACAGTGCACAAAGGAAGTGATACAAAGAATCCCTTCAAGAAAGGGAAAGAGTGAAAGGGCAACAGATATTGAGAATAATGTATGAAAAACTATCATCATAACATAATATACAATAAAAAAAAGTGAAACCAAGATAGCAAGGACAGTAATATTGTAAAAGTTTATGCTACAGATAACTACACATTTAAAGCACTACTTCAGAATGTTATCTTCTTTCCTTTTTGTTGTCAATTATATATTCTCATTTACTGCAAATTAACATTCCAAAGAAAATTCCTACTGAAATGTTACATTTTAAATGTTGTTCATCGGTTGAGTTTTTTTAAAGTGTATTGTGGTTTAACCCAGCTAAGCACCATGAAGCCATTCCCTCACTCCCCCTTCCCCAGTGGGATGGGGGAGAGAATCTGAAAAAAAGGTAAAACTCATGGGTTGAGATAAAGTGTATTGGGTCTGACTAAACTGGAGTTCAGCTTTGCATTGGTAATTAGAAAGGTGTTGAAAACACATCAGTGTTTTGGCTTCTGCTGAGCAGCGCTACCACAGCATCAGTGCTGTCTCTCCAACATTCCCCCCAGCTCAGATAGAAAAGTGAAGGGAAGGACAAAGGGAGGGCATTCATTATTCTATGATGTTTGCCTTCTGGAGCAACCACTACATGTGCTGAAGCCCAGCTTCCTGGGAAGTGGCTGAACATCACTCACTGATGGGAAGTAGAGAATAAAATATGGTGTGCTTTTTCCCTTTGCTTGTACACAGGACCTTTGCTGTTGCTTTAGTTAACTGCCTTATCTTGACCTACAAGGGGTTTTTTTCCCATCTTATTTTCTCCCCTTTCTCTTTCCTCTTGGTTGAAATACATTCTTGTCCCGTCAACAAAAATACCAGTTCTTCCATGGCTTAGCTACATACATTCAGAAGAACATTGGAAAACAAAATAAAGGGAAAAATTTGTTAATGTGCAGTAATACACAGGCTCCATAGTAATGGAAAGATAAGTAACACCTCAGGATTCAGAAATTTAGTATTTACATTTCAATGTTTCATTCCCCATACTCCAGACTATTCTTTAACTTATATCTTTAGATTTTAAAAGTAACTTTGTAGTGGGTTGACTGTGGCTACCTTAGATGACTTACCAATTTCTGAGAAAAAAAAAGATATAAAATTAGATGGATTAAAACTAAATTTTAAAGAACTGCAAAAATATCAAATCCCTATAGCCTTTTTCTAAAACATTGTATTAAATAGAACATGTAAAGACAGTTCTGTTTTACATAGTTTATATTATGAAATCTTTAGTTAGAATGAAACTACTTTAAAAAATTGTTTCAATTTCTTATATGTTGAATAGCATTGTACTGTATAACTACAGCACTATGCTCAAAGTTGATTTCTGCAGCTGCACAAAGTAAAGTAGTACAACTCATTTATTAGCTACTTAATAATTTAGGTGAGCAGTGAACTCCTCTTTTAAAACAGTAAACATGCTATTATAAATTTAAGAAGCCTTGCCTCAACCAGTTTTAAGCTTCCACATTTTGCAATAAACTACTACTCTTATTAGTTATTACATGAAGTTCTGCTAGTTATCAGTTCATAAACTGTCCTTAAAAAAAATTTTTAACACCCACACTTAAAGAATGAGAAAGGCAGAAAGAGAATGAATTATTATCCTCTCATTCTCATTCAAATAAGATGCCATGATTGAGTACATCAGACAGATTTAGGTACAAGAGGGCAAATTTCTGGTTTCTATACCAGAGATTCATTGATACAATGACAGTACTTTTGCTACAAGTTTCCTGAATGAAATGCTTTTTAAAATACTTTAAAAAATACTAAGGAAGGAGATAGGGTTGTCAAAACATAGTCTAACACTTGAGTTACATAGAAAGAAGAAGCATACACAATCACAATATAAAGCATTTTAACACTAATTCAACCTCAGAAAAAGTCAGTATTGAAAGTGAGCAGTAATCAATCACTGATGCAGCTGCCTAAGGTTAAAACAGTAATTCAAGAAATCTGATATGAAGCTAACTTGAACAACCAAAAAGGTATAAGAAATCCAGAAGACTCATTATTACTGATAAAATCCCATGAAACACATCAGCATTTATAAAACCAGAAAGTTTATGGCATATACAGAATAGTTTCACCTACAATACTGGCTACAAAAAATTAAGTTTGAAAAGAGTGATACAGAAATCCCAGGAGCACAAAAATTGAAATTCAGTGTACTAGTGAAATTAATATGTTTAGTTCAAGAAGTGATCAGCCAACAGACTAAATAATGCTGACAAAGCCAGTGAAAAATTAAAAAGTTTGAGATAAAAATTATTTCGCATAACTTCTAAACCAGTATTAGCATAATGTTTTTTCCTAAAGATATTCCAATAGTAGCTGCTCAAATCACTAAAACTACTGTAACAAAAGAAATTTTAGTGAAAAGTACTGTATTGGGCCAAGTAAGAGTTGCTTCTGAATATAAAGCAACCTTTAGGAAATAATTTTAGAGCAACCAGTTTCTTCCTCTGTGGCTATTGTCACACTGATTTGGCTTCTGCTGTTCTATTCAATAAAAATGACACTGATGCCCCTGCTGCCTATGTGCTAGTACTGGCAGTGACACCACAGTAAATGGCAAGAGAAACCACAAGAGACGTGGTGGAAGCATACAAAACATGAGGTCTGTGGATTCAAGGAAAGGTGCCCCCTAACACGTGTGAACCTACAGTTTCTACAAGGGTAGACTAACATAAAGCATACAGTAATTTCAAGACTATAAGGCGCACCCTTTTGACTAAAATTTTTCCCCGAACCCAGAAGTGCGCCTTATAGTCCGGTGCACCTTATCTGATCTACAAAGTTGTGAAATTTGCCAAACCGGAAGTGTGAGCCACAATGAGGGGGCGGTGCCACGGGAGCACCGAGTCGCGAGGGGGAACGGGAGTGGGCGGCCGCAGCCAGCAGGAGCCACGCAGAGAGGGAGGGGGCGCTGGCCCCGACCCGGGCAGAACGAGAAGCCGGGCGGCGCCGCCCCGGGCGCAGGGGGAAGGAGAAGCCGGGCAGTGCTGGCCCCGGCCCGGGCGTGGGGGAAATGAGAAGCCGGGCGGTCCTGGCCCGGTTGCGGGGGGAACGAGAAGTGTGAGCCCGCAACAGCCCCAAACTGAGTAGAGCCCGCCCGGCGGCGGCATCGGGGCAGCGGTGGCGCAACTCGGGCGGCCGGGGGAGAGTGGCGGCGGTGCGGCCCCTGTGGCCAGGGGAAATCGGCGGCGGCGCGGCCACTGCAGCCATGGGAGGAACGAGAAGCCGGGCCGCGTCGGGCGGGGGAGGGACGAGAAGCCCAGCGGTGCCGGGCAGCGGAGGGACGAGAAGCCCGGGCGACACCGGGCGAGGGCGGAACGGGAAGCCGGGCAGTGCTGGGCGGGGGAGGGACGAGAAGCCCGGCGGCGCCAGGCAGGGGAGGGACGAGAAGCTCGGTGGTGCCGGGCGGGGGAGGGACAAGAAGCCCGGGCGAGGGGAGAATGGGAAGCCGGGCAGTGCCGGGCGGGGGAGGGACGAGAAGCCGGGCAGCACTGGGCACAGGCGGAACGGGACGCCGGGCAGAATTGCGAAGGCGGCTGGCGCCGGGTGGAACGAGAAGTTGGCCGGCGCCAGTCCCGGCCCGGGCGCAGGAGGAAGAAGAAGTCGAGCTGTGCCAACCAGCGCCGGGCGGGAGTGCCTGGGCCCGCGGCACTGGGAGGGCACCTGGGGCTGCGTTTAAAGGCTACACCAATCTGTGAAAAATGCTTGCAAACTGAGCCCCTGCCAGTACAGTAATTTCACGAATACAAGCCGCAGCAATTTGACAAAAATTTTGGTGGAAACCCGGAAGTGCGGCTAATACTCGGGGGCGACTAATATGTGAATAATTTTCTGACATTTACAACCCCAGACGTGCCAGCCAGGGCGCCGAGCCAAACACCTGTCAGTAAAAACCGGCATTCCGCAATTGTTACAGTGTTACTGTGTTGCCCTGGCTCCCTGCAGGCAGCACGGGGAGCGGGGAGAGAGGCGGGAGAGCTCCTTCTTCCCTCCTCTGCCGCAGCCCAGGGGAGGACGGGGGGGGAGGGGGCGCCGCCATTGCCGCGGCCCGGGGAGCCGAGGGGGGCCCTGCGCCGCCATTGCCGCGGCCCGGGGAGCCGACGGGGGCCCTGCGCCGCCATTGCCGCGGCCCGGGGAGCCGACGGGGGCCCTGCGCCGCCATTGCCGCAGTCCGGGGAGGACGGGGGGGGGGGCACGCCGCCATTGCCGTGGCCCGGGGAGCCGATGGGGGCCCTGCGCCGCCATTGCCGCGGCCCGGGGAGCCGACAGGGGCCCTGCGCCGCCATTGCCGCGGCCCGGGGAGGACGGGGGCCCTGCGCCGCCATTGCCGCGACCCGGAGGGGGGGGGGAAGTGCGCGCCGCCATTGCCGCGGCTCGGGGAGGGGGGGGGGGAAGTGCGCGCCGCCATTGCCGCGGCTCGGGGAGCCGACGGGAGCCCCGCACAGCCATTGCTGTGGCCCGGGGAGGCGGGTGGAAGCGCGCGCCGCCATTGCCGCGTCTCGGGGAGCCGACGGGAGCCCCGCGCAGCCATTGCCGCGGCTCGGGGAGGAGGTGGGGTGCTTTGTCCGCGCCCGTCGCCGGCGCCACGGGCGCGGGAAAGCTCCGTCCCTGCCTGCCACCGCGGGGCAGCGCCGACCCGGGGTGACCGAGCCCAGTGGCAGCGGCGGGTGGCCCCGAGCCCAGTGGCAGCGGCGGCCGGCCCCGAGCGGCAGCACCGGGCTGGGCCACCTGGCCCCGTCAGCAGCCCCTAGCGGGCCGAGCCTGCACAGCCTTAGCTCAGCCAGTAAACCCCGCCCTCCCGCGGTTCTGTTACTAATTGCACGCGGGTCCTCGCTGCGAACGACAGAGCGGCTTATATTCGGGTGCGGCTTATTTATGGACAAAAACCAAAATATTTGCCAACACCCAGAGATGCGGCTTATACTCAGTGCGGCTTGTATTTGTGAATTTACTGTAATTTTTTACTTTGTTGCATGCAGCACAGCTCCTCGCTGCAAAAAAAAAGCGCGAGCTGTGACCCGAATCGCAAGGTGGGGCGGTGCCACGGGAGCGCCGAGCTGCGAGGGGGGGCGGGAGTGGGCAGCCTCCAGCCAGCAGTCGCCGTGCGGGCTGGGCGGCACTGCCCAGCCCCCGGCCAGCAGTAGCCACATAGGAAGAGAGGGAGCGGGCAGTGCCGCGCTGCCCCGAGCCACGGACGGTCCTGAGCCGCCCTGAACCGCAGCAACCCCGAGATGTGAGCCGTGGCCGCCCCGAACCACGGCAGCCGTGAGCCACTGCCGCCCCAAGCCTCACCTCGCCAGCTGGGGGCGGGCAGGAGTGTCGGGCCCTGCGCACGGGGAGGGCGCTTGGGACTGCGTTTAAAGGCTACACCAATCTGTTAAAATGTTTCCAATCTAAGCACATGCCAGTAAAGTCCACCATGGCAGGATTCCATTACTAATTCGCTACTTTGTTGCGCGCGGCACGGATCTTCGCGGCAAAAAAAAAGTGCGCCTTATAGTCCGGTGCGCCTTATCTGATCTACAAAGTTGTGAATTTTGCCGATTTCTGGGGGGTGCGCCTTATAGTCCGGTGCGCCTTATGGTCGTGAAATTACTGTAATTGTGCTTTGTACCTGTAATAACCCTTCCCTGAGGAGGCAAGGAATTGACACAAGCAAACAACAAACAAAATCAAACCAGACTAAAGTCATGTGCAGAGAGCAAATACCTATGGGTAGTATGCAGCTTCCCTGACCTACCTATACTACATGAATGTCTAGCAGGAAATGTTTACTTTTCTTGCTACCTTGGAATCACAAAGGGTAAAAATTCATTAGAACACAGTTTCCCAAAAATAATGAAAAGCCTTAGCATCTTTTTCTGTTAAAACCATTTCCTTCTTGTAAGCATAGGATGCTTTTTGTTTTTAATTTTATTTTCTATAAAAATTTAAAAGCACTTATAAACAATATTCTCCACTTCAAAATAGTCTCAAATATTTAATTCAGGTGCCTTAGCACTAAGAACTCTTTAAAATGAGGCCATAACACATTCTTCATACACAAATAAATCAGTTACGGATCAAGAAAAAGCCTGTTCATTAAGGTAACACAACCTGTCTCAAAAATTTGCAGAAAACTGAATTATATTTACAAAATGTTGCGATGATCAGCAAGTGTACATTATTTCAGGCAAAGAGGAAAATGCAAATCTCAGAATTACTGATTTTCAAGGAAACTGCCCAATGCATCATTGAAGCTATACCAAAAAGAAACAAAAAAAACCCACTGTTCTACAGGAAAGTGTATTTCCTTCTATTCCATTAGAAAACCAATGCAAAACAGAATCTGTTTTAGGAGCCTTACTGTTCAGACAGGTTAGTTGTTGCCTTTAAACATGGGGATTAAATTTAAGTGAATGGAAAGAAATCTTGCACCTGGTTTCAAAATAAGATACTACAGGCTCCTTCTCGTTAAAAAAGGAGTATCAGATCAAGTTCAACTGATAAGGTAGCAAAATCTAAACCAAAAATTGGTATGTTTCAAAAACTTAAGCTATATGAAATACACATTATCTTTGCAGTTATGTTCACCAGTTCTGCAAAAGAAAGCAGCTAAAACTGTCAAGGAGAATCCAGTTATTCAGGGAATTTATTACTGCTCTACATCTTTTTGAACAATAAGTATCTTCTTTATGAGCCTTTCAACATCAAAGATTCTGAAATTACTGAGAGCTACTGAATTATTACTGAATTATTTTTGTTCTGCAGAAGTTAACATAGAATAAATTGTAAAAACTTTGCTTGGAAGCAGTCATGATATTAAGCATAACTGAGAAATTCAAACATAAAGGGAAAACCCCAAGCTACTTCAGCAGTTCATACATTTCCCATCTGTACTACATATTCCTCATGCAACTTCCATTGCAACAAAAAGCATATCTATAATTATGCTCTTTTTTGTGAGCACAGCCTTTTCAATGTTTCAAGCAGCAGCTGATATTAGATAGAGTCCATTGTATTAAAAAATGTATACAAGAGCAAGAGCTATTAAAAGGGTTTGGTAGGTCAGCTCTGTCAAATGGAAAACATTTTAGGTTGCAACAGACATCTTTGTTAACTAAATAGTTGTGACAGAGAGGAAGTAGCAACGAGTTTTTTTCAACTTCTTAACTGTCATTTATGTTAGCTGGTAGTATAGCATTATCCTTTTCTAAAAGCAACTGTGTACAGTAATTTCACGACCATAAGGCACACTGGATTATAAGGCACACCTCTAGGAGCTGGTAAATTTTGCAACTTTGTACATTATATAAGGCGCACCGGACTATAAGGCGCACTTTTTTTTTTTGCAGCGAGGAGCTGTGCCGCGCGCAACAAAGTAATGAAATAGTAACGGAATCATGCAATCGAAGGGTTTACTGGCAGGAGCTCAAATTGCAAACATTTTTCACAGATTTGCGTAGTCTTTAAACACAGCCCCAGGCACCCTCCCCGTGCCGGGGGCCTCGGCACTCTCGCCTGTCCGCGGTGCCGGCTGGCGAGGCGCAGCTCAGGACGGCCGCGGCTTGCGGCGGTCCAGGGCAGCTCGGGGCTGCCCACGGTCCGGGTTGCCTCAGGGTGGCTGCAGCTCGCGCCGGGCCGGCGGCTCCCTCCCTCTCTCCCTCGCACAGCTCGCGCCGGGCCAGCAGCGGTGGCTCTCTCCTCCCCGGCGTGGTCAGCGCCGTCCGGAGCTGGCGGCGGCAGCTCCCTCCCTCCCTCCCCGCCCAATTCGCACTGGGCTGGAGCTGGCAGCTCCCTCCGTCCCCACGCAGTTAGCGCCGGTCTGGAGCCAGCGGCAGCAGCTTCCTCCCTCCTTCCCCGCTTCTACCCGGCCGGTGGCCGCCACACCGCTTCTCCCCGGCTGGCGGCTGCGCAGCCCAACATATTTTACCAAGATAAAAACTGAGGTTTTGGGACACTAAGGGAGCCCCTTTCTCCACTGGACTCCAGAGGAAAACCAGATTTCTCCACATCACCACTGGACCTCCGGAGGGAAACTGCACCTTCTACAGGACCACTGCTTCAACTGAATCACATCTGTCACTGCAAGAGGACTGCAACCACCATTTAATGGAACTGCTACCAACACCCTGCCTGATGGGGTGTCAGGTTGTACTCTGACTTTGTCAGGGTTTGGAGTTTGTTTCTTTGTAGTACTGTATTTCTATTTTAATTTCCCTAGAAAAGAACTGTTATTCCCAATTCCCATATCTTTGCCTGAGAGCTGCTTGATTTCAAAATTGTAATAATTTGGAGGGAGAGGGTTTACATTCTCCATTTCAAAGAGAAGCTCCTGCCTTTCTCAGCAGACACCTGTCCTCCAAACTAAAAGAGCAACTTTTCGTTCTTTGTCCATATATAAGCCGCACCTGATTATAAGCCGCACTTCCGGGTTTGGACCAAAATTTTAGTCAGAATGGTGCGGCTTATAATCATGAAATTACTGTACTTACATATTAAAGACTTTTAATTAGGTTGGATCTTAACAAGGCTGAAAACTTAGTGACTAAATACTGAACCAAAATCTATTCAATTCAGGAGTCTTTTTCAACTTTTAATCTGTCCCTTCTGTCTTTGAACATTCTCAGATGATTCATAACCTTTATAAAACAAAATTTGCAAGAAATATACCTGTTGATTAAGTAGCCTATTTTGCACAAGACTTGACATCACACCATTGTTGCCTCGCTTTTGGATTTGAGAAACAATTAAAACATCTCTAAACTTCTTTAATACACACTATGAAAACCGATCCACAACTATAACATTTCTTTAAAGATCTGCAGTAAATGCCAATGGAAAATTCTGTATTTCTGAATATCTCCAAAGATGGAAATTTGCTGAGAATTTTTTCCCTTTAAATCCAATCAGCATTTCCCTTACCGCACAGGCAACTGTAGTTTCTTTTGTTATGCATTTCAGAGGCGCTTGTCTTCATCCTCTGTATAAACATTCATTAGCTACTTAAAGACAACATTTCAAGCCCTCTTAGCTTTTTTTTCACCAGGGTAAATAAACCCAGCTACCTCAGACTCTTCTTCTACATTTCATGCTCCAGCCCCCTAAGCATCTTGGTGTCCCTCTGTCACAGTCCCTCCAGTTTGTCAGCATGTTTGGTTTTTTTAGACTGATCATGTCATTTACATTCTGGTTTCAGACCATTTTTGTCCTCACAGGCTACAGCATACTTCATTATTACAATCGTCTTCTCGGCATTTTGAGTCCATTTTTTCATCTTTTCCCTTCAACCAGCTTCCATTTCTACACCACTATCTTAACAGCTTTAAGACTTGGCATAGCTTTTTCCCCATTTGATGTTACATATCACTTACACACTCTCACAACATACTACATTCCACCTCCTCCATGCCATCAGTAAGGCCAGTTCCCTCTATGATTAGCCACCTTCACAGGAACAGCCAAAAGCTTTGTTCTGTATTCTGTATACAAAGTACATTTCCAAAATTTACCACAAGTCCTTTGCATCCTTGTGGTTTAGGAATGGCACTCCAAAACTACAAGCCACTCATCCCCCTGTCCCTCCAGTGAGAGAGACAAAAGGCAGAGATTATGGGTTAAGAACAATTTAGTGGAAACAGCAATGAGATAAGAAACAAACTGTAACAGCAACAACATTAATAACAAAAGTATACAAAAAGAGAACGATTTACATCCAAAAAATTCTAAATGCCCAAACCCATGAAGTGGGCCTCCAGACACTAAACAAAATGACAGAGACCCTCTGCATCCATGCTTTTTCTCCCAACCACCAGCCACACACCCTTCTTGGAAGTAAGAATTCCTTACTTCTGCCCCCCAGTGATGATCTGAGTGGTACAGAATAACAAGCTAGACAACCATCTACATGGCTCCAGGCTTTGGCCCCTCACAGCTACTGTGAAAAATTAACTGTGTCCTGGCAGAAAATGAGGACAATCCTCCACCCTGAAATCTCTTGTGAACAATATTCTCTTGGAAAAGCATGGAATACTTGTTGATTGTCATACACAAGGTACAACTTGTATATCCTACTTATATAAACTTGTAAACATAACTATACTTACCTACTTCATGTATCCACAAATTATCCCATCTTTCCTGAGACTGAAAGGTTATTGCAAATTCCGGTTTAAAAGGCAGTTACACAGCTGAAGTAATGAGCTACTCTCTCATCATTTTTGAAAACTGCTAAATTCAGGAATTGATTTTATTATTTTCCTGGTGAATTGCTGAATGGGTTTTAATTTAGTTTGGTACAAGAACTGCGGTCACCAAGATTTTCTCTATCCATATATTGTCAATATTCTAGCTTAGGGCTGCTCTTCAGGCTACTGTGCATCAGGTAAGCTAAGGTAACTGCATGTGACTTCCTGAAGCTTTGCAACTGAAAAACAGTAAAAATAAAAATACACCTCTGTCAGTATTCAAAACTATTATGCTATCACACATTGACAATGGAAGTTTAGCACTAGAAAACATTTGCTTTATACATCAGTATGCTTTCCATTTCGTTTATTTTATGCTGCCACCCTCAAGGAAGCTGTGGACTGAATGAGGTCTCCCCTCAGTCTCCTCCAGGCTAAACAAACCAAGTGACCTCAAGCTGTGACTTCTAAACCTTGCCCTCAAGGCCCTTCACCATCTTGGTCACCCTCCTTTGGATTCTCTCTAATGGCTTTATATCTTTTTTTATATTGTGGCACCCAGAACTGCCCCCAGGACTTGAGGTGATGGCGCTTTAGTGCAGAGCAGAGTAGGACAATCCCGCCCTTGACCTGCTGGTGATGCTGTGCCTGATGCACCCCAGGACAGGTCAGCCATCCTGGCTGCCAGGGCACTGCTGACTCATATTCAACTTGTCATCGACCAGGACTCCCAGGTCCTTTTCCATGGTGCTGCTCTCCAGCCTCTTATTATCCAGTCTGTCCATACATCCAGGGTTGCCCCAGCCCAGGTGCAGAATCCAGCACTTGTCCTTGTTAAGTTTCATATGCTTGGTGGTTGCTCAGCCCTCTAGACTAGCTAGATCGCTATGTAAGGCCTCTCTACCCTCAAGGGAGTCAACAGCTCCTCCTAGTTTAGTATCAATGGAAAGCTTAACATACATTCAACTCCCGCATCCAGATAATTTATAAAAACATTAAAGAGCACTGGCCCTGAAATATGTATTCCATATTGTAAATTTGGATTTAATAAGAGACACGGGAGTCTGAATCATCTCACTGTTATTTTAATTTAGACCATTCACAACATGAAATACAGTAATTTCATGAATACAAGCCGCACCATTTTGACTAAAATTTTGTTCCCACACCGGAAATGCGGCTTACACTCAGGAGCGGCTAATATGTGAATAATTTTCTGACATTTACAACCCTAGAAGTGCCAGTCAGGATGCCAAGCCGAGCACCTGCCAGTAAAACCCAGGATTTCGCGATTGTTACAAATTGGTTACTGTGTTGCGCGGCAGGTGGGGCTAGTTCAGTGCCGGCAGCGTGGGGGGCGGGAGGGAGGGAGGCAGGGGAGCTCCCTCCTTCAGGCGGGGGAGAGGCGGGGGGCTCTGTGCTGACATCCCCACGGCTCGGGGAGGAGGCGGGGGCTCCGTGCTGCCATCCCCGCGGCCCGTGGGGTAAGTGGGGGGCTCCTGCCCCTGCCTGCCGCGGTAGGAGCAGGCAGGCTCCGCCTCCGCCGCGGGAGCGGGGGTGATCCTTCCCTTCCTGCCTTCGCTGCCACGGGAGTGGGGGTGCTCCTTTCGCACCCGCCACCGCGGGAGCGGGGGGGGCTCCGTCCCTGCCCGCCGCCGCCGCCATGGGTGCCGGCGGGCTCCGTTCCTGCCTGCCACCACGGGGCAGCGCCGGGCCGGGGCGAACGAGCCCAGAGGCGGTGGCCAGCTCCGAGTGGCCCCGCCGAGCTGGGCCACCTGGTCCTGTCGGCAGTCCCGAGTAGGCTGAGCCTGCACAGCCCGAGCCGAGCTAGTAAACTCCGCCATGTCGTGGTTCCGTTACTATTTGGCAACTTTGTTGCACGCGGGTCCTCACTGCGAATGACAGAGCGGCTTATACTCAGGTGTGGCTTATTTATGGACAAAGAACGAAACGTTTGCCAACACCCAGAGATGTGGCTTATAGTCTGTGCGGCTTCTATTTGTGAAATTACTGTAATTGAAATTTTCTAATATATTGTGTACATAAACAGAAAAGTGGGAGCAAAAGTGGTATGATCAGTTGACAAAAGTTAGTCCCAAGACTTTCTCTAAATTAATGCATCAGGAAATAGGAAGAGCAAACAGAAAGTAATATAAAAAACAGTAAATGCTATTACATTGACTGGAGCTGGGTTGGAGACAGATGACACAACTTTCTGTAATCCATGAGACAAAAGCCTTCTTTATTGTTCTGAACCCTCCTTAAATAGAGAGTTTGCATTTCCCAGGCATACACATGTGATTGGTTGGGAGTTCAGATTGCTCAGCTCTCTGACCAATGGGTGTCTGCAGCTTAGGATGGAACATCATTGGGTGAAATCCCTGTTTGGGTTTGAATACATCCTATCATTGTTCACCTAGGGGCCTGTTTATCAAACCAGGCTAATCAAACTGAATCTCTTATCTATGGCCGAATTAATTGCCTAGCTACAAGCCAGCTTGTGCTGTGACAAAATGCAGGACAACCTGAGACTCAGAGATGCTGAATGAAAGTTACAGCACTACAGGTGCTAACATAAAGCACAGGAAAAATTCATTGAAACAGCTGAACTGTTTCAGTGGCTTACTGACACTGAAACCTATTGTTTTCACAGCACTCTGTTATTCATTTCAATGAGAAAGGATAATATAGTAAATAAATAGGAGACTTAGAAGGGGATGGCCTAATTTTATTATGAAAGGGGCACTCAAAAAGAAATCTATATATTAAATTTCTCATGCAAGTAAGGGTTGGATTGAGAAACAGGAAAAAGCACTAATCATTTATCTCTCTTTGCTGCTTCCTGTGCATTTGCAACTGCTAAAGCAAGAACAAATATGCCTCCTTTCCTACTACTGTTGCTACTGCCAACTGTTCAAAAATACTATTTTGCAAAAAAACTTTCCTTAAATTCGCATATTCTGTCTTACTTTCTTCCTTTTCTCTCAGTTCTATGCATTGGCCAGGTTTCCTTCCACACTGTCCCCCCTGCTTCATGCAAAGATCAGGAAGAAACTAGGAATAATCCTGCTCCTGCTCTCTCAGGATAAGAGGGCAACAATCTGGTTTACTCAACATAAGTAGAAACAGTGGTGACAATGTGATGAAATCTTTGAGAGCACTGATGTGCTTAATTCTACTGTCCAGCTTGCTAGTATTTCCAAATTCCTAAATATTATACAGTAATAATTTAAACTTGAGAAGTGTACTTGACTTCAGATATACATGGGCAAATAGCTACAAAGAAAAAGAAAAAAAAGGAGAAAAAAAAAGAGACAGGGAAAGGTCACAGGAACTTGATCGTCAATGATGAAAATTATTTGCTAATGAAAGGCATCTCATCTCCAAGTACTATAGAAACTATCTGGTGATCTAAAGTAGATTTTTTTTGTTTCACCTGTTGCTTCCATCTTATCAAGAGTTGGTCTACATGGGAAAATTGGTCACTTCAAACACTCACATCCAAATTTTCAGTCCACTGTTAAAAACCCTACTAGTCCTATGTACCAGACAAAAGCCTTCAGCTATTATAACCCAATCCTAGGAATACCCATACCTCTAGCAGGATAATTTTATAAGGACAAGCATCAATATGCCAAAAATCACATGCAACAACAATGTAAAATAAGCTGAATTTTAAATAAAACCATATACGATATCCACTTTAAAATATACAGTTATTATGATATCTACTATTCAAATTGACTTAAGAATTTCTAACACGTTGTTGTGCAGTCCACAAAACCTTACCTTACACCTTCTGCAATACAGTAGCATAACACTGGCAAGCTCTCACTTTTTTTCCTGGTACTACTGCAGAAAAAAAAACTCTAAGACTTAAACAAGTTACTAAAATTTCTATTTTTATACCATATAGAAATCACTCCCGTTGGTCTCTGGAGAACCAAACTCCAGCTGATGTTTCACTTGCCATCAAACCCATACCATTGAAAGTTGTGGTCTACTGAATACACTGACTGAAAAAAGAAACAAACCCTCACTAGCCAACCGCTAAAATATCTGTATATATGTAGATGGTTAACCCATTATGTAACACTGTGTAGACAGCACTCATGAATACATAGCATACTTCAAACTGAATCCTCACTGTCCAATGAAAATTATTAATTTTATACAGGTTCCTATTCCAGATATTAAGGGCAAGCTCTTCTCTGACTTGAATTCTATTTAGTGGACATCCTGACCACCTAATCCAAATTATGCATAGATGCCTTCAAAGCAGTAAGGGCCTCTGGGTGAAATTTCAGGAATACTTGAGCAATGCCTCCTACACTGTCAGGTAATCCTCTTCAAAAATCCTCTTCAAAAAGCTTAATGATCCAAGATGATTTATGACTCATGAATAACAGCACTAGTAAATACTAGAAAATAAGTAGCACTTCTATGAAGAGGGCCAGGCTTCAGTGGCAGTACTTCTCAGAAATATTTATGGGTCTTGCAGACTTGTTCACTGGCCTGTCAGGGAACAGAGTTGTCTGGGTTTTAGAAGGTAATAGGCAAAGATGCTCAATCAATATAAAATGTGGTAGACAGGGAGAAACACTTGTCCATTAAACTGCAGTAGTTGTTTCCAGCTTTTACCAAAATGCTTCAATTCTGTGAACAAGGAATAAGGTTAATAGAATGACAGCATCCTTAAACTTCTTTCTCCTTTCTATCATTTTTCAAATTACCTTTAAAAATTAAACGTATGATTAAATTTCCTAAGAACAAGCAGTTAAAAACTGTATCATTTTTGATGTGGTTTGGTTGTGCTGCTTTTCTTCCACTTGATTACAAAGGGATAATTTTTGAACACAACATACGCAATCTGAAAGTTGCAATACAGACATATGAAAAAACCTCTAATTCCTATAATTCAAAAAAGCCGTAGAAGACATGACATCACCATGCCAATAAGGATATAAAAAGGGGGGGAATCCAATTTTAACATAACAATGACAGGAAAAGCCAAAGAAATATGCAAAAAAAATATTATAAATTCATAATGGAAAATTTATTGTGACTAGGTTGTCTATTTATGTTCATACCTTTTTTCTTAAAAGGATTTTTACTCGCATTCTGTCTAAAACCATCAAAGCTGTAAGCCACACTAGTGTCAGAAATAAGAAAAAGCTATTTCAAGTAAATAATTTATTCCTACTTTTTTCACTTCACAAAAATAGCTAAGCGATCTCACATTTAACAAATGATAGAGCAAACAAAATTAAATGATCACACCTGGCCTTAAATGACAGTAGCTTATCCACACCACTAAACTAAAAATATAATATTGTGCCCCAATGGACCTGCTCTTTGTGAACAGAGAAGGGCTGGTGTGGGATGTGATAATTGGAGGCCATCTTAGGCACAGTGATCATGAAATGATAGTGTTTTCTGTTCTCAGAGAAGTAAGCAGAGGGGTCAGCAGAACTGCCACCTTGGACTTCCAGAGGGCAGACTGGCCTGTTAGGGAGCCTGGTTGAGACAGTCACTTGGGAGGCAGTCCTGAAGGGCAAAGGGCTCCATGAAGGCTGGATGTATTTTAAGAAGGAAGTCTGAGAGGAGCAGGAGCAGGCTGTCCCCATGTGCTGAAAGATGAGCCAGTAGGGAAGATGACTGGCCTGGCTGAACAGAGAGCTTTGAATGGAACTCGGGGAGAACAAGAGTGCATCACCTCTAGAAAGAGGCAGGCAGCTCAGGAGGACTACAAGGATGTTGTGAGGGCGTGCAGGGAGAAAATTCAAAGGGCCAAAGTCAGCTAGAACTTCATCTGGCTACTTCTGTAAAAGACAACAAAAAGTGGTTCTACAAATACATCAGCAACAAAAGGAGGGCCGAGAAGAATCTCCATTCTGTACTTGATGTGGAGGTAGACATAGTGATAAAGGATGAAGAAAAGGCTGAGGTGTTTAATGCCTTCTTTGCCTCAGTCTTTAATACCAAGACCAGTTGTCATCAAAGTACTCAGCCCTCTGAGCTGGAAGACAGGGATGAAGACCGGAATGAAGACCCCATAATCCAGGAGAGAACAGTCAGTGCCCTGCTACACCACTTAGACTCACACAAGGCCATGGGGTTGAATAGGATTCACCCAAGAGTACTGAGGGATATGGCAGAAGTGCTCACTGAGCCACTGTCCATCCTTTACCAGCAGTCCTGGCCAACTGAGGAGGTCCCAGGTGACTGGAGGTGCCAATGTGACAGCCATAAACAAGAAGGGCCGGAAGGAGGATCTGGGGAGCTACAGGCCTGTCAGCCTGACCTCAGTACCTGGGAAGGTTATGGATCATTTTGGGTGCAATCACATGGCATGTGCAGGACAACCAGGGCATCAGGCCCAGCCAGCAGGGGTTTAGGAAAGGCAGGTCCTGCTTGTCAACCTGGTCTCCTTTCATGACCCGGTGACCCACCTAGTGTGAGGGAAAGGCTGTGTGTGTGACTACCTGGACTTCAGTAAAGCCTTTGATGCTGTCTCCCACAGCACTGTCCTGGAAAAGCTGGCAGCCCATGGGTTGGACAGGTGCTGTCTTCACTGGGCTAGGAACTGTCTGGATGGCCAGGCCTAGAGAGTGGTGGGGAATGGAGCTGCATCCAATTGGCAGTCAGTCATCCATGGAGTTCCCCAAAGCTCAGTATGGGGGCGAGTCCTATGTATCATCTTCACTGATGACCTGGTCAAGGGGATCAAGTGCCCCCTCAGTAAGTTTGCAGAGGGCACCAAGTTGAGTTGGAAGTGTTGATCTGCTGGAGGGCAGGAAGGCTCTGCAGAGGGATCTGGATGGGCTGGAGCAATGGGACAAGGCCAACTGTATGAGGTTCAACAAGGACAAGTGTCAGGTCCTGCCCTTGGGTCACAACAACCCCATGCAGCTCCAGGTTGGGGCAGAGTGGCTGGAAAGCTGCCCACAAGGAAAAGGACCTGGGGGTGCTGAACGACAGCAGCTGAACATGAGCCAGTGTGTGTGCCTAGGTGGGCAGGAAGGCCAATGGCATCGTGGCTTGGATCAGAAATGGTGTGACCAGCAGGACCGGGGAAGTGATTGTCCCTCTGTACTCAGCACTGGTGAGGCCACACCTCGAGTGCTGTGTCCAGTTTGGGCTCCTCACTACAAGAAAGACATTGAGGTGCTGGAGCAAATCCAGAGAAGGGCAATGGAGTTGGGTCTGGAGCACAAGAAGTGGCTGATGGAGCTGGGGGTGTTTAGCCTGGAGAAAAGCAGGCTCAAGGGGGGACCTTCTCACTCTGTACAACTCCCTGAAAGAAGGGTGGAGCCAGGTGGGGGTTGGGCTCTTCTCCCAGGTAGCCAGTGATAGGGCAAGAAGAAACGGCCTCAAGTTGTACCAGGGGAGGTTTAGACTGGATATTTGGGAAAATTTCTTCATAGACAGTTTTGTAAAGCATTGGAACAGGCTGCCCAGGCAAGTGGTGGAAAGGGCACCAGAAGTATTCAAAAACATGTAGATGTGGTGCTTAGAGACATGGTTTAGTGGTGGATCTGGCAGCTTTAGGTTAATGGTTGGACTCCATGATATTTAAGGTCTTTTTCAGTCTTAATGACTCTGATTCTATTAAACATCACTACCAGTCACCACCTAAAATAAGCTTACATTATGAGTAGCAAAAGCACTCCAGTACAAGACTGACAAGCATGGATAGAGCTACAAGAATAAATTTATAGAACGCATAATTCTCACATTCATTGCAGGTCATGTAATAGATGCTTGTGTTTTAGGTCAGCTAAGAAAATATTTCCTTGCCTTTATCATTTTCAGCTTGCATGTTCCAGCACCTGGTGCTTCTGAGAAACTATAAGCAAACGGTAAGTCAGTCTTTGGTTGTAGAAGGTGAGACAATCTTTGAAACTGCCTAGATCAAGTACCACCAACAGTTTTGGAGATCAAGGTATAATTTGTCTAAGGTATGACCTTACACAGTAATTCAGTGAAACCTACTAAGTAAATGACAAATTGAATGTTAAATCCAAAAAATATAGTTGAAGCAAAGCTTAACCAACACACTGTAAGAAAACATTCTTTAAAAATATCATATTGAATGCCATTCCACAAAAAAAACCCCAGTGTATTGCAATTCACTGGGTTTTTTTAATTCATTTTTTAAAGTTGTCTTGGTTAATAGGAAAAAAAAAGTGTTATCCAATTATCAAGATTTCTGCCTCATCATGACTGCTATCTCTGGACCAACAGGTAGGAAAAGGCATTTCTTTACAATTTGATATCATTAATCCAATTTCAAGAGTCGTAAGGCACAAGATGTGTATGATACTGGACTAGATAGATAAAGGGTACAGAATGCTCTCTGCTGGTAGGTGCTGGAAACTTTGAAAGTTGCAGGGTTCTGGGTTGTTTTCTTTTATAATACCACTACCTTTTACACCATCCTACCATGTTTTAACCACTTGTCTTCAAGCTAGGAACTTCAGAAACTAAGAAGATATACTGCACAGGTAACTTGAAGTACAGAGAACAGTTATGTAGATTGCTGTTAATATTAAAGTCTGGTCTTGTACTATCTGCTTCAGTGGTTTAATATAGTCAGTTGGATAGAGGAACTCTCATGAGAAAAGAAAAAAAAGTAATTTCCAGCGCACCAAGATATTTTGTCCAAAGTTTTAGAAAATAGACTGAAAGGCAACTAACATCACACTAAAATAATCAAATATTCTGAAAGACTATTTTTTTAGGAATTAGAAGAGATGTTTTTTGTTTAAGTCACAGCTCACCCCTCAGTGGGGGTTTTTCAAATTATACATTTGTCAGTTCTTTTAGTAATATATACACACACTCAGATAACACAAGCAGGATTAATGCTATGAAGTTGTCCTGGGGTGACTTTGTGATGTTGAATTATATCCCCATTCACCTGTTTAGCCCAGAAATAAGTTTTGTACCTTTAAGGTTGGATTTGAGAGTGAAGGGAGGGAAGGAGAAGCGGTGGAATGTCTGAGGCGGTTGTTTTCAAAACATAGAGATAGGAGTTTCTTCATTTTGTCTCCTGGACCGTGTCGCTGTGGCAGACAGCAGGGGAGAGTGCTCCTTTACTTTTGGTTAGTTTTTGACTAACTGAAGCAGAGAAGTTCCCCGGACGGTTTCTTTTTCTTTTTTTCCCTGGAATTATTTGAACCTGCTCTAGACTGGGGACCCAGGGGAGCACCAGGAGCTTGCACCTGTGGCCCACTGGGGCCTGGTCTGGGCAGCGGCGTTTTCCAGCACTGGAGGGACTGATAACAGACTGAGCCGAGCTACCACCCACCTGAGAGAGACTTTCTGAATTTGTCATCTTTTCAGAGCAGCAAGACGTTTTGTTGTTTGGTATTGTTCATTTTTTGTGCTGGGCAGTGCTTTGCCTGTTGAATAAACAGTTTTTTTCCACTTCTCTCCGAGGAAATTTCTTCCCGAACCGGTTGGGGAAGGGGCCACTTCGGTTTGCTTCCTGGGGGGGGACCCTTTGGAGGTTTTCTCCCAAATTTGCCCTAAACCAGGACAGAAGTCTATCAAGAAAATTTCTGGCCAGTAACACCTCCCCAGTAACAGTACCTAAATTAACAACTATTTTAGTTTAGGCAAATTAAAGCTGTAATTACAGGTGTGACTGGATGAGCAATATCAAAATGAGGTTTAAGAGAAGAAACATTGTAAAACTAGAAAATTATTAGAGGATTTCAGATTCCATCAGTGTTTTTATCAGTTAAACTCTTGCATTTGACAACCTATTTGGTACCATGATTTAAAACAAGCATAAACCTCTACGTTTTCTGCTTCAAACACAAAACAAGGGAAGGGAGAAATATATAACCCAGAATGAGCTCTTCAGTCAATACATCATGATTATGTACAGCAGAATTATCACAGATTTTGAATCTACTTTTTAAAGACTGTCCTTTTCATAGATAAAAATTAAACTGCAGTGTTAAGGAGGGTTCTTACCATAAAAAGTAAATAAAACTTGACAGATAGGTTTTATTAATCAAAGAAAAGCATTTTCCTTACTTTTGTAGTTCTAGAGAGTCAGAAGCTCATGGCATTGTATATCAACTGTTTCTCACTACAATTCAACAGTGTTGAATAAACTATATCTAGACAATTCTAATGAATTTCAAAACTTTTGCTCTACCTGTTGTGGAGAAAACATTAGTGTTTCAGCAAACAAACTGACTAAACAAAGTAAGTATTCAATAAATTAGGATTACTAAGCATGGTCACACCTAATAAGAACCTATACTCTGAAAAGAGAGAATTCATGTTGTATTTGGTTTAGCTGGGATAAACTTCAACTTCTTCGTACTAGCTGCTGTGGGTCTGTGTTTGGGTTTGTGTTAAACACAGGGTTGATAACAGATATTTTTGTTATTGCTGAGCTTGCACAGAGCCAAGACCCATTCTGCTCCTCGTACAGACATGCTAGGGAGAGGGCTGGGGATGTGTAGGAGGTTGGGAAGGGACACAGCCAGGACAGGTGACCCCCCCAACTGACCAAAGGGATATCCCAGATCATGTGATAGCATGCTCAGCAATAAAACTGGGGGGAGGTTGTTGCAGGGCTGCTACTCAGGGACTGGCTGGGCATCAGTCAGTTGGTGGCAAGCGTTTCCATTTGCATCACTTGTTTTCCTTGGGTTTTACTTTCCTCTCTGGTTTTGGGGCTCCCCTCCTTCTCACTTTTACCCTTCCAATCCTGCCCCTTTCACACTGAAGGAGGGAAAAAAGCAGTTGTGGTGCTTAGTTGCCATGACACGGTATCCACAAAAGTTTATATTAATGGGTTTTATGCTCTCCAAGTATTATGTTGACAAAATTTTATAACTAAACTGCCAATTTTACAATACAAGAAATTAGAAAATTCAGCTATAAAGCTATACTTTGTTGACTGCCATAATTTCCTTAGTTGGCCTTAATATAATCATTGTACATATAGTATTTTTTTAAGCTTAAGGAAATGTAGGGGTAGTAGTCTTGAAGACAGGAAGCTGTATAACCACGTGACCGCTGCCATCATACAAACCTAACAAAAGAAGCACAGTAGATAGGGTTATGGATAAGAGGTGACAAACTGAATGATTAGCATCTTAACCCTCTGTCTTGCATTTTCTAAATTCACATCTGGTAAACAGAGAATTTCTCTTTGCTAAAGAAATATCCAAAAAAATCCACATTAGAACCAAGATGACTGAACCTCCTCCACAAAGTCCTAGCCATCTTCTTAGTATACCTGCTTATTTACCAAAATTTAACATAATCCATGAGATCAAAACTGTCTAAGGCTCTCTGAAGTGGACTGTGATAGGAGTTATAAAATAACAGGTAAGACAAGCACATGCAAGATCTGTAAGAGATCTAATGGCTACTATCTATGTACAAAAGAAAAATCATTTGATAGGTAGAAATTTAAGAACATTGTTCAAATTACATTACAGCATTTAAGGCCCTTATAAATAAAGTACAAGGGAAAGATACTGGTGAAAATTCCGCTTCCCTCACCATTAATGGCTAGAGAGAAAGGATTTATGTAGATCCTCACCCTCAGATAGATGTTCATTAAACTGAATGAGACATTTTTTAATTAGAAAGTTTCACTGAAAACTGTCAACTGTCAAAGTGGACATATCTTAGAAAGTGTTTCCATTTAAACAGACTTTATTTCAAAATAACAGAACTAAGGCATTTTGGCTTTACACCATTAAAACATCTGTAAAATTAAATACTAGTTAAAATCAAAGTGTGCTAGACCTTAAATTAGAATGCACTTTCTTCCATCAATATCACTATGTTGTTTTCAAATGTCAATCTAAATATTTTTTTCTGACATAACTTTTCTGGAAATTTCAGAGAGATCATGCGTTGTTTTTATTTTGCTGTGGAGTAGAATATCATTGAAAATCATACAAAATGCCGTACAGAGAGAAGGTTCACACTATTTATTATTATTATTACAATAAGTAAACACAAGTAAGCAAACAAGACAATATATTCATAAATGCTAATGATAGAATTGAAGGAACATCAAGGTTGGAAGAGACCTGTAAGATCATAAAGTCCAACTGTCTACCCAGTACTACTGCTGTCACCACTAAACCACATCACCCAGCACCAGATCCAGACACCTCTAAAATACCTCCAGGGATGATGACTCTACCACCTTCCTGGGCAACCTATTCCAATGCTTAAACACCCAAACAGGGAAAACATCGTTCTGATATCTAATCTGAATCTTCCTTGTCTCAGTGTCTCAGTTTAAGGCCACTTCCTCTGGTCCTCTCACTGTAGGCTTTGCAGAACATACCAGCCCCACCTCACTACAACCTCCTATCAGGGAGTTGTAGAGAGCAACGAGGTGTTCCCCCCCCCGCCGAGCCTCCTTTTCTCCAGACTAAATAAATTCAGCTCCATACTTCCCCAAAATCCAAGGAAATAAGAGATGTAGTGAAACAAAAAGATCCTTGCAGAACTATCCTATCTGTTATATTATACTAAACTTTCATAGCACCATAGAATGGTTTGGGTTGGAAGGGACTTCAGGACCATCTCATTCCAACTCCCTGCCATGAGCAGGGACACCTTCCACTAGACCAGGTTGCTCCAAGCCCCATCTAACCTGGTCTTGAACACTTCTAGGGATGGGGCAGCCACAGCTTCTCTGGGCAACCTGTGCCAGGGCCTCACCACCCTCACAGTCAAGGATTTCTTCCTAATATCTAATCTAAACCTCTACTCTTTTAGTATAAAACCATTCTCCCTCGTCTTGTCACTCCATGCCCTTGTAAAGAGTCCCTTTACAGCTTTCTTATCAGCCCACTTCAGGCACTGGAAGGTTCTCTAAGGTCTCCTTGGAGCCTTCTCCAGGCTGAACAGCCCCAACTCTCACAGCCTGTCTTCATAGAAGGGCTGTATCGCTCTAATCATCCTAATTGTTAATATCTTCCAATCAGCTAAAGCATTTCTCAAGACATATTTTAGTAACAGACTTTGAAAGTCAGTATTCCTAAATAATTTTAAAATATTTTAAATTTTAAAAATGCAATACTGTAAAACAAACTCTAATTATTGTAAATCATCAAACATGCCTCAGAAATCAAGTTTTCACCCACAAACTCGCGCACCTCACCTAAGCTGAAATACGTCTGTTCATATTTTGCAAGGTAAGAAAGGGACTAAAGTCTTTCCTCTTGTTCACATCACACACTTGCAAAGTTCTCATTTGCTAATCTGTTATAATACACAAACCAGAGAAAGACAGCCCGATTTGTACTCCACCCAACCAACCTGTTCTGTCAATGCTCCAAAGTAAAACAGAACAGGAACTTTTTCCCCCCTCCAGAGAGGTCTCTCATGATGTGGTTTCTTCATTGCCTTATGTGAGTTAGTGATTAAACAGCCGATTTCAAAACTGAGGAGGGAGGGGGAAGAGATGAGTAAGACTTCACTAATGAAAAATTATAAAAAACATTTTTATTTAAGTAGAATATTAAAAATAACATCAAAGAAATGCAGAAATAAAAGTCTTATTGTAAGAACATCTTAGTTTAGTTAAACCTGTTTCTAACTTCAATTGCTGAAGTGTTCATGTCTTTTTTGGAAAGCATATCAAAATTATATCAAATATGTAAGGTCTCACAAAAGCAAGGAGATAATGAGGTTGACAAAAAAATATGGCAACAAACTACATAGTAAAAGAAAAAAGTTGTCTTAAAATTACTTCCTTGAATAAGTGACTGGTAAAATCTGAGTGGATAAATGCACTGCTACTACTTTGCTATTCATTAATATATGATAAATATTTTTTCATTATTTATAAAAGTCACACCTTCCAATGTGAGAAAGTTGGTCATCAATTAGTGACTAAAAAATAAAAACTACATTCCCATATTTATGAATTTTCTTTATTTGTATGAGTTGCAGATAGCATTTTATTAATAAAACCCACATGCATCCTATAAATACATCTCAATTCTAAAGTGATAAGTTAAAATAAAAAAGAAGTCTTAGGCCACACAGTTCCAAGTTACTGACTGAACTGCCAAGCTATGTTATAGGCATTTGGAGAAGGCCCAAGAACTGCTCCATAAAGTTAGTCCTCACAGGATCACACAACAATCCACACTGAATCCTTCCATCTCTGCATCCAACCTACAGATGTTCTGGTTACCTTCTACGTACTTTATTCTCCAGACATTTGACTCTAAATGACTACCATCCTCTTTTCTTAAGGCTCTAAAGCTCACTACTGTGAAAGAAGAGGCTAACTATACCTTTCAATTTCTCTGAGTCTTTAATACAAAGCTTACTACTACGACAGTATTCAGACAGCACTATTATCCCAGCTGTTGTTAAGGCAAATGTGAACTGTGGGCTATATGCTACAGATACGTGGACAGTCACAACTGACCATGCAGATAAATTAAATAAATAAACTGAAGACTAGATTACTCAGTAACGCTATTTTTTTTAGTTTTAAGAGAATTTACAGGATTGCATGTTGAATACTTTATTTTCATAATTTGTTCAACTGCAACAATTTGCAATGAAGTATCCATTTTTTTCTAGCAAGGGGATGAACTTTAAAATGTAGATAAGTTACATTTTAAATGTCACAGAGTTTTACATATGTTAAAAAAAATCATAAAAACCCTGCTGAAATGGGATTATCATTGCGATATATTTTAATTACTTAAAAGTTAAACATTTAAAAATATCCCAAAATAAGTGTTATGTATTTCAGGTCATCCTGTTATGAGAAAAATAGAGTTATAGTTGTTTGACTATCATCACTCACTGACAAATGAAAATAAGTGTGTACAAAGTAAGATATAGACCATAGCATTTCTATATATATATGTAGAACATCACCTGCAAGGGAAAACTAAAGTTGATCTTTGCAGTCTTCCCTGGGATGCAAGTGATATACACCCACCTTTTAAAGGTAGCTCAATCTTTCTAGTGTGAAACGTTAACACATTTTCACAAGTCACAGGCTACTTTTGGAAAAGATTCTCAGTTCTATGCAGCTTTGCTATTGTAGAAGCATAGAATCAATTTTCTTTTTTTCCAAACTGGAAATTACAGCAATTTCATTATTATAAGCCGCACGTGATTATAAGTTGCACGTCCGGGTGTCAGCAACTGTCTTGGATTACAATAGAGAGTGTGATAAAAGGTATCTATTCTATCACCATCTGTTGAGGATGGGGGCAGTGATCCTTATCTCCACGGCAGATATTCTGCTAATGGGCCATCCATTGAAACCAGGCGGGGCATTATTCTTTATCTTTTCACAACCCATCCTTCTTCCAGGGAGTCATTTTCTGCTAATGGTCCATTGAGTCCCACTGTGTGACTGATAAAATTACTTCATCCCATTGGAAGTTGCTCCAGCCAGGGGGAAGAGCCCAACATTTTTTACCAAGATAAAAACAGAGGTTTTGGGACACTAACGTAGCCCCTTTCTCCACTGGACTCCAGAGGAAAACCGGATTTCTGCACATCAACACTGGACCTCCGGAGGCAAACTGCACCTTCTACAGGACCACTGCTTCAACTGAATCACATCTGTCACTGCAAGAGGATGCAACCACCATTTAATGGGACTGCTACCAACATCCTGCCTGACGGGGTGTCAGGTTGTACTCTGACTTTGTCAGGGTTTGGAGTTTGTTTCTTTGTTGTACTGTATTTCTATTTTAATTTCCCTAGTAAAGAACTGTTATTCCTAATTCCCATATCTTTGCCTGAAAGCCCCTTGATTTCAAAATTATAATACAGTAATTTCACGATTACAAGCCACACCTGATTATAAGCCGTTCTGTCGTTTGCAGCGGGGACCCGCATGCAACAAAGTTGCCAATTAGTAACAGAATCGCGGGGTTTACTGGCTCGGCTAGGGGCTGTGTGGGCTCGGCCCGCTCGGGGTTGCCAACGGGGCCAGGTGGCCCAGCTCGGCGCTGCTCAGTGGCGGCGGGCGGGCACGGAGACCCCACCCGCTCACATGGTGGCGCCAGGCAGGTACAGAGCCCACCTGCTTGCTCCTGCGGTGCCGGTGGGAGGCGGGCATGGAGCACCCCCACTCGCTCCCACAGCAGGCAGGCACGGAGCCCCGCGCCTCTCCCCTGCACTGCCGGCACGGAACCCACCTCCACCCACCGTGCAACAGAGTAACCAATTTGTAACAATCGCGTAATCCCGGGTTTTACCGGCAGGTGCTTGGCTTGGCACCTCGGTTTCCACATCCAGGTTTGGAAATTTCAGAAATTTTTTCATATATTAGCCGCTCCTGAGTGTAAGCCGCATTTCCGGTGTGGGATCAAAATTTTAGTGGAAATTGTGCGGTTTATAATCGTGAAATTTCTGTAATTTGGATGGAGGGGCTTTACATTCTCCATTTCAAAGAGAAGCTCCTGCCTTTCTCACCAGACACCTGTCCTCCAAACTAAAACAGTAACTTTTCGTTCTTTGTCCATATATAAGCCGCACCTGATTATAAGTTGCACTTCCAGGTTCAGATCAAAATTTTAGTCAAAATGTTGCAGCTTATAATCGTGAAATTACTGTACTTTAGTACAAAGGAGTCCCAGAGACTACACATTTATGGGAAACTTCTGACAATATAGAAACATTAAAAATGAAGCGTGATACTCTTCTAGTTTCATTCACATGCCATTTAAACAGAAACCAGAAATGGCTGAAATTGATCAAGCCTCAACTACCTTAAACTTGCATCAATATTAACATATACACTCAAGCAGAAATAAAGAGTATCTAGTTCTCAGTTCCCCATCTTTCCTTTTTTCATTTGACACTGAGTCACCTACATGGATAGGGATACTATCTTTTGCTAGCTAGTCACCCAGGCTTTCAAACTCTCAAGTTCCTTTCCTGTTCTCCAGTAGTGTAATACCTTACCTTACCACCAACCTCTGTGATAAAACACAACTGAGAACAGAGTATCAAGGGAAAGATCGGTTCTTGGGAGAACAGGCTGTTTATCTTCTCAAAAAAATTTAAACTCTTCCCATTAAACTCACAGGACATGATCCAGGGACAACTCTCAATTCATAACTCTTTATTCTGTCTTTAACAGTTGCCATGGGAAACCATAAATTAAAGCTTGCACAACCACAAGTGGCCTTCACAGACCACGCATTTGACATGACTGCATGCTTTGGGACACATGATAATATCGGATAATGTGAAATAGTAGTTTAGTACTATATAGAGTCCTGCTATTAGTATAAATTTGCCTTGGATATATTCATTTACAGTAATTTCATGACCATAAGGCGCACCGGATTATAAGGCGCATCCCTCAGGAGCCGGCACATTTCGCAACTTTGTAGATCAAATAAGGCGCACAGGACTATAAGGCGCACTTTTTTTTTTTGCAGTGAGGAGCCGCGCGGCGCGCAACAAAGTAACGAATTGCTGGCAGGTGCTCAATTTGCAAACATTTTTCAAAGATCGGTGTAGCCTTTAAATGCAGCCCCAGGCGCCATCCCCGTGCAGCGGGCCCCGGCACTCCCGCCTGCCCCCGGCACCGGCTGGCACGGCTCACGGCACCCGGCTCCCACCACGCGACCGCGCTGCGTCCCGGCTTCCCTGCGGCCAGTGGCGATGGTACTTCCCGTTGCTTCCCCGCGGTCGCATCACTTCTCTCCGCTTCCCTGGGGCTGCGCCACTTGTCGCCGCTTTTCGGCAGCCGCGGCAGCTTCCCCACCACCGCTTCTCGGCGGTCGCAAGGGGTTCCGCTGGCGCCACGATTCGGCGGCCGCAGGGGCTCGGCCGGCGCCGCGATTCCGCGGCCGCAAGGGGTTTCCCTGCCACACCCCTCGGGGAGTCGGCAAAATTCGCAACTTTGTAGATCAGATAAGGCGCACCGGACTATAAGGCTCACTTTTGTTTTGCAGTGAGGCTCCGCCCCCAGCTCCCCCCGTGCGGTTTCTGGCCGAGGTCCCGCCTCAACCCGGCAGCCATTGGCCCCCGGGCCCCCCTGTACCCGGCAGGGGCGGTGCTGCGGGTCCCCAGGCCTGCCTTCACCCGGCAGCCATGGGCCCCCAGGCCCACCTCCACCTGGCAGGGGCGGAGCCGCAGGCCCCCAGGCCCGCCTTCAGCTGGCAGCCATGGGCCGCCTGGACCCGCGGGCCCCCAGGCCTGCATTCACCTGGCAGCCATGGACGCCCGGGACTGCCTGGACCCGGGAGGGAGGGTGCCGAGGGCCCCCAGGCCTGTCTTCACCCGGCAGCCATGGGCCTCCAGGCCCACCTCCACCCGGCAGGGGCGGAGCCGTGGGCCCATGGGCCCGCCTACAGCCGGCTGCTGTGGCACTTCCAGTTCCCCACACGGCTCACAGCTCACACTTCCGGTTTGGCAAATTTCGCAACTTTGTCCATCAGATAAGGCGCACCGGACTATAAGGCGCACTTCCAGGTTCAAGGGAAAATTTTAGTCAAAAAGGTGCGCCTTATAGTCGTGAAATTACTGTATATCAAGTGGGTTATAACAGTGTACCAGTCAGCTATGATTTCCCATGCACTGTATGAAGCACTGAATTGGAACCAGAAGGGTAAGGGGGAAATACAGTAATGTAGTTAAAAACCCAGTGTATGGGGAAGGGAGCTGGATTAAATTTGTTTCTGCAATTTTAGTCTGTTGTTTCCTTATCAGAGCCCCTGACTGCAGCCCAGCATTTTTTAACTGCTCCTGTAAAATGCATTGCCTGTCTACACATACACATGCCTTCAGGAAATAAAGTGCTTCAAATCAAGACAGAGAAATAATCTGAAAAAGAAAATATCTAACCATTTAAAGAATGTTGAAATCTCCAATTGGAAAAGCACTTAGAACCAACTGATACACATACTAAAAGCAATAATTTTTTTTCTATAATTTTCCCCAACTTAGTTTAATATGAAAAAAAAGTTTTACAGTGTTTCCTTTTTTAGTTACTTAGAGGTATAATTTTGCTTCTCTAATGCTGTTCTGTTACTCCAAAATTAAAATGTTAAAAAATTATTTTTAAAAAGGAGTATAAAAACAGCATCAAAAGAAAGTTTTAAAGAAGTAAAGAAATAAAATGTGTACGCAGGAAACATTCAAACTGCACAAGGTAGTCAAAAGCACAAAATAAAAATAACAAGAAGAAGAAAATATTTTCCTCCTTCAATTGAAATAATTGCTACAACAAACACCTCGAGAATAATTAATTTTGTATTTCCATAACATGAATAAAATAACTACATCCTACTTAAGCAGTTAGCTTTTGTGATAAACAGCAGACCAATATAAACTCCTAACACTAGAGCAAAAGCAGTATGAAGGTGATGGCTCTTGCTTTCCATACACACACACACTCTTTAAATGTGCTAAAAAATATAAACAAAAAATAAGTAATCTTAAAAACATTTCTACATTAAGTATTTCTGCATGCTAAATATATTTTTATGACAAAAAAAATTTACAACTACATAAACTGTGATGGTGCAACTAATTCAGGAACAAATAAAACAAAAAAACCCTCATTACAAATAGGCATCATCTTAGATTTCCCTCTATAAATACATCTATTTTTCATACCAGAAAAGTGCATGTTTTCTGATTTAAGGAAAAAAGACCACATCATAAACACAACTCAGGCAATATAAACTTGACAGGAACTACATAACTCCAGTAGCTTATTTCCTGCTCTCATATATATTTAAAGCAAACCTCCTTCAATAAGTCAGAAAAGTTCAAACAATGGCTTAATTTTTATTAAAATGAAGAGTGGACAAAAGAAACAAATGAGCTCATGTCCTTTCTGGATGATGAAACTACCCAAGAACTACAACTACTTTCTTTCCTGTAAAGCAGTTACACTCGGCCTCTGCATATCACAGACCAAAAGAAAACAGCAATGCGGCTACACACAGTTAGAGACGACTAATGACTCCCTCTGCAATTCACAAAGTTTAAAATTAAAAATCTGCTTTTTCAAAGTGTAAATGGTTCCACTCCACACACATAGACCTGAGGCCCTGTTGCAGTGTTCAACAGGATCAGGCAGCACAAAGACAGGAATGGGAGATCAGTGGGAGGGAGGGTGGAAGGGAGGGAGGGATTTAGGCTCAGCAGGAGCTTCAGGCTTTTTAAAATTCAAACTGCTCCCTGACCAAGAGGAATCACGGACATGCTACTGAGTACTACACGAATTTACAGCATTAAAAACACACCTTCTACATGACAGCTATATTCATGTCACCCTTTTAAACAAGTATCAAGGCACTCAAAGACACGATAGCAGAGTTTTATAAAACTCTAAACACAATATACCAGAAATTCATTACCACTTATTACAAGATCTGCCTAAACAACTAAAAAAAACTACTGAAAAATAAACAAATTCTGTAATGTTGATACTTGTTTGCCATTTACAAATTTATTTTCTATATGAAACTTGGTATCTTAAAATTTCCCTCAATTATGTAATTTCTGTATGAGTATTTTTATTAGTTCATAGGATGTTTATTGTAAATCTACCTCAACTTTTAATAACACTCCGAACTCTACTACACAGTAAGTCCAAGATTTACCGTACTCTAAATTAGCTACCATTTATAAATAAAGAGGTGACAATCAATCGTCATTTACAAAACACATTTAACCTGTTAAAATGACAACTAATTACATACTTAAACATCATGGACACAAACAGCCAATAACGATCTCAGGATCTCAAAGGAATATGGCATGATAAGAAATGATTACACTTAAAACGTTCCTCAGTTTTCACTTAATTAAATTTAGTACTGATTCTCAAATACTTAGGCTAAGATCTCATCTTCACCTTGACCCCTGAAACATCATAAATACAGCTCTCTACACATGACCCCTCTCCCATTTTCTGTTTGTTAAGAGTATAAAATAGTATTTCATCTGCATTCAATACATATTCCTGTAATGTATACAGCACATGCACATGGAGACTGTGTGGAGTACCTGACACAATATGCTTGTCTGTCTGTATTTTCTAGGTCCGCGGGCATCCGTGTTGTGTCAACCATGTCACAAGTGCTAGCCTTATACTATAAATAGTCAGTGATTAACACACTAATCAATTGCTATATTATGTAGAAATTAAACCTCTACGTTATAAATCCATGTGCCTCCGAAGTTCTGAATGTTCAGAACAGAGTTGGTTAAAAAGATAAGGTAATAGCGAAGAGAGATGGTATTTTTGTTCCTGGGTATTTACGTTGTCTCGCTTTCCCCACTCTTCCACTTACTTCGCCCCCGACTTCAGAAGTTGTAAATATAGCAAAGGATCAGTGCACATTTGCGGCTAATTATATTGTTTCCTCCTGCTGCTGCTCCTCTCCAGATTGAGGCCTGTTACTGAGAAACCGCTTCGTCTTTCTAATCCCCGAACTGGAGTAAAAGCGCTGGCCGACGGGCCTGCGCCCTCCGCCGGGGCTGGGGCCTCCCGGCAGTCCGGAAAGAACTAATCTCCTCCCCCAGACCCGACCGAGCAGGAAGGGGGGCTGCTAAATAAACACCTCCGGTTACCACTTACTCCCCTCTATCCCAGAGAGCAGGTAATCCCCTTTGGTCCCAGCAGTGCAGGGCCGGGAGGATCGGCCCACTGCTAGAGAGGGCAGAGAGGGGAAGGAGAGATGAAGGGGGATTACCTGAGCAAATCGGCGTCCGAATCCGACGAGAATCCGAGAGAGGGGGAGAGAAATCTGTCCCCTCCCTCCTCAGAAGAGCTGTCGCCGCTCCTAGGCCGCGGCCACCGCCACCGCGAAGCAGGAGGAGGATGGGAGATAATATAACAACAATAATCCGGGCCGGGAGGGGGGCTGGCTCCTCTTCCGTCTCCTCCTCAGTGCAGCGAACATGAAGAGCCAGGGGGTGAGCGGCCAAGACAAATCCCTTTTTCCCCGAGCCTGCTTCACAGCATCAACATGGGCTGAACCAAACCGGTTCCTAGACACATTCCAAGCGGCGGGGTAGGGGTGGGGGGAGGGGAGGGCAGGGCAGCTGCCAAGAGGCCGCTGCTTCCTCTGTGCATGCGAGTGCAGGAGGATAGGGGAGGGAACGGCCTGAGCGGAGTAAGCCGTGAGTCGGTACTGGGGGGGTGGGGGAGGGGGGAGGCGGAAAGAGGAAGAAGAAGAGGAGGAGATGGGGAAAGAAAAGGAAAGGATCCTCTGTGTCTCTCGCTCTCAGAACAAAATGCCGACCGGAAGTGCAGCTGCAGGAATTACTCCCTCCACCGGCGCCAAACACCAACAACTTCCCCTTTCCTATTCACTCAACTAGCGTCGTTTCCGCCGCCGTTACTGCGCTGCTCCCTGCCGCTCTGCCGCTCCCTTCCTAACTCTGCTACACCTGGAGAGGTTCCCTCCGCCTCGTCTCGCCTAGCAGCAGCGGGCATAACTGAGTCTCCGCTGTGTGACTTTCCCCTTCCCCACTCCTTCAACTACTGCCTCTTTTTCTTTCTTCTCTCCCCTTCTGGTGAAGAAGACCGGAGTTTATGCTTAAGCCTGCGCTGAGAGGAAGGCAGCCAGTGATTTGTGATTAATTGACCGTTGAAAAAAAACACGTTTTGGGTTTTATTTTTGCCTTTCTTAAGGATGATAGGAAGCAGGGCTGCAAAATAACACCTCCTAGGAGGCGGACTTAAAAAAGGCGTCTTAGAATGAACTCACAAAGGTGGCAGTCTCGTCCTCCTTTACCTCCCTTCCCCCGCGGATGAGATGTGTCAGACCTGAGACGCTTCCTGGAGTTACTGTTACCGCTAGTGTTCGTCTGTGTGGGTGTAAATAGGCCGCATCGCAGGAACTGAAACACCCGATGCTGAAAGCGTTGCCAGGGTGAGGAATTTACAAGCGGACGTTCCGAAGTGGAGTGGTTTTTACAAACAACGTTTTTGGACGAGCACGGGGGGAAATGCTGATGTTTGTATGAAGGGCCCTTTGCTGGAGGCTGATGCTCTCTGCCATCACCAGACTTACTGGAAATATTTTAATTGAGGATTGTGATGGAGTGTTTGGTGAAAGAGAATGCCCTAGTCTGAAAGTTTTTCTGTTTTTTCTCTGTACAGGGAAAACTGTGAACAATCACAGAACGGCTTAATAGCATTTCTAGCTGATTAATTAATTATGTCTTTTCCTACTCGTTTTGATCATCAGTACTTGGACAAAAATCCTTTGATTTTTAGAGGAAACCTTCCTTGTCTGTGGACTTCAAGATTCAGCCATACAGTTGAACACAGCTAGCTTTAAATATCCTGTGACATATAAACACACTCAGCACTGGATGGATATTATTTGCGCAAAGGGATAATATCTTGCACCAATGCACTTAAATCTTTTAAATTCTTAGGATTTCCTGAATAACACTGTCTTTAATACAGATTTAAAATGCTTCCCTCAAGCTTGAAGAACTATTAAATCTATAATGTTGGATAAATCAAAAGTTGTTTTACAAGTGTATGTGGTTTTGTTTGAAAGTGCAGAAATGAAGATGGTACTGGAGAATACAGTAATTCAGTACTAGAGATATTAATATCTAATGGATACATAATCATGTACACCTAATAAGGACGGAGTAAACTAGGCTCTAAAAGAAATGTATTATATACCTCTGTTCCAAGTTAATACAGAAGGTCCAAATCCTGTAATTGTTTATTTATTCACAACTTCAAACTATGCATTTGAAATAAAGATAATTAATGGAGTAAATTAAGTATGTTTCTAAGTCTTTGTGCTTAATTTAATACAGTGCAACTGTGTAAGTCAAAGGAGAAAATATTAATCATTTTTTGGTAACAAGCTGAAGTTTAATAAACTACCTTTTTAGGGTTCACATACCCATATGTATGTGGACATATACACCTATAAATTCAAAGGAAAATGGGATTCTAAAATGACAAAGTTGGCCTAGAGATGCTACTTAATCTACTTCTAACTGATTGGTACCAATTCATGTTGATGCAGCCTATAGGTGATTGTAGTAACTTATCTATATAACAATTTTTCTTTTCTTAATTGATGATTTAGTGTGTAAATGAAATGTAAATACTGAAATTTTGTTTTTCAAATGCTAGGTGTCTTCTATATCAAATATACTTTATTCAGTACAAACATAATGGTAAAACATAACATATTTGACTACTTTGTTTCTGTTGGAATTTTCCAATTAAAATTTCACTGGACTATTTTATGTTTTTTAAGTCTTGTTCAACTAAAAGAATTTGTAGAAATTACTCTTTTTTCTGAGTACTATATTATTACCTGCACAAGAAAACGACTAAGTCATTAGTTGTTTTAGATGTTGGTGTTATAACACATGAGCAAATTGGGTTTTTGTTTTTTTTTTTTTCATTAAGGGAAATTAAATACTTCATATGTTTTAGTCCATTAGGTATTACTGTAATCCACTTTTAAGAAGCAAAGTGGAAATTCTTCACATGTGACACCATGTTTTCTTAGAGGTCGCTTGTTTCATAAGGACTGGTATAATATACAGGTACCTGTAATTTTTTTAATGGGATGCACAAACACTGTTTTATTTGCCTGTTAGTAATTTATAGGTAGTGTGTACTTCTGCGCAGAATTTTAGAATAAAAGTGATGTGCCAGTAAAATATTTTTTTTAAATTAATGTCATGATGGTATTTTTTTTAAATAATTGAAAGGAAATCAGTTTCTTATCTGAATGTAATATAGTAATGCAACATATAGCTATCATCCTAAATTTAAGTATTCAAATGATTGGGAATCTGGTGTTAAGGCTGAACTACAACAGTGAATAGAAGGAATGTAAAGATGAATGCTGTGTAACAAGATAAAAGTTATGTTCTCTGCATTGACTTTAGTTCAAAGGAACAAACAATAGCACCATGTAATTAATTCACTAGGGAATATTCATCATTAAAAGTAAGCAACTTAAGTATCAGATGAAGCCTTCAGTGGTACAGGTAAAATAAAAATAAAAAGCTGAGGAAGCCTGAAGATTAAGGAGTAAAATATTTATATAGGTACAGTAATTTCACGACTATAAGGCACACCCTTTTGACTAACATTTTCCCCCGAACCCGGAAGTGCACCTTATCTGATGCACAAAGTTCAGAAATCTGCCTACCCGGAAGTTAGAACCGCGAGCCGCGGGGGGAACCGGCAGGGCTGCAGCTGCCAGGTTGAGGCGGAACGGAGCGGTGGCAGGCACGCCCCAGCCCTGTGGAGGCGGGATGGCCCCTCCACAGGCACGCCCCGGCCCCGTGCAGGCGGGACGGCCCCCCCACAGGCACACCCCGGCCCCATGCGGGCGGGGCGGCCCCTCCACGGGCATAGCCCGGCCCCGTGCAGGCAGGACGGCCCCTCCAGAGGCACGCCCCGGCCCCATGGAGGGGGCACGGAGGGGCAGTGACCATAGCCCGGCCCCAGAGAGGCGGCACGGAGGGGCGACGGGCATGCCCCGACCCCGGTGAGGCGACACGGAGCAGCGGCGGGCATGCCCTGGAGAGGTGGCACGGAGCAGCGGCGGGCATGCCCCGGCCCTGCCGGGTACAGGCGGGCCTGGGGGCCCACGGCACCACCCCTGCCGGGTACAGGGGGGCCCGGGGGCCTATGGCTGCCGGGTTGAGGCAGGGCCTCGGCCAGCAACCGCGCAGGGGGAGCTGGGGACGGAGCCTCACTGCAAAAAAAAAGTGTGCCCTATAGTCCAGTGCGCCTTATATGATCTACAAAGTTGCGCATTTTGCCGACTCCCCGAGGGTGCACCTTATAGTCCGGTGCGCCTTATGGTCGTGAAATTACTCTACTTACTCTAAGTTTACAATTTGATGGTGACTATGGATTTTTTATTATTTGTTTTTTCCTGGTAAGCAAGATGGAGATTTGTGGAGTTTTTTTCTTATTCTAATTATTTAGCATATTTTACCAACAGCAATTTATTATGGAATGAAATTATACAATTTAATTTTTTCTAAGTGATAAACTTGTGTTATCTCTGTTAAAAATGTGCTTCTGTTTGTATGAAAAGAGATATGAATTCTATGGCAGATATATCTTTTGAAATGTATATTTGTAAGAAACAGTTCTCTGGAAGAAAAATTGTAAGCTTTCTTTTTGTCTGTGGTAGGTTGTTTTACCAGGACCTGAGAGTGGTGATATCGATCAGCCATCTCTCAGGCGCTTACATTAGCCAGCAGAGAAAGACCGGAGACCTTACTTGACGCTTTCCACAAGAATCTTTATTTCATGCGAAGGGTGGTCAACCAGGGATTCTCTCAGAGACAAAGGGGAGACAGTCATATTTATAAGTTCAAGGGGGATTCAAACTACAGCCAATAAAAAGTTTATACAAAAAAAATCATCCAATCTAAGTCAAAAGTTCTAAAGGTGAACTGACCAATTACACAAACTAATTTCTAACCAATTATCTTCTAAGGTATTAGGAGAGTGAACAAATTCTTAAGGAATTTGGCTCAGCCTTGGTATCTAGGAGACATTATCTATTACAGTAAGTTCCAGGAGCCAGGGGAAGATGGCTTTGGAGGAATTGTATTATCCACAAAAGATGATAGAAGGCAAAGCTCTAGTATTTTCATTTGAATGTTGCAGTCAGTTTTTGATTATGCAAGGTACTAGGGATTCTGAGTAAATTTTAAATAGAGATAATTTGAAGTATTTAATTTAGGCTATAAAATATATATAACAATTACAGTAATTTCACGAATACAAACCGCATGAACTATAAGCCGCATCTCTGGGTGTTGGCAAACATTTCGTTCTTTGTCCATAAATAAGCCGCACCTGAGTATAAACCGCTCTGTCGTTTGCAGCGAGGACCCACGTGCAACAAAGTCGCCAAATAGTAACAGAACCGCAGCATGACGGGGGGTTTACTGGCTCAGCTAAGGCTGTGCAGGCTCGGCCCACTTGGGGCTGCTGACGGGGCCAGGTGGCCCAGCTCGGTGGGGCCGCTCGGTGAGGCCACTCGGGGCTGACCACTGCCTCTGGGCTCGCTCGCCCCGGCCCGGCGCTGCCCTGCGGTGGCAGGCGGGGACGGAGCACCCCCACTCCCGTGGCGGGCAGGCACAGAGCAGCCCCTGCTCCCGCCGCGGCGGACAGGCACGGAGCACCCCCCGCTCCTGCCGTGGTGGCGGTGGGCAGGCACGGAGCACCCCCCGCTCCCGCCACGGTGGCGGTGGGCAGGCACGGAGCACCCCTGCTCCCGCCGCGGCGGGCAGGGACGGAGCACCCCCCGCTCCCGCTGCGGTGGCGGAGGTCGGGGGTGAAGCCTGCCTGCTCCTGCCACGGCAGGCAGGGGCTGGAGCCCCCCGCTTACCCCACGGGCTGCGGGGATGGCAGCACGGAGCCCCCGCCTCCTCCCCGAACTGTGGGGATGTCAACACAAAGCCCCCTGCCTGAAGTAGGGAACTCCCCTGCCTCCCTCCCTCCCCCCGCGCTGCCAGTGCTGAGCTGGCCCCACCTGCTGCGTAACACCGTAACCAATTTGTAACAATCGTGAAATCCTGGGTTTTACTGGCAGGTGCTCGGCTCGGCACCCTGGCTGGCACTTCTGGGATTGTAAATGTCAGAAAGTAATTCACATATTAGCCGCTCTTGAGTATAAGCTGCATTTCCGGTGTGGGAGCAAAATTTTAGTCAAAATGGTGCGGCTTGTATTCGTGAAATTACTGTAAATACATTATATAACAGGAGAAGAAATCAGTGATAGATTACGATTACCCTGCTGGACAAGTAGATTGTCCCAGTATTGTTATATTAGGGCTGTAAGAACAGACCTAATAACAGTTGTTTTTGTAGGGAAGATAAATTATGAGTTATACGTTATCATTGAAAGAAATTTGAAATCTGACTAAAGATGCTCCTTAGGCTCTTTTCTGTAGGTTTGCTATTGTGGAACTCCAGAAAGGAAGCAGGTGCTATTCCTGATATAATTTCCTGAACTTCCCACATTTTTGTATTTAATCTGAGGCTCATATGACTTTAACTTCTCAAAAGTCTTGTTTTGGGCAGGCACTGGGAAAAGGAACTTACTGTCATGTTTTATAATAAAGATATAGAACTGCATGTCAGTTACATAACAAATGCTGTGCAATTTCATACAAGAGCTGGGAGAACCGTTATGGATTAATTTAGGAGATTATTATAAAAGCATTTGGGTATTTTTATTTTTCACTTTTTAAAGTGTAAAGGTAAATTGATACAGCTTCATAGACCAGAAAGTTAATTTGGACATTCTTCTTCTGGCAAAGGACAGAAATTTAAAAATGGCCTAATGGACTGTTGTATTCAGCACAAGCTGATGAAAACCACACTTCTATGGATTAAAGAAATCTGAAAACATCATATGCTTAAAATGCCTTGCCACTCCCTTTTCAATGGACTTGCCAGTAAAAAGAAGATTTAAGACTGAGCGAGATTTATCAAAATCATGTATGTTAAAAGAGCTCCTTGGGCTTAGGCCTTTTGAAACAGCTTCTTTGAATAAAAACTGGATCTTTTCCATTCTTCAGATACTTATATGTTAACCATCTCAGCTAAAAGATTCAATGACCACATATAAACAGTCTATGCCTAGGACTGTCCTCTGGCATTGTGGCTGGTAGTCACACAATGTTTTATGCCATTATTCTTAAAGACATTTATTCTTCAAAACAGGATAGTCACATGCATCTACTGCCTATTGGGAATGGTTCCTGACTCACTCCCAAACTGTGCCCAGAACTTGTTTGAGAAAATGCTACCTGGCATGCTTTTTAGCCTATGTCAAGGTCTGTTTGAACATTTTAATGCACAATTTTTTTAGACAAATTATTTTCATTTGTCTGTGAATGAAACCACCACAACATATTTGCATTGCTTTTTTACAGATACACCTAATACAGACTTCTTGGAGCAATTAGCCAAAAGGAAGGTAAATAAGAGGAAACTGTGGTCCCCTACTGTTGTAATTGGACGCCAGGCACCCATGAAAGCCCACTCGCTCACCCTCCCCTGCCACAGCTAGGCAGAGGAGAGGAAAAAAATTACAGTAATTTCACGACTATAAGGCGCACCAGAGAAGCCGGGTGGTGCCGACCCCGACCTGGGCGCGGGGGAAACGAGAACCCGGGTGGCCCTGGCCTGGACGCGGGGGGAACGAGAAGTGCAAGCCCGCAACAGCCCCGAGCAGAGCCCACCTGGCGGCGGCATCGGAACAGCAGTGGCGCGGCCCGGGCAGCTGGGGGAAAGCACTGCAGCGGCCGCGGTGGCGCAGCCCCTGCGGCTGTGGCAAAGCGGCGGTGGTGGCGGCGCAGCCTCTGCGGCCGCGGCAAAATGTCGACAAGTGGCGCAGCCACGGGGAAACGGCGACAAGCGCCGCCGCCGCCAACCAGGGGGAAACCGGGACGCAGTGCGGCTGCGTGGTGGGAGCCGGCAGCCGTGAACCGTGCCAACTGGCGCCGGGGACGGGCGGGAGTGCTGGGCCCCGCTGCACGGGGAGGGCGCCTGGGACTGCGTTTAAAGGCTACACCGATCTTTGAAAAATGTTTGCAAATTGAGCACCTGCCAGTAATTCGTTACTTTGTTGCACGCTGCGCGGCTCCTCGCTGCAAAAATAAAGTGTACCTTATAGTCCAGTGTGCCTTATATGATCTACAAAGTTGCGAAATTTACCAACTCTTGGGGGGTGCGCCTTATAGTCCGGTGCGGCTTATGGTCGTGAAATTACTGTAAAGGGTTCATGAGCTGAGATAAGGACCAGGAGAAAACACTCCTAGGGCAAAACAGACTCAGCTTAAAGGTACAAAGTGAAATTATTAGTAACAGAATCAGAGGAGGATAATGAGAAGTAAAATAAACCCTTAAAACACCTTTTTTCCCCCAGCCCATCCTTCCCTCCCACCAACAGTGCAGGCAGACAGGGTATGGGGGTTTGGTCAGTTCATCATCCAAGGATCTTCTGCTGTTCAGGGAGTGGAGTCCTTCCCCTGCTACGCCATGAGGTCCCTTCCATGGGAGACAGTTCTCTGTAAACTTCTCCAATGTGGGTCCACTCTCACAAGCAGCAGTCCTCCCAAAACTGCTGTGGCATGGGTCATTCTTCCACAGGATGCAGTCCTCCAAGGACAGGCTGCTCCAGCTTGGAAGCAGGGCCCCTCTCTCTCCACCAGGTATCTCACTGGATCAGCCTCCTCCAGGCATCCACCCACTCTGAAGTGAGCACTTCCCCCACGGGCTGCGGGTGGATCTTTGCATCCCCTGTGGACCCACGGGCTGCAGAGGAACAACCTGCTTCACCATGGTCATCACCACGGCCTGCATAGGCATCTCGGCTCCGGTGCCTGGAGCACCTCCTCCCCGTCCTTCTCCACCGACCTTAGTGTGTCCATGTTGTTTCCCTCACATGTTCTCACCTCCTCCTCTTCTCTGACTAGAAGAAACAAACTGTGCCCACTTCATTTTGATTTTCTTCTTAAATGTGTTATCACAGAGGTGTTACCAACCTCTCTAATTGGCCCAACTTTGGCCAGCAGCATGTCCATCTTCAAAGCCATCATCGATTGGCTCTGCCAGACATGGTAGATGCTTCTAGCAGCTTCTCACAGAAAGCCACCTCTGTGGACCCCCGCTACCAAAAACCAGACCATGCAAAACCAACACATCTACCTAGAGATAAATCACATTCATATTTCAAATTAATTCTTTATGAAGCAATTACAGTAAATTAATGAATACAAGCCGCACTGAGTATAAGCCACATCTCTGGGTGTTGGCAAACATTTCGGTTTTTGTCCATAAATAAGCCGCACCCGAATATAAGCCGCTCTGTCGTTCGCAGCGAGGACTCGCATGCAACAAAGATGCCAATTAGTAACAGAACCGCGGGAGGGCGGAGTTTACTGGCTGAGCTAAGGCTGTGCAGGCTCGGCCCGCTCGGGGCTGCCGACGGGGCCAGGTGGCCCAGCTCGGCGCTGCCGCTCGGGGCCGGCCGCCGCTGCCACTGGGCTCGGGGCCGACTGCTGCCGCTGCCACTGGGCTCGGGGCCGGCTGCCGCTCAGGGCCGGCTGCCGCTCGGGGCCGGCCGCCGCTGCCACTGGGCTCGGTCACCCCGGGCCGACGCTGCCCCGCGGTGGCAGGCAGGGACGGAGCTTTCCCCGCTCCTACGGCAGCGGCGGCGGGCGGGGACGGAGCTTTCCTGCGCCCGTGGCACCGGTGGCGGGCAGGGATGGAGCTTTCCCGCGCCCGTGGCGCCGGCGGCGGGCGGGGACGGAGTTTCCCTGCTCCTGCTGCGGCGGCGGCGGGCCAGGATGGAGCCTGCCTGCTCCTGCCGCGGCGGGCGGGGACAGAGCACCCCTCCTCCTCCCCGAGCCGCGGCAATGGCTGCGCGGGGCTCCTGTCGGCTCCCTGGGCCGTGGCAATGGCAGCGCAGGCTTCCCCCCCTCCTCCCCGGGCCGCGGCAATGGCGGCACGGGGTCCCCCCGTCTCTCCCCTGGACTGTGGCAGAGGAGGGAAGAGAACTCTCCCGCCTCTCTCCCCGCCCCCCGTGCTGCCTGCAGGGAGCCAGGGCAACAGAGTAACACTGTAACAATCGCAGAATGCCGGCTTTTACTGGCAGGTGCTTGGCTCGGCACCCTGACTGGCACGTCTGGGATTGTAAATGTCAGAAAATTATTCACATATTAGCCGCCCCCGAGTATTAGCCGCACTTCCGGGTTTCCACCAAAATTTTTGTCAAATTGCTGCGGCTTGTATTCGTGAAATTACTGTAGTCACTTTTTTTTTTTTTTATATCCAAAAACCTGACAGAAGGTTGATTGGAATTTGGCTATCAAGTTAGATATTTTTTCATATGAAATCATTTTAGAAAGTTCTCCGTGGTGGCTAAACCAGCCTTTTAACCTGCAGCAGATAACCTTCTTTCTTTTAGACATCCTATGGCACTCATGAAAAGACAGTACAGTGAGAACAGAAAATACATGTGCAATGCAATTAAATAAACACAAGTAACTCCTTTAAATTATGACTTTTAATTTATAATGAAATGTAATTTATTGATTATAAAATAAAAATTAAAAAGTAATAAGGATAATTTCAACATCAGTGGATGTTTTCTACATGCTGAGTAATCCTCTTATAACTTCTTTAAAAAAATGTCTATTTTCTACCTGGACACATATTTACAACTTGGTTGTCAGTGTGGTCATAGGGGCAAACATCAGTCTACTTTGTCAGCACTTCAGGAGATGTGTGGATGCTCCATTAGTGACCCAGCAACCAGTATTAACTTGTTGTGATTTAATTTCTTACAGACTTGCAATAGCACGTATTCTGAGGCACAAAGCCTTTTTTTTTGTTTGTTTTTAACTTTTGATGGGGACAATAACTGGTCCATAAAACTGAATTATTGACTCAGAGAAGCTGCCCACGGTTTTACAGTACAATTAAATACAGATAAATGTCTCTGCCTAGGTGATGCAACTCAGTGATAGTGAAGAAAAAAAAAAGATTGAGTCAAGAATGCACTTTTTAGGAATGCTTAGTATGAAATTTTCAAATAGCCATATGTAGGATGTGAGATTTGTTATGGTAACTCAGGATAGTTCACCTCCCCTGCCCGAGTATGTAAGAGTCCCAAGCATATCCTATCTCATCATCATGGTAACCCAAGGTAGTTCACTTCCCACCCCTCCACAATTGCATATATACCTGTATGGGTGCCAACTGCAGATCTCGGAATTTGGACAACAGTACCTGCATTACATCAGAGTTCGCTAATGAGCAAAACAAGACATTGCATATATATGATATGTTAATCAGTGCAAGTTTTATTATCCACCCCTGTGGTGATCTCCTTTGAGCTTCACTTCCTAGGAGGGCTCCACTGTGTCAGGTCCCCATTTGTTTAGCATCAGTGTCCCAGGGCTCCCACCATGGTAATGTTGTGCTTTCATTAAAGCAAATTATTTCAGTTGCTGAGTGTTGTGCCTCATCCCTGGGGAAGCTGCACCTACTTTTTGCTCATAACAACAAAACTTAAAAATCAAGTCAAAATTATGTATTAATGGAAATTAACCTTTTCTGTACTATGATGTATTTAAATTCTAGGTTTTGATGTTTAAATTTCTCTTATTGCCCTCCCACTGTTTTAAAATCCTACGTGACTTCCCTCAGATTCCCTAAACATAATTAACCTTTGAAGAAAAGAACAGCATAGAAAAACTTGACCTAAGAGGTATATATTTTGAGAAATTATGGAATAAACCTGGACAGTTTTCTTAAAGGTTTTGGATATGTAAGTGGAAATTGTTTACAAATCTTGACTATAATAAAAGAACATTGGTGTGCACAGCATTGTTAATTTATGTTAATTTATAGATTACAGTTACTATTGAACATTTTGTAGGTTTACCAACTTCCTTTACTCTATTCCCACTAAATATTTCAATACAGTGCAAGTACTCATGAAAGATCATGTAGTGACTCTTCTAAAAAGGCTGTAATATGTATACCTGTGCTTTTGTTAGTATGTTTTCCATGCAGAGTTCAATGTATTAGGTTGGCCTGTTATCCATAATTTTGTTGTTAGAGAAAACATATTAGAGCTAGTTATCATAGACAGTATTCTTTAAAATCAATATAAATAGTTAAACTTTCTGGAACAAGAACAGTCTTCATGAGAACATGAATATATGTCACCACCCAAAACAAAGGCACATGTATATGGCATGTGTTTTATTGAAAATTTTGAGGATAAGCACGTGTGAGAAAAAAAAAAAAGCCATAGAAACACATGCAGAGAAGATACTGTCCTGGTTTGAAAGACAGGTGCCTGCCAAGGAAGGCAGGAACTTCCCTTGGAATGGAAAATATGACTCCCTTGTCTCCAAATTATTATAACTTTGAAGTTACGGGGCTTTCAGACAAAGATTGGGAAAAAAATACAGTTCTTTACTAAAATATATATATGTATAACAAGACAACCAACAACAATGGCAGCAACAACAAACAAACAAGTTCCAATAACAGCCTTCTCTCAGCCGTCAAGCACTTTCCCCTTTGGTGTAGTTATGGCCAGAGCTGTCAGGGGTGCTGTTGGCTCCCGGCCAGGCATGGCAGGTGTGATGATTCCCCCGTGGCTGCAGGGGGTGCTGTGGTGTGAGCGCAGCCTCCTCTTCACGTGGTAATGGCGGCTCAGCTTGTGGGAAGAGATAGAAAAGGGACTTCCTTTGCAAACTCACAAGCAGCAGCCAGTTTCAGTGCCCCTCGGGAAGCTGAATGGACTGCAGCAGAAACCTCGGAGCAGCAGGTTGGAACAGCAGAGGTGAGCATACCCAGGGTGGCATACAAAGTGTATCAAAGACTCCGAAGCTGTGGCAGAACCCGCAGGGGTCTGGGCGGACATGAGGTGTCAGGAAAATGAATCCACAAACACCAGAGGTTTATGTCCAAAAAGGAGACAGAGGACTCCTGTTACTTTATTCAAATAAAGGGAGAGGCCCTGGGGCATTTCCCCTGGGGTCTCTCAAAGTTTTAGAGGACACAGCCTCCTTTTTATCCTAATTTCCCAGCCACATTTCCCTCTCTCTTTCCCCATTGGCTGAGGTACTTGAGAGGTACAGACTTCCCGAAATGCCTAATACAGACCCCCTTCTAATGTATACCCCCCCTTTTTTTCTTTTTCCCTGTGTCTTTGTTCTTTTTCTCTAAATCCAGATATTTAGCACAGTCTTCAGTGAGCAACAGTCTGTGTCAATTACTGGAATTCCTGTGGAATTTATGGTTCCCCCCATTGCTTCTTTCACCTCTCCATATCTGGCTTTATCTACCATCGAGCCCACAGTTTGTTTGTAAAGACGCCTCCTTCTCATTCCTTTCGCAGGGTGTTGGAGTCAGTAAGCCAGGTCTCTCCCTGAATTCTTCAGGGACAGATCAGAGTGCAGGGATTGAGTTAAAACCTTTGGATGGATTGAAGTATATCAAGCCATTCACACATAAAGTAGAAGTTTTTAAGTTTTAGTGTAAGTTTTAGTGTAAGTTTATGTTTTAGGATAAGTAAGTAAGTCAGTAAGTAAGTTTTAGTATGAGCTCTAATGCTTTTAGTAAGTGAGAGGTTCAAATGCCAGAGCAGAAGTGCGAGTTCTAGTGAAGGTTGAAAAACATACTAATGTTTTCAGTGGAGGCTCCAGGAACATAGTTTTAGACAGTGCTTAGACATATTAGAGCTCTAGTAAGAATATTGCTTACATTTTTCAGATAGAACAAGATAGGTCGTATGCGTAGTTTATACATAACCTAACGTGTTAAGAATCTAGAATTCTAATAGGTTAAGGAGTGGTGGTCCAAGTTTGCATCTTAACTTGTTGGGAAGATCCTATATAAGAGTATGTATTGGGAAGAGCTGGTGCTTTTTGCCATTGCTTTTCTATTTTGCTTTTGCTTTGCTTTGCTCGCTGCCATCATCAACACCCGAGAAGAAGATAGGAGCTGCCGCAGCAACATCGGCCCCACCGGGACGTCTGGGAGTAGAATCTGCTTCTATCTGGGACTTTATACCAAAACTTAGCATGGACTTTAACGTCTGTGTCTGTGCCTTTTTAGACTGATGTGCTCCTGCAATAAACAACCTTTTAGCAACTATTAGCCGCTTTGCTCATTTTAAGGTAACCTGATGAAGTTGGTGCCTCAGCGCACCGGAGGTTTAACCTCACAACAGGGTGTTGAGTTAAAATGCAGTAAAAAACTTGAAGCAGCAGCAGAAAACAGTGGGGCTGGGTGGGGGGTCGGTCCCTTGAGTAGCTCACCAGTGATGGCTGGTCCCAGGGTCGGGCTGCTGTGCAGAGGGAGTGGCCCGCTGGGGAATGCCCTCGGCTCCCAGCACTGGCTCTGGGCTCCCAAGCCACAGAGGAGTAGAGAAGCAAGCCAGCAAGCCCCAGTCACACTGCCAAAGGAAAAAAAGAAAAGAAAGAAACAAGGAAAAAAACACAGGGCAACAGGATATAAATTTAAAATAAACTGTCAGAATTCAAAATATTAATTTTCCTGACAGAAAAATATATACACATGCCCCATAAAACATTTTTATACTTTCATTCAGTAGATATTTTCCTGAAGTTACTCATTACTTTCATACCTTCCATGGTTCCATTGTTTTTTCTCCTCATTTCCAGACTTATGTCAGTCTTGTGTTTACTCCAGGCTATGCTAGTGATCATACTCTTTTGGTCAAACTGCTTGTTTATCCTGCATTTCCTTGGACAATGTTTATCTTTTCTTTGATATTAGACTGTGCCCTGATGTTTTGGATTACTTCCTTGTCACTTGCTCCCAAAAATAGAGGCAGCATATAAAAGCCCTTATTTGCCTTCTTTTCCTATTTTGACTCTTCTTCATTGGTAAAAAGTAATCCAAAATATGAATTTCTACCTGTTTCTCTTAAAGAATCCAATGGCTTAAAGAGTGATCTCTCTATAACCAATGATCTTATCTATAACCAATGATCTTACTGATTTTATTTTTTATTGTAATCATGTTTACAGACTAGTGTAAGAGTCGGTCTGAAGATTGCCTGATTCTGCCTCACAATCATCATCAGTGACTGGGACCCCCACCACTCACTCTGGGCAGGAGCCACAGAGTCTGGCCAAAGCGGATGCTCTAATGGCCTGGGTTTGGTTGTGTGCTGAACTGTCACGGTGTGCTGTGCCCTAGCAAGGTGCAGGCTGAACCGTACTTTCTGCAACTGAACAACAGGCCTCACTCACAATGGTCCATAAATCTCCCCACCTTTTGGCCAGCGGCCCCTCGTCTGGAAAATGACTATAAAATTATTACTCTCCGAAGAGACCTTTGAGACTTCTTTCTCCCCACGGATGGAAGACATCGCCGGATGATCTGAGGACGTCCCATCTGTTGGTAGCTATTCCCCCTATTCTCTCTCTTTCTCTCTCTCTCTGTCTCTCTCTGTGTCTCTCTGTTCCTCTGTCTCTGTCTCTCTGTGTCTCTCTGTCTCTGTCCCTCTGTCTCTTTCTCTGTCTGTCTCTCTCTCCCTCCCTACTTTGTCATCTTTTTATCTCTCTCCTTCTCACCATTACCCCAAAACTGAATTGTTGGCCCTCAATAAATTGCTTTGCTGCTTGTTGCTGAACAAAACCTTAGTCTCTTGCTGTTGTCCTTTGCACCCCACGGTCAAACAAACCATCACGACCCCTGCTCAGGTTGTGCGGACCGTGACAACTAGTCACGTGCCTATAGAGGTAAAATAAGCACTTACTATATCTTTGAGTAGAAGGTGAATGTAAAATTTGCTTTGGTGGATATGCTATTTTAATACTATAGAAAAGTTATCTGTGTTGAATAGTGTTTGGATAAAAAGGTGTCAGCTAAATAAGGGATAATCTGTTGGTAAATAATTATAAAACCTATGCTATAAAATTAGCATTAAAAGTTCTCACATGAAAATATCATTTTGGAAACATTGTTATATATGCGTAGACTTTAAAATATGATCTTTCTATTTTCTTTTTTCCCAGACCTAGTTTCAGAAACTTCATTTAGACTACATAAATGTTCTGTGTTTATGATTGTCTGTGAAGAGCTTAGCATATAACTCATACTGTGAAAACTTGGATGTTTCCATGTAACCTAAAGTACTGAAATTGACTTTCCAGTCTAGGAGCATGTTAAGTAGCGTTGCATACAGGTAAATATCTGTTGTGGGCTGGGGGAGGTTTTAGAAATTTTTCCCATTATTATGTTAAGCTAGCCGGGGTGGCTCCCCTTTTAGCCGTTTAAGTGCTGAAGACAAAAGGATGCCTGGGCGGGCCCCGATTTTCTTGATGGCCGAAAGTGGAGTGCTGCTTTTGTCCTTCGGCGGGTGGGGGGACACTCGGAGCTCGCCGGCAGAACTCGAGGAGAGAGGTTGCTTTCTCCATGGTTGGGATCAGGCTCCTTTGGACTCGGACTGCTAAAGCTTCCTGCTTCCTCTGAACAACTGGGAACTGGGACTCCCACGGTGAGCAGAGTGTTTTCCTCACCCTTCTCCCACCTGGGACGGCCGGTGCCACCTCGCTCTCCCTGCTCCTGCAGCAGTTGCGACTGAGAGGCTGCCTGCCCTGCTCCATCGGAACTGTGCGGACGAGGAGGGGCATCGGTGACTGAAAAAAGGGACTTGGACTGAGTTACGTTCTGTTCTGTCACTTTTTTTCTTTCATATAACTGATGCTGTTTTTGTTTGTCTTATAAATATATCAGTAAAGAACTGTTATTCCAAACCCATACCTTTTTTGCCTGAGAGTTCCTGAATTTCCTTTTCCTGGCAATACTGTCCCTTTAAACCAGGACAATATCTTACAAAAGAAAAGCCTTATAAAATCGTGGCTTAGGCCTGCTACTTCAGCTAAGTGCAGCTGACAGTTAGTCTGTTACATTCCCATGAGAAAGAATTAAAGGAATGAGAATCAGTTAGCATAACGGTCTATTCTTGTAAGAAAACCATTCGCACCTGTAAGAACAAGAAGTCTAACCCATGAGAATCCACAAAGAAAAAATGTAAACACCTGGGTGATAAGACAGTCTTAACACATACACACACAAGCACTTTCTACCAACTAATTGAGTGGCAAGAAAGTTACTAACCAATTGGAGTTAAACACGAGGTCTTTGAAAACTGAATAAAAATGGGCTGTAACATTAAAGTGAGGCTTTTGGCCACTGAAACTTTGAAGTGCTGTGCCTGTCTTTATTTGCCATTATTGTTATAAAGTAGAGTTGTACAGGCTATATATTTTGATGTTAACCTCATCTGAGTTTTCCTTTCCAGTTTCATGAAAAATTACTCATTTAAACAAGTACTAGTAGAAGTTTGGGGGATTTGATTTTAGAATCTAGATAAAGGTTAATGCAGCTTTTTCTACTTCATTTGAATTTTGAATGCAAAGCATCAGGTTTTGTTTTACAGTTAGTCACATGATATTCTTATGGTCCCCTGTATTTGTTTTGGTTTAGGGTAAATTTGGGAGAAAACTTCTAAAGGAGTTCCTCCAGAAAGTAGACTTAAGTGGCCCCTCTCCTAATTGGTTTAGAAAAAGATTTCTTTGGAGTGAAGTGGAAAAAAGTTGTTTATTTAATAGGCAAAGCACTCCCCGGCACAAAAATGAGCAATATTAAACAACGATACTTCTCACCGCTCTGAAGAGATGATGTAATGGTTTGGAAGCAAAACCAGTGAGAGACTCCAAATCAGAAATACAATGTAATAGGAAAAAAGAGGGAAATAAAATGCATGCAATAGTACAAAAGGAAAACCACTGTCAGAGTCAGAATACAACCTGACACCCCGCTAGTTAGGATGGTGGTAGCAGTCCAGATGAAGTGGTCTTGTTGAAGTAGTGATCCTGTAGAAAGGTCTGGTAGCTCTTGTCCTCTGGAAACCAGTGGGTAAGGGCTGTCTTGGTGTTCCAAATCTCAGTTTTTATCTAAGTAGGAAATGTTTGTCTCCTCCCCCTGGGTGGAGCATCTCACAATGGGATGATGTAATTTTATCAGTCATGCAGTGGGACTCAATGGCCCATTAACAGAAGATATCTTCCTGGAGGAAGGATGGGTCCTGGAAAAGATAAAGATGACTGGCCCACCTGGTTTTACCAGATGGCCCATTAGCAGAGGACATTTCCCACAGACATAAGAATCACTGCTCTGTGGATGATACAATTTCTCCAAAGCCATCTTCTCCTGACCCTTGGAATTTGCTGTAATAGATAAGGTATCCCAGATACCAAGGCTGAGCCAGATGCCTTAAGAATTTGGTCACTCTCCTAACACTTCGGAAGATAATTGGTTAGAAATTAGGATGTTCAATTGGTCAGTTTCTGTTCTTTGTATAAACTTCTATTGGTTGTAGTTGGATCCTTCCTGAACCTATAAATATAGGTGTCTGCCCTTTGTTCTGAGAGAATCCTGCCTGACCCCCTTTCGCATGAAATAAACTCGTGTGGAAATTGTCAAGCGTGGCCTCCGGTCTTTCTCAGCTGATGAAATATGGGTTTCTGAGAGATAGCTACATGTTAGCACTCTCCGGTCCTGGCAAATACCAAGAGGGACCGAAAAAGAGAGAAACCTATATTTGTGGCGCCTCGAACAGTGCCTGAAAACTGGGCTTTCGCACTGATGAACGGCAGTTCTCGCAACTCGGCCGTCTTCAAGTCGTCAACGCCCTTCAGACACTGCTTTTTGTTGTAAAAAAAGCAGCATCTCCTGAAGGAACGTTGGACAACCTCAGAAATCCGGAGCTGAGACCCGATGACATTAGCACAAACCAGCAACTCGACCCTGTTAACTGAAGAATTTGTGAGTTTTCTCAGTCTGCCCTTTCTAACACCCGCGTGGGAATCTCTGGGTCACTTTGAGGGATTTTTGTTTTGTTTGATTTTTTTTTCTCCTTTTTTTCTGCTGGTTTGCAAAAAATATGGGAAACAAACTCACAAATCCCAAGCTTTCCCATATTGAGAAAGATCTCTTCCTAAAAATCTCTAATCTGCTTTCTTCTAACAATTTTACTTTCTCAAAAGGGCATCTTTCTAAATCTAACCTACAACACTTCATTAAGTGGCTTTCTACTGAATTTCCTCACTGTAACTTTGAAACTATAACTTCACCCTCCTTCCTAGACGGTGTTGGTACCCAGATCTATTTCTTACAAACTAAAGGCAACTTTCGTGTTTCTTCTTTTATTCCTTTATTTCAACATATAGTACATGCAGTTAAAAATCAAATTCCTCCCACCCAAAATGATCCCACTCTGTCCCACCCCATTTCTCCCTCCCCCATCCCTTCCCCCCCGAGTCCTGACCATAAAAATTCCCTTTTCCCCTCCATTCCCACCCCTGAAATCACCCCTCCCTCAGTACAGCCAACTCCAACAGCCCTCTCAGCCCCCCCGTCTCTTCCCCCCGTCCCCCAGCAGCTGCACAGACATCCTTTACTCCCCCAAATTCCACAGACCTCCCTTCCCCCTCCTGAGTACATGCATCCCCTCTTCCTGCTCTCCCCGCCCCCACCCAGATCTCTGTCCCCTTCTCAGTACCCGCTCCCCCTCCTCCTCCTCCCCCCGCCCTCATCCATCCCTCTGCACCCTCCTCAGTGCCCGCACCCCCACATGCCCCCTCCCCAGCTCCCCCCGTACTCCCTGCACCGTCCCTCTCCGCCCTGAGAGCCCCAGTTCCGTACACCCCTCCCTCCACACCCGCTGCAGCTCCCATCCCTGCCCCCACCCCCTCGGTAATCCCCCCCTCGCCGCCGTCGCGTTGGTTCCTCAACCGCCCCTCCCTGACTCTGCGCCGCCACCCTCGCGTCCCTCCCCAACCGCAACCCAGTTCCCTCCCGTAAACCCCTCCGTTCAACCCGCCGTCGCCATTGCTGAGACACAAGCATACGCAGTTCCACCCGCGCAGCCTGTGACGTCATCTCCCCATAACCACCCCAATCCCTACCCTCTGCAGCCCCCGCAGCCCCCGCAGCCGTTCGCGACACCCCCTTATCCCCCTTCCCAACCTGTGAGTGCCTTTTACCCCCCCCACCAAGCCCCTCTATGCCCCCCGACCCAAACCGCGAACCCCCCTGCTCTCTCCGCGTCTGCATCGCACAGCGTTGTAGCCCCTCCCCCGCACATGAGCAGTGAATCCCTCCAAGCCTGCCCGGGAAATCCTCTGGGTCCTAGTTTCCCTCCCCAGGCAGCACCACCTACAGCTCAAACCCTGTCACATCACCAACCTTACCCACCAACCACACACCACCCCACCGCCCCCGCCTCGACCAAATGATACAATCCTCTATGAGCCATGAACATTGCTGCCAGCAAACCATTTCATATTCAGAATATACCGATTCTGAAACAAATTACTTTAATGCAAATATACTTGACCCATGGACTGCTGTCCAACTCCAAGCTGCAAATTCAGATCAGTGGAAAATGGCCAAAAATATTTCTGCTTTTCCAGTTACTTATAAGAAAAGCAGAAATCATGGAGCTCAAAGAGAAGCAGAGTGGCACAATTTCAACCCAAAATATATTAATGATTTGTCCAAATTGGCTTCAGAACACGGCAGGTCATCCCAAATTTTTAAAAATTCTTTAGATGCCACCTTTTCTGGACATACCCTAATTCCACATGATCTGAAGAACCTATCCAGATGTCTCCTCACATCAGCTGAATTCATGTTGTGGGAAAGACACTGGAAAAAACATTTACTACTATTAGTTGATAAATATGACAAAATTCCAAATGGCAGAAAATACACCATTCATCAGCTTACTGGTGAAGGTGACTTTGCGAAACCTTCAAAACAAATTGACACACTTCCTGAAGAGGTTCTGCAAGAAATAGCTAATGCAGCAAAGACCTCATTCCTTCTAGCCCCTGATGATTCAAAACCTACCTTGCATTTCTCTACTATAAAACAAGGTGTGGATGAGAGTTTCATAAAATTTGTAGACAGACTTAAAGATGCCCTGGAAAAACAGATTGATAGTTCCGAGGCACAAACAGAATTGCTCCGAAAACTTTCCATGTGCAGTGCAAATGAAAAATGCAAATCTATTTTAAGAACTCTGCCCACAGACACAGAGCCAACCATTGAACAAATTGTGGAAAGTTGCACAAGACACACATCCACCGAAAACACAGTAGCCTTGGCAGTTTCTAAAGGGATTTCACAGGGAGTCTCAGATGTTTTTGCAGTGGTGAATTCCAAACAAAATGCTCGCTGTTTTTACTGTGGAGAAATTGGACACTTTATAAAAGACTGTCCAGAAAAATTAACTTCCCCAAACTTTAATAATAATTTCCAAAAACCCCAGAAACAACAAAAAAACCGACAGTACCAAAAAAACTCCTCCAGGAACGCGGCAGCAGCCCCACGCTTCGACAACAAATCAAAAGCTGCTTTCCACCCCAACCCTCCTGTGAAAACCGGGGGACACTTCAACCCACCGACACAGGGGATTCCAGACTACACCAAGCAGATCCAACATACGGAGCGTTACAGATGGGAACCAGGCGCCAGCTGGTAAACAATTTATCTTTGAACTTTACAGATAAGAACTTTTACCGTGTTCCCACAGGAAAGCGAGGACCAGCCGATGGTCCCTGGAACATTTTGATTCTAGGTGACACCTTCCATGGCCCATCACAGATTTTTGTTTTGCCTGAAATTCAGTCTGTTTCACCTGGAGAAGAGATTTTTGTTCAACTTAAATGTGTAGACATTCCCTTCTATCTCCCACAGAAAACTGTAGTTGCACAAGCTTTCCTGCTGCCAAAAAACTACGTAGAGCAGATTCCACTCAACCCCACAATTTTGTGGACGCAAATCATGGGAACAAACAAACCCATGCTCGAATGCAACCTTTTCTGCAAGGGAGAAAGAATCAGCAGACCAGGAATGCTGGACACAGGTGCTGATGTGACCATCATCGCCCACTCGGAGTGGCCAACCAGTTGGCCACTGCAACCAGTGGCAGGTATAATCTCAGGCATTGGTGGTGTTGCTGAGTCCATGCAGAGCAAGCACAATGTCATCATTGAAGGCCCTGAAGGCAGGTTGGCCACCATCCGCCCCTTCGTGGTAAAAACCCCCATCACCATATGGGGCAGGGATGCCCTATCCCAATGGGGTGCCTCTCTCGGAGTTCGTGACCAGGATTTTTAGTTGGGACCATTGTTGAAAGCGCGTGTCCCGAGACTCCACCCCTCACCTGGAAAAGTGATCAACCTGTTTGGACAGAACAATGGTCCCTTTCTAAGGTCAAATTACGCGCGTTGCACACCCTGGTAGAAGAACAATTTGTCAAAGGCCACATCACCGAGACCACAAACCCTTGGAACTCTCCAGTCTTTGTTCTGCGAAAACCTGGGACCAACAGGTGGAGACTTCTGCATGACCTCCGCAAGATAAATAATATCCTCGAAGAAATGGGTCCCCTTCAGCCTGGCCTGCCCTCACCATCGATGCTGCCTCGAGATTGGACTCTTGTTGTCATTGATATCAAGGACTGTTTCTTTAGCATTCCACTGCACCCTCAAGATGCACCCCGTTTCGCCTTCTCTGTTCCCTCTCTTAACAGAGAAGCTCCTCTCAAAAGATACCACTGGCTTTTCCTCCCTCAAGGACTCAAAAACTCTCCCACCATATGCCAATGGTATGTGACTCACGTCCTCTCTCCTGTCCGAAAAGAATTCCCAGACGCAATCATTTACCACTACATGGATGACATCCTGCTTTTTGCATCAGACAAGAAGTACCTGGACAAAGCAGTCACTTCCACCATCGAAACCATCCAAAAAGCAGGATTTGAAACTCAGGAAGACAAAGTACAATACACCAGCCCGTGGAAATACCTTGGACTCCAGATCTGAGAAAGAACCATCGTTCCCCAGCAGCTCTCCATTCAAGATGACCCAAAAACCCTGAGAGACCTACATAGCCTGTGCGGATCCATCAACTGGATACGCCCCCTTCTAGGAATCACAATAGAAGACCTCGCTCCCCTCTTCAACCTCCTCCGTGGTGACGACGACCTGGACTCTCCACGCGCCATTACCCCTGAAGCCAGAGAAGCCATCACCAAGGTCCAAGAAGCCCTGTCCTCACGTCAAGTTCATCGCTACGAACCCAGTCTGCCTTTCCAGTTTGCCATCCTGCGAAAGGCCCCTCGTTTCCATGGACTGATTTTTCAATGGGACTCTCAACTCACAGACCCTCTGTTGATCCTTGAATGGGTTTTCACAAGCAACCAACCCACAAAGACAATCACCACATTTCAAGAAATCATGGCACATCTGATCAGAAAAGCCAGAACTCGCCTTCGCTCCCTTGCGGGGTGTGAGTTCACCTGCATTTATCTGCCACTCACCACTGGAGATCTGGAGCACTTGCTCCAAACCAATGAAAGTCTCCAATTCGCTTTAGATAGTTACACATGTCAAATTTCCATCTATTTACCAAAACATAAACTTTTCAATTGAAATGCAGTTTTTCATTTAATCCCAAAGTTAGTCCAAATCAGAGCACCCCTCAAAGCTTTGACAGTTTTCACAGATGGCTCAGGCTCCTCTCACAAATCAGTGATGACTTGGAAAGACCCCAAAACCCAGAAATGGGAATCTGATGTCCAAATAGTAGACGGGTCCCCACAAATTGCTGAGCTAGCAGCTGTTGTCAGAGCCTTTGAGAAATTCAAAGATGAACCCTTTAATCTGGTCACAGATTCTGCCTATGTTGCTGGTATAGCCATGAGGGCAGAACATGCTTTCATCAAAGAAGTTTCCAATCCCAAATTATACCAATTGATTTCTGAATTAACTCAATTGATTTCTAGCAGGAAACAACCCTACCATATTATGCATGTGAGATCACACACTGATCTCCCCGGTTTCATCACAGAAGGAAACCGGAAAGTGGATGCACTGGCCATGCCAGCTCAATCTGCAAATGTTCCCGACATCTTTGCTCAGGCAAAGCTGTCACATGCATTCTTTCACCAAAATGTACCTGCTCTCATCAGGATGTTCAAAATCTCAAAAGAGCAGGCAAAAGCTATTGTGGCAACATGCCCAAATTGCCAAAATTACCAGATACCTTCTATGGGTACAGGAGTCAACCCCCAAGGATTGAACAGCTGCCAACTGTGGCAGACTGATGTTACCCATTTCCCATCCTTTGGAAAGTCAAAATATGTGCACGTGTCAGTTGACACATTTTCTGGAGCAATTTTTGCATCCGCTCATGCAGGGGAAAAGGCCACTCATGTTATCAAGCATTTCCTCCTTGCATTTACTACTCTAGGGGTTCCAAAAATGACAAAAAGTGATAATGGACCCGCTTACAAATCCCAAGAACTAAAAAAGTTCCTCAATGAATGGGGAATTGAACACACTAGGGGAATTCCAGAAAACCCCACAGGACAATCCATTGTAAAAAGAACCCACCAAACTCTCAAAAGAGTCCTCAACCAGCAGCACAGAGACACAGTAATTTTGTCTCCGGTTGAAAGACTCTGCAAAACTCTCTATGTCATCAACTTCCTCAATTGCTCAGCGTCGGAGCCTGATCCTCCTATCCTCCGACACTTTGCAAACTCAACCCAAGCTAAGCTCACAGAAAAACCACCAGTGTTTGTGAAAGACCCAGAAACACACCAAGTTTCTGGACCTTTTCAATTGATCACCTGGGGACGGGGATATGCATGTGCGTCCCTACCTTCAGGCCCCCAGTGGTTCCCAGGGAAAAATGTAAAACCATACCTAGGTACTGCAAAAATCACATAAAAAAATTCCAACAAAAGTTCTCCTGAGTCAAACAACAAACCTCCTCAAAACCAGACCAACTCAGCCTGGAGAAGGAGATGTCGCAAAGCTCCCACACAACAGAAAATAGACCGTCCTGTCACACGACAGCAAACGAAACAGAAAGCTAAACAGCCTTCTGCTGTTTCAACCAAATCGTAGGCCAGGCTAAACCTGGCAACAGATGTTTAGATGCTGTTAACCCTGCTGAAAAACCCATTGCTCCCTCTTTATTACCCTTAGCAAACCCCTAACCCTATACCTGCTCCCCTTTCCTTAGAGTTAAGTCAAAAAGGGGGGGGAGATAGGGACGATAAAAACCCTATTCCTCCTCTCCCAACTTAAAAAGTTAACAATTTTGCTTGTGTTCCTATCAGAAACCACACCCTTGTCCAAAGATGAAAAGCATCTCCGTTGGTGTTGCCCTCACTGCTGCCTGGATGCTTCTCACTGCACCGCATGCCTGCAGCTGGATCGTCCCACAGCCCAACCAAAATGTCTAGGTGACTTTAGCAAAGACGCTAAAACAAGATAATCTGTGTTTATCCATGGGCAACCTTGATAACCCACTTTCCACCTGTTTAGTAGGAATTCCTTTGGTAGCAGATGATTGGCCAGTTTATAACTCAGAACTCCTTCATACCACAGGTAAGAGACCCAATCCAGTGGACAATTGGGATGTGTGGACAAAAATGCTGCCAAATGCGCAGGAGGAGTCCCAAGAATTGGATTTGCTGGGGTCCTCCAGGGCAACATTTTGTGTCAAATTTTACTTTAGACACCCAAGACAAAAATTTGCCCATTTGGATTTGACAAAAAACACATACCGAAAAGATATCTCCCCCATCAACAAAGCTTACAATTCCCCGGATTGGTGCAATTACACTGCCCACACACTTTCAGAATCTTTCCACCCCAAAACCTTGCCCAGAGGAATGTTTCTTATCTGTGGTGATCGAGTTTGGGCCGGAATTCCCTCCCGCCTTCAGGGAGGACCCTGTAGCCTTGACAGGCTTTCTACCCTCACCCCAAACATCACTTTGTTGCACAATTGGAGAAAAGATAGTGAATCAAAACGCGAAAAAAGATCCTACACTGAATATGAGGAAAGTTGTGACCCTAAATTGTACAATTGGAACAAACCCAAAAGAGTTGCTGTCTCCCTGTTTCTACCCTGGGTAGCAGCAGCAAAAGCCCTTGGCGAAATTGATCATTTGGGGTGCTGGTTTAGTAAGCAGGCTAATGCTACATCTGCTGCCCTGAGTGACCTCTTGAAAGACGAAGAAACCACAAGACATGCCTCTCTGCAAAACCGTGCTGCAATCGACTTCCTGCTGCTCGCCCATGGACATGGCTACCAAGACTTTGAAGGGATGTGCTGTTTCAACCTCTCATCCCGCTCCATATCCATCCATGCCAACATCCAGAAGCTGCACGAACTCGTAAAGGATGTGAAAAAGGAAACCACCCCCGACTGGGTCCATGGCCTTTTTGGTCAATGGGGACTGACGGGATGGGCTGCATCTTTGGTCAAAGGAATTTTGTGGATTTTGATTGTAGTTGTTATTGTGTTAGTTATGTTTGCATGCTTTGCTCAATGCTTCAAGAAAGTTACAAAAAGCGTCTTTTTAGTAAATACAGAGAGAGGAATTGTGGATGATACAATTTCTCCAAAGTCATCTTCTCCTGACCCTTGGAATTTGCTGTAATAGATAAGGTATCCCAGATACCAAGGCTGAGCCAGATGCCTTAAGAATTTGGTCACTCTCCTAACACTTCAGAAGATAATTGGTTAGAAATCAGGATGTTCAATTGGTCAGTTTCTGTTCTTTGTATAAACTTCTATTGGTTCCTGAACCTATAAATATAGGTGTCTGCCCTTTGTTCTGAGAGAATCCTGCCTGACCCCCTTTCACATGAAATAAACTCGTGTGGAAATTGTCAAGTGTGGCCTCCGGTCTTTCTCAGCTGATGAAATATGGGTTTCTGAGAGATAGCTACATGTTAGCACTCTCCGGTCCTGGCAAATACCAAGAGGGACCAAAAAAGAGAGAAACCTATACTGCTCCACCTGGTTTCAGAAGATGGTGATAGAATACATACTTTTGGGCACATCTTTACATTGTAATCTAGGACAGATGAAAAATTCAGAAGAGTCTTTTCTGTGGCTCATTCAGTGTGAGTCCCTCTGGTGCTGGAAACTGCTGTAGCCTAGGCCAGGCCCCGATGGGCCACAGGTGTGAGCTCCCAGTGCTCTTCTGAGGTTTTAGTCCAGAGTAGGTTCAAATAATTCTAAGAAAAAAGAAAAAAACTACACTCTAGGGAACTTTTCTACCTTAGCTAGCAAAAACTAATTAAGTAAAAAGCAAAGGAGAACTGTCTCTTGTTGTCCACTATATACAACAATATTGTCTGTGAGAAGGATGTGGGGGAGCAAGTGCATTCTCTGATAACAAACTCCACACTTTTTGTCTCCCCTGTCACTCTTAGAACCAGTCTCAAAACTGCAGAACTTAACATCCAGTATAAATAGAATAGACAATTGAGGATGCAAGCATCATATAGTCACCCTAGGGCATTCCACCCCTTATTTTCTCAATCTCAATACCAGCTAGAGCTTGAAAAGAGAAAACTTCTTAGTATTCCTATATTTTTTGATGATTAACTGAAAAATATAGCATGGCCTATGGGGGAATGTGGTAACTGTAAATGAGACTGACAGTACTGTAGATTTAATTGGCATATGCAGTTTGATAACCAAGATGCCTTGGCAAGAGCAAACAGAGCCTTGAAGATTACAAGAAGACTGGATCAAATCTGGCTGACAGGAAAGAAGATTTAACTACAGTAATTTCACGATTGCAAGTCGCACCTGATTATAAACCGCAGGTCCAGGTGTCAGCAACATTTAGTTCTTTGTCCATATATAAGCTGCACCGGATTATTAGCTGCACTTTCGTTTGCAGTGAGGATCCATGTGCAACTTTCACAAAGTTGCCAATTAGCAACAGAATCCTGGGATCATGGGGTTTACTGGCTCAGCCCTGCTCAGGGCGGCCGCCAGGGAGCGGCCCCGACCCCGCTCTCCACTGCTGCCGGGAGGCAGGGGAGCGGTGTGCCTGGTCGGTGCCGCCAGGAAGAAGGAAAGGGTCATGCCCAGCCGGTGCCGCCGGGAAGAGGGAGAGGGGCATCCCTGGCTACTGCTGCCGGGAAGAGGGTGAGGGGCATCCCTGGTTGCTGTTGCCGGGAAGAGAGAGAGGGGAGTGCCCGACCAGTGCCGCCGCCACGCTCCCTCAGGACTGGACAGCGCTGCTACTGCTGCGCCGCCACTTCCCCACCGCCCAGGACCGGGCAGGCTCCGGCTCGGCTCAGGGCTGCTGCTGGCTTGGACTTCTGGGTTGGGAAATTTCCAAAATTTGTTCATATATAAGCCGTTCCTGAATGCAAGCCGCACTTCTGGTTTGGGAGCAAAATTTTAGTCAAAATGGTGCGGTTTATAATCGTGAAATTACTGTATATAGAAATTTAAGGTTTGTCTGTGTGATGTTTAACTAAATGAATGCCGTAAAAAATTACTAGCCTTCCTGAAAATGGTATATAAACATATGTAGCTCACAGTAAAATTTGGATTCTGATCACAAATCAGTAGTGCCTGTGTCTCAATTGTCGATAATTGATGCTCCCATGTGAGGAGAATAACCAACCTACTTGACGGCAATCGGTGAACCCCCAGAACTGATTGTGTCGGTGAGAGAACCGTGTCTGGGCCCACAATCACCTGTCCTGCTGCAACGTGACAGGTGAACCCAGGGAACTGAACTGTGGGGCAGGATATGTCCAACAAGAGAGAGACATCTATAAAACCATGCTCGCTGTTTTAGGCAAGCATGGTTCCCCCATCCTCGAGCAGGACCTTAAATCACTTCTACAATGGGTGTCGCGCATGTTTCCCGATACTGCCACTCTCCCTGGCCATGAGCCAGAGTTACAAATGATTCCTGCATGGAGGGTGGTTATGGACGTGATTAAAAAGCGGGGGGCGGGGGGGGGGGGGGGGGGAGGAGGATGAGGCTACCTGTGAAGCTACCTCTGAGACGACTGTAACAAACATGCTGGACCAAGACCTGCCCAGGTGGCACTCCCCATCCCCCATTCTCATGCCCTCCCAGATGAGTTCCAGGGTTAGAGCCTGGTCACCACCTGCAGTCCCACTGCTAGATCACCAGCGACCCCAGAGCTGCCAAATGCCTATCGCTTATATGGTGGACACTGACTCTAGCAGTGAAGGGGAACTCGACCTTTTTGACCCTGGCCCCAAAAAAGATCCAGATTTATTCCCTACGAATACGCATAATAATTGGTTACAGATAGAAAAGAAAGCCTTTAAGGACAGAGACTTTGAGATTGTGGCAGAAATCTTTGTGGCCCCCGTGAGAGTTGGCTCAAGGGGGGGAAATCCACAATGGAAGCCTTTGGGACACTCAGAAATTAAGGAACTGCGCTGTACTGTGGCAGAATATGGTCTGGGGTCTCCTTCAGTAACTTATTGAGAGCAACTTTCTCTACTCACCTCATGATGTTAAGTCTTTGGCAAATCTTTTGCCAACGCAATATGCAATATTCATGGGGCAATGGAAAAAAAGACTGGAAAACTTAATTGTCACATATGCAGGACATGCTAACCAAGGCCTGGCTGCCTTAACCATTGACCACCTAGCGGGGGAGGGGGTGCATACTGATCCTAATGGCCAAACCACCTTACCAAGAGAGGCCCTAGAGGGAATCATGGAGGCAGCCCATCTGGCTTTTCTTAAGGTTCCTGGTCCCAGAACCCCACAACAGTCCTTCATAAATATTAAACAGCCTCCCCAGGAGCCCTATATGCAGATTAAAACAAACACTGGAGAGACAAATTGATAATGATCAAGCAAGGGAGGTTGTACTCCTCAAACTGGCTATAGAAAATTCATATGAAGACTGTAAACTCCTCTTGAAATCCCTGCCCCCTGAACTTGAGCCCACATTGCTTCAAATGATAGAAGCTTGTAACTGCTTGGGAACATTGCAGCACACAACGGCAGTCACCTATCAGGCTGTGGGGCAAGGCATAGCTGATGCTTTTGCTGCCCTCAAATTATTACCCGGAAAGCAGTTGGTTTGTTTTGGTTGCAGGGAATCTGGGCATGTTAAAAGGGACTGCAAAACGTGCGAATACGGAAACCCAAGAGCCCGGATATGTGCCCTCACTGTCGGAAAGGTCCTCATTTCGCTAATCAATGATGCTCTAAGTTTCACCAGAATGACCAGCCTTTGCACGAACAGAAATGCCACAGCCAACACAGCAACCAGGAGCAACTTTCAACTTTCAACTGGCCCTGCCCCCACCCTCTGGACAGTCGTCGCGCGACCTACGTGCAACCGCCCCAGGCAGCGCAGGACTGAGCATATTAACCAATAACACAGTAACATTGTTTGCACAGGTTTTTGTCTCCCTACAGGAATCTATGGACCCTTGTTAACCCAGTTACCACACATTGCTCATAGGTAGATCACCTACCTAGATAACAGGATTGTTTGTGCTGCCAGGAGTCATTGACTGACTTGGCTGAGGAGATAAAGATCATGGCTTGGACCCCCCCAGCCACCCTGTGTGGTCCTGACTGGGACCAATATAGCCCAACTCATACCTTTCCTGGCAGCACCCCTATCTGCCCTCCCTCCCCCCACCCGATAGCTGAGCAGAGGTGAGGTGGGTTTGGTACAACAGGGGTCCCACAGATTCTTTGGACACAATGTATCACATCTCAGTGTCCCAAATGCCAATGCAAAGGGACTCTGAAAGGCAGGGACATAGTCTTAAGAGGTCTTATTGACACTGGTGCAGATGTAACTGCTATCTCTAAAAGCCAATGGCCAGTGATTGGCCATTGACGACTGTGCCTCAGATGCTCTCAGGCGTGGGGGGGAATAGTCAAAGCCTGCAGAGCCAACACTTGGTACAAATTACAGGACCTGAGGGGCAGGTTGCTGCAATTAAACATTTTGTGTTGTCTGTCCCCCTGGTTTTGTGGGGGAGGGATGTGTTAACTCAGTGGGGAATTTTTATGCAGTCAAATTTTGCATAGGGGTCACTGGAACGCGCGGCACCCTCAAACTGACTTGGAAAACTTCTGAGCCTGTGTGGGTGAGTTAGTGGCCCCTATCATCGCATAAGCTGCCTGCATTAACAGAATTGGTTCAACAACAACTCCAGAAAGGGCATATAGTCCCTTCTACCAGACCTTGGAATTCTCCTGTGTTTGTTATTAAAAAACAAACGGGCAAGTGGCGTTTGCTCCAAGACCTCCGCAAAATTAATTCTGTAATGGAGGAAATGGGAGCCCTGCAGCCTGGGTTTCCCTCTCCTACGATGATCGCTCGAAATTGGCATTTGACAGTAATGGATTTAAAGGATTGTTTTTTCGACATTCCTTTGCATCCTGATGATGCTCCAAAATTTGCTTTTTCAGTTCCTAGCACAAATATGCAGGAGCCCTTGCAGCGATATCACTGAATATGTTTACCTCAGGGCATGAAGAATTCTCCTACTATTTGCGAGTGGTATGTTGCTAAGGTTCTCAGTCCTGTTAGTCAACAAATGCCTGATATTCTTTTGTATCATTACATGGATGATATTCTTGTAGCAGCTGAACAACAGGAGGTCAAGAAGAAAACCTTAACCCTTGTCACTGAAACTGTGAATCAGGCAGGGCTTTGCATTGCTTCTGAAAAGGTACAAAAAACACCCTCCATGGAGGTATTTGGGATGGTGCATTGGAGTCCATTCAATTTCTCCCCAAAATCTACAAATTCAGACTAACATTCGCACCTTTCATGATGCACAAAAACTTTTGGGAGCAATTAACTAGGTGCACTCCTTATTAGGAATCTCAATTGCAGAGTCGAGATCTTTTGTTTGAACTGCTTAAAGGAGACTCAGACCCTTTGTCACCTAGATGACTCAATTCACAGGCTCAGCAAGTGCTGCAGGGTGTTTGTGATGCCTTAGCAAACCGGCAAGCTACATGATGTGCACTCGAACTGCCTTTCCTTTTAATAATTTTGCACCCAGCAAAACAACCCCCTGCTTTGATATTTCAGTGGGACTCCAATGAACCAGACCCTTTGCTTATCATTGAATGGATTTTTTTTACCACACCAAGTGACCAAAATCATCAGTACCCAACATGAAATTGTGATATATGTTGTAAAGTAATTTGTGCTAATTTGTGATTTATGTAAGATAAATCATGTTCGTATAAATAAAGAAATTAATAAAGAAACTTTAGAACATTAGCCGCAGCGAGGAGGAAGGATTGCCTCACAGAATTCTAACGCTGCAACTGCTGACAAAACTCGGATTAGCAAGTTAAAAGAATCGGCTCCAAACGGAGGTGACTCCTTACAAAGACAGTCCAGGAAACATCCAAGCAATGAGCACTCGATAAGTGTCGCCAATCAAGATAACCAGGGTCTTCAGGAAAACTACATCTTTATACCTGGTTCCCGTAAACCAAAACCGGCACTCATCAAAATTCATCGCTACCCAGAAATGGTTTTGTCCAGTCTAACGCAGAAGATGACCAGAGTCATCAGGGAAAACTACCTGGTTCCCTTAAGAATTCATCGAAGTCCATCACTTCCCAGAAATGGTTTTGTCCAGCCCAATGCAGAGAAAGGAGGCTACATGAATATGCGAAACTTCAAAAGGAAAAGAGGGTCACTGCTCCAGGCTAGAAAAACTGTGTAGAATCAGGACTGAAAGAGACACATTCGTGAACACAGGGGGATCCGAAGTGATAGAGTTCGGATCAGCGTGTGTGTTCACCCAGCGCCAACCCCGGGCTCGGTGCTGTCCTTTTTGATTGTGACTATCAAGGACCATCTTTTGGTCGCAAAATAAAAATTATTTCTTTAATCATTCTTAATTCGGCTTGATTTGTTTATTACCTATAACAAAATGATGGCACAACTGATTGTTAAAGCCCAGCAGAGACTCACTTCTCTTGCAGGAGTGGATTTTTCCACTATTTTCGTGCCTCTTACCACGTTTTATTTGGATTGGATATTTCAGGAATCTGAGACTATTCAAATGGTCTTTGCTGAATTCAGCGGACAAATCTCAATACACCCTCCAAAACATAGGCTTTTAACCCCTTTATTTCAATTGATAGAACAATCAAAGAGAAGTGAGGTTCCACTTAAAGCCTTAACAGTATTCACAGATGGTTCTGGTGGCTCTCATAAATCAGTGGTGGTATGGAAAGACTCCTCTTCTGATACCTGGAAATCAGATGTGTCCGCAGTTGAGGGATCGCCCCAAATCGTGGAACTAACTGCTGTTGTCAGAGCTTTTCAAAAATGTTCTGATCCCTTTAATTTGGTAACAGATTCAGCTTATGTTGCAGGAATTGTGATGAGAGCTGAAACATCAGTTTTGAAAGAGATTGAAAATTCACAACTCTTTTATTGGTTGCAACTCCTTGTTTTTTCCTTAGAAAATAGAACATCTCCTTACTTTGTTATGCATATTTGATCGCATACAGACCTTCCTGGATTTTTGCCTGAAGGGAACAGGCAGGCTGATCTTTTAACAATGCCTGTACAAAATCCTGTCCTACCTAATAAGATGGAGCAGGCTAAACTGAGTCATTCTTTTTTTCACCCAAATGCTGCTGCTTTGATTCAAAACTTTGGCATTACTAAAGCCCAAGCTTCAGCAATTATGGTTGTTTGTCCTTCCTGCCAAAGGTGCTCTTTTCCCTCTGTTGCAGGAGGTGTTAATCTCAGAGGACTTCAAAACCTTCAAATCTGGCAGACAGATGTTACCTATTTTTCTGAGTTTGGCCATTTAAAATGCATTAATTCCTCTACTGACACCTTTTCTGGTGCTCTTTTTGCATCAGCCCATTCAGGGGAAACAGTTAAAGATATCTGTAGACACTTTACTGTTGCTTTTGCAACTCTTGATATACCTTCAGAGGTGAAGACAGATAACGCCCCAGCTTATACTTTCCATCGAGTTGTTACCTTTTTTGCTCTATGGGGAATTACAGTAATTTCATGATTATAAGTTGCACCTGATAATAAACCGCACTTCTGGGTGTCAGCAACTCTTCGTTCTTTGTCCATATATAAGACACACCAGATTATAAACCGCACTTTCATTCACAGCGAGGATCCGTGTGCAACTTTCACAAAGTTGCCAATTAGTAACAGAATCGCGGGATCGCGGGGTTTACTGGCTCAGTTCGTCACTGCCCTACCACCGGGGTTGGGGAGCACCGTCGCTGCCCTGCCACTGGGGTCAGATGGTCTCTGGCTTGGCTCGAGGCTGCTGTGGGCTCACACTTCCGTGTTGGTAAATTTCTGAACTTCATCCATATATTGGCCCCACGTGATTATAAGCCGCACTTCAGGGTTCGGACCAAAATTTTAGTCAAAATGGTGCAGCTTATAATTGTGAAATTACTGTACTCACAAAACAGGTATTCCTCATTCCCCAACAGGTCAATCTATCATTGAAGGGACTCATGTCTCTCTCAAACATCTTTTAATAAATACAACAGAAAGAGGAAGGGGATGGAAATGGCACCCCTGCTGAGAGACTGCAGAAAGCCCTTTATGTTTTTAACTTTTTGAATTGATCTTTTATGGACCTCAATCCACCAATTGTTCAACATTTAAATTGTAATTCACAATTGCAACAAAAGGAAAAGCCCCCTGTTTTAGTAAAGGATCCAGAATCCTGTAAAATATTTGGGCCTTATCCTTTGATCACCTGAGGAAGAGGCTTTTCATGTGTCTCCACAGAGAATGGTCCCAAGTGGATTCCAGCGAAGAATGTGAAGCCCTTTTGAGAACCCTTGACTGCATCACCTAAGGATCCACCTGTAATACCAACATCAGAGGAGGACCCTGGGGAACAGGACCTCACCACCACATCAGCACCTGTTTAACCTCTGACTTATGCCCTTGGGAAAATAGTTTGGATTACCTAAGGGTATCAGGGTTTACAGGATTAGGTTGTCCCGTCTGGGAGAACCAGTACTCCATTACATCATGCACAAGTTCAACAGCTAATGTGTGGGTATAAGTTTGGTCTACCTGAACAACTGGAAATTACTCCAGAGCAGTGGCTTACTGCCACTGAGAATAAGGAAAAACAATGACTTCCCAAATATTATGGTATTTACTGGGAATTGTTTCTAGTGCTCAGACCTGGCCTGTTAACCAACCAAAAATAAATGTCTGGGTAACCTTATCAAATGTTACAGGACAAGATATATTGTGTTTGACCACTTCATTCCCTGATAATCCCTTTTCAACCTGCCTTGTTGCTCTGCCCCTAGACAATTGACCTTGCCTGCCTCAGGCAAATACAATATTGGAAAATAGCAATCATACTGACACCTGGAACCAGTGGACTCCTTATCTTTCCCTGGTGTCCCTTGAGCCCCAGGAGTTAGAACTTTTGGACTCAGGGAAAATGGATTTTTGTGTAAGGTTGAATCATTCTGGGAAAAACCAGTCTAAGGCATGGGATGTTTCTCCTCACCACCCTGTGTATAAAAATGCAAGTGCTTGGTGTAATCATACATCTGGGATAATTTCTCGCTCCAACAATGTTCCTTTACTTTTACCTCCTGGAGTATTTTTAGTCTGTGGGGATAGGGTCTTTCCTGCCATCCCATTGCTCATTAAAGGAGGACCATGTAGCCTTGGGCGATTATCCCTTTTAACCCCAAATAGGTCCATGATTTTTCAACATAAATATCCCTCTAGAATTAAGAGAACCTTACATACTTTTGACAAAGATTGTGATGACGAGCCTGATTTTTGGTCTAAGGGACAGCGATGGGCAGCATCACTTTTTACCCCTGTTGTAGCAGCAGCAATAGCCTTAGGTTTACTTAACCTATTAGGCTGTTGGCTAGCTAAACAAACTAATGCTACATCCTTAGCATTAACAGGACTTTAAACTGATCTTGATCCTGTTAGACATGCTACTTTGCAAAATAGAGCAGCAAGAGATTTTTTGCTTTTAGCACAGGGACTTGTGTGAGGAATTCCCTGGAATGTGTTGCCTTAACCTTTCTGACCACTCCCAGTCCACCTATGCCAGCATTCAAGTCCTGAAAGAAGGTGTAAACAATCTGCAAGTAGATAATGGGTATGACTGGCTAAATCGACTCCTGGGAGATTGGGGACTCACTGACTGGGTTAGAAACTTGGTTATAGTAGGCTTATATGTATTAGGCATTATATTATGCATTGTAGCAGTTATTCCTTGTATTTTACAGTGTGTGAAAAATTTAATAGGCAAGTCACTTAAGAGTGTATTTTTGGTTGAAAGAAACGGGGGAATGTGGTAATTGTGAGACTGATAGTACTGTAGATATAATTAGCATATGCAGTTTGATAACCAAGATGCCTTGGCAAGAGCAAACAGAGCCTTGAAGATTACAAGAAGACTGGATCAAATCTGGCTGACAGGAAAGAAGATTTAACTATATAGAAATGTAAGGTTTGTCTGTGTGATGTTTAACTAAAATAATGTAGTAAAAAACTACTAGCCTTCCTGAAAATGGTATATAAGCATATGTAGCTCACAGTAAAATTCGGATTCTGATCACGAATCAGTAGTCCCCATCTCTCTCAATCATCAGTAGGGGAAAGAGTGTAATGTACATATTTTATAGACCATAAGGTTTTGTTTCACTGTCATGAACACTGTGTTACAAAACATCCTGATGACCTTCACAGTGTTACATAGTATAAAACCATGTACAGTAATTTCACAATTACAAACTGCACCTGAATATAAGCCGAACGTCTGGGTGTCGGCAACATTTAGGTCTTTGCCCATATATAAGCCGCACCGGATTATAAGCCACACTTTCGTTTGCAGCGAGGACCCGCGTGCAACAAAGTAACGAATTAGTAACGGAATCATGGGATCGTGGGGTTTACTGGTTCAGCTAGGGCTCAGTCCCCTCGGGGCTGCCGACGGGGACAGATGACCCAGCTCAGTGCTGCCACTCAGCAGGGTCGCTTGGGGTTGGCCGCCACTGCGACCGCCACTGCCACCGGGCTCGCTTGCCCCCTCCCGCTGCCTGCACCGCCGCGGCGGGAGGGAGGGACGGAGCCCGCTCGCACCTGCGGCAGGAGGGAGGGATGGAGCCCGCTCACACCCACGGCGGTGGCAGGAAGGAGGCATGGAGCCCACTGCCTCCCCCTGCCGCCATGGGGGCGGTACCACGGAACCCCTTGCCTCCCCCCACAGCTGCGGGGCTGGCGGCGTGGAGTCCCCAGCCTCCCCCCGCCGCCATGGGGCTGGCAGAATGGAGCCCCCTGTCTCCCCCTGCTCGGCACAGAGGCAGTCGACACTGCCCGGGCTGCTCGGCACAGAACGTTTTGTTCTTTGTCCATATATAAGCCGCACGGGATTATAAGCCGCACTTTCGTTCGCAGCAAGGATGCTCGCACAACAAAGTAACCAATTTGTAACAATCACGTGATCATGGCTTTTACTGGCGGATGCTCAATTCGCGAACTCTGCTCCCTCCGTGCTGCCAGCGGGAGAGGAAGTCCAGCCCGCTGCCAGCGGGAGGGGGAGCCCGGTCCACTGCCGGTCCACTGCCAGCGGGAGAAGGAGCCCGGCCTGCTGCCGGTGGAAGAGGGAGCCCGGTCTACTGCGGGCGGGAGTCCGCTCCCCCGCCGCGTAACAGAGTAACCAATTTGTAACAATTGCACGATCACAGCTTTTACTGGCAGGTGCTCAATTCGTGAACTCTGCTTGACCCACGGTTCGCACTTTTGGGTTGGGAAATTTCTGAACTTTGTTCATATATTGGTCACTCCGAAATATAAACTGCACTTCTGTTCATGATCTATCAAACTGATTATCCTTGGCAGATACTTGCATCTTTTTTCTCCTTCTCACTCATTGTGACGTCCCACCCTTAAGACGAAGGAAGAACTCCTTTATTCCTCTTTCCTCCCAACAGTAAAAACAAATGTGTATATTTAAATGAAGTTTTTTCTTACCAGGTCTCATAACAATGGCAATTGAGGGCTACAAGCTTTTCAGAAGAGAGAAGACAGGAAGGAGGGGTGGGGGTGTTGTGTTCTATATTAAGGAAGGGATAGATTGTGAAGAGCTGCCTCTGAGAAACAGTCACAAACAGGTTGAGAGCTTGTGGGTAAAAATCAAGGGTCACGCCAACAAAGGACACCAGGTGGTAGGGGTCTACTGCAGGCTGCCTGATCAGGGGGAGGCTGTTGATGAGGCCTTGTTGCTTCAGGTACAGGAAGAATCACACTCACAAGTGCTCATCCTGATTGGGGATTTCACCCACCTGGACATCTGCTGGGAAAGTAGTACAACTGGCTGGAAGTAATCCAGGTTACTCTGGAGTGTGCAAAGGACAACTGCCTGGTCCAGGTGTTAGAACAACCAATCAGAGGAGAAGCATTACAGGACCTGGTGCTCAACAATGTGGAGGAGATAATTTAAGAGGTTAAGATTGGAGGCAGACTGGGCTGTAGTGACTACACCCCGGTGGATTTCAGATCTCGAGGAGCTTGAATCTGGCGAGGAGCAAAGTCAAGACCCTGAACTTTGGAAGAGCAAACTTCCAGCTGTTTAAGGAGTGGGTAAACGAGATCCCCTGCAAAATTGTCCTTAGGGATAGAGGAGCTGACCAGAGCTGGCAGTTCTTTAAGGCCACTTTTCTTAGAGCACCAGCTGTCCATCCCAGTCTATAGGCAATCAAGCGGAGCAGTCTGGAAAGTGGCATGACTGAGCAAGACCCTGATCCTCAAACTAAGGAGCAAGAAGGAAATGCACAGACAGTGATAGCAGGGACAGGTGACCTGGGAAGAGTATGGGTATATGGTTCAGATGTATAGGGATGGGGTCAGGAAACCCAAGAAAAAGCTGGAACAGGACTTGTCAAGGGATGTGGAGAATAACAAGAAGGGATTCTATAAGTACATAGGTCAGAAGAGAAAGGCCAAGGAGAGTGTGCCCCCCCCCCCCCCGTCCCAATACACAAGAAAGGAGAAATGGAGACAACAGATATGGAGAAGGCTGAGATACTCAAGAGTTCTTTGCCTCAGTCTTCACTGGCAGTCAGGCTTCCCACATCTTTCATATCCCTTAACCTCTGGATGGGTATAGGGAGTGTGAAGTCCCTCCCACTATTGTGTTTTCCCCCATTTTGTTTTCTTCTTAGTAAGTGTTGCAGAGATATGTGCCAATGCTTGAGTATTGATTGGGTAAACTGATTTTTTTTCATTAAGTTTTGCAGGAAATCTTTGTAGACCCTGCAGCATACCTTCTAGCCTAGGTGTAAGGGTTGGTCCGAAGTTTCCCTGATCTGCCTCACGACCATCATCAGAGACTGAGACCCCGGGACCCCACCACTCACTCTGGGCAGGAGTTTCTGACCTGGCCAAGGTGGATGCTTGCCAAGGGACTGTGTACAAGTGTGCTTCCCAGTGCTTGCTGCTTGCCATGGTACACTGCTCTCGAGTAGGGTACTGGCTGTAGTGTTCTGTCCTGCACCTGTTTCTCGGAACTATATGAACTGTACGTTAAAATACATTTGCTATTTTTTTTTCTGGAGGAAAGAGAGGCCTATAGTTTAAAGTAAATGCAGAAGAAAATTGTTACTACAGCCTCACAGATGGCTATGATTCTTTGGGGAGTGGTTAAAATCCACAACTTGTTTCTCTTCCTTCAGAAATAAATGAGATAATATAAAACCTTAGTTTATACTCTGGGTTCAGTATCTCGGAACACCCATGCACCTTTCCTTGTAAAAAGCACCTTGGCCGCCTTTGGCTTGGCTAGATATTTAAGGTTGTCCATATGAATGCTTTTTTGCAGTGCTTTGCACTGAATATTCCTTATGGCATCTGTCAGCTTCAGTCTCATTCTCATATAAAAAAATTCAGTATTAAGATTAAATTTGAAAGAAATTTAGGTCTGGAAATACATAGCTGTCACAGTACAGCTGATCTGAAGCTGTCCCCTAAACTCAACCAGCCTAGAAGTGGGCAGGTCCCTGGGTGAGCAATGATAGGATGGATTTGAATACATGCAGGGACCCTCAGCCAATGCCTTTCAGCTGTGAATGCAGATGAATCACTGGTCACAGAGCTGGGCGGAGAGAGGTCCCGACCAATTGACCGTCTGGGCCCAGCAGATTCAAATGCCCTATAAAAAGAAGTTCTGAACACTAAAACAGGCTGTTGTCACATGGAAGCTCTGGGGTGTTAGTCTTCTCTGTTTCTGACCCACAGATCTTGTAACATATAGCTAGGTCAGAAAAAGAACTCTCAAATCTATACTGACGTGAAGAGAGAAATGACACCCTTTAATAGTCTGAATCTAGTTTGGAAGCATGTACACTAAAATACCCCTAACGCAAGTAAAATTTTCTAAATACCATAATTTCACACGTATAAGGCGCACCCTTTTGACTAAAATTTTGTCCCGAACCCAGAAGTGCGCCTTATACCCCAAAGTGCCTTATATATGGACAAAGTTGGGAAATTTGCCAACCCGGAAGTGTGAGCTGCGAACTGAGCCGCGTCAGTTGGTGCTGGGGGTGGACAGGAGTGCTGGGGCGCGCGGTACGGGGAGGGCACCTGGGGTTGCGTTTAAAGGCTACGCCAATCTGTGAAAAATGTTTGCAAATTGAGCACCTGCCAGTAAACCCTGTGATCGCGCAATTCCGTTACTAATTCATTACTTTGTTGTGCGCGGATCCTCATTGCAAAAAAAAAAAACACCTTATACACCGGTGCACCTTATATATGGACAAAGTTTGGAAATTTGCCGACACCCGGAAGTGCACCTTAGACTCCGGTGCGCCTTATACTTGTGAAATTACTGTAATTATCATGTCCATCTAATGTTTCTGAAAATATCAATAAATCTTTTACATCTTAACCCTATTTGGTATAAATTTTGTCCTGAAATCCATTTTGTGTTTTACCACTTTGTTAGCGTTATAGCTTTAAAGTTACAAAAAGAAAAATAAACATTACAAATCTTCCTCTATTCTTTGAATTTTTACCCCAAACACATGTTTTTTCATAGTGTCTTCCTCTCATCCTTCTTTCCTGGATTAAGCAAATAATGTCCAGTTGTTTTATTTCCCTAAAATTATCATGTTGGTTTTATGACTCATTATTTTACAAGAAACCCATTATTTGTCGTGAATGTGATGCCTTAAGGTTTAGTTTTTATATTTTTCAGATTCTGTACTGCATTGGTGTGTGACTCTGAATTTCATATAAAGTGTTAACAAGTTCTCTTTACAGTGTAGTTAGACAAAACACACTTTTCTAACCTGAGAACCAAGGACACCATTGCAGATTCAGGCCCAAAAAGTATAAACAACAGCGAATTGAAGAGAGCAATCTAGGAGGATGGAGCTTCATAACCTGAAGCTGCAATTGGACAATTAACCCCAATATGTAAATGGACAAAAACATAAAAGTGTGAAAACTCATGACCAGTTGGCCATCTTGCGTCCATCTTGGGTAGAGCCACAACCCGGCTCTTGTACTGTCCAAGGTGAATCCTTTGAAGGTCTTTTAATAAATACCTACTTTATTCCTTTAACAATGTCTAACCTCTGTTCCAGGTAGCCTCTTTAGGCATCAAATGTTTACTCCCCATAACAACTAAGGAACAGTTTCTAATTTTTAACATACATGCATGTAATTTATGGCATTCCAAAATACTCTGATTGCTTCTATCCAAAATGGTGAAAGGTTAAAAAGGTGGTTTAGCCAGAGCTACTGGGTCTTTTTGTTCAGCACAATCTCCTTACTGTGAATTATCTGATGTCAGGATATAAAGATTCCAATAAAGAAGGTAATGTGTAATCCATCAGTTAGAGTATTCAGTCAAGAACCTGTTTTAATACTCATGAAATTTAGATACGTCATGTGCATGTCTGTGGAAAGTGGGCAACTGAGTGTATTCCCAAGCACTGTTCACAGGAGCAGTCAAGAGAAAGCACAGTAATTTCATGAATACAAGTCGCACCATTTTGACTAAGATTTTGCTCCCAAACCGGAAATGCGGCTTATACTCAGGAACGGCTAATATGTGAATAATTTTCTGACATTTACAACCTCAGAAGTGCCAACCAGGGTGCCGAGCCGAGCAACTGCCAGTAAAAACCGGCATTTCGCGATTGTTACAAATTGGTTACTGTGTTGCGCCGCGGGTGGAGCCTGGCTCCCTGCAGGCAGCACAAGGGGCGGGGAGAGAGGCAGGAGAGCTCCCTCCTTCCTTCCTCTACCGCAACCCAGGGGAGAGACGGGGGGGCCCTGTGTCGCCATGGCCGCGGCTCGGGGAGGCGGCGGGGGCCCCGTGCCGCCATGGCTGCGACTGGCTCCAAGCGGCCCCGCCAAGTGACCCCGCCGAACTGGGCCACCTGGTCCTGTCGGCAGCCCCGAGCTGGTCTAACCTGCACAGCCTGAGCTGAACCAGTAAACCTGCCGCCATGCTGCGGTTCTGTTACTAATTGGCAACTTTGTTGCACGCGGGTCCTCGCTGCAAACAACAGAGCGGTTTATACTCAGGTGCGGTTTATTTATGGACAAAGAACGAAATATTTGCCAACACCCAGAGATGCGGCTTATACTCAGTGCGGCTTGTATTCGTGAAATTACTGTAATCGCTTGACTGCTGGTAAACAGCCAAGGCACAACCTTCCTGCTTTTTTTCCACCAGATGGCGATAGAGGAAAAACTCTGGCTTCCCTATTTGAAGGCTAGCTGGTTAATCTATGGGCTAGCAAAAAGCAATACATTCTCACTCATGCATAGTCTCTTAGATGCAAACAGACAATTAAAAGTATTTTTCAAACTTCTTTCCTGTTTTGCAGAAAGAGAAATCTATTATAAGATTATAAAGAAGGATGAACTTGCTTGGGAGATATTTGAGTCTGAATAATAAAATAATGTGTAAATATGTATGATAATGCTAATGTGTAAAACATAATAAGACACTGGAGGAAGATATATTTTATAAATCTGACATTATAAATTACATCAATCATAATCTTTTGCCCAACTAAAAAGAATGGCTTAATTCAGCACATAATAATCTATCAATCCATACAGCATGAATGATTGCATGAAAGGGACTTAGAGCAGTGTGTGGAACTGCTTGTCATTCAGGGACTTAGGTATGTGAAGACAACAGCTGAAACTGGAGTTACAAATATCTATTTAGAAAGATAGGCATTTTAACAAAAAAATAGTATAAACATTAGGTAACCAGATGTTACAAAACTGTGGGAAAGTAATGGTACAGTAATTTCACGAATACAAGCCGCAGCAATTTGACAAAAATTTTGGTGGAAACCCGGAAGTGCGGTTAATACTCGGGGGCGGCTAATATGTGAATAATTTTCTGACATTTACAACCCCAGACGTGCCAACCAGGGCACCGAGCCAAGCACCTGCCAGTAAAAGCCGGCATTTCGCGATTGTTACAAAGTGTTACTCTGTTGCCCTGGTTCCCTGCAGGCAGCACGGGGAGGCGGGGAGAGAGACGGGAGAGCTCTCTTCTTCCCTCCTCTGCCGCGGTTCGGGGGGGGGGGGGTGGAGCCCGTGCCGCCATTGCCACAGCTCGGGGAGGGTGGGGGGAACCCGTGCCGCCATTGCCGCGGCCTGGGGAGGAGGGGGGGGGGCCCGCACCGCCATTGCCACGGCCTGGGGAGGAGGGGGGGAGCCCGCGCCGCCATTGCCGCAGTTCGGGGAGGAGGGGAGGGGGAACCGCGCCGCCATTGCCGCGGTTCCGGGAGGAGGGGGGGCACTCTACCCCCGCCCTCCGCCGCCGTGGCAGGAGCAGAGGGTGCTCCGTGCCCGGTCGGCGCCGCGGCGTGAGCGGGGCGCTCTCTCCGTGCCCGACCGGCGCCGCTGCGGGAGCGGGACCGGCACGAGCAAACCCAGAGGCGGCGGCCAGCCCCGAGCGGCAGCGCCGAACTGGGCCACCTGGTCCCGTCAGCAGCCCCTAGCGGGTCGAGCCTGCACAGCCTTAGTTGAGCCAGTAAACCCCCCGCCATGCCGCGGTTCTGTTAGTATTTGGTAACTTTGTTGCACGCGGGTCCTCGCTGCGAACGACAGAGCGGCTTATACTCAGGTGCGGTTTATTTATGGACAAAGAACTAAATGTTTGCCAACACCCAGAGATGCGGTTTATACTCAGTGCGGCTTGTATTCGTGAATTTACTGTACATATGGAAAGTAACTGGTAACAGGTCAAAACATGACTTTTTTCTCTCATGTGGAACTTCAGTTTCTCTAAAATAAACAGACAAAAATCCTCTTCACTTGAGTAGTTTTATAAGTGTGGACTGCATACAAAAAATTTTCTCCACAACTCTTATTCCCCAATAGTTTCTCTCCTACTTCCTCTGATCCTTTACATTCAGGAGCTGTTAAAAGGGATTATCAGTGATACAAGTTTTGAAGATGGCATACCGCAGGTTTATTACTTAGAAGTTACAATTTTACAACTTAACACCAGAAACAATAAACAATTTAACTTAAAACTATTTCAATTAAAAACACACATATTTCTACCACTGATGTTTTCTAAATATTTGAGTCTTGCAGTTTGAGTAGAGTGATGGACAGATTGTCTTACCATTGACAATCTTCTGCTTCTGACAAGCTGTCAGCTTGCTGGGTTATGTTGTGAATTGATTGAAAAACATGAGAAAAAGATGAGAAAAACATGAGAACATGAGAAAAGCATGAGAACATGAGAACACCCAAGACTTTTGAGGGTGGTGTAAATCCACCCCACACTTCTGCCCCTTTCTTTGATTTTAACAACTATAATTAAAACAAAACATGGACTTTTGAACAAAATTACAGTAATTTCATGATTATAAGTCACACCATTTTGACTAAAATTTTGGTCCCAACCCAGAAGTGCAGCTTATATTTCGGAGTGGCCAATATATGAACAAAGTTCGGAAATTTCCCAACCTGGAAGTGCGATATGCGAGCTGAGTCGAGTTTGTGAATTGAGCACCTGTCAGTAAAACCCACAATTGCGCGATTGTTACAAATTGGTTACTCTGTTGCGTGGCAGGGGGAGGCGGACTCCCGCTGGCAGCAGGCCAGGCTTCCTCTCCCTCTGGCAGCACAGAGGGAGCAGAGCTCGCGAATTGAGCACCTGCCAGTAAAACCCACGATCGCGTGATTGTTACAAATTGGTTACTTTGTTGCGCGAACATCCTCGCTGTGAATGAAAGTGCGACTTATAATCCGGTGTGGCTTATGTATGGACAAAGAACAAAACGTTGCCGACGTCCAGAAGTGCGGCTTATAATCAAGTGCATCTTATAATTGGGAAATTACTGTAATAAGGTGAAACTTAAAACTCCTTATATGTTTTAATATCACTCAGGGTCTGCCATGGCTGAGGAACCTCCTTTTCACAATGAGGAGTTGGAAAACCTCTTGCGGACAAGGCTTCCATGTTTATCTCAAAGGAAAGGGGTTCAGCTTCTACAAAGTCAAATCAACAAGTTAAAGTGACTTGCTTTTATTTTTTGTACAAAACCACCTGGGTTTGTGTAAACTTTCTTTTTGTCTCTGGTAGTTGTTTTACCAGGACCTGAGAGTGCTAATATCGATCAGGCATCTCTCAGGAGCTTACATTAGCCAGCAGAGAAAGACCGGAGGCCTTACTTGACGCTTTCCACAAGAATCTTTATTTCATGCGAAGGGTGGTCAAGCAGCATCTCTCAGAGACAAAGTTGAGACTGTCACATTTATAAGTTCAAGGGATATTCAAACTACAGCCAATAAAAAGTTTATACAAAAAAAATCATCCAATCTAAGTCAAAAGTTCTAAAGGTGAACTGACCAATTACACAAACTAATTTCTAACCAATTATCTTCCGAAGTGTTAGAGAGTGACCAAATTATTAAGGAATTTGGCTCAGCCTTGGTATCTAGGAGACCTTATCTATTATAGTAAGTTCCAGGGGCCAGGGGAAGATGGTTTTGGAGGAATTGTATCATCCACAGGTTTGATAGCATATTTTCCTTTGCTAGTCAAGGCCATAGCCTGGCCAGGGCTAAGACCTAGACTGGTAAGGCCTCCCTATTATATATTTAAAAGAAATCTTTGAGTAATGATTCATAGAATAACTGTTCTTTGTCATTTATCCCTAGCTAAATAACTAATGAAATTATAAAAAAGTTGTAAATAATTATAACTATGCACATATATATATACAACTCTTTTGAAAGTATCATTTACCTTTTTGTCACAAACAAACTAATTCAAAACTATCAAAGGAAATCTCTCTTTGTCTTAGGTTTTACAGGTCATATGTTGCTATATGATTGTTAGTAATGCCCTTAAGATATTTGAGTTTTGAAGTTCTTGAGTAAAATCACAAGTAAATTGTTACTCTAAGAGCTCCTTAGATGGTTTAAGGGGTATTTTTAGAGTTTTTGGATTTCTTGTGAAGGCTTTTTTGCTTGATTGTGATGTTAGTGTACTATTTGATGGGTAGATATTATGGTAGCAACATTATTTAGTTGTATTTGTAAAATTTTTATATAAAGTTACAATATTAAAAACAGTGTAAAATTAGTTGGGTTGTCTGTTTCTATAAATACAGATAGTTTGCAGCATTACAGAACAGAATTAACAATTTGAATAATTTTGTTATTTAAGGACACTTATAAAGTTTTTTTTTATGTTGAAGGGAATTAAGTTACTCACACAGCTATTTTACTATCATCAGTATGTTTAACATCATTACCTAATGGCAGTAGTGTAAATAATGAACCTTTTTTTGTTAGTTTTGAGATTGAGTTAGAGTTAACGAAAATAAAAAAGGAAGGTGAGAATTTATAGTATACATGGGCTAATTAACAATTCTAATTAATTTAAACATGTTTTTGGGATGATTATGCATCTTTAATTAATATGTTTCTGTTACAGTTCGGGGTTCAAGAGCGGTGATGGAGACAGTAACATGGTGACTTTTCTTACAAGAGCAAGAAAGAGCTTTTATTCAAGGAAATCATGGGTTTAAATAATACACATTGTGCAAAATAAATTACAGACAATTCATTGGGCAGAGAAGGAACATCCCTCCAGAAACACACTCCATGAATAACATCACGCACTCTAGTAGGTGTTTAATCTTTGTTTTGTGTTCTTGTCCTTGAGCAAATTGAGAGCAAGGCTCGTGCAACCTGAGAAAAACCCTGGCTGGATTTTCCTAGGCCTCAGACAGTTGCCCACGTGTTTCTTGTAGGACAAATAATTTTTGTTAATTAGGAGTTCTTGTTATTACTTTTTCATACATGGTCATTAATCTTTTTGTAATCTCAAATATCTTTAGTTTTGTGATTATTGCATCTGTATACTTAGTTGCAAAAACTGAACAGTAAAAGGCATGTTTAAATTTTGGTTCAAAAAAAAGAAAACATGTAAATTAGTATTTTTGTGATAGCAGTGACAGACTTGCTATATTTGGAAACTTGTCATTGACTTTAATAGGAATTGGCATGAGTGAAAATGATTTTCAGCTTGAAAATGATGACAGGTTGCAAAGCTTCAGTTAGAAAACTCTGCAACTGAAATTTGCTGATGAAACACTTCTACACCAAATTAGTACTTCTATGTTTGTTTTCATGAACTTAGAATGTTTTTTTAGGACCTTTAAAACAAGCAATGTCTTTGAATTCTAAAATGTTACAAATATATTGTGTTATGTTGCCATTATCTAGAGTTAGTACTAAGTGTGTTCAGTTAAATATTGGGTTTCATAATTTGTGTTTGCATTTGCAAGTATCAGCACTGTAAGTTAATGAAGTCTAGGTAAATATTACCATGAATATTGTATGAGTTCAGTGTATGAGTCTATTTTGGAAGCAGTTTACTATGAAGAGTTAGAAAAAACCATTCTAAACTTAGCATGCTTTCTAATAAGGTTTTTCCTTTTACAAACATTTAATAATTTACCTTTTGGTGTTTTCTCAAAAACCTTCTAAGGTTTAGAGCTTTATGTTGTAAGCTTGACTGATTTGTTGTTGATTTGTTAATTGTTATGTAAATTAAAATAGTTAACAGCTTTAATCTTTGAATAAAATGTTTGTGTTGTGTTGTTTGTACAATTTAAAATTACTAAGAACAAGACATATTTTAGATTTTGAAATCTTATATCTGAAACTGTAAGATTTTTGGAAGAGGAGAAGAAAATACCTTAATACCTTAATGTTTTCTCTTTTTTGAAGGGTAACAACACATCAGTTAATTTCTGCTTGAAAGGATAGTTTACAATTACAATTATTACAGAAGTATCTATTCATAGAAGCAATTTTAAATGAAGGTTTTGGATAGTGGTAACACAGGTTCAACAACAGTACTGACTCCCCAAATCGTGTAGTAATTGCTATCTGAAAAATAAAAACAGAAAAGTTTCATGGACCAGCTGCAGGAAACGACAGGTTTAGCCTGCAGTTGTTTTTGCAAAAGGCTGTGCAAATGTTGTCGTTTCCTTGAGGAAGGGGTTAGTTGTTGTTAGGTCTTTTTTTCCAGCACTGAAAAGTTCTCTATAACCCACAAAATAAGTTATAAGAGTAGGTATGTATTTATTCAGTGCTGAGATGCATGGGGGACAGCTCCTCCAAAAACATGCACACCTTTGGCGACCTGTGCCTCTCCTTTTATTCTCTACAAACTAGGAATACACAATTCGCCTAATACATATTCATTGCCAATCCCCACTTCATACTGAAATTAGCTTCACCCCTCTTTGCGGCTGTGCATTGTTCCTTTTAGGTTGCTCTGGTGGTCGTCTGGGGGTCGTCTGGGGGTCTTTGGGATGAAGTAAATATTCTTGCTCTCAGTTGAACTTTTCACCTTGCCTCCTTGCACATGCTCTCTTTTTAGTCCTTTGGTCATTTTCCGGATTTTGATATCAGTTTTCCTGGTCTCAGGGGTCTGAGGACCCCTTTATCCTGTGGTGTCTTTGTCCTTGCATCCTGTTTGCGCATTCTAGCCCTTGACCCCCACCTTGTAGCCTTGCTCTCCTCTTGTTCTTCTAAGCACCGTAAATTATAGCAAACGTACAGTTTTGTTAGCATTTCTTATTGCTTGTTTAATAATTCTCTATTTCTCTTTTTCAGTACAGTATTAGTTTATGAGGGTCTGCAGTGAACGGGACCCTGGCTGCAATGGGAGCGACGGGAGCTGCGCGGGTTGGGGACCGCTCTGGGGCAGCTGGCAGGGTCTTGCCAGAGTATCAGATGGCGGCCGTACCCCTCCGGGCAATCTTGCTGCGTGCAGGGAGCAGGGGCACGGTGCTGCCTCTGTTGGTGCTGCCATGTGGTCTCCACTATGTGCTTGGCATTGTGCGCTCTTGCCGTAGTGGTCCCCGTGGCTCCCCCTCTTGCTGCTGCTGCCTCCGCCTCGCTTTGCTCTGCTGCTCCCCGCCCTCCTCCGCCTCTGTCGCCGCCAGTCCGCTTTTGCAGAGGGCAGGCGGAAGGGGAAACGTGCTGCTAGGAGGGGGCGGCTAGGAGGGGGCCCCCCCGCCCCAGCCACCTGCCACTACACGGATCCAGCTGATGCCGCATGGGGCGGGGCAGCGAGAGCTTCTTTGTGATGCTGTTAGGACGCCTTCTAGGATTAAATGGATTGGGGAACAAGGGTCGACATCATGCTATGTCCTGCGGTTCCGGGCGCCGCCCGCATCTGCCGAGTCTCTCAGCCTCTTGGGGGCTGACGGCGCTAGCTGCCTCAGTGTTTCCCAGGTTTTTCTAGCCCTGGCTTTGTTATGAAACGGCGTTCCGCGGTCTTTGGTTTTTCTCCGCGCAGTTTTGCACTGGCACTTCTGACGTCACGCGCCACTTGACTGCTGGCTCCCGCCTGCGCACCAAAGCTGTAAGTGGACGTGGCAGACGCGTCTATGGTGACGAGGGGCATGTAGCAAAGTGATGGCTCTTGCCACTGGAGCGCGGGTGGTCCCGGGCACTCCGAGGATGCACCCGGCGGCAGCAGCGGTGGTTCGTGAGGTCGCGGCAAGGGCGAACTGGCTTGAAATGCAAACGCTACCGAGCCGGCAGAGACGGGGCAGCTCCTGCAAATAAGGGCTGCTGCTCCCCCTTTGTTTTTTCATCCGTCTGTGGACACGGCGGGATGCGGCGTTCCGCGGCCCCGGGCACCGGCGGCTCTTCGTATGGCATGGGCGACGCCAGGAGAGCTCCGGCAGCAGGGTCGTCAGCTTCTCTTCCAGTTTCTGATGCTGTGATGCTTCCGGGATTTGGTGGGTGCACCAGAGGGAGTCCCAGGCTCCACGACAGAGGCGATTTCAGCAGCTACCTCCACATGTTCGGCTACCACCCGCGTTCTGTCATTTTATGATGTTTTGGCGGGGTTTGCCTACGGTGCATGCACTCTGCCACCTTGAGCGGGCAGCTCCTGCACACTTCGCGACCGCCATGTTGGGTGAGTGACTCTCGTACTATGTCCTGTCCCCCATGTTGGAGTTTTTCGGCGGGCTGTCCCCGTGGCATTTCCACTGCTGTCCCTGCATCTCGCTTGGCTTTCAACCACCCCAGTAAGTTCGAAACAAAGTTCCAGGGTTTTATAATGTTCATAGTATCCATAGCAGCTTCTAAAGTCTGTTCTACAAGTCTCCAGGGTTTTATAATCTTCATAGCGGCTTCCAGAGTTTGTTGCTTATACTTTATCTTCTGTTGAAGAAAAAGGGTTCATACCTTAACGACTGGGTTTTTCTCTGCTGAAATCCATCTTGCTATGTTTACGTCGGAGTTTTTCTTCTATTTGTGATAATTGATAAAAGATTCGTGTTAATCATAAAAGTATTGGGGTTTGTATAAACCAGAATACTAAGGTCTGAAGTAAAGCATGGACACTTGATAGAGGAAAATCTCCCTGTTATGAATATGATGCTTTCTAAATAATTTGTATCTACTACCAGTTTGTAAAATCACTTTCCAATAGTTCAATAGATTTTGTAAAATCAAACCTCCTGCCTTTGTTTTATCAATGACTGCCTATCTACAAAGACCAGAACCTCCCGATTTCTGCCGGTTTTATCTACCAAGACCAGACGGTTATCTATGAAGCTGACTCCCAGAGACTTTCACACGGATGTTTATTTCGGCCACCACTGCTTGCCTGACAAAATAATGATAGCAAAAAAACCCAAAAATTATTAATTACCACAAGAGACCACGCTGTAAGAAGAAGCTGCAAACCAAGATTCCACAGAGCGTGGAGTGGGCAGTAACCCCTCATGCCTCCCCAGCGCTGCTTTGCTTTGTCTATATAAAATAAAGCAATATAAATTTTGATGAATATCGAGACTTTTTGTTTCTCATTTATAACATATTTACAAGGAGTATTTACAAAGAAATCTGGATTTGGGTGGCTTTCCAATGCAAACAGCTCTCCTTGCTGTATTGCAGCTTTTTCACTGTTTTGGCGGCTCTCCACGCATGCTGTGTCTGTCTCCCCTGTTGTGCACACGAAATGGTTGCTGTCTTCAGGTCGGTTATCATCACATATTACATGGGGTTGTTGGTTGGAGACAGAAACAACACAGATTCACCAAGGGTCATTAACAAACATCACTGAGTTTATTATAGCTGCCCCTTTTATAGGGGGTTTGAATTTCCCGGGCTTGGATAGCCGATTGGTTAGGATCTCTGCACCACCCAACTCTCTGACCAGTGATGTGTCTGTATTCAGGACTAAATGGAATTGGTTGAGGCCTCTGCTTGGGTTGGAATTCAACTTCTCCCAGCCTTACCTGATGACTTGTTTTACTTCTAGGCTGGTCGAGTTTGGGAGTCTGATATGGCCAAATTTATCTGGCAGCTACAGGCTCGCTGCAACAGTAACAATCTAAGTGCTTATTCTCAGGGCCTAGTACTTCTAAAAGGTTGTTGGTTATCTGAGATGCTGGCTACATCCATGAAAATATAACATAGTATATTGATTTACCAAAATATGAGTATTGGTCTAGTACCGATACTCAACTGTGACGGACAAAAGACTCTCTAACAATTTAAAGTTAGAAAGAGTATGTTTATTCACCGCTGGGCAGCAGCGTGGGGTAGCCCCCTAATACGCACTGCGAAATTACAAGTGGTCACAGAGTCTATTTATTGACAAAAGGTTTAAATAAATACATATTCATAATACCAGCCCCTCCCATCCCCTGCTTCCTATGGTAATTAGCTTGAATGGCTATTAAGCATGCGTGGTTGGCTTCTTGAATTAAGTCTGGGGTCGTTTTTGTGGGGAGGAGTCCTAAAAGGAGGAAGTAAGGTGAGTCTTCCTTGCCCTGAACTTTCGACCCTTTTCTATTAATGACAATACAAATGATTTCTGGGGATATTCCAATTTTTCAAAGAATGGGTTTCTGGTTGCGATTGTTCGCGCTTCTTCAGGCCTGCTTACCAGTTTCGTCTTTTCCCATTGTAAGCACACCTGAGCAAACATGAGATAACAGACGATCAATCAATTATTTAAGTTTAACTAAAATCTTAATTTTTCTAAGATTAATGTTTCAATATAGGAGTACTGAATAACAAAAACAATTTGGAAAGCTTGGAGTTTAGGCCAGAAAGACAATCTTGCATCTAAGTAAATCATCCAAGTTGAGGAGAAATCTCTAAATAGAGGTTGAAATTGAGAGCCTCTCATAGTCAAAGGGCACTATAGTTGTCTCTGAGATGAGGATAGCATTCATAATATTTTTTTAAAAAATGAATCTGAGAAAATTTGCAAGTCATGGGCAGGAACATTTGAGATGCTACTCTGCAGTAGTTCAGTGTCTCTAAAATAAGATTAATAGCTAATATTTATGCTGTTACATCTGTGTTTCTGTGATTTTTGTATTACAATGCTGTTTGTAACAAGCATATGCTGAATTTGTAAAATAGTTTAAGCCTGAACCAAATATTTTAATAATTAAACAGTAGGTAATTCTGAATTTAACATGTCATGCAACTTCAAAAAATTACCCTGCCAGATGTCTACTGGAAACGAAACACAGCAGAGAGGAAACAGTCTAGGATTTTCCTGGAGTGTGTAGAAGAGAATTTCCTGACACAACTGGTGAGAGAGCCTACCAGGGTAGTGCCCTGCTGGACTTGTTTATAGACAGAGAAGGGCTAGTGGGGGATGAGGTGGTCAAAGCCATCTTGGGCACAGTGATCATGAAATGATAGAGTTTTCAAAACTTGATTGTGTGGAAAAATTCACAACGCCACAGGTTTATGCCCAAAAAGGAGACAGAGGAGTCCTGTAAGTTTATTCGAATAAAGAGAGAGGCCATGGGGCATTTCCCATGGGGTTTCTCAAATTGTTGGAGAATACAGCCTCCTTTTTATCCTATTTTCCCAACCACACGACCCTCTCTCTTTCTCCATTGGTTGTGGTACTTGAGAGGTACAGACTTCCCGAATTGACTATTACAGTAATTTCATGAATACAAGCCGCAGCAATTTGACAAAAATTTTGGTGGAAACCCGGAAGTGCGGCTAATACTCGGGGGCAGCTAATATGTGAATAATTTTCTGACATTTACAACCCCAGACATGTCAGCCAGGGCACCGAGCCAAGCACCTGCCAGTAAAAGCCGGCATTTCGCGATTGTTATAAAGTGTTACTCTGTTGCCCTGGTTCCCTGCAGGCAGCACGGGGGGCGGGGAGAGAGGCAGGAGAGCTCTGTCCTTCCCTCCTCTGCCACAGCCCGGGGGAGAGACGGGGGGACTCCGCGCCGCCATTGCCGCGGCTCGGGGAGGAGGGGAGGAGCCCGCGCCGCTATTGCCGCGGTCTGGGGAGCCGGCGGGGGCCCCGCGCCGCCCTTGCCGCGGCTCGGGGAGGAGGGGGGGAGCCCGCGCCGCCATTGCCTGCACAGCCTTAGTTGAGCCAGTAAACCCCCCGCCATGCCGCGGTTCTGTTAGTATTTGGCAACTTTGTTGCACGCGGGTCCTCACTGCGAACGACAGAGCGGCTTATATTCAGGTGCGACTTATTTATGGACAAAGAACGAAATATTTACCAACACCCATAGATGTGGTTTATACTCAGTGCGGCTTGTATTTGTGAATTTACTGTACATGTTCCCTTAAATATGCAAACCCCCCCCCCCCCCCCCCCCCTTTTTTGAATCTCTGTTCTTCTTTAAATTCAGGAATTTAGTACGGCCTTGGTTGAGCAACATTCCTTGTCAATTAGTAACATTCCTCTAAATTTTATGGTTCCTTTCTGTTACTATGCCATCTGTCAATCTCTGGTCTTATGTACAAATTGGCTCATATTGTCTGTTTGTAAAGACACACTCATTCCTTTAATTGGTGAAGTAGGGAAAGGGGTCAGCAAAACCTCTACCCTGGACTTCCGGAGAGCAGACTTTGGCCTTTTCTGAGCTTCTGAGCATTAGTTCAGAGACTCCCCTGGGAAAGAGTCCTGAAAATGAAAGGGCTCCAGAAAGGCTGGATGTGCTTTAAGAAGGTAACATAAAGGCACAGGAGCAGGCTGTCCCCATGTGCCGAAAGATGAGCAGGCAGGGAAGATGACTGGCCTGGCTGAACAGAGAGCTTTCAATAAAACTCAAGGAAAAAAGAGAGTTTATCACCTTTGGAAGAAAGGACAGGTAGCTTAGAAGAGTACAAGGATGTAGTGAGGTCATGTAGAAAAAAATTAGAAGAGCAAAAGCTCAGCTAGAACTTAATCTGGCTCCTGTTGTGAAAGATAATAAAAGTGTTTTTATAAATATATCAACAACAAAAGGAGGGTCAAGGGAAATAACCATCCTTTATTGGATGCAGGGGAGAATATTGTCACTGACCATGAGAAAAAGGCTGGGGTATTTAACACCTTCTTTGCCTCAGTCTTTAACAGAAAGACCAGTTATCCTCAGGGCAACTGGCCCCTGAGCTGGTAGACAGGCATGAGGAGCAGAATAGACCCCTTGCAAGACAGGAAGAGGCAGTGACTTGCTGAACCACTTAGACACTCACAAGTCTATGGGGACAGGTGGGATTCACCAGAAGGCACTGAGGGAGCTGGAAGAAGAGGTCACCAAACCATCATCCATCATTTACCAGCAGTCCTGGTCAACTGAGGAGGTCCCAGGTGGCTGGAGGTGCCAATGTGACAACCATAAACAAGAAGGGCTGGAAGGAGGATCTGGGGAGCTACAGGCCTGTCAGCCTGACCTCAGTACCTGGGAAGGTTATGGATCATTTTGAGTGTGATCACATGGCATGTGCAGGACAACCAGGGCATCATGCCCAACCAGCAGGGGTTTAGGAAAGGCAGGTCATGCTTGACCAACCTGATCTCCTTTCATGACATGGTGACCCACCTAGTGTGTGAGGGAAAGGCTGTGTGTGTGACTACCTGGACTTCAGTAAAGCCTTTGATGCTGTCTCCCACAGCACTGTCCTGGAAAAGCTGGCAACCCATGGGTTGGGCAGGTGCTGTCTTCACTGGGCTAGGAACTGTCTGGATGGCCAGGCCCAGAGAGTGGTGGGGAATGGAACTGCATCCAATTGGCAGTCAGTCATCCGTGGAGTTCCCCAAAGCTCAGTATTGGGGCCAGCCCTTTTTAATATCTTTATTGATGACCTGGAGAAAGGGATCAAGTGCCCCCTCAGTAAGTTTGCAGAGGGCACCAAGTTGGGTTGGAAGTGTTGATCTACTGGAGGGCAGGAAGGCTCTGCAGAGGGATCTGGATGGGTTGGAGCAATGGAACACGACCAACTGTATGAGGTTCAACAAGGACAAGTGTCAGGTCCTGCCTTTGGGTAACAACAACCCCATGCAGCTCCAGGCTGGGGCAGAGTGGCTGGAAAGCTGCCCACAAAGAAAAGGACCTGGGGGTGCTGAACGACAGCAGCTGAACATGAGCCAGTGTGTGTGCCCAAGTGGGGAGGAAGGCCAATGGCATCGTGGCTTGGATCAGAAATGGTGTGACCAGCAGGACCAGGGAAGTGATTGTCCCTCTGTACTCAGCACTGGTGAGGCCACACCTCGAGTGCTGTGTCCAGTTCTGGGCCCCTCACTACAAGAAAGACATTGAGGTGCTGGAGTGAGTCCGGAGGAGGGCAATGGAGCTGGGGAGGGGTCTGGAGCACAAGAAGTGGCTGATAGAGCTGGGGGTGTTTAGCCTGGAGAAAATGAGGCTCAGAGGCAACCTTCTCACTCCCTACAACTCCCTGAAAGGAGATTGTAGTGAGGTGGGTGTCATTCTTTTCTCCCAGGTAGCCAGTGATAGGACAAGATGAAATAATGGCCTCAAGATGTCAGGAGGGGGAGTGGGGTATCACTTTGGACATTAGGGAGAATTTCTTCACTGAAAGTGTGGTCAAGCATTGGAATAGACTGCTCAAGGAGGTGGTGGAGTCACCATCCCTGGAGATGTTCAAGGAACAACTGGACGTAGCTCTCAGTGCTCTGGTCTGGTTAACAAGATGGTGATTGGTGAAGGGTTGGACTTGATGATCTTGGAGGTGTTTTCCAACCTTAATGATTCTGTGAAAACTATAATTAAATATATACCACAAAGTATTTTTGTGTTATTGTAATTATGTTATCAGAAAAACTTTTGTTTAGAAAGAACAGACTTCATATATCTTAGTTTTCATTTTCTTACTGATAAAAAAATTTAAAAAATTGAAAAGGCTCCACAAAACTTTATACTTTCCAACATACTGCTATCTGAAAATCTGTGCATTTATCATTACAGAATTAGGTATACACACAGAATTGCTTCTATTTTAATTGTTTTCTGTGGATATACTTTATATGTGATTGTAAAACAGATTGTAAAAGATTTATTAGTCATTAGTAAGTGAGAAGTTTTTATGGGTAGGCTAAATAAATTGCTCACAGTGAATAACTACAGTAATTTCACGATTATAAGCCACACCATTTTGACTAAAATTTTGGTCCGAACCCAGAGTGTGGCTTATAATCAGGTGCGGCTTATATATGGACAAAGAATGAAAAGTTGCTGTTTTAGTTTGGAGGACAGGTGTCTGCTAAGAAAGGCAGGAGCCTCTCTTTGAAATGATGTAAACCCTCTCCCTCCAAATTATTACAATTTTGAAATCAAGCAGCTCTCAGGCAAAAATATGGGAATTAGGAATAACAGTTTTTTACTAGGTAAATTAAAATAGAAATACAGTACTACAAAGAAACAAACTCCAAACCCTGACAAAGTCAGAGTACAACCTGACACCCTGTCAGGCAGGGTGTTGGGTAGCAGTCCCATTCAATGGTGGCTGCAGTCCTCGTGCAGTGACAGATGTGATTCAGTTGAAGCAGTGCTCCTTTAGAAGGTGCAGTTTCCCTCCGGAGGTCCAGTGGTGATGTGGAGAAATCCGGTTTTCCTCTGGAGTCCAGTGGAGAAAGGGCTACCTTAATGTCCCAAAACCTCTGTTTTTATCTTGGTGGGAAATGTTGGGCTCTTCCCCCTGGCTGGAGCAACTTCCAATGGGATGAAGTAATTTTATCAGTCACACAGTGGGACTCAATGGGCCATTAGCAGAAAATGACTCCTTGGAGGAAGTATGGGTTGTGGAAAGATAAAGAACAATGCCCCGCCTGGCTTCAATGGATGGCCCATTAGCAGGACATCTCCTGCGGAGATAAGGATCACTGTCCCCACCCTCAAAACATGGTGATAGAATAGATACCTTTCATCACACCCTGTATTGTAACCCAAGACACCCAGACGTGCGACTTATAATCAGGTCCGTCTTATATACGGACAAAGAACAAAAAGTTGCCAACACCCGGAAGTGCGGTTTATAATCAGGTGCGGCTTATAATTGTGAAATTACTGTAATCAAACCATAGCTTCACTCTCTGCACTTGTATACATAATGCACTTTATAGATAGCTAGGAGAAACTAAGAGCCACAACCCAAAAAGAATAGGATGACACCATAAATCAAACCAGGATATAACACAGTAATAACTTGCTGACAAAGTCAAAGAATTTTGCTTGAAATTTGTGCTGACCTTTAGTCATTAACATAGGAAAATCCCCGCCCATTGGCTGTAGAAGCCCCTTACTCACATAAGCCCCTTCTCTATAGAGCATATGTGGTAAAATACTAATGCACTCTATCTTTAAATGGAGATGAAGGAATGTATAGCCAATGGCTATAGCTTTAGATTGTTCCATATATGGGAAATATTGATCTTTCACTGTTTGAAGTGTATGAAAATTAGCACCTGGCATACTGAGGGTGTGCCATTTTTGTGGATTTACCACCCCGCACCCATCTCTGTGCAGACATGAAATAAACAAATACCTCCACTCTGTGTGGGGATTGGTTTCTTGTACACCAGGTGAAAGAACCCTACTTTTGGGACAACACAGTGAAAAAATTAAACTGGGATTTGCAGTTTTCCTTGTCAGCATCTACTTTTATTTTCTGAAATATTATTTTGTTGAAAACATACTGGTACAAGTTGTTCCTAACAGAAATAGGCAGGAAGTGAGACATTTTACGAAAGAAGAGATTTGCTAGTGTTGAGGAATACTGCTACTGCTGATAGCTCGGTCTGCAGTTGCAGTGGGAGATGCAGATTGTGCTCTGGGTGGTGGGAAATGGCTGGACCTCCAGGCAAAGAGCTGTGAACTGGTGCCGACCCTTTGCCTAACAAAGGGCATGAGGACTTGCAGACCCAGCCAGGTGACCAGCCCTTCAGAGACTCAGCAGGAGCAAATTACTCAGCAGGAAGACCCCAGACTATCGGGAGCACAGACTGTGAGGGTAGAAAAGTCCAGGGATTCTTTTGTTGGGGTCCTTTCCCGGAGGCTCCAGCTCGAGCTGTTAGGATGTTGGCCAGTCAACTCTTCTTTGCCGTCCACTGGTGGAGGTGCTATTGCTGCTGCCACTACCGCAACCACCGACCACTCCAAGGATGGAGGCAGGAGCAGGCCCTTCACTGCCCCCTATGACAACAGAGTGGTGGTGGGTGCAGGCCTACTGCTACTCCCCGACTGCCTTGAAGGCAGGAACAAGGGCAGAGATAAAGGCAAACTCATCACTGCCCCTGGCTCCTCTGGAGTTAGAGGTGGGGGGGCCAACCGTGGTTCCTGCTTCACCATTCTGCTAGTGCCAGGATTAAGAGCAAAGTAGTCTCTGACGGCATTTGCCAGAGACAACATCTAATACTAATAAAGCAGCCCCGATTAAAAGTGTATGAGATGATTCTGACACGCATAATTCCTCCGTAGAGAGCAGTAAGAAAAAGTAGCTCGAGAATCCATAAGAGTGGCCAGTCCAATCGCCAAATACACAAGATTGAAGAAAAATAGAGAAAGAAGGGCCTGCATTAGAAGCACCTCTGAGACAAGCTATAGAAACTCAGGGAATGGTTTATATAAAGACACCGTTTTCCCTCAGAGAACTACAGCAATAGAAAAATTCAGTTGAAAAGTACAGAGACAACCAAAAGACGGTTATGCATGTAAAAATAGCTATCAGAGCCCAAAACCCAGATTGGAGTGATCTGAATGTTATGCTAAATAAATTATTAGATAGCACAGAAAAAGAAATGGTTAATAAAACTGCTATATCTGCTATAAAAACTCAAATTGCAGCTAAGAATCTCCAAAGGTCAGTTAATGATATTTTCCCTTTAACAGACCCAAGTTGAAATCCCAATGTACCAGAACAAATTAAAGCAATACCAGAAATGCATGGTCTTTAGGTTGAAATGTGCCATTCCTAAAGCAGTGAAATGGTCTAAATTATAAGTCAAACAAAACACAAATAAAACCCCTACAGAGTTCCTGCATAGGCTCAAAGGGGCTGCATGAAAATACACTAATCTAGACCTCAACTCACCTAAACCACAGTCCCACCTAGCTTTCCTGTTTATAGACCAATCTGCAAAAGACATAAAGAGAAAACTACAAAAGACAGATTAAACATATTGATGCCTTGAGAGACTACCTGGAACAGAGGCTAGACAATGTTAAAGGAATAAAGTAGGTATTTTTTAAAAGGCCTTCAAAGGATACACCTTGGACAGTACAAGAACCTGGAGGAGGCTACACCCAAGATGGATGATGGGTCATGGGTTTTCACACTTTTATAAGTTTTGGTCCACTTACATGTTGGGGTTAATTGTCCAATTACAGCTTCAGGTTATGAAGTCCCATCCTCCCAGTTTGCTTTCCTCGATTTGCTGTTGTTTACACTTTTTGGGCCTGAAACTGTAATGGTGTCCTTGGTTCTCAGGCTGGAAAATAATTGTTTTGTCTAACTAAACTGTGAAGAGAATTTCTTAACACTTTATATGAAGTTCAGAGTTATATACTAATGCAGTATAGAATCTGAAAAATATGAAAGCTAAAACTTAAGACATCAATATAACATAAGTAAATTGTTAAATGTAGCCTGGAAAATATATCAAAATAAAGATCCAACAAAGAAAAATAAACATAGCAATTAACCCCAGCACAAGAAAAGGTATGATAAGGGAAAGTCATGTAACACACCAAAAAAGTGTCCTCTTCCTCCTCCTCTAGCCAATGAGCAATGTGCCATCTGCAAAAAAGAGGACACTCAAAGAGTGTCCAACACCAGTGAAAAAGATGCCCCCAGTTCCAGAAATGTGAATAAAAACTGACAAAGACCAAAGACATCATCCCCAGCAGAGCCTTAGGTTGTAGTTAAACTGGAAAACTATGATACTGAATTTCTGGTGAATACAAGGGCAACATATTCTGTATTAAATACTTTAAAAAGTAAACTAAGCCAAAATACTGTAGCTGTGGTCGGAACTACCGAGGTAAATAAAACAAGGCCTTTCTTCCAACCTTTAAAATTTAAATTGGAAAAACACTGAATGACTCACCAGTTCCTATATATGCCAAATTCCCCAATGGCATTATTAAACAGAAATTTATTAGAAAAATTAGAAGAAAAAATTCAATTTTCCAAAAAAAGAGAAATGAAAGTTATAATTCCTGAATCTAAATTTGTTGAAGCAGCTACTATTCTCATAGAAGAATGCTAGGAGAAAATTCCCAAAGAAATTGAAGATACTGTCATTCCAGTAGTGTGAGCCAATAATTCTCCTGAGAAATCCAAAAGAATTGAACCTGTGAATATTATAGTCAAAGTAAATGCTACACCAGTAAAGCAAAAATACCCTTTGAAATTTAAAAAACGTAAAGAATTAGCACCTATAATTGGAAAGTTTCTCAAATTTGAGTTATTAGTAAAATGTGAATCCAAATACAACACACCCATCCAGACAGTAAACAAAACTGATTATAAGAGTTATCAATTATTGCAAAATTTAAAGAAAATTAACAAAATAACAAAAAACATAAATCCAGTTGTAACAAATCCCTACACTCTTTTAATCACACTAGCAAATAAATTAGAGTAGTTCACTATTTTAGATCTCAAGAATGCCTTTTTCTACATTCCTGTGCACAATAGTCAAGAACTCCTTGCTTTTGAGTGGAAAAATCCTGAGACAAAGAAGACGACCCAGCTCACTTGGACAGTTTTAATGTAAAAATTCAAGAATAGCCCGACAATATTCAAAAACCAAATGATGAAGTAGTTGGAGAACTAAAAAAGACAAAACCCAAAAGAAATTATTCTTTAATATGTTAATGACATCTTAATTACAGCCAAAACGCAAGATAACTGCATCCAGTTCACTGTAAGTCTGTTGAAGTTTTTGGGCCAAAGTATCAAATCTCAAAAAAAATCCCACAAGTTACCAGAAAAACAGTAGTTTACTTGGGAGTAGAAATTTTCCGTGGAAAACTCATCAGAGAACAAAAAGTAGCCATCTGCCATCTTCCAGACCCCCACACTGTGAGAAAAATGCAAGCGTTTCTGAGAATGGTTAGTGTCGCCTATAAATATCAAACTATTGACTACTAATAAAACGTCTGTATAAAACCCTTAAAACAGCCGAAAAGAGAACAAGCATGTAAACAAAGAATACAAATGCTGCATTTAAACAGTTGAAACATTCCTTGATGTCACTCCCAACTCTGGGGCTGCCAGATTAACTAAGACTTTTAAACATTTTACATATAAGTGACCGAATGTTGCTTTGAAAATACTGGCACAGTACCTTGTGGACCAGCAAAAAACTGTGACCTACTTTTCAAAACAACTAGGTAATGATAGCCAAGGGTGGCCTGCGTATTTGTAAACTATAGCAATAACTGTCCTCCTAATACAGGAGGCCTGTAAATTCACCCTTGGGCAGCACATTGTCATGTATGTACCCCATGCAGTAATATCTGTGCTGGAAGAAAAGGGAGAACACTAATTATCCCCTAGCAAAATACTTAAATAGAAATCTGTGTTATTAAAACAAAATGATGTTACTCTAAAAACACCTGTGATAAACCCTGCAATATTTTTATCAATGACATTACTTAACAATGTGCCTGAACATAATTATTTACAGACAGTAGAAAAAACTTGTTCCAGCAGACCAGACCTAAAGGACGTTCCTTTGGAAAACTCAAATTGGAAATTGTATACCGATGGAAGCAACTTCATGACAAATAGTAAAAAAATAACAAACTATGCCATAACCACCACAGATAAAGTCATTGAGGCAAAAGCTTTGCCTTCAAATGTATCATCACAAAAAATTAAACTCACTGCACAAATGAGAAATCTAAAACTGAGTGAAAAAAAGAAAGTGAACATATAGAATAATTCCAAATATACCTTCAGTTTTTTTCAGGTCCACGAGACCATTTAGAAGGAACCTAGCCTACTAATTGCTCAAGATAATGAAATTAAACATGGTAAACAAATTGTTACACTCATGCACAATAATAAAAAGACTACAAAAATAACTATAATTGTCTTGGGGTGACTTTATCATGCCTGTATCCCCAATCATCTCTTCTGTTGCTGCTGAATATTGTGTTCTGTAGCTTTAAGACTGATTCCAGAAGGAAAGGGGGAGAGAAGACGTGCAGAGTTTCTTATCAGAAACTGCACTTGCTCCCCCGCAGCTTTCACAGACTGTATTGACTGCAGTGGACAGCAGGAGAGAGCTCTCCTTTGCACTTGGTTAGTTTTTCTGGCTAGCTGAGGCAAAGAAGTTCCCTAGACTGTGGGGGTTTTTTTTTCTTTTTTCTTGGACTTGTTCCAAATCTGGTCTGGACTGAAAACCCAGAAGAGCACCGGGAGCTCACACCTGTGGCGACCACGCCTGGCCTAGGCTGCGGCATTTCCCAGCACCGGAAGGACTTAGAACAGACTCAGTGAGTCGGGATGCAACCCATGAAAGGGACTCTTCTGAATCTGTCATCTCTTCAGAGCGGTGAGAGATTTTGCTGTTTAGTATTGTTCATTTTTGTGCTGTGAAGTGCTTTGCCTGTTAAATAAACTGTTCTTTTCCACTTCTCTCCAAGGAAATATTTCCCCAAACCAGTTGGGTGAGGGACTGTTTGAATCTGTTTCCTAGAGGGACCCCATTCAGAGGTTTCGTCCCAAATTTGCCCTAAACCAGGACAATTATACGTCGCAAAAGCCATTAAAATGATAAAAGAACCCCCGAACTGAGAAATTACTTTGCTCATAAAACAGGAAGGGGAGTTGCAAAAAAAAAAGCATTTTTGCAATCCCACCAAAAAAAATTTGTCAAAATTTACCACGCAATACAATCAGAGAAACCACAAATTACAGTATTTTCACGATTATAAGCCGCACCATTTTGACTAAAATTTTGGTCCCAACCTGGAAGTGCGGCTTACACTCAGGAGCGGCCAATATATGGACGAAGTTATGAATTTTGCCAACCCGGAAGTGCGAGTCCGCAGCAGCCCCAAGCCGAGCCGGAGCCCGCCTGGCCCCGGAGGTGGGGCGGCGCCACCGATCCGAGCCCACACAGCCCTGGCGGAGGGCCAGTAAACCCTGCGATCCTGCGATTCTCTTACTAATTGGTAACTTTGCGAAAGTTGTGCGAACATCCTCGCTGCGAACTAAAGTGCGGCTTATAATCCAGTGCGGCTTATATATGGCCAAAGAACGAAAAGTTGCCGACACCCAGAAGTGCGACTTATAATCAGGTGCGGCTTATAATAGTAAAATTACTGTATTTAAATTTCTTAAAACTGAAATAAAAAAAAATGAATATATTACCCCAGCAAGACAAACTGTTGTTCCACTCCTGCTCCTTTGAAAAATAGCCCAGTGAGAGCATGAAAATACCCATTGGAAAACAGAATATCTTTTAAAACGTTTGAAAAAAATGATAATAAAAAAAGGAAAATTAGTATCATCATCCAATCTATAACAAACAAGTGTGAAACTCGTTATAAAAAGAACCCTAACCTGATCAAAAGAGTTGTGCTAGGAGTAACAAAACCAAGAAATCTCCCAAAAGATTATTGGCAAATAGATTTTGCTGAGATACCCTGCTGTGTGGTTAATTCTCCAGTGCTCTAGGCACCAATTTGTTGAGTTGTCTTCTTTAATGAATCAAGCAGCTAATAGTTGCTATTAAGTTGTTTATTGCAGAAGCACATCAGTCTCGAAAGGCAAAAATCACAGGCGCTAAAATCCATGCTAAGTTTTGGTATTAAGTCCCAAGTAGAAGCAGATTCTACTCCCAGAGGACTCGGTTGGGCTGCTCTTGTCGTCTTTGGACCATGATGATGCCGGCGAGAGAGCAGGAACAAAAGCAAAGTAAACCAAAAAGCAAATTGGAAAAAGCACCAGCTCTCCCCAATGCATGTCCTTATATAGAATCTTCCCAACAAACTATGACAAAAACTCGAACCACTACTTCTTAACTTATTAGAATTCTAGTTTCTTAGCATGCCAGGTTACGTATAAACTTTGCATATGGTCTATCTTTTTCTATCTGAAAAATGTAAGCAATATTCTTACTATAGTTTTATTATGTCTAAAACTATGTTCCTGGAGCCTCCACAGAAACACTAGTATCTAGGACTATGTTTTTCAACCTTCACTAGAACTCGCACTTCTACTCTGGCATCTGAGACCTTTTACTCACTAAAAGCACGTAAAGTTTATTCTAAAACTTACAGTAATTTCACGATTATAAGCCGCACCATTTTGACTAAAATTTAGGTCTGAACCCGGAAGTGAGGCTTATAATCCAGAGCGGCCAATATATGGACGGTGTTCAGAAATTTGCCAACCCAGAAGTGCAGCAGTCCCGCGCCGAGCCGGAGTCCGCCCAGACCCAGCGGCTGGGCAGCGGCGGCGCTCCCCAACTCCCCAGGCGGCCGGGCAGCGACCAGGCAGGCTGCTCCCCCCTTTCCCAGCGGCAGAGGCCTGGCACGCCACTCGGAGCTTCGCCAGTTGCCCACGCGACTCCACTTGGAGTTCTGCCGCCCGTCTGCGCAACTCCGCTCGGAGCTCCGCTGGTCACCCGCCCACGTGGCTCTGCTCGGAGCTCTGCCGGCCAACCACCTGCACGGCTGAGCGACTGTTTAAAGGCAATGCGGATCAGTTGGAAATGCTTGCAAAATGACCACACTATTGTTCGTATCTTTTTCTGCTTGTAAATAAAGCTTTCAGGGTGCACTGCCGCAACTATTTTCTGTATCTTTTTTCGCTTGGAAATAATGTTTCCAAGGTCGGCACCTGCCAGTAAACCCCGCGATCCCACGATTCTGTTACTAATTGCCAACTTTGTGAAAGTTCACTGCCAACGAAAGTCTGGCTTATAATCAGGTGCAGTTTATATATGGACAAAGACCTAAACATTGCCAACACCCAGAGGTGTGGCTTATAATCAAGTGAGGCTTATAATCGTGAAATTATTGTACTTACTTGCTTACTTATTCTGAAACTTAAGTGTACATCTCTACTTTATGTGTCAGTGGTTTAGCATAATTCAATCCATCCAAAGGTTTTAATTCAATCCCTGCACTCTGATTCCTCTCTGAAGAATTCAGAGGGAGTCCTAATCCACCGACTCCAACACCACGCAAAGAAGAATACAAGTATATACTAATATTAATTGATACCTTCAATAGATAGCCTGACGTTTATCCCTGTCGCATGAACATAACAAAGTAGTGAAACCTTTGCTCAGTCATATAATTCCAAAATTTGAAATTCCTCTGTAAACGTCATAAAATAAAGAACCACATTTCATTGTGATGGTAATCGAGAAAATTAGCAAAATTATGGGACTTACCTGGGACCTGCATACACCATACAGGCCCCAGGCAAGTAGCAAAGTTGAACATATTAACAGAACCCTTACAATCCACATTAATAAAATCTGTCAAAAATCTTCCATAATATGGGTTCAAGCATTGCCTATAGCCTTATTGAGAGCCCACATACGACAAAGACAGTCCCTGTAGCAATGTATTTGAATAGTTTAGGCCATAGTTTATATGAGGTGCACCAGCCAAGCCATTTTTAGTTGTTTTTCTACATTTTTTAGTTTAGGCCATTGTTTATTACAGGTGCACCAGTTGAGCCATTTTTAGCTGTTTTTCTGCAGTTTATCAAAGTCTCTTGAACTCTTCAAGGCTACTGAAACATAAATTGTGCTAAATTGGGAGAGAAGAAGCTGAAAAACACAATACCAAGATTAGAAGAACCAAGATAAAGGTGGACGCTGATGCACTGGACTGCAACCAGCCATTTTACCTGCAAAACTCATGCAAGGTGCATGGACAAGATAGAGGTACCAGTCAAAAAATGCATGATCACGTGAACAGTAGTTTTAGAATGTGTAAGTAGGGTCTAAAGCTAACAATATATCGGTTTCTGCATAACCACATTGATTTGCTGTCCAGAAGTCCTTTGTTCCCACAAATCCCTATGAAATATTACATAGTAAATATGATGGTTTGTATAAATTTCCTGAAATAACAACAGCAAGCCATATATCCACATATCTGGGGAAAAATTCATATGAAAAGTAAAAATTATTTGCAAAAATACTTAATGACTTTAGGTTACACTTTGCAGAAGCTCCAGAGATTTGTCATATTATCCAGACCCATAAGATTAGACACACTTGTTCATCCGTTCCATCCCGGAAATTGAATCTATATCAAATGATGAAAAAGAGACCCCTTACAAACCAAATAAAAAAGATCGTTTCAAGTTTTGCTGACCATCCTCACTGCAGTCAAAATTATTGGCAAGGGACTATGAATCCACTACTCCAAAGTAAAGAAAACTACTGCTCCCAAAACCATTAAAAAACCAAACCTGATACAAATCAGAATGATGTGATTTAAACTATTCTTTACATATCTGTTGTCTGCTCAGTCACTAACCATGATTCAAAATTCACCTCATAATTTGCATAGGACTGTAGTACAAAATGGGTCCAAATTCTTAATAAAAACAATTACTAAATCTATACCTAGTTACCACCTCCAGATGGGGGTGGTAACTGGCCATTAATTAGCATTTTAATAGAAGAAAACTGTACCAAGAAGTGAAAACCAAACAATAATACCCTTCTGCCTCCTATACCCATGAACAAACTAATGAAATGAGGAAATTATACAGTTCTCTGTTCAGTTATAAATGCCACAGGAAAAGCCATTCTTCCTTCATATTGCCATAAGACCAATTTCAAAGAAATAATAAGCCCAAAAGTTGCAACAAAGATGAAACTGACAAGATAGTAACTAGCTCTACCATTTAAGACAAGATTATGTTACATATGCAATGATAAAACTTTAGAAGTCCTGCCCATAAATAACAGTCAAACTTGTGCCCTTGGGGCTGTGGTTACAAATATAACAATATTTGATCATTTAAAAAAACCAAATAGAAAAAAAATACATCTCTTAATCCCCTCATTAAATGTCCCACACTTTTCCATAATATAGTCAAAGCTCTCCTTCCCTCTTACAGAGTAATTGAACTTGAAAAAGCAATTATAAACATCTCAACCATCCTTAAACGTATTGAATAGCATACTGCAAATGCAATTTCAACCTTTCAAGAAGTTAACGACCTGTCCCATGCAGTTATACAGAACAAGATAATTCTCAATTTCATACTTGCTGCACAAAGAATTATATGTACTTCTATCAATACCACTTACAGTTTTTATGTGGACCAAAGAAAATTTAAAAAATTTGGAAGGAAACTCAAATTTTACATGAAGCAACTTCCAAAAATAGCACCTTAAATTTGACCATATCTTCCACACCCTCACTTCATGATTACCAAACTGAGCCTAAATAAAAGAAGCATTTATAATAACTGTAATTGTAATTATCTGTGTAATAACCTGTAAAATAGCCAGTTATATTAACCGGTATCACGAGTAATGCAGAATAAAGACTAGACAAGATAAAGTCTTGTTAGTCTCTACAAAGGGGGAAATGATGCCATGACAATTTTTTACCTTTTTATACACCTTTTATGTATTCGCAGTACCCTTAACATGCATACTTGTAATTCTTTAAGTCTGATATCTTAGCATAGTCCTGGTATACTGCTAAGCCAGAAAATCAAACATCCTAAAGACCTCACAGTTGAAGACCAGAAAGCCTTATGCTATCTTGAGAAACCAAAGCCCCCTCTAGAACATATCCTATAAACTCGGATTAAGACTATTTAAGAAGGAATACTTTAGAATAGGGAGATATCACGCTATTAATTCAAACCTCTCATTGGAGCATCTTTGTTAGATATGCTAATTTGCAAAATCTGTAAAATTATATACTTGATCTACCATGTGCGCACACTTCAGCATATTCCACCTTGGCCAATAGTTGCACCATAAGAATACTTATTAAATACCAAGGTAAAAACCCTTTACATCTCCACAATAGCCTCCACTGCTAGAAACAAAAACAGAACTGTATTTAGTGAAAGGAAAGCAACAAACAAAAAAGATTCTATACAGACATTTCTTTAAGGTTGTGACATATATTTACTGGAATTTCTACATACAATTTCATATCCTCACCTATCTTGACTGATACAACTGGTCAGATATTAGCTACTGCAGAATGGTCCTATCAACCTTACTACTCGAGAAACATGTATATTTTTAAAACATTTTTCTAATGCTCTGTTGTAACCTTGTATCCAGATGCTTTAAGAATGGTATGTCCCTGTAACCCTGTAACCCCTGTAAAACCTATGGACTGACCCTCTGCAATGGGATTGACAAGAAGTCAAAGGTTCCCTCCTCCCCTTTCCTGATCCTTGAAAAGACCCCAGACCTTGAGGATCTTCCTCTTTTTCCCTTCGGAAGCTATGAAGAAATAAACTGAGGAAAACCCTGGGAAGAGCCTCTATATATCTTATCCTGTTCTACACGATAGCACCTCAGGTTAGCTCTGCAGGGTATAACAGAGCAGGACTAGCTTCAGGGTGTTTTTGGATGTGTCATTACAGCATCTGTTGATGTGGGTGAGGACAATGGGAACAAGAAAAAACTTCAGGTTTTCTCTAAGCAAAATGGTTGGTGGAGTTTGTTACATGAATTGACTTGAGCAGACATAAGGGAATCACAGAGGACTAGCCCTAGGGTGCATAATTATGAGTGGCATGGAAGGTGGGAGAAAATGGACCACCTTTTGAAGGAATATTCTGCTCCAATGGTTTAGAAGTTCATCCCTGATCAAATACAAGATCCTGATAAAGTGATAGAATATTTGAAAGGAAAATGCTGTGGCAGTTCCAAAGAAGCATAAAGTTATGCAACATGCTAGACCCTGGTTGCTATTTATTGGACACTGTCCATCACTACACAGCACCTTCAGGGACGGGAGGAGGAAAGCAGACCAACAGGCACCATGACTACTCAAACTCTGCAGTTGAACCAGAGGAACAACCTGTGCCAGGAAACAATCACCCATATACAGAAGAAGAAATCTGAGGTGACAGGAGGATCCCAACACCTGACTATTGGAAGCTGAACAGACCCTAAATGAGAACAAATGGCAAAATCCCCCATTGTGACTGACTCAGAGGCTCCGTGTATCCTTGGCATAGATTATGCCAGGAGAGGGTATTTCAAGGACCCAACAGGACATTGCTGAGCTTTTGGGATAGCTGCTGTGGACACACAGGAAATTAGACAGATGACCACTTTGCTTGGACTCTCAGAGGACCCTTCTGCTGGGGAATTGCTGAAGGTCAAAGAACTACAGGAACCCATAGCTACCATAACAGTGATTCCAATCCATAACATGATTTGTGAACTGGAGAACCAGGGAATGGTCAGCAAAAATCGCTCATGCTTTTATAGTCCTATATGGTCTGTGTGTAAGTCCAATGGAGAGTGAACACTGACAGAGGACTATTGTGGCCCAAATGAAGTCATACCATCACTGAGTGCTGGTGTGCTGGACATGCTGGAACTTCAGTACGAACTGGAATCCAAGGCTGTGAAGTGGTGCAACCGTCTACATTGCCAATGTATTTTTCTCCACTCCATTATATTGGGGGTTAGGTTTTTTTCAGGGAATTTTTTCCCATTTGTTGTCAGGGAGCTAGTGAATAGACAGTGATAGAGCAACAAAAGATGAAACCTTGGCATATGTTGGAATGGTTCTGGAAGAGGGGTGGACAGGGTTATTTTGGTAGTTTCTTAGCTGTGGGTGGCGAGTCTTTGCCCGGTTGGGAGTAGAGATGGTTGTGTAGTCCTTCTTCACCTTGAACCTCCCCTGAACAGTGGGTTTCAACACTGCTGTGGAGCTCTGCCTGCTTCCGGCTTATAGCCTGTTGCTTGCAAGAGAGAGTCCTGGCTACTCTATTGATTGAGACGTCATCGGCTGCCAGTGCTGAGAGACCAGCACAGTCCACGTGGGTGAGTGGGGAAATTGTCTCTTCCCCCCGTGCACTGGAACCACTGCGTGGAGGGCCATCTGAAGCCAGAGCAGCTACCCCCGCCAGACCTTTTCTCTGTGCAGTTGTGTGACATGGTGATAAAGCCCTGCCTCCCTTCCCAGAGTGTACCGGCTGCTGTTAGAAGTGCTGAGGACCGATCCGGGGAGTCACTGAAGTCTCTCTGCCTCACACGAGTCAACAGCACCCCCTGCCGGTTGTGGTCGTAATACACCAAAGGTTGTAAATTGCTTAACGGGTGGGAAAAGGCTGTTATTTGGGTTTATTTTTTTGTTGTTGTTGCTGCCTGTTTTGATATTGATATATATCTATATATTCTAGTAAAGAACTGTTATTCCTTTTCCTATATCTTTGCCTGGAAACCCTGTAATTTCAAAGTTGTAATAATTTGGAGGGGGAGGTGGGGTGTGTGTGTTACCTTTCCATTCCAGGAAGGTTCCCTCCTTCCTTGGCACACATATGTCTTTTAAACCAGGACACTTTAGCAGCAGAATGCAGGCCACAGTTGCCTTTACCTAGAGGTGTGTGCAGTATACCTGGAACCAACTACCCCAGGGGTGGAAACACAGTCCCACCATTTGCCATGGACAGATCCAGACTGCACTAGAAAAGGGTGAGGCTCCAGAGCACTTGAAGTACATCAATGACATCACTGTATGGGGGAACAAGACAGAGGAAGTTTTTGAGAAAGGGGAGAAGATAATCCAGATCCTCCTGAAGGCTGGTTTTACCATAAATCAAAGTAAGGTCAAGGGACCTGCCCAGGAAATTCAGTTTTTAGGAGTAAAGTGGCAAGGTGGACATCAGATTCAAATGGATGTGGTCAACAAAATAGCAGCGATGTCCCCAATGACCAGCAAAAACGAAACACAGACTTTCCCAGGCTCTCTGGATTTTTGGAGGATGCATATTCCAGATTAAAGTCAGATTGTGAGACCTCTTTATTATGTGACCTGAAACAGAATGGTTTCCAGAGGGGCCCTGAATAATAACAAGCTTTTGAACAAATTAAGAGATTGCTCACACAGTAGTCCTTGGGCCAGTCAGGACAGGACAGGACAAATGTGAAGAATGTGCTCTACACCACAGCTGGGGAGAATGGTTCTTCCTGGAACCTCTGGCAGAAAGTACAGTAAATTCACGAATACAAGCCGCACTGACTATAAGCCGCATCTCTGGGTGTTGGCAAATATTTCGGTTTTTGTCCATAGATAAGCCGCACCCGAATATAAGCCGCTTTGTCGTTCGCAGCGAGGACCCGCGTGCAATTAGTAACAGAACCGCGGGAGGGCGGGGTTTACTGGCTGAGCTAAGGTTGTGCAGGCTCGGCCCGCTAGGGGCCACTGACGGGGCCAGGTGGTCCAGCACGGTGCTGCAGCTCGGGGCTGGCCGCCGCTGCCACTGGGCTCGGTCACCCCGGGTCAGCGCTGCCCCGCGGTGGCAGGCAGGGACGGAGCTTCCCCCGCTCCTGCCGCGGCGGCGGCGGGCAGGGACAAAGCACCCCGTCGGCTCCCCGGGCCACAGCAATGGCTTTTGTGGGGCTCCTGTCGGCTCCCCGGGTCGCAGCAATGGCGGCGCCCGCTTCCCCCCCCTCCCTGGGCCGCAGCAATGGCGGCGCGGGCTTCCCCTCGTCTCTCCCCTGGGCTGTGGCAGAGGAGGAAAGAGAGCTCTCCCGCCTCTCTCCCCGCCCCCCGTGCTGCCTACAGGGAGCCAGGCTCCACCCGCGGTGCAACAAAGTAGCGATTTGTAACAATCGCAAAATGCTGACTTTGCAGCTGCTCGGCTCAGCACTCTGGCAGGCACTTCTGAGGTTGTATTAGCCGCTCCTGATTATTAGCCGCATTTCCGGTTTAGGAGCAAAATCTTAGTCAAATTGGTGCGGCTTGTATTCGTGAAATTACTGTACCTGGGGAAACGTGCATATGACCTCTGGGGTTCTGGAATTGGGGATACAAAGGACCCAAGGCATGCTACACCCCAACTGAAAAAGTGATTCTGATATCTTATGAAGGGGTTTGAGCTGCTTCAGAAGTGACTGGCAGCTCCTTATGGCACCACGACTGCCAGTGTTGAGTTGGACGTTCAAAGGCAGAGGTCCCTTCTACACATCATGCCACTGATGCCACGTGGAATAAGCTGATGTGCTGGGGTGACTGTATGGTCTGATATCCCCATCATGTGGGGTTTTTTTTTTTGTCTAGAAATGGGTCCCGTAACTTTAAGCTAGGCCCAGAGAGAGAGAAGGGGGGAAGCGGTGGAATTTTTGCAGCTTGTATTCAAAACATAGAGATAAGGAGTTCAGTGCTCTCTGAGTTCTCAACTCTTCAGAGAGAGAGAGAGATGGTAAGTTTTCCTGTAGCAATGGGGACCAAAGCGACACGGACCCCTTTGTGCATGCAAAGGAAATCCCTTTATTGTAGAAAACACTCCCCTTTTATATTTTAACTTCCACCGGACATAAACAAACTTAACAGAAGAAGAACACCTATTGGTTGGTTCAGCTGTAACCTGCTGTCCATGTGTCCCATCACCCAATCCGCTTCCCTTTCATATGCTGTCCATGCATTTCTCCACATAACTGCCTCTAACCCCCCAACCAGCTTCTAACAGTCCAGGCTGTAGCGGTGCCTTCCTACAGGGGTTTCTGGTAAACATAAGCCTTAACAATTACAGTAAATTCACGAATACAAGCCGCACTGAGTATAAGCCGCATCTCTGGGTGTTGGCAAATATTTCGTTCTTTGTCCATAAATAAGTCGCACCTGATTATAAGCTGCTCTGTCATTTGCAGCGAGGACCCGCGTGCAACAAAGTTGCCAAATACTAACAGAACCGCGGCATGGCGGGGGGTTTACAGGCTCAACTAAGGCTGTGCAGGTTCGGCCCACTAGGGGCTGCTGACGGGGCCAGGTGGTCCAGCCCGGCGCTGCTGTTCAGGGTTGGCCGCCGCCTCTGGGTTCACTCGCCCCGGCCCCGCTCCCGCCGCGGTGCTGGTCAGGCACGGAGAGAGCGCCCCGCTCCCGCCGCGGCGCCGGTCGGACACTGAGCACCCCCTGCTCCCACCACGGCGGCGGAGGGCGGGGGCAGAGCACCCCCCCTCCTCCCTGAGCCGCGGCAATGGCGGCGCGGGCTCCCCCCCTCCTCCCCGAACCGCGGCAATTTGCTGCACTGGGGCCCCCGTCGGCTCCCCGAGCCGCGGCAATGGCGGCGCGGGGCCCCTCCGTCTCTCCCCTGGGCTGCGGCAGAGGAGGGAAGAAGAGAGCTCTCCTGCCTCTCTCCCCACCCCCCCGTGCTGCCTGCAGGGAGCCAGGGCAACAGTGTAACACTTTGTAACAATCGCGAAATGCCGGTTTTTACTGGCAGGTGCTTGGCTCGGCACCCTGGCTGGCACGTCTGGGGTTGTAAACGTCAGAAAATTATTCACATATTAGCCGTTCCTGAGTATTAGCCGCACTTCCGGGTTTCCACCAAAATTTTTGTCAAATTGCTGTGGCTTGTATTCGTGAAATTACTGTATAACAAATATAACCCCATTTCCCACATTTTCCTTTGCTTTTTTTCACTGGTTTTCCTTGTTAGCTAAGGCAAGAAAATATTTCCCAGGACTGTGGCTTCTTCTTCTGGAATTGTTCAGCTGTTCTCCAGTCTAGAAGACCAGCACTGGGAGCCCATGCAAGCAAACCCTGGTGGGGAGAGGACCCCCTGGGATGTTGCCCTGCTAGCTCCTAGCCCAGAGGGAGTTATATCTACAGGAAGGACTTTTGAACTCTGGATCTCTGAGCAATGAGAAGTTTTATTGTTTAACATTCATTTTCTCATGCTTGTGAATGCTCTGCTTGTTAAATAAACAGTTTTTTCCACTTTTCTGCAAGGAGATTTTCTCACTAACCAGTTGAGACAGGTTCCTGGAATCTGCCTTTTAGAAGAAACATCCTTTTGGAAGGTTCCTTCCAAATTTTGTCTCAAACTGGTACAGCTGATCACACAGCGAGCTCGAATAGGAAATCCCAGTTGCCCAGGGATCTTGGAGATCATAACAAATTGACCTGAAGGCATAATTTTCGGACTATCATCATAGGAGGAGGAGGAAAAGGTGATGTGCTAAGGAGGTCCCACCATATATTCAGCTACCAGAAAATGAAAAGTGACATGCTGTCTTCACTGATGGTTCCTGCCGTATTGTAGGGAAAATTTTAAAATGGAAAGTTGCCATATGGAGTTCTTCATGGTTAGTCACAGAAACTATGGAGGGACAAGGTGGATCAGGTCAGGTTGCAGAGCTGAAAGTCATCCAGTTGGCTTTATATATTGCAGAACGAGAGAAATGGCCAGTGCTCTACCTCTACACTGACTTGTGAATGGTGACAAATGCTCTGTGGGGGTAGCTGGAATGATGGAAAAAGACCAATTGGCAGTGCAGAGGTGTGATGGATTGACATTGTCCAAATGCCAGTGCACCTATGAAAATCATTTATTCATTCTCCTCTGCTATAGTGGACAGGGAGCTGGCTTCACCTGCAGATGCAGAGAGCTTCAGCTTCAAACCCTGAGACACCTAGTTAGGAGGAAAGACATCCTTTTACATCATGGTGAGAGAATAGAAGGAAGAAATGTCTCATGGGAAGTAATATGTTAACCAGTTTGCTACAAATAAGATGTTGTTCTTGGTTTCGATATATGGTTGGCTGGCTGCCAGCTACATATATGGTTTTGTTCCTTATCCTTGTTATTGATTGGATCCTATGCCCGCCATCCCATCTATATACCTCTGTGCTTTCCAGGTTTCGAGGTCTTTAGAGGTTGCCCTTGTACCATACAGTTTCTACGTTTGTTATTTTTCTTACATTAAAAGCCTTTATGTTTCGAGGCAACTCCATTGTTTCCATCTCTATATATTATGCTACGGATTCCCTGGTTGGCCCGGTCCTGTTATGGCCACCCACAGTGGCCATAAGTGGCACCCTGAACCGGGGCCCCCATATTGAGGGGACCTCTCCGGAATCAGGTCAGCGCGGAAGAGTTGACCAATAGGACTTCTCCACAGATTACAAATTCGTCAGGTCTGACGTGGAAAGTTTGGGGCAACTCTCGAAGTGGACCGATCCACCCGGGTGCCTGCAGGAGGCAGGGGAGTGGAGAATGAATAGCTAACACCATCACCCTTTCCTAATGGGGGAGTATATCCCACCCCATCCCAGTTCACCATGGGTGCTAGGCTATCACCTATAGAGAGAGATGTGTATGGACGATTTAAAGTTCTTTTAGCAGCCCAGGGAAAGGTGGTGGACAATTGTGAGCTGAAAACCCTTGTAAAATGGGTATTGTGTAATCTCCCTGACGCCGTAGCCAGCCCTGCCACTCCGGGGGGCCCCGCAAGGGCTGGATCAGACTGTAACATCTTTACTCCCACGTTTTGGGACACGGTGGGATCCAGACTGTATGAAAACCCTCTAGGTCCTCGCATGTTGCCTGCATTTCGCTCAATTTTTGAAATAATTACGGCAGAGCAAAAGCTGCTAGACCTCACCCCCGCCACCCGCTTCCGACATGGAACCACTCCCAGCCCTCCTGACCCCAGGAAGGACATGAGGTCGGATCCTGCCACAGATGCTGAAGCCCGTGCAAACCGCAACTTCAGCCACTTTGTGTTCCCCTCCTTCTCACCCTTTGGATTGCCCTAGGGTTGGATACATAGCTGATATGGCCACTGAGCTCAGAGGAAATACGGATGTGCCCTGTTACTGCGCTGCCCTATGTCTACCCCAAACCTCCCCGCCCGGGGTCCAAGATGGTGACAGCCACGCTATCTTGGATTCCCCCGTCCCTTCCCCTCCCTTCCTGCGCCTTCTCCTTGCCCTCCTTCTTACCCCTTGCAAAATGCCAGTCATTTCCAGCATTCTGCCCTCAGTTCCTCCCCTCCTGCTCCGGTCTACACCCCCTGCATGTCGGGTGACATCCCTCCTGCCTCAGACCACGCCTCAGACCGCGCCTCTGCATCGGGCTGCATCCCCACTGGGTATGCCAGAAATACATCTACCTGGATTCCAGAAGTGATGCTTTCAGACATGGCGGCACCCATGAAGTCCGTGCCGAAGGTTAAACACCAGCTTATTTCTAACCAAAAGAAGACCTTTCTAGTGTCTGGACATTCCCCCTCCTCACCATCCTCCTCCTCCTCCAAAGACCTCAGCCCCTCTAGACCCGGTAACACCAAAGATCCTTGGGAAAAGGTACGCAAAGTTGCGGTGGAGGATGAGGACTGGGAATTGGTTTCAAAATTCACTGCCCTTCCAGTTATTCACCGAGGGAGGGGAGCTAATCCAAAATGGGAGCCTTTGGTATACGGGGAAGTGAAGGAGCTATGCAAAGCTGCCAGAGAATATGGCAGGGAATCACCTTATTTTAATAATCTGATCAGAGCTACCTTCTCTGCACATGTGCTGACCCCACATGACTTACAATACATTATACATTCACCGGCTGTTATCTCAACTAAGCGGGTAGTTTAAGCATACTATCTCTAAAAAACTTATGTCTAACTTTTGCTATCAGAAGAAAAGGAAAAAAGCCTATATTCATACAGAAAAGCTATTTTAACATTATACATATAGCATTTATCCCAATATTTGCAAAAAGCCAACAATATGTCATGCACTTATAACACAGGTAAAGGAGGGTGGAGGGAGGGGGGCAGTGGCTGGCACTTGCTTGTTGTTGGCTCTCGGAGGAGGAAGGCCACTGGAAAACCTCGTCCCACCATCCCAATGCCAGGAGCTGCTTCTTCTGGTGTTGAACCCCGCACCCCTGCTAGGATGCTCTCCTGCTTCACCTCTCCATCTTCAAGCATCCTGTTGGAGTACCGGGACCAACACTCCAAGGATTCGTGAGCAGTGTCTCCTCCACCCTTCCCATCTGAGACACAGCCACCATCACCCCCAGCACCCCCACAGCCACACGGGATCACCGCATCTGCCCCTGTCCCCTGGGAGCTGGCTGGCACTCACTGCCAACTGTGATGATAATTGCACCAGAAGGGAAAGGTGTCCACAACTCAAAGAACTGTTACTGGGTTCCTGTCCTGTTTGTTGTTAATTTCATAGTTGTTGTTGTTTTGTTTACTTTGTTATAAATATATATATATATATATATATACATACCAGTAAAGAACTGTTATTCCTATACCCATATCTTTGCCTGAGAGTCCCTTAATTTTAAAATTATAAGAATTCAGAGGAAGGGATTTGCTTTCTTCATTTCAAGGGAAGGCCCTGCTTTTCCCTAACACACCTGTTTTTTCCAAACCAGGATAGGACACCAGGAAAATTATACCATCACAGGAGCAGACTCAGTATGCATGTTTCAACTGCCTGCCCCCCAAGGCAGGTATTGGATAGTATAAAAAAATGCAGCAAACAGAGACATTTTTAAAAGGACTGCCCTCAATAAAGAGCAAGACCTAAGAACACTTCATGATATGCAAAAGCTGACTAATTCTACATTGAATTCACCAAGACAACTGAAGTAAAACATCTCAAGCAATCCAAGAACAACAAGCACTGCTCTGATCGTTGCTTCAGCACACCCTGGAGAACAAAACAAGACAGGACTCTGTGTTCCTTTTCTACATTTTGGTCATTTTTGCACTGATTTTATTGTAGAACTTTTCAGTGTTTATAAACTTGCTTCAGTTAACTTCTGAGTGTGGCTATAGTTTCAAACTGTTAAATATTTGCAATATGTTGCAGGTTTTTTTCTAGGTGAAGCAGCCAAAGGTCTTATTAAGCATTTCCTGCAGGCTTTCTCAGTGTTGGGTATCCCACAAGAAATTGAAATGGATTATGGTTCAGCCTGTGTTGCCCAGGAAGTACAATAGTTCTTTAACTTATTGGGAATAAGACACACTACAGGTATCCCACATTCCCCCACAGGCTTTCCCTAAAATGCGTCTTAGAACAACAAAGAAGGGGGAATAGAGTCCTTATCTACTATAGAGAGGCTCAGTAAAGCAGTGTATGTTTTCATCTTCCTAAATAATTCCTTCATGGAACCTAACTCCCTGATTATCAGACATTTTTCAAATACCACACAAGCACAGCTAAAAGAAAGACTGTCAGTATTATTTAAGGCCCCAGAAACACAACAAATTTTAGGACCAGTTCTACTAATTACCTGGAGAAAAGTTATGCTTGTGTTTCAACAGGTGAAAGACTTCAATGGGTTCCTGCTAAGAACATCAAGCCATTCTTACAGCCACTGCAAGAACACCAGCAAGAAGAACCACAAGGAGGTATAGTAGGACTCACAACTGGTCTGTGGGTCAGAGAGGGTTAAAGCATGAAGATTGTTTAGAGAAGTGCCTCTTGACCAAGGCTGTTGGCATGGAGACGGAGAGGAAAGAAGGGACAAAAGAAGATAACCAGAGAGAAGAGACTCCACAGCTGTGGAAAGTATTTTTAGAAGGCTCTGGGAAGAATAGGGGCAGAAACTTCTCCACCAATGACTGGTATGTTGATCAGTTGTGACCAATAAGAAATTGTAAATCATATGGAGGGTATAAAAGTTGTGGTGAAGTTGTAAGAAATGACTGTTAGCCTCCTAAAGTGTGCGTGCCTTTTATGTGTTGCGCCTGCCTATACAGCGACATCTGGTGACGCCGACGTGATCTTCATTTGGATTGCAGGAGGCCTGCAGGTCAGAACCTGCAGCTGAGATGGGATTAGCAGCCGAGTCCGGACTGGAATAGCGGTGGTATATGAAATGCAGGTGAGCTGCTGAGAGAGGAAAAAAAGAGAGAAAGAGGAAAAATGGGAAGTAATATATTGCATGAAGAAAATGTAATTTTGTCGACATGGAAAGCTTTATTAAAGAGAAGGGGTGTTGTAGCTAGCGACTATGCCCTTTGTAGTATGTTATTATGGGCTAGGTGGGATGACTTTAAAACTGATACGAGCTCTGCTTTTGATGTTAGAGCTTGGAAGGATGTTGGGAGGAAATTGTGGGAGGTAATAATGGATGGGGATAAGTCAGCTGCGGATCTGGTAGCTACATGGAAACAGTTTTACAAAACCTTGAAAGACTTGAGAGTCTAGCAGGATATGAGGGAGTGGGAGGTAGAAGAGGAATCTGAATGGGAGACTGAAGCAGTGGGGGAAGAGTGTTGCATCTGGTTGTTGCTCGGGGTGATAGCAAGTAAAGAATGCAGGAAGGGTCTTTGCAGGGGTTTTACAGAGATGTTTATTTCAGTCACGTGTGTGCACCATCCAATGTTCAGAGAACTAAGGCAAAGGACTTTGAGAGGGTCCAGGGTAAGTACATGGGATGAGCAAGGCAGGGAAGAAGCATCAGAGACCAATTACCAGGGGGCATGGGAGTGTCACAAGGGTGGGGTTAGGGCAAAGGACCAACAGGGAAACAGGGTGGGAGTGACCAGAGACTGAGGGACAGGGAGAGGGGCACCGCGCTGACCCAGGGAACAGAACAGGAGTTGCTTTGGCCGGATAAAACAGGATTTGTTATCAAGAGAAGGCAGTGAGAGAGGCCTCTCATTTTCCCTAATTGGGAATGCCTTTCAGAGTTTCCACAGAAAAGCAAGAAAGTGACGCTCAGTCTGAGGCTGAGGTGGAGTCTGTTGAAATTGCTCCTAAGAAGGTCTCTCCAGGGTTCGTTGTAGGGGGGAGTAAACGACAAGCTGATAATACCCCTTGGTACTTATTCTCAAAGGACTATGTTCAACCCATGTATCCTTCCCCTGCGCAGCAGTTGGTTAATTTGGGCGTTAAATCAAAACATATTTCTTCACCACAGCAACTGCGTCAGACTATCTTATAGGGGAAACAGAAAAAAGTGAGCTGAGCTGTCTGCCCCCCCCGCCCAAGCTGCATGGGCGAATGGAGTCGCCTGCCCTCCCCCTTCCACCTGGGCGAATGGAGTACAGTAAATTCACGAATACAAACCGCACTGAGTATAAGCCGCATCTCTGGGTGTTGGCAAATATTTCGTTTTTTGTCCATAAATAAACCGCATCCGAGTATAAGCCGCTCTGTCGTTCGCAGTGAGGACCCGCGTGCAACAAAGTTGCCAATTAGTAACAGAATCGCGGCAGGGCGGGGTTTACTGACTCGGCTCGGACTGTGCAGGCTCGGCCCGCTCGGGGCTACCGACGGGGCCAGGTGGTCCAGTCCGGCACTGCCGCTCGGCGGGGCCGCTTGGGGCCGACCGCCGCTGCCACTGGGCTCGGTCACCACGACCCGGTGCTGCCCTGTGGTGGCAGGCAGGGACGGAGTCCCCCTCACTCCCGCAGCGGCGGCGGCGGGCAGGGACGGAGCACCCCGCCTCCTCCCCGAGTCGCGACCATGGCGACATGGGGCCCCCGCCACCTCCCAGAGCCGCGGCAATGACAGCACAGCGCCCCTGCCTTCCCCCCGAGCCGCGACCATGGCGGCATGGGGCCCCCGCCTCCTCCCCGGGCCGCGGCAATGGTGGCACGGGGCCCCCCCGTCTCTCCCCCGGGTTGTGGCAGAGGAGGGAAGGAGAGAGCTCTCCCTCCTCTCTCCCCGCCCCCTGTGCTGCCTGCAGGCTACCAGGCTCCACCCGTGGCACAACAGAGTAACAATTTGTAACAATCGCGAAATGCCGGCTTTGCAGCTGTTCGACTTGGCACTCTGGCTGGCAATTCTGAGGTTGTAAATGTCAGAAAATTATTCACATATTAACTGCTCCTCAGTATTAGCCGCATTTGTGGTTTAGGAGCAAAATCTTAGTCAAATTGGTGCGGCTTGTATTCGTGAAATTACTGTAATCCGCCCCCTCCCTGCCATCCGAGTGACTGGAGTCGTCTGCTCCTCCTCCTTCACCTGGACTCTATGAGCAAGCAGGGCCGTCTCCCTCCCCCCGTGGTCTAAGTTGCATGGGCAGATGAAATTGTTAATAGTATATCCTCCGTTACCCGACAGTGATAGTGAAGAGAATGAAGCACTGGTGACGGGGAAAGCTGGACTGGTGCCAGGGTCTGTTAGTAGCAAAGCTGGTACTAAATCTAAGCTTGTTGCTCCATGGACTTTGCCTCCTTGCCAGGTAACTGTAGTTGCTAGACATCCTTTGAGGTTCTGGGAGAATGTTAGACAGAAAGCAATTGAAATGGGGGACTGGGACCTGCTAGATAAGATTGACCCACTGAAACTGTTGGGGATGCAGAGTGTTGCTGGGGAGGTTGTTTCTGGGGGGCATATGACCTTTCCTGTTTTCAAGGCAATTCCTGGTTCAGGGCAGAATGACAGTCATCAAGCCTTTGCGTGGAAATTTGTACAAGATTTACAGACAAAAGTAGCAAAATTTGGCATTAATTCTTCAGAAGTGATGCAGGTCGTTTGTGTTCTCAATGCTGATGTACTTGCCCCTTATGATATCATGCATCTTCTCTACAATTATGTTCCAACCAGTCCAATATAGTGTATTTCAAAACACTTGGAGGCATTTAGCTGAGCAAAAGGCTTTGGAAAATATGCAATTGCCTCCACAAGACCCTCGTAGTGGTATGGTGGTGGATGCTATCATGGGAACTGGACCTTTTACTAATCCGGACATACAAGCTAGGTGGGACCCCTTAGTTTTGGCACAGGCTCAACAATTAGGCATCAGTGCTCTAACTAAAACAATGGAGATGGCATCTCCAAAACAGAAGTATATTAGTATACAGCAAGGCAACATGGAACCTTTCTTGCAGTTTGTCAAAAAAGTTGCTGCAACTGTAGAGAAACAAGTAGATGATGAGAATTTGAGATGTCTTATGTAAACAATTAACTAAAGATAATGCAAATGAGGATTGTTGAAAAATTACTGAATCTCTGCCAGGGGACTCCTCCTTAGCTGATATTGTGTCCTGGGGTGACGTTATGGTGGCTTGTATCCCCAATTTTGTGTTCTGTTTAAGTAAAAGTTTGTTTTGTCTACTTATCAGTTGACTCCCCTCCCCCATCATCTGTGCTTGAGAGGCTAGCTCTACTGGCGCAGGCTGGCTCTGGCTACTTACTGACTGGCTTACTCGCTTTACTTTTGCTTAGCTTTACTTGCTTAACTTTGCTTGCTAGTTTTAGTTTTGCTGGCTTCTGCTAATTACAGTAATTTCACGAATACAAGCCGCACGAACTATAAGCCACATCTGTGGGTGTTGGTAAACATTTCGTTCTTTGTCCATAAATAAGCCGCACCTGAGTATAAGCTGTTCTGTCGTTTGCAACGAGGACCCGCATGCAACAAAGTCGCCAAATAGTAACAGAACCATGGCATGGCAGGGGGTTTACTGGCTCAGCTAAGGCTGTGCAGGCTCGGCCCGCTCGGGGTTGCTTATGGGGCCAGGTGGCCCAGCTCGGTGGGGCCGCTCGGCGGGGCTGCTCGGGGCTGGCCACCACCTCTGAGCTCGCTCGCCACGGCCCGACGCTGCCCCGTGGTGGCAGGCGGGGACGGAGCACGCCCTGCTCCCACCGTGGCGGGCAGGCACGGAGCAGCCCCCGCTCCCGCCGTGGCAGGGTGGCACGGAGCAGCCCCCACTCCCGCCGCGGCGACGGAGGGCGGGGGAGGAGCCTACCTGCTCCTGCCGTGGTGAGCGGGGGCTGGAGCCCCCCGTTTACCCCACAGACCACGAGGATGGCAACACGGAGTCCCCGCCTCCTCCCCGAACCGTGGGGATGTCAGCACAAAGCCCCCCACTTGAAGTAGGGAACTCCCCTGCCTCCCTCCTTCCCCCCGCGCTGCTGGCGCTGAGCTGACCCCACCCGCCGCGCAACACAGTAACCAATTTGTAACAATCGCGAAATCCTGGGTTTTACTGGCAGGTGCTCGGCTCGGCACCCTGGCTGGCACTTCTGGGGTTGTAAATGTCAGAAAATTATTCACATATTAACCGCTCCTGAGTATAAACCGCATTTCCGGTGTGGGAGTAAAATTTTAGTCAAAATGGTGCGGCTTGTATTCGTGAAATTACTGTAGTTACTGTAGTTTAGGCAGTCCAATCTCTTTCCCTGGACTGTTTCTTTGTTCTTTCCTTTTTTCCCTTTCTGTATACCTTCTGAACCTGTTTGGACCGGACCTGGAAAACCGAGGAACACCGGGATTCTGCAATTTGTGATCTGCAGTAGTCATTCCCAGCGCCGGAGACTGACACTACCCATAGGAGAGATTTTTCTGAGTTTGTCACCCTCTCACACTGGTGAAAGAGTGGATTTTCTTTGTTTGTCATCCGGGGTTGTTAATTTTCTTCTCTTGTGTTGGGGAGTGTTTGGTTTGATTAATAAACAGGTTTTTTCCACTTTTTCCTCTGAGGAAATTCTTCCCGAACCTGGTGGTGGGGGAGGAGTCTTGGGGGGTTTGTTGTTTTTCTGGGGGCTCCTCTTGGAGGTTTTCCCTAAATTTGCCCTAAACTAGGACAAATAAATTTGGTGCCCAATCGTAGGGCAAGAGAAAGTGGAAAAAACTTTGTTCTAATAATGTTGTTTGAATTCATAATGTCCCTTGGGGTGGAGGCCTGCATGTATTTTTGCTCCCTAGGGTTTTTTGAGGTCTTAATACCTCTGTGGTCCCTAGGTTTATTTTCTCATCCAGAAATAACTCCGGTGTTGTCCCTAATACGCAGTTTCTGTAGCAGAGGGGCAATGACCAGACTATCCATCGCGCTGGGTTTGGTTGTAATGGCTTGTAGGAGGTTTGTAAAGATGCTGGAGTCTGTTCCAGGAATGTATGGTTCATGGTTATGGTTATGTGCCCAGTTTGTTAGAGGAGAAGCAGGGGATGAGGCTTTTCAGCCTTTGTTTTCCTTCCTCTCCCCTGGATTTTTTACATCCCTATTAGAGTATGTTCAGTTTCCCCTGACTGCTAAAGAGACCATCTTTCTGCTGTTTAATCTAGTAACCTTTCTTTATACAGTCTGCAGCTTCTATAGGATAAGAGCTGAGATTTCTAGAGGGGCTGATGAGACTCCTGATTTAGGACTAGAGCCAAGTGTGAGGAATCCTGAGTGGTGTGGGAAATGGGAGGATATAGGCTAAATCTTGAAGGAATTTTCTGACCCTATAGTCTGGGACTTTCCACCTGAACAAATTCAGAACCCAGATGAGGTGGTAAAATACCTGAAAGAGAAGTGCCATGATAACTCCAAGGAGGAAAAGATCATTGCAGTGAGCTGGTCCCTGGCATATGCTTATCGCACCCTGCTAGACACTGTAGGGCAGCAGGCAGAGGAAAGGGGACAGGGAGATAAATCAACCACTATCCCAGTCACTCAGGCTGCAGCCAACACCCCAGGTTCGAGGCCAGCATCTAAACCAGACAGTAAGCCTCAACCAATGGCTGTTGCTACTAGCACGAGAAGTGGGAAGTCCACAGACAAGACCAATCGACCAGTGGATGATGATGATGATGATGCAGGAGAAGGACCCTCAGTGCCTCCTGACATAAAACCAGGAGTCCAAGAAACTGGTACAAGATCAGAGGCCAATATTGAGTCCTTTTCCCTAAAGGACCTCCGTGGTCTAAGAAAGGATTACACTCGACGACCTGATGAGTCTATAATTAGTTGGTTGGTCCGTCTTTGGGATGCTGCAAGCAAGGCTACAATTCTGGATGGCACTGAAGCGAGGCATTTGGGATCCCTGTCACATGATCCTGTCATCGACCAAGGAATGATGAGGGGGACTAACTCTCACAACCTCTGGGCATGGGTCCTGGACAGTGTAGCACAAAGATACCTGTGTGCAGACGATCTCTATATGCAGCAGACACAGTGGAAGACTATAGAATAAGGGATCCAATGCCTGAGAGAAATGGCAGTGGCAGAGATTATCTTCTCAGATGACATAACAACTAGGAATCCAGACTTGGTACCATGTACATCTGTGATGTGGCAAAAACTTGTGCGACTTGGACCACATGAATGCGCTTCTGCTTTGGCAAAAATGAAGCAGGATGAGAGGGATGAGACCGAGATCAATATGGCGAAGAAGCTCCGAGTATATGCAGATGCTGTACATGGTCCAACACATGCCAGAATCGCAGCTGTGGAAACACGTCTGCAGAAATTAGAAGACAAGATAGAGGAGAATCATAAGAAACTCAGGGATGAGATTAAGGAGGACCTTCTCCAAATCTCAGCTGTACCAATTAGAGGCCCTGGTATCCAACGCAGACGTTCCCCTGATGGGGAGAGAAGGTACACCCCACGGGTTGAGTTGTGGTTCTTCCTGCGTGATTGTGGAGAAAACGTGAGGAGATGGGATGGAAAATCTACTGCTGCTCTGGCACAACGGGTGTGTGAATTGAAGGAAGGCAAGACTCAAAGAGGAAGTTCCACCAAAAGGAGAGCAGCTCCAGTTGCCCCTAGCCAAATTGCCAAGTATAATGATGATGATGACATGTCCGATCCCCTTGAAGGAACCTCCAAGACATGTGCCCAAGGAAAGAAGGATAAACAGGCTTAGAGGGGCCCTGCCTCTAGCAAGGGTGAGGCGAGGGAAAATCGTGTTTTCTGGACTATGTGGATTCGTTGGCCTGGCACATCGGAACAACAAAAGTATAAAACTTTGGTTGATACTGGTGCACAATGTACATTAGTCCCATCAAGATATGTGGGGGCAGAATCTGTCTCTATTGCTGGCGTGACAGGTGGATCACAGGACTTTACCTTGGTGGAAGCTGAAGTGAGTCTGACTGGAAAGGAATGGAAAAAACACCCTATTGTGACTGGCCCAGAGGCCCCATGCATTTTAGGCATAGATTACCTCCCAAGGGGGTATTTTAAAGACCCAAAAGGATTCAGGTGGGCATTTGGGATAGCAGTTGTGGTGACAGAGGGCATCCAGCAATTGAACACCTTACCTGGATTGTCTGAGAACCCTACTACAGTAGGACTTCTGAAGGGAGAAGAGCAAAAGGTACCAATTGCGACTTCAACAGTGCATCGCTGACAATATAGAACAACTCGAGATGCTGTAGTTCCCATCCATAAGATGATCCGAGAGCTGGAGAACCATGGGGTGGTCAGCAAAACCCACTCACCCTTCAACAGCCCCATCTGACCTGTGCGTAAATCTGAAGGGGAATGGAGATTGACAGTAGATTATCGTGCGTTGAATGAAGTGACTCCACCACTTAGTGCTGCTGTGCCGGACATGCTGGAACTGCAGTACGAGCTGGAATCCAAGGCAGCAAAGTGGTACACCACTATTGATATCGCCAATGCATTTTTCTCCATTCCTCCATTCCTCTGGCAGCAGAATGCAGACCTCAGTTTGCCTTTACATGGAGGGGTGTGCAGTACACCTGGAACCGACTGCCCCAGGGGTGGAAGCACAGTCCTGCCATCTGTCATGGACTGATCCAGGTTGCACTAGAAAAGGGTGAGGCTCCAGAACATCTACAATATATTGATGATATCATTGTGTGGGGGAACACAGCAGCAGAAGTGTTTGAGAAAGGAGAGAAAATCATCCGAATCCTCCTGAAAGCCGACTTTGTCATCAAGAAGAGTAAAGTTAAGGGACCTGCTCGGGAGATCCAGTTCCTGGGAGTGAAGATGGGCGACGTCAGATTCCTATTGATGTCATTGACAAAATCACAGCTATGTCCCCACCAACCAACAAGAAGGACACACAAGCTTTCTTAGGCACCATAGGTTTTTGGAGGATGCACATTCCTGAGTACAGTCAGATTGTGAACCCTCTTCACCTGGTTACCCACAAGAAGAATGATTTCCATTGGGGTCCTGAGCAGCAAGAAGTTTTTGCCCAGATAAAGCAAGAAATTGCTCATGCCGTAACCCTTGGCCCAGTCAGGACAGGACCAGATGTGAAGAATGTGCTCTACTCTGCAACTGGGAGCCATGGTTTGTCCTGGAGCCTGATGAGACTCGAGGCCGACCTCTGGGATTCTGGGGTCGGAGCTACAGGGGGTCTGAAGGTAACTACACCCCAACAGAGAAGGAAATCTTGGCTGCCTATGAAGGAGTCCAAGCTGCCTCAGAATTGATCGGCACAGAAGCACAACTCCTCCTGGCACCCCGACTACCAGTGCTGGGGTGGATGTTCAGAGGAAAGGTTCCCTCCACCCACCATGCCACCAGGGCTACATGGAGCAAGTGGATTGCCCTTAGCACACAGCGCACCCGGATTGGAAAACTGAATCGCCCTGGGATTTTGGAAGTAATTACAAATTGGCCCAAAGGTGAAAGTTTTGGTGTCACAGATGAGGAACAAGAACCAGTGACACGGGCTGAAGAAGCTTTGCCATACAACCAACTGCCGGCAGAGGAAACCCGTTACGCTTTATTCACCGACGGTTCCTGTCGCATCGTAGGGATGAATCGGAGGTGGAAAGCAACCGTATGGAGCCCCACACAACGGGTCGCAGAGACCACTGAAGGAGAAGGTGGATCAAGCCAATTTGCTGAACTCAAAGCCATTCAGCTTGCCCTAGACATTGCAGAAAGAGAGAAGTTAGCCAAAACTTTATCTGTACACTGATTCCTGGATGGTAACCAATGCTTTGTGGGGATGACTGGAGAGATGGAAAGAGGTGAACTGGCAGCATAGAGGAAAACCAATTTGGGCTGCTGAAGAATGGAAAGACATCGCTACCCGGTTAGAGAAACTACCTGTGAAAGTTCGTCACGTGGATGCCCATGTCCCCAGAAGTAGAGCTAATGAAGAGCAGTAAAACAATCAGAAGGTAGATCAGGCTGCAAAGATAGGGGTGTCAAAGATAGACCTCGATTGGGACCACAAGGGAAAATTGTTCCTAGCACTATGGGCCCATGATGCCTCAGGCCACCAGGGTAGAGATGCCACCTAAAAGTGGGCACGAGACCGAGGGGTGGATCTAACCATGGACAATATCTTTCAGGTTATCCATGACTGTGAGACGTGCACTGCCATCAAACAGGCCAAGCGGGTGAAGTCCCTCTGGTATGGGGGGCGTTGGTCCAAGTACAAGTATGGGGAGGCCTGGCAAATTGACTATATCACACTGCCTCAAACTCGCCAAGGCAAGCGCTACGTGCTGACCATGGTGGAAACCACCACCGGATGGTTAGAAACCTACCCTGTGTCTCATGCTACAGCCCGTAACACCATCTTGGGCCTTGAGAAACAGGTCCTTTGGAGGCATGGTACCCCTGAGAGGACTGAGTCAGAAAATGGGACTCATTTCAAGAACAGCTTTATCAACACCTGGGCTAGGGAACATGGCATTGAGTGGGTGTACCACATCCCTTATCATGCACCAGTTGCAGGTAAAGTGGAGAGGTACAATGGATTGTTAAAAACCACCTTGAAAGCATTGGGTGGGAGTTCTTTTAAAAACTGGGAAAAGCATTTAGCAAAGGCCACCTGGTTAGTCAATACCCGAGGCTCCACCATCCAAGCAGGTCCTGCCCAGTCTGAATCCCTTAATATAATAGATGGAGATAACATCCCAGTGGCCCATGTCAGAGGTTTGTTAGGGAAGACAGTATGGATAAATTCTGCCTCGAGAACAGACAAACCCATTCGTGGGATTGTCTTTGCTCAAGGACCAGGTTGTACGTGGTGGGTAATGCAGAGAGATGGAACAACACGATGTGTACCTCAGGGAGATCTGATTGTGGGGTGAGACAAATATGATTGTTTGCTGAATGTTACCACCATTGTCTGAAAATTAGATCACACAGACATGAGACAGAAGGAAATATGTAAGTGTCGAAGGTCTGAGCAAGTGAGATAGAAGGAAATGTGTATGTGTCGAAGGTTTGAGCAAGTGAGATGGAAGTATTTAATTGATGAAGTTTTTACATGGTGTTTAGTAGTGGACTCACAATATGGAGATAAGGGGTGGAATGTCCTGGGGTGATGTTATGGTGGCTTGTATCCCCAACTGTGTGTTCTACTTAAGCGAAAGTCTGTTTTGTCTGCTTATCAGTTGGCTCCCCTCGCCCATCGTCTGTGCTTGGGAGGCTAGCTCTGCTGGCGCAGGCTGGCTCTGACTGCTTACTGTCTGGCTTGTTCGCTTTGCTTTTGCTTAGCTTTGCTTGCTTAACTTTGCTTGCTAGTTTTAGTTTTGCTAGCTTTTGCTAATTAGTTACTTTAGTTTAGGCAGTCCAATCTCTTTCCCTGGACTGTTTCTTTGTTCTTTACTTTTTTCCCTTTCTGTATACCATCTGAACCTGTTTGGACTGGACCTGGAACACCGAGGAACACCGGGACTCTGCAATTTGTGATCTGCAGCAGTCATTCCCAGCGCTGGAGACTGACACTACCCACAGGAGAGATTTTTCTGAGTGTCACCCTCGCACACCGGTGAAAGAGTGTTTTTTTTTTGTTTGTCATCCCGGGTTTCCTCTGAGGAAATTCTTCCCGAACCCGGTGGTGGGGGAGGAGTCTTGGGTGGTTTGTTGTTGTCCTAGTTTAAAGGGACAGCATTGCCAGGAAAAGGAAATTCAGGAACTCTCAGGTAAAAAAGGTATGGGTTTGGAATAACAGTTCTTTACTGATATATTTACAAGACAAACAAAAACAGCATCAACTATATGAAATAAAAAAAAAACAGTGACAGAACAGAACGGAACTCAGTCCCAGTCCCTTTTTTCAGTCACCGATGCCCCTCCTTGTCTGCACAGTTTTGATGGAGCAGGGCAGGTAGCCTCTCAGTCGCAGTTGCTGCAGGAGCAGGGAGAGCGAGGCGGCACCGGCCGTCCCAGGTGGGAGAAGGGTGAGGAAAACACTCTGCTCACCGTGGGTGTCCCAGTTCTCAGTGTTGTTCAGAGGAAGCAGGAAGCTTTAGCAGTGCCAGTCCAAAGGAACCTGATCTCACACGGAGAAAAACAACCTCTCTCCTCGATTTCGACCGACGAGCTGCGAGTGTCCCCCCCACCCGCCAAAGGACAAAAGCAGCACTCCACTTTCGGCCATCAAGAAAATCAGGACCCGTCCAGCCATTCCTTTGAGCACTTAAACGGCTAAAAGGGGAGCCACCCTGACTAGTTTAACATACAGTAAATTCACGAATACAAACTGCACTGAGTATAAGCCGCATCTCTGAGTGTTGGCAAATATTTCGTTTTTTGTCCATAAATAAGCCGCACCTGAATATAAACCGCTCTGTCATTCGCAGCGAGGACCCGCGTGCAACAAAGTTGCCAATTAGTAACAGAACCGCGGCATGGCGGGGGGTTTACTGGCTCAACTAAGGCTGTGCAGACTCGGTCCGCTAGGGGCTGCTGACGGGGCCAGGTGGCCCAGTTTGGTAGGACCACTCGGGGCTGGCCACTGCCTCTGGGTTCGCTCACCCCGACCCCGCTCTTACCGCGGCGCCAGCCAGGCACGAAGAGCGCCCCCCGCTCCCGCCGCGGCGCCGACCGGGCACGGAGTACCCCCTGCTCCCGCCACGGCGACGGAGGGCGGGGGCAGAGCCCCCCCCTCCTCCCTGAGCCGCGGCAATGGCGGCGCAGGCTCCTCCCCTCCTCCTCGACCCGCGGCAATGGCGGCGCGGGCTCCCCCCCTCCTCCCCGAGCCGCGGCAATGGCGGCGCGGATTCTCCCCGTCTCTCCCCCGGACTGCGACAGAGGAGGGAAGAAGAGAGCTCTCCTGCCTCTCTCCCAGCCCCCTGTGCTGCCTGCAGGGAGCCAGGGCAACAGAGTAACACTTTGTAACAATCGCGAAATGCCGGTTTTTACTGGCAGGTGCTTGGCTCGGCGCCCTGGCTGGCACGTCTGGGGTTGTAAATGTCAGAAAATTATTCACATATTAGCCACCCCCGAGTATTAGCTGCACTTCCGGGTTTCCACCAAAATTTTTGTCAAATTGCTGCGGCTTGTATTCATGAAATTACTGTAATAATGGGAAAAATTTCTAAACCTCGCCAGCCCACAACATTATCCACCCCAAATTTTTTCCATACTAACATACTACATCAAATTAGAACCTTTTAATTATATACATACATGCAGTTACAGACACAGTATCATAGATAGTTCACTCTAGATCAAGGTCTCCTTGGGGTATGCATCGGGTTTCTCCATCCTTTTGAATCACCCACCAGGTACAACCTGGTCCTTGAGCAAAAACCACCCCACGGACAGGATTGTCTTTGCTGGAGGCAGAGTTCACCCAACCAGTTTTCCCTAGCATACCTCTCCTGTGTACCACTGGAACCTTATCTCCATCTGGTGTTCCCAAGAGCTCAGATTGGGCAGGGCCTGCTCGATTAGTGGAACCTTGGATATTCACTAACCATGTGGGCTTTGGTAGATTACTTTCCCAGTTCTTGAAAGTCCCCCCACCAAGTGCCTTCAAGGTGGTTTCAAGCAGGCCATTGCACCGTTCGACCTTCCCAGCTGCTGGTGCATGGTAGGGGATGTGATACACCCACTCAATGCCATGTTCCCTAGACTAACTGTTTATGAGGCTGTTCTTGAAATGAGTCCCGTTGTCTGATTCAATTCTCTCAGGGGTGCCATGCCTCCAAAGGACCTGTTTCTCAAGGCCCAGGATGGTGTTCCGAGCAGTGGCGTGAGGCACAGGGTAGGTCTCCAACCATCCGGTGGTGGCTTCTACCATAGTCAGTACGTAGCGTTTGCCTTGGCGAGTTTGAGGCAGTGTGATGTAGTCAATCTACCAGGCCCCTCCATACTTGTACTTGGACCAACGCCCCCCATACCAGAGGGGCTTCACCCGCTTGGTCTGTTTGATGGCAGCACACGTCTCACAGTCATGGATAACTTGAGAGATATTGTCCATGGTTAGATCCACCCCTCGGTCTCGTGCCCACTTATACGTGGCATCTCTGCCCTGATCACCTGAGGCGTCATGGGCCCATCGAACCAGGAACAACTCTCCCTTGTGTTGCCAATCCAAGTCTATTTTTGACACCTCTATCTTTGAGGTCTGATCTACCTGCTCGTTGTGTCGGTGCTCCTCATTAGCCCGACTCTTGGGGACATGGTCATCCATGTGACGAACTTTCACAGGTAGCTTCTCTACCCGGGTGACAATGTCTTTCCACTCATCAGCAGCCCAGATTGGTTTTCCCCTACGTTGCCAGTTTGCCTTTTTCCACCTTTCCAGCCAACCCCACAGAGCATTGGCTACCATCCACGAGTCAGTATAAAGGTAGAGCTTTGGCCACTTCTCTCTTTCAGCAATGTCCAGGGCCAGTTGAACACTTTGAGTTCAGCAAATTGACTTGATCCACCTTCTCCTTCGGTAGTTTGTGCAACCTGTCGTGTGGGGCTCCATACGGCTGCTTTCCACCTCCGATTCATCCCTACGATGCGGCAGGAGCCGTCGGTGAAAAGAGTTTCATCTGCTGGCAGTTGGTTATATGGCGAAGCTTCCTCAGCACGGCTCACTTGTTCTTGCTCCTCGTCATCGGCGAGACCAAAATTTTCACCTTCTGGCCAGTTCGTAATTATCTCCAAAATCCCAGGGCGATTTGGGTTTCCGATGCGGGCGTGTTGCGTGATGAGGGCAATCCACTTGCTCCATGTAGCATCGGTGGCGTGGTGGGTAGAGGGAACCTTTCCTTTGAATATCCACGCCAGCACTGGTAGTCGGGTGCCAGGAGGAGTTGTGCTTCCGTCCCAATCACCTCTGAGGCAACTTGGACTCCTTCATAGGCAGCCAAGATCTCCCTCTCTGTGGGAGTGTAATTGGCTTCAGACCCTCTGTAGCTCCGGTTCCAGAATCCCAGAGGTCGACCTCGAGTTTCCCCAGGCACCTTCTACCAAAGGCTCCAAGACAAGCCATGGTTCCCGGTTGCAGAATAAAGGACATTCTTCACCTCTGGTCCCATCCTGACTGGGCCAAGGGCTACTGCATGAGCGATTTCCTGCTTGATCTGGGCAAAGACTTGCTGCTGCTCAGCACCCCAGTGGAAATCATTCTTCTTACGGGTGACCAGGTAGAGAGGGCTCACAATCTGGCTGTACTCGGGAATGTGCATTCTCCAAAAGCCTATGACACCTAGGAAAGTTTGTGTTTCCTTCTTGCTGGTTGGTGGAGACATCGCGGTGATCTTATTGATGACCTCAGTGGGGATCTGGTGCCGTCCATCTTGCCATTTTACTCCCAGGAACTGGATCTCTCGGGTAGGTCCTTTGACTTTGCTCTTTTTAATGGCAAAGCTGGCTCTCAGCAGAATCTGTATGATCTTTTCTCCTTTCTCAAATACCTCCACTGCCGTGTTCCCCCACACAATGATGTCATCGATGTATTGAAGGTGTTCTGGAGCCTCACCCTTTTCCAGTGCAGTCTGGATCAGTCCATGACAGATGGTGGGGCTGTGTTTCCACCCCTGGGGCAGACAATTCCACGTGTACTGCACACCCCTCCATGTAAAGGTAAACTGAGGCTTGCACTCTGCTGCCAGGGGAATGGAGAAAAATGCGTTGGCAATGTCAATGGTGGCATACCACCTTGCTGCCTTGGACTCCAACTCGTACTTGAGCTCCAGCATGTCCGGCACGGCAGCGCTCAGTGGTGGAGTCACTTCGTTCAACGCACGATAGTCCACAGCCAATCTCCATTCTCCATCAGACTTTTGCACGGGACAGATGGGGCTGTTGAAGGGTGAGTGGGTTTTGCTGACCACCCCTTGGCTCTCCAGTTCATCTTGTGGATGGGGATCACGGCATCTCGATTTGTCCGGTACTGCCAGCAGTGCACTGTTGAGGTGGCAATTGGCACTCGTTGCTCTTCCACCTTCAGGAGTCCCACTGCAGATGGGTTTTCTGACAGTCCAGGCAAGGTGTTCAACTGCTTAATGCCCTCTACCGCTACAGCAGCTATTCCAAAAGCCCATCTGTATCCCTTTGAGTCTTTGTAATAGCCACTCCTGAGAAAGTCTATGCCTAGAATGTGCGGAGCCTCTGGGCCAGTTACAATCGGATGTTTCTGCTACCCCTCCCCTGTCAGGCCCATCTCAGCTTCCAGCAAAGCAATTCCTGTGATCCCCCCGTCACCCCAACAATGGAAACATGCTCTTCCCCCACATGTTCTGATGGTATTAGGGTGCATTGTGAACCAGTATCAACTAATACCCTGTATTCCTGTGGTTCTGATGTGCCAGGTCATCGGATCCACACCATCCAATAGACTCTGTTATCCCGTACCTCTCCCTGGCTAGAGGCAGGGCCCCTCTAGCCCTGGCTATTATTCCTTTCCTGAACATACATAGTGGAGGTTCCTTCAAGTGGGTCTGACAGATCATCCTCCCTTCTGTAAATCCCAGCACCTTGGTCATGGGAAGTTGAGGCTACCTTCAGTTTAGTGTAGCTCCCTCGGTTAGCATTTCCCTCCCTGAGTTGACGCACCCGTGCTGCCAAGACAGAAGTGGGTTTCCCATCACATTTTCCCATGTCTTCCACATGGTCACGCAGAAAAAAGCATCGGTCAGCTCATGGGGTGTACCCTCTTCCACTAGCTGGGGGGCGTTGGGCTGTAACCTTGGGGTATGAGGTTCGCACTGGTGCTGCCTTGATCTTCCTGATCTCCTCCCTCATCTCACTTATGTCATTTCTCATCCCCCTCACCTCCTTCATCTCCTGACTCATCTCCCTCACCTCCTGGACCACGGAAGAAACCTGGGCCTGCACTACGCCATTCATCATACTGTGAAAATCGCTAAGCTTGTTAGCAACAGAGCTCACTGTTTCTCGGTGCTCATCAGCATTAATCATTGCAATGAAGGTGGTATATTGAGATGGTCCTCGGTTTGCCAGATTCCACAGCATGAGCCCTGTGCACCTGACCTTGTCAGGGTCATTGTCATGCTGTCCATCCCTCCCAAAGAGTACCTCCAGTACTGCCACCTCTCTCAGCTGTTGGATCCCTTCCTCAATGGTCTTCCAATGCATTCTATTGTGGTCCTCCTGCATTCTTTCTCTGTTGACAAACCTCTCTCTTACACTCATTAAAAACTGCTCCCAGAGGGGAAGTGGGCCTGGCTCCCTTACGAATATCTGGTCCACACCTGAGTCCTGGGACAAGGATCCCAAATTCCTTGCCTCTGTACCATCCAAGTACACACCTGTACCCATAAGGTCCCAGACCCGAAGTAACCAAGTTGTCAAAGCCTCCCAACCCCGTCGTGCAATATCTTTCCGCAGATTGCAGAGATTTTCATAAGACAGGGACTCAATGATGATTTCAACCTCTGACTCCCCTGCTGGTTGTGAGGGCCCTCCTCTCTGGTCCTCTTTGTCTAGGTGCCTTGTTTTCATTTTAGACTTCCTAGTTTCTACAGGGGCGACTGTTGCTGGTTGTGAGTGTCCTTGCAATTCAGCTGGACCCTGGGCAGATGTAACACCTATGGGTTCCACTACAGCATCACTGGATTCTCCCCCTTTATGGCAGGGTTTCTCATCAGCTGGGGAGAGGTACTCCTTCATCATCTGGCCCATCTCATGTATCTCCTTCACTAGAACCCCCATCCACTCCAGGTGGTTTCTTTCTGAGGTGGGCTGTGGGGCAGGGTCAGGCTCTGGGGCAGCATCCCTAGTCTCTGGGGCAGGGTCAATGTCTGCAACACCATCCCTATTTCCTGGAGCAGGTATCAGAGTTGTTATCCAGTTCAATCCCCCCTTATCTCTTAATGTTAAATAGGACAAACCTATCAGTACCACCAGCCACTATATGATATCATTAGCATTCAGAGGATATCTGAACCCTTCAAAAACTGGTGAGGTAGACCCAAAAATTTGGGTGAGGGGTTGGGAGAAAATTTCCCCTGGTGTTATTCCCTCCCAGTAGGTGCCATTATTAAAGTAACCCCAAAAACATGCAGTTAGTGTGTGGTATCCCTGAATCCAGGTACCTGCCGTCCAAAGGAAGCTAAAAATCCATGAATTCCTCACCTTATCAACCCATAAAGCAAGTTCGATAACAGTCACAGTAGCCTTAGTTACAGGGTCCATGTTTGTGTAAGGGTTTGCAAATGGGAGATATACATGTATGAACACTTGCAACCCAAACCAGATTAAACTGGACCACATGTTGCTGGACCACATGTTGCTAGCACACAGAAAGACAATCTCAGGCAACTGAAGAACTGTTATTCCTTAACCTCGAGCCCCACGTTCCGGGCGTCAAGATCTGTCCTGGTTTAAAGGGACAGTATTGCCAGGAAAAGGAAATTCAGGAACTCTCAGGCAAAAAAGGTATGGGTTTGGAATAACAGTTCTTTACTGATATATTTATAAGACAAACAAAAACAGCATCAGCTATATGAAAGAAAAAAAACAGTGACAGAACACAACGGAACTCAGTCCCAGTCTCTTTTTTCAGTCACTGATGTCCCTCCTTGTCCGCACAGTTTTGATGGAGCAGGGCAGGCAGCCTCCCAGTTGCAGCTGCTGCAGGAGCAGGGAGAGCGAGGCGGGACCGGCCGTCCCAGGTGGGAGAAGGGTGAGGAAAACACTCTGCTCACCGTGGGCGTCCCATTCTCAGCGTTGTTCAGAGGAAGCAGGAGGCTTTAGCAGTCCCAGTCCAAAGGAGCCTGATCTCACACGGAGAAAAGCAACCTCTCTCCCCAAGTTCGGCCAGTGAACTGCGAGTGTCCCCCCCACCTGCCGAAGGACAAAAGCAGCACTCCACTTTCGGCCATCAAGAAAATCAGGGCCTGCCCAGCCATTCCTTTGAGTACTTAAACGGCTAAAAGGGGAGCCACCCCGGCTAGCTTAACATAATAATGGGAATAATTTCTAAACCTCCCCAGTCCACAACAGTTTTAATTCTGGGGGTTCCTCCTGGAGGTTTTCCCTAAATTTGCCCTAAACTAGGACATATTGTAACTGCTTGCTCAAAAGTTGGTACTGTTACACATAAGATGGTTACTTTGGCAGCAGTCTTAAAACTTTCACAGACATGCTTTGTTTGTGGAGACCCACGGCATTTGATGGCACAGTGCCCACATAACGATCAGCAGGCGGTAAGGCCTAAGGTAAATCCAGGCAATAAAGGCAATTGTAATCGTTGTGGTAGATTTGGGCATTTTAGAAATTCATGCAGGGCAAAATGTCATATAAATGGGCAACAGCTGCCAGGAAACAGGAAGAAGAGCATGAAACAAGGGTGCGTGGGGATACAAATACCCCGAGACTGGTCACGAGTCATCTCGGCTGTGAGATGCCATCCATTTGCGAGCAATGTGCAACAGACACAAGAAGCTCTGCAGGGATTGATATACCCACAGCAGACACAGTAACTATTTGACAAATCAAATATGTAAGGTGCCTCTTGCTGCTCATGGTCCTATAAGACATGGTTTGAGTGCTCTTTATATGGGGATTTCTCTTCTTTTATTCAAGACACATGGTGGCAATTTTTAAAGACCAAACTATACGCTTTCAATAGCTATGCTGAGTTTGCTATTTGTAATAGTATCCTCCAGTTCCAGCAAGTAAACTGGTTGTGATTGGTGACCATCCAAATAGCACATCCCACCAATGATGAGACAGGTGTTTTTTGAATAAAAACCTGTTGTATGGTCTCTGCATCATGATGTATCATGATCAAAGTCTTTTTCCTGCATTAAAATTTCCTTAATTTCTGATGTTTTAGTAGCTGAGCAATTAGGGTTTCCTTGATATGATTTGATCGTCTCATTATGGTGGGACATGCTGTTTTGAGACAGACACAACCTTGTCTTACATACACAAGTGAAGTTGTCTGGTTGGCTAGATGCATTTCAGAGTGGCAAATGCTTTGCTTTGTGTTCAGGCAAATATTTTGTTATATTCTAAAGTTCCATCACATACATATTCCAATTGTTTTCTCATAGAACAGGGTTCTAGGTTAATGGTTTGCCATTTTTCCTCAATTTCTCATGCTCACATTCTATGTTCAGAAGCATACAATACAGTCCCTTCATGATTTAATCTTAGAGCGACTACTGGATGTAACAAGTTCACAGATGCATTGCGTATAGTTAAATTGAAGACTGCTATCATATTTGTTACAGGGTCATAAGTAAAATTGACCAAGACCTACAAAGATTGAAGCTCTTTTTCATTTCAGAGGCATTATCCAAAAATATTTTGCAAATTTTATCAGGGAATACTCTTTTCTTACCTTCTTTGATAACTGTGGCAGCAAATAACTGCATCCACATTTGTGCTTGAGTACATTTAAGAGCTAGAGAAATGTTCACACTAGCTGTGTTTAGTGCTTTAATTATTACTTCTTGGTCTCACTCTTTTATATTTTCCTATTCTGGTAATATTTTGGTTAATTTTAATAATTGTTACTTAATGCTAACAAAAAATATTGCAAAGGCTCCTATAATATAACCAAATCACTTTCCATCACAGTCAATTTGTTAATTGACACTTTTGAATCTATTGTATTTAAAACTCTCAATTTCATTCTTAATATCTCAGTGAAATCTCTCTTTTTCTTAAAACTAGAAGACCTACAGCTTTGAAACCAAGCAGTCCAATCAGTACAATCCATAAAAGAGTCTTGAGAAATGGGGCACATTCTGGCCAAATGGCAGAAGCACTTACTTGCCTTCTCATTTCTTGCTCAATTTTTGTTCTTTTTCTTTTGAAATAATCAGAGTTTACATTGTTACAGTCCTCTTTGACACTGGTGAAGTTGTTTGGCTTTGATTTGTGAAACTCAATTCAGTGATGTTAAAATCAAGATTAAACCCTTTTGCTGCGCACCCTTCAATTTTAAGTCTAAATTTAGGACACGTGGTCAAGCATTTGTCACAGCATCTAAGACCAACTTGGATGAGTTCCATAGGTGGATGGTGAGTTTCATGGAACCCATTTTTTACGAATGCAAATTCACATACCTTAAACATTTTTCCTTTCCCACATACTTGCATTTGTGACCCTTAACATTTTGCTAAAAGCCCTACGAGAGTAGGGATTGTAGTTATAGCAATGACCACAAGGGTCACAACTGTTCACATTATGTCCATGATAACTTAAGTCCATTACTCGCTGTTCTTGGTGAATTTCAGCCTCAGGTCTCTCTTGTCTGGTGCAACCTTCCAAATTTCTTCAGGAACTTTCTTCACTCAGGAGTGATGGATTCAAGTTTTCTGTTCTTTGATCTTGACTTCTATGAAGGTGGCAAGGACTGGAATGGTCCTTCCCACTGTGGTTCCAAAGTTTTCTCTGCAAAAGACTTAACATATACTTAATCCCTAGGTTGTACATCATGTACCGGCCCATCTAATTATTTGCTTTGGGCCGCAGCCACATATTTTTCCAATTTCTTTAAGTTGTTTCTTTAGGGCTACCATGTATTTGTGTAAAATGTGGTCCTCTATCGGAAGCTATAGTGACTGGAACTCCAAAGCATGGTATTATTTCTTGTAACAGTGCCTTGGTTGCTTTTCGTGTCTTAGCTGTCTGGGTAGGGAACGCTTCTGGCCATCTTGAAAAGGTATCTGTTAATACTAATAGGTAGCATTACCCCCCTTTCCTGGGCAATTCCGTAAAATCAATTTGTCATTGCTGCCCAGGTCCACAACCTTTCCCAATTTGTCCAACTTTAGGCTTTGGAAAGTTTTTAGGATTAGTTCAGAGGCAAAACCCACACTGACGAGATACTTGTGCTACTGTGCCTTATAATTTTTTAGCTAGAATTCTATCTTTCAAATAATTGCATAGGGCATCTATCTCCTAATGTGTTTTCTCATATTCTTTTAGCACTAATGACCACAACAAGTAGAAAGATACTACAATTTTCCTTTTTTGTTACAGCTCACCCCTCCTGGTTATAAATTGCTTCCTCTTCCTTAATAAGTTTCTTATCCTTTTTGTTATATACTGGCTTACCTTCAATAGAGATCTTTCCATCTGGAATTCATGTTGCCTCGACCATTTCATTGGGTACCTCACCTTTGGTTGCGTCTTTTGCCTTTCTGTTCCCCAGTATATTTCCTTCTTCCAATTCTGAGCTCACTTTTTGGTGTGCCTTGATGTGCATAATAGATGCCTTTTCAGGTAACGGAAATGCATCTAATAGTTGTAGTATTTCTTGTGCTTGTTTACTATTTTTCACTTGTGAGTTTAGTGGTCCTTTTTTTTTTTTTTTTTCCTCAAAAAGTTTCGTGTGCATGGACCACTCTAAATGCATACCTTGAGTCTATATAAATGTTGATTTCTTTTCTTTTGCCAGCTCTAAGGCCTGGGTTAGGCAATTATTTCAGCTTTTTGCACAGAGGTGTTTGTTGGCAACAGTCTGCATGTGGTAACCACATACCCAGCATGTCCTTTGATCGGTGAACCAGGTCTCAGCATCTTCAAGAGGGATGTTCTTCAGATCTGGGTGACTGGAGTAGATGGCTTCAATGGTCTCCAGGCAGTCGTGGATCACTGGTTCTCCCTCACTCCCGCTGAGGAAAGAAGTTGGGTTCACAATGTTAGTTACCACAATTTCAACATAATTTTGTTCTACCAGTATGGCCTGGTACTTTAGAAATCTTTGTGGGGAAAGCCAATGTCCCCCTTTTGCCTCCAGGACTGCAGACACTGTGTGGGATACTAGCATGGTCATCTTCTGGCCTAGGGTGAACTTGCATGCCTCTTGGATGTTCACTGCTACTGCTGCAACAGCTCTGAGGCACCCTGGCCACCCCTTGGTTGCCATGTCCAGCTGTTTGGAGAGGTAGGCAACTGCCCTCTGGTATGGCCCAAGTCTTGTGCTAGTACTCCCAGAGCAATCCCTTGTTTTTCATGAGAAAACAGAAGAAATGGTTTACTCACATCTGGAAGTCCCAGGACTGGAGCTGACATAAGAGTCTTCTTTAGTTGGTCAAAGGCTCCTGTTGCTTCTGTTGTCCACTGAAGATCCCTGCTCTCTTCCACAATCAAGGCATACAGGGGTTTTAATGAACAATCCATAGTTATAAATTCACAGTCTGCACCACCCCATCATGCCTAGAAAGGTTCTCAGTTCTTTTACTGTCTGGGGTTTTGGGGGTTGGCATATTGCTTCCTTGCAGGCTTGCCTCAAGATCCTTTGTCACTCACTTTATAGCCAAAGTAAATAACTGTTTGTTTCACCATCTGGGCTTTCTTTTGGGATACCCGATACCCCTGCAGGCCCAAAAGTTTAGGAGGCTTACTGTCCAATCCACACATGCCTCCTGGGTCCGAGTGGCTATTAAGAGGTCATTCACGTACTGAAGCAGTTGTCCTTCTCGAGGTGGGGGTTCCCAAGACTCCAAATCCTTTGCCAGTTGTTCTCCAAATATAGTAGGGGAGTTCTTGAACTCCTGGGGTATTACACACCATGTGAGCTGAGTTTTACATCTAGTTTTGGGATTCTCCCATTCAAATGCAAAAATTTTCTGGCTGGCTTCATGGAGAGGGAGGCAAAAGAAAGCATCCTTCAAATCTAAAACAGTAAACTAGGTTAATTAAGGTGTCAGATGAGTTAACAAAATGTCAGTTATTTTATTAACATCTCTTAAATCATGTACTTACCTGTTTGAATTCCATTTCTGTCTTCTCTTTTCAAGGGATATTGTTTAACCCTAACCGATTGTTTTCCTTCTTCAAGCCAGATTTGTGCTGGTAGAGCATTCTTTGCTCTCCCTGGTATATTAGAGGCTCACACTCTAAGGAACACCTCATTCATATTTTCTTAATAATTTTTCTTTCTTTTCAGCTTCAATTTCTTTGGTTATTAACCTTAGGCTTAACAATTTTACATATTGTTGATCTTTTACCTCCAAACTAATTTTCCCATCTTTAAATATTATTTTTGCTTCCAGCTGTTCCAGCATATCCCTGTCCAAAAGTGCAACTGGATCTTTAGGCATATACAAAAATTGATGAATTTTCTACTGTTTCCCCAATTTATACTTTAGTGGTTTGTAAAAATATGCTTTTTCAGATTGGTCAGTTGCTCCCTTTACTACAACATAATCATTTGTTATAAGTATCTTTAATTTAACATCAAATATGTTGCTTTTGTGTTTACTATAAATTCCATTTTTAGGTATCCTTGATTTATATATTTATTAAACTTACAATTTTCAACAAACTGCACAACAAAACACAACTCACAGGTTAAAGTCACAGTTCTTTCTTGGACAGGGAATTTCCTTTAGCTTGGGTAATTCTCTGAACTTTTTATTCTTTGACATATAATTATACCATCAACGAGAAAAGGAAAGAAATTAAAACAACCAACAAAAAAGGGGTTAACATGAAAAACCAGTGAACCAACTCACTTAAAATAACTCTTTTAAAACTCAAGTCACCAACCAAGACAAATGGTTATTTTTTTTAACACAAATTGGCAATCGTTTTTGTTTCAAAATGTTCACTACACACACTGCACAACTAAAGAGAAACTCTTTTTATTCACCTCTAAGTGAACTCATATCACAACCAAACACTCTCAAACACTTTACTTACAAAACTTACATGAAATAACAAAGAAAAAATTTATTTTTTCTTTCCTTTAAATTACTCATTACAGGTTGCTAGTAAACCAAACCTTTCTCGTTATACCTTGGGTTAAATATTCATAAAGTTACGCCAAAAATCTGTCAAATTTTGGCCAAGACACAGTTTCTCTGCAGTGGGTGGGGGGGACCAGCAACTTTGGACTCATGTTGCTACCTCACCCCTTTGCACTTAGAAACTAACTCTTTACACCAGCAATTCTAAAACCTCACAAATAACTAGCTATATTTTTCACAGTTAAAACAAACAACCAAAATTAAAACTTTTCAAGGTTGAGCAGAAACAGAGACGTTGTCTATGCAAAAACTCGGATCACCCCACCAATGTCTGTTGCTGGGATTACACTGGACTATGTTGGGCATAATTTTTAGACCATCTCGCACTGCTCACTTCTTTTAAACACAAAACAAACAACTTAATTACACACAACTTCTGCTCTCAGTCAATAATACGCTGTCCACAGTTTTGTTGCTTACACACACACAGTCAAATTACACACACACAGCTTAGTTCATGCAATTCACATAATGCAACTGCTCCAAATTCCTCCACTTTTTAGGTGTCTACTACTCAGGTGTAAATTTCAAAATTCTTTCACAACTTACACATACAAAACTTTTGCCAACACGCTCTCAAAAACACACAAAATAAAACACATACAGCACACCACTAACTCACAGTTGAAGCACACAAAGCTCACAAAAACAAGTTGCACACTCAAACACACACACACACATTCGGCGCCCACAAACTGCGATCCCTGCATTCTGCAAACCAAAAATGCAGTCATCACACCCCAATGCCCGCAGCCGGTGCCTCAAGCTGGAAATCACCACCACGCTGCCTTTAAACCACAAATAAAACTGGAACCACCACTGCTCTTGTACCACAACAATGCTGGCATTACATACCAGTGCCCACAGCCGGTGCCCTAAGCTGGAAATCACCACTACGTTGCTTTAAACTACAAATAAAACTTATTACAGCTGCCTAAGCTTCACCCACCGTGTGAACTCTACTCCTGGCAGCGGCCACCGACCTGCCACTACACCCCCACTACGGGGCACAAGTTCCAGCCCCACCTGGAACACAAGACAGTTCGAGCTCCGCCGACCCACTGTCGCATGAGCTCTACCTTTGGCAGCCGCTACCGACCTGCCGCTACATCCCCACTACAGGGCACAAGTTCCAGCCTTACCTGGAACACAAGTCAATACCAAATTCCACGGAAACTTACAAACAAATCCACTTTAGGCCTTTCCACTGTGCGCACGATGTCTTGCAGTGTCTTATGAGTTTGGTTCTCTTAAAAGTACCTATCTTTAATTTTTTAAACATACCTTTTTGTCTGTGTCTCCGGCAGTTCTAGTTCTGCTCCCCGGAGTGCTAGCGAGGAAAAGGAGTTCTCCTTCTAGGGAGATCCCAGGTGGGCATCCTAGAGGGATCCTGAACCCCGTTGGCCCCTCGACCAGAGAGAAGTGTCCCACCAGAGTCGCCAACTGATTTACCAAAATATGGGTATTGGTCTAATACCGATACTCAACTGTGACAGACAAAAGACTCTCTAACAATTTAAAGTTAGAAAGGGTATGTTTATTCAGCACTGGGCAGCAGCGTGGGGTAACCCCCTAATACGCACTGCAAAATTACAGGTGGTCACAGAGTCTATTTATTGACAAAAGGTTCAAACAAATACATATTCATAATAACAGCCCCTCCCATCCCCTGCTTCCTATGGTAATTATCTTGAATGGCTATTAAGCATGCGTAGTTGGCTTCTTGAATTAAGTCTGGGGTCATTTTTGTGGCGAGGGGTCTTAGAAGGAGGAAGTAAGGCAAGTCTTCCTCGCCCTGAACTCTCGACCTTTTCTATCAATGACAATACAAATGACTTTTGGGGAAACTCCAGTTTTGCAAAGAATGAGTTTCTGGTTGCAATTGTTCATGTTCTTTAGACCTAACTACTAGTTTCATCCTTTCCCATTGCAAGCATAGTTAAGCAAACATAAATTGACAGGTAATCAATTATTTAAGTTTCAGGTAACTATCTCAAGCTCAGTTTCTTTTAACTTTTAACTTTTAACTAAAATCCTAATTTCTTTAAGATTAGTGTTTCACTATGGTCAGTTAGTGATCCTCCTGTTGTTATTCAAAAAGGAACTTGTGTTGCTCAACTTATTCTTTTTGCGAGTTGTGTTCCAAATGCATAGGACAGGACTCATGGCACAGGAGAGTTTGGATCTACCTGACCACCTCTGTTGTTTTGGACTCAGAAAGTGACAGATCATCATCTGGAGGAACGTGTATTGTCACGGTTAAAAGATATAATCCAGAGATTATAACCCTCACAGCTTTGCTCGATACAGGAGCAGGTGTCACTGTCATTTCACAGTCTTTTTGGCCTTCGTCGTGGCCTGTTACTCAGGCAGTTTTTTGAGTTGTTGGATTGGGTGGTGCAACTATAGGTGGTATGTCTGCTATTGTAATTAATGTGAAACATCCTGAAGGTCAACAAGCTAACATCAGGCCTTATGTTACTACTGTTCTTTATAATTTATGGGGACGAGGTTGTTTGTCTCAATGGGGTGTCAAGATCACTATGGGTTTTTAGCGGGGTCACTGTGTTGCAGGACCTTAAGCGTCCATTTGTAACCTTGACATGGTTAACAGATAAACCTGTCTGGATTGATCAGTGGCCTCTCCCTATTGAAAAGTTTACTGCCCTGCAAGATTTAGTAGCAGAACAGCTGCAAACTGGGCATATTGAAGAATCATTCAGCCCATGGAATACCCCTGTTTTTGTGATATAAAATAAATCAGGAAAATGGAGACTTGTGCACAATTTACGGCAGGTAAATGCTGTGATGGCTACAATGGGAGCATTACAACCAGGTATCCCAACACCCACAATGATTCCACAGGGCTGGAAAATAATTATCATTGATTTGAAAGACTGCTTTTTTATTATTCCATTGGCTGACCAGGATAAGGAAAAACTTGCCTTTACTGTGTCTTCTTAAATCATGCTGAACCTAGTAAAATATATCAATGGAGAGTCCTACCTCAGGGAACGAAAAATTCTCCAACTATCTGTTAATAGTTTGTGGCACAGGTCTTATCAAAGGTGCGAGAGTAATTTAATAATTGCTATTGCTATAATTACATGGATGATATCTTCTTGGCATCTGAAAATGAACAACAATTGTCAGCTCTCAAACAATGTGTTGTTACAAATTTGGAAACTTTTGGTTTAATTATTGCCCCAGAGAAAGTACAGAAACAGATGCCTTGGAGATATTTGGGGATGACAATAACCAATACTCAGATTGTACCTCAGCCTGTCGCTTTAGACATTGAAGTCAAAACTGTTACTGATGTACAGAAATTGGTTGGTGCAATAGGTTGGATTAGATCATATTTGGGGATAACTAATCATCAATTGCAACCTTTATTTGCATTACTATCAGGGACTACTTCTGCTACTAATAAGAGATGTTTGCTGCAGCAGAAAAAACTATAGCAGAAATTGAACTGGCTTTGACATGTAAATTTGTTAACAGGATAGTTCTTTCTGTTGGAGCCCAATTATTTATCTTAAAAGGTCGTGAAGTGCCACGTGGAATATTGTGTCAATGGAATAATGAGTAGGAAGATAAACTGCATATTTTGAAATGGATATTTTTGCCTTTTAGATCCCGGAAAACAGCTCCAGGGCTTTACGAGTTTTTTGCAGATAGCATCATCAAAGGCCTCAGACATTGTCATGAGATCTTAGGTTGTGATCCTGTAACTGTTGTGATACCTGTACAACAATCGTATTTTGAATGGTGTTTTCAGAATCATCATGAATTGCAATCTGCTTTATCTTATTTTGCAGGTCAAATAACATATCATTTGCCTTCTCATCCTATTTTGACTTTGACCAGGAATATTCCTTTCCAGGGGAAGCAAATCTGTTCTCCTGCCCCAGTGGAAGGTATGACAGTTTTTACAGATGGATCAGGAAAAACTGGAAAGGTTGCTGTGGTCTGGAAAAAGGATGATCATTGGGAATATGAAGTGATGATTCAACAAGGGTGTCCACAGTTGGTTGAACTATGTGCTGTACTTTTAGCATTTACCTTGTTTCCTAATCCTGTAAATATAGTTACTGATTCAGTTTATGTTGCTAATTTAGTTAAACACTTAGATCAAACTGTGTTGTATAAAATAAGGGAGAAACCATTATTTGTCATATTGTTGAAATTGTGGACTGTTATTCGTAATCGAAGGCATCTCTATTTTATCATGCATATTCATAGTCATACATCACTACCTGGATTTTTTGTTGAAGGTAATGCATATGTGGATTCCCTTGTGGCTGCTTCAACAGTCAAAACAGTACCTAATGTGTTACAACAGGCAGTTTTGTCTCATCAATTTTTTCATCAAAGTGCTCAGGCATTACGGCAACAATTTAAGTTATCACACAGTGAAGCAAAGTCCATCATTTCTTCTTGTCCTGATTGCCATATGACTCATGTCTTGCAATATTATGTTACCAGTCCTAGGGGTTTACTGCCTTTACAAGAATGGCAAACTGTTGTTACAAAAGTGCCTGAATTTAGTCACTTAAAGTATGTTTGTGTTACAGTTGATACCTTTTCTCATGCTATGGTTGCATCAGCATTTGCAGATGAAACAGCTCGAGATGCTATTCATCATTTTTGTCATACTTTTTCTATTTTAGGTGTTCCCTTGTATGTAAAAACAGATAATGGTCTGGCATATATTTCACAGAAATTGCAAACATTTTTTCGTGCCTGGGGTATTGAACATTCTACCCATTCTACCAGTATCTCCCATATCCCGACAGACCAAGCAATTATTGAACGTGCTCATGGTGTTTTGAAGCGCCAGATTCAAAGACAAAAAGGGGGAATTCAAAAGGAACCACCTCAAGTGAGATTGGATAAAACTGTTTATGTGTTAAACTTCTTGTGTCCTTCTCCTGATTTAGAGTTGTCTCCTACATTTCATCATTTTTCTTCTTTAAATTCTAAACAGCCTAATTTTTGTAAGGATGTTAAGGTATGGGTTAAGGATTTAATTACTGGAATGTGGACTGGTCCAGTGGAATTAATAATATGGGGGAGAGGATATGCTTGTGTTTTGACAGAGAATGGTCCTCATTGGGTTGCTGCTTGTGTTATGCCATATTTGGAGCACCCCAGAAGGAACAGGATGGATGGTCTCATAACCGAAAGACGGAAGACACCGACCATCAGGTGGATTGAAGCATGGACTCTTAAAGAACATGCTGTGAAGATGATCATTCAGAGTAAATAAATGGGCACATTTGACTCAAGCTAAAAACTTAAATTTAAATTGACGAATGTTACCTTTACTTTGGGTTTTACTCTCCTCCACAGAGAGGATGGCAGTACTGAGTAATGTGTCTTGTACCATTTCCTTTCACATAGCATTTACTACCCCAAAAGAGAGGAACTTAACGTACCTAGGGGAAAGGTATTGCTTTTGTATAACAGTGTTGAATTAGTAGCTGAAAGCCCATGCTTTAAGCAATTAGGTTGGTTGCCCATTATGATAGCAGTGGCCAGTTGTAAAGTTAAGTGGATGCTGCTTAGTTCTGATTGGTGACTGGACAGATGACTTGGTCTTTTGGCCATAAAATGTAACTGTATATGAAAGAAGATTTATTTAACTAAAAGGGAAGGTGTCATTCAGCTACAAATGTGTCATCAACGGATTATGGAGTCTGTAACGTTGTTGGAAAATTTACCCTTTATGTGCTTATTAATGTATCCTTTTTGTTCATTTGGATTTGTGCCATTGTCTGACGGTTAACCCGCTCCCTGATAGCTCAGTAGCAGGGAAAACCTGAGACACCAGCATGAACAAGGGTAAAAGATACAAAAGAGACTCTTTTCTCCCTGGGGGTTCTGACGTTTATTTCTTCATAGTGTCCAGGAGGCAAAGAGGATGAGCCCAAAGGACAGAAATCTTTTCTAGGGTCAGGAAGAGGTGGGGGGAGTTTGAAGTTAGTGGGAGAGTTAGATTGTTTTAGGGTTTTCATCTCTATATGATTGACTACTGAGGTAGAAGGAATGAGACCATTAATGGTCTTGAAAACTAAGTGACGTAGGATCCCGAATGCCACTATTACAAGGAAAAGAATTTTAAAAAATAACAAAATAGTTTTAACTATAGAAGTCCACCACCCTGTGAGTCCCCAACCTTTGAACAGTTCATTGAACCAATCTTCAGATTCTTGTTTCACTTGTCCGACCAAGCTATTCGTGTTTCGGAGGGCAGCGTGGACGTTAGGAGCTTTCGAGGTCAGGTTCATGCAGCAAAGTCCTTCAAATTCCTGGCATTCATGTCCATGCAGTAGCAGGAGGAAATCTATAGCAGCACGATTTTGGAGTGTGGCCTGTCTGGTAACTTCCTCGTCTTCTAGGAGGGAACTGACGGCAGTGGATATCAAATTTGCCTGTTTGACTATCCAACACTCTGGGTGGCCCAATTCACCCAGAGCTTTGGCTGCTGCAACCCATGGAAGAAACAGGGATACAGCAATTCTTTTTGACTTGGCCCAATGAAAAATTTCAGAATCACAGATTCTGTCCAGATTATCTGCACTTCTTTTTTGGATTTTATTAACCGATTTGTTTTTATGAGTCCAATCACTAATTAAGGTTTCGTTGGGTGCCAACAGGGACAGCCGCCTGAAGGTGCATGGCCCTCCTAATAGCCGAGAAGGAATCTGTGCCCATGCCCGATCTCCACAAATCAAGAACAATCCCTTAGGGAGGCTCTTGGGACTTGTTAGAGAAGGGGTGTCTGCTGCAATCTGACTTAAAATATTGCACCCCCTTTTGGCCATGAATTCCTGCCTGTATTGCTTTATGTTGTGGAACTCTTTGGTGTCAGAAGGTTTTGGAAAAACTATAAAATGAATGCAGTATTGTGTTGGATAGGAAAAACTATAAAATGAATGCAGTATTGTGTTGGATAGGAACCCAACAACTCTAATTCGTGGGGTTCCTGAGTTGCTTTGGGCAAACTTGGCAGCAGTTCCTCTATAGGATTCTTACTCATTACAGCTTGCTGCCTACGATGTTTATATGATGAAATGGTGTGTGACTCAAGAAGTTCATAGGGTATCCGTGTTCAAAGCTGGCTGAATATTTTCCAACCTTCAAGGGAACTCCTACCAGGCAAATGGACATAGATATTTCTGCTGCTGTTGTAGACAGGCATATGTTTTCCTGTTGGAGTGCCTGTGCCAGGGTCACCCAGACGTTTTGACGTGGCTGAGGACCGATCCATGCAACTGCCAGACTCTTCAATGTTAACAGGATGACAACTTGGATGGGGTTCATCATGGGGTTGAGTGGGAGGAAGGTATTCTCTAAAAAGAAAACAAACATTTTAAAACATGTTAAAAGTGTGTATGCCGGAAGGTTGTCCTCTATGTAGGTTCTCTTTCCTCTTTCCAGTGGTGTCTTCTTTTCAAAGCAACTGCCACTTGCTTCTCGTCACCTTCAGCAGGAGCTGGATGTCTGGGGACAAAAGGCTTCACCCACTTCTGGGTAATCCATGATCAAAATTGGTGGATGCTGAGACACTTTGAACTGTTTACCACTGTTAAAATGACGAACCACAGGAGGACTCATGTTTTCAAATGAACAGTTCAGAAAATTGATAGTGAACAGGGTTTTGCAGAGCTTCTGCTGTGGAGACATCCACACAGTTGAACTGCTCTGTCTAGTTAGAACCTGCTTGAGCAACTGGTGTGCACGCTCAATCACAGTTTGGCCTGTGGGGGAATGGGGGATGCCAGTCTTATGTTCCACTCCCCACTGCTGGACAAATTCCAGGAACTCCTTGGACACATACACTGGGCAATTATCTGTTTTGATTTCCTTAGGGATCCCCAATACTGAAAAAGCTTGCACTACGTGTTGTTTGGCATGCACAGTTCTTTCTCCTGCATGGGACGAGGCATAAACTGCACCTGAATATGTGTCAATGCTTACATGAACATATTTGAGGTGACCAAAACTGGGAATGTATGTGATGTCTGTCTGCCACACTTCAAAGCTGTCAAGGCCTTGGGGGTTAACCCCTGTACCTAGTGATGGCATGGCCTGGAGATGGCAGCTGGGACAGGTGGCCACAATGGCCTGAGCCTGACTCCGTGTTAGCTGGAACTGACGGATCATACCTGGCACATTCTGATGGTATTGCTGGTGGCTCAGTTTTGCCTGTTGGAAGATGTCTGGGAGGTGTGCTTTGTCAGCTAGGGTAGCAAGGGAGTCTGCCTGATGATTCCCTTCTGCGATCTCACCTGGCAAATCGGTGTGTGACCTCACATGCATCACATAGAACAGATGTTCTCTGTGGGAAATCAGATAGATTAGTTTTGACAGCAACCTGAAAAGCTGCTCATTGTCGACCTCTTTGAGCACTGCCTGCTCTGCCCTGTACACCAACCCCGCTACATAGGCTGAGTCGGTTACCAAGTTAATTGGCTCCGAGAGCTTCTCAAAAGCTCTTACCACTGCAGCCAGTTCAGCTACCTGAGGCGATCCCTCCACAAACTCAGCATCAGCTTCCCAATGCTGAGTCTGAGGATTTCTCCAAGACATCATTGACTTGTGGGAAGCCCCGGATGCATCTGTGAACACTGTGAGAGCTTTGAGTGGTCTCTGACTCCTCTTCTCATGATGAATGACTTTGAATTCCTCATTAAACAGCTTGTGAGATGGGACATGGACTGATATTTGTCCACTGTAGCTATCCAGAGACAACTGGAGGCTTGCGTTGCTCTGGAGCAAGTGCTCGAACATCTCCTTTGCCAACCTCTCAGGAGAGTTCCTTCCCTTATCAGAGTTTGACTGGAAGGTGAATAGATGCAAAGTCACAACCAGCCAGTTCATGCAGTCTCATCCTTGCTTTAAGGATCAACTGAGCTATGAGTTCTTGTGGCTTTGTGATGGTCTTGGGTCTTTGGTGGGAGAGGAAGACCCGGTCTATGATTAATAGTGAATGTCTCTGCCCCTCGATCTATTGCAATATCAAACTGTGTAAGTGTGGCAGTTTTCCCAGGACTATAAATTTGAAAGGCAACTCGGGCTGGTAGCGATGAGCCTGCCTCTCTGCTAGAGCTTTTTGTATCTTTTCGATTGCAGCATTTGCCTCTGGGGTCAGTTCCCTGGGAGAAATCAGCTCTCTCTCCCCCTTCAATAAATTGAAAAGGGGCTCTAGGCCTTCATTAGTGAGGCCTAGCCAGGGCCTAACCAAATTCAAAGACCCACACAAGGAATGGAGATCTGCTAAGTTTTTTTGATTACAATTAACGTCCAATTTCTGAGGAACAATGGTCCTTGCAGTGATCTCCAAGCCCAGGTACTTCCAAGGTGGCATCCTTTGGACTTTATCCTCCTGCAATTGAAATCCAGCAGAGGTTAAAACCTTAACCACTAGGTCAAGTGTGTGCTGGACTATAAAGTCATCGGGGGCACACAGCGTCACATCAACCATGTAGTGTAAGATGATGACCTCCCTTCTCTGAGCACGCACCGAGGGCAGCAATGAGGCCACATACCACTGGCAGATGGAGGGACTGCACTTCATCCCTTGTGGGAGTACCTTCCAGTGGTAGCGCTTTATTGGGGCTTCTTGATTGATATTAGGAACCAAGAAGGCAAACCATGGAGCATCCTCTGGGTGTAAGGGAATTTGAAAGAAACAGTCCTTGATGTCCTGGAGAGCCAATTTCCAATTTTGAGAAAGCGTCATTGGGGAAGGCATCCCAGGTTGGAATGATCCCATGTCCGCAATTATTTTGTTTATCTCCTGGAGGTCATGAAGCAATCTCCACTTATCCTTCCCTGGTTTCTTTATTACATGCACTGGGGAATTCCAAGGGCTTGTAGTTTCTTCTATGTGGTCTTTAGCCAAATGCTCCTATACAAGCTCCTCAAGTACCTTAAGTTTCTCCTTACTCATCGACCACTGTGGTACCCAAATTGGAGTGTCGTCCAACCATGTTAGCTTTTGGGTAGGGTGTTCCACATTGGTCACCTTTAAAAATCCTGGGGAGTCTTAGGGATAATCCTTTTGATTCCCCACTGGGACATGGTGTCTCTCCCCCATGGGGGGCACTTATAGTCTGTAACAAACTGATGGTCAGTAGCCAATTTTCCATCTGGCCCTTCAATTTGAATTTGCATGATGTTTTTTGATATCTTTGCCAATTTGACCCCTCCTACACCTTGGATTTTGCCATCCACGGGTTGCGATTTTACTGTGACGACCACATTCTCTCAGGTATGATCATCACATCTGCCCCTGTTTCAAGCCCCCCTTCCAAATGGAGGTGGTCTGATCCACGGTTTAGGTTGCATGCCATAGAGGGTTTTTCCTCACCCACCACTTCTGCCCAGTAGACTTCAGGTGATTTTCCATCTTCTGGGACCTCTGCTGGAATGGGAATGACCTGGGCGAGGATTTGCCCCTCGACCAGGTAGAATGGTGGTTGAGGGCAGCGTGCTAGGAGAATGAGGCAGGTTACTCTTCCCTTGATGGTCATGGGAACCACCTCAATCTCCAGGGATGTGTGTGCTATGTCCCCAATAACAAAATACTCAGTGTCCAGTTCCATGTCGTGTATCGTGATGTCCAGTAAGTTGTTTGGCAGGTCCACTCTAATGACTGTCCAGTCAGTAGACCTGAAATGAAAGCCTTTGGTAGTCACGAGCCTAAAATGGCCATGGGGCTGCCAAACTTTGGTAATTGAACATTTGGCAGTTTTGTTACCCTGCATCCCCACACCCTCTATCCCATCCTCCCCCCCTTTTTTTAAGAGTCTTTTGCCAGTGTGCAGCCCGCTGTATTTATATCTTTGTGCGTGATTGTGTTAATGGCAGGTACGTGTTCTAGACTCAGTTTTTTTGTTTGTTGATTTTCTTCTGTTTCTGGCTTTGTGGACATTCTCTGGCCAAGTGTCCTGGCTTTTTGCCCTGGAAGCAGATGATATGCAGCAGCTGCTCTGGTGACATTGGTTGCTTCCTTGCTCCTGGTGTTACAGCTGCCGCAGTCTTTGGGTGTGCCAGTCCTAGATTCCTCTCATGTGCATCGAAGAGTTCTACTTTTCTGGTGCAGGTTTCTGTCATCTGTGCGAGAGTGGGTGCTGGCTTGAGGGGAAAGTTAAGTATAACCCTGCGGCAGGCTTCATTATCATTCCACTGAGCCATCTCTTTAATCAATTTGGCTTGTACCACTGGGTCTGGAACCTGTATTTCCACTTTTAAGCGAAGACGATCTACAAATTGCAAGAAATTCACGGAGGCAAACTGTTTAATGTTAACATAACTACCTTTGACTTCAACTGTTGGTAATTTATTAAAAACCTTTTCTGCAACATTGTAGATGTTATCCAAAACAGATTTGGATAACACTTGTGTTTGTTTCTTGGGGCAATGCCAATTCCCCTCACCACATAAGTGTTCATGTGTAATATCATTGTCATCACCATCCTTTGCATCCTCAGAGCTTTGTTAAAACTCTTGCAGAAGCACCCTCAAAGATTTTTTCCACATGCTTTCCCAGAGATCATACTCCGAGGGAGTTAACAGACATCTGAAAAGGTCCTTGATATCGTTTGGTACAAGCTCATTTTAATTAAAAGTAGCTGTCATCATTCCTTTAAAAATTTCACTGCTTCTGCAGAAGTACCAAGGCTGGTAACTTCTCTTGCCATTTTTCCTTCCAAGATGAACAACAGGAGCAGCTTAGGGTATGTGTTCTTCCTGGTTTTGACTTCCAGTGAATTCCCTTTTTTCTCCACTCTTCTGGGGGCTAGGAAGCATTCCACCCCCCATTCCCTGGGGTCCAGGATGAGGCTGGCCCCCCTTCCCCTGGAGTTTAGGGGCAGGAAGGGCTCCTCCTTCCCCCTGGGGTTCCGTGGTGGATTGGACCCCGACCTGTCCCGCTGGGCCCAGGGGGCTGTTCACCATCCCTCGCCGCAGGGACACCGTCTTCCCCGCAGGGGCTGTGAGCTGGGCCCTCCCCACTCTCATCCCCACCAGCACTGGAGCCTGCAGGGGCTCCAGCCTCTTCCCCAGAGCTGCGGCAGCTTGGATTAAGAGCCACTTCTCCCCCGTCCTTATTTCCGCAGCAACCGTGGGGGCAGGCATGTGAAACTGGAGCAGGGGAGGAGGCAGGACCGCTTGGGTGGGAAGGGGAACCGTGGGAACCAGTATTGCAACACATGGGGGCGGGGTTGCAAAGTGACACCATGCAGGGCGGGCATTTGGAGGAATGAGGAGGCGGGGTGGCCAAAGGCAGGAAAGGGTTTTGGGAGGGGAAAGGGTTGAGGGCAGAAACGAGAGAGTAGAAGGGATTGTGGGATGAAGGAGGTAACATGTGGCTGTTGCCATATTGGAACCCCACCATGCAGTCTGCAATCCCCAGGGGACAAGGCATGTGACCAGGGCCATCTTGGATCTGGCCCCCAACCTCCTCAGGCTTAGCCACGTAGCTGGTGCCTTGGAGTTAAGGGAAGTCACTTTTAGGGCTTTCTGAACAGGATTCCTGAGGGAAAACAGTTGGGAGAGAGGGGTACAGGGAGGTTTCTCTGACAACCTGCACAAAATTGTGAGAACCGGGGTACTGGGGGGGCTCAGGGGTCCAGAGCAGCTACGGCCAAGCTGGGTGCTCTGTGTGTCCTAGGGTGACCTGCAGGTTCCCCCCAATTCCAGGGTACAGGGTGAGGGGAAAAAGGGAAAGGGAATCTGGGGGGTTCTGCTGCTGCTTTCTGTTGTTATCCGTCTGAAGTACAGTAATTTCACGAGTATAAGGCGCACCGGAGTATAAGGTGCACTTTCCGGGTGTTGGCAAATTTCGGAACTTTGTCCATATATAAGGTGCACTGGCGTATAAGGCCCCCTTTTTTTTCCAGCGAGGATCCACGTGCAACAAAGTAATGAATTAGTAACGGAATTGTGCGATTGTGGGGTTTACTGGCTCGGCTCGGGGCCGGGCGGGCTCGACTCGGCTCGGGGCTGCTGTGGGCTCGCACTTCCGGGTTGGTAAATTTCCGAACTTTGTCCATATATAAGGCACTCCGGGGTATAAGGCACACTTCCGGGTTTGGACCAAAATTTTAGTCAAAAGGGTGCGCCTTATATGCGTGAAATTACTGTAATTGTTTCTGAATTTGCAAGAGTATTGGGATGAACAAATAGACTGTTTCATCCCCATTTTCCACTTTCAGTGTTAATAGATCCCCTATTTAATTCCAAAATAAAACCGAATTTATATTTTGCATGTTAAAATCCAAAATTTTAACAGATAACCAGCAGGCAAAATGTTCTAACCATTTCTTAGAGACGATAACATCTCCAGCACTCAATATTTCCCTGAACTGGGAAAATAAACTCTTTTTCTGAGCAGAAAGCTGTGCGCCCATGATGTTTTAAAGCAATCTGCCCCGTTTATCTACCCCAATCCACAGTTAAAACACAGAAAAAGGCGGCTGTTGTCATTTCCCGACCCCTAGTCGAAAGAATGGAGAGGCAGCACACACGCCGCCAGGCTGTGTCACTGCCGTTTTTTTCCCGGTCGGCGCTGGCACAGGGAAAGTCCTGCCACTCCACCGCCGCTTCTGGGTTCCCCCCGCACTGCGCCCGCCGCAGGACCGCATGCCCAGGAGGTCAGATGGCACTGCTGCCGATCCCGCCGACGAAAAGCCGCACTGCTGCTGCCTGCGCCACTTCTGAAAGCGGCACTGTGAATCCGAACCGCGGAGTCGCCGCACTGCGGAGTGGAGCTGCGCCCACGCCGTGGAGTCGCACCACATGCCTCCAAGCTGCGCCCACCGAGTCATGCACTGTCCACGCGTCGCTGCAGTCACATGGGTGAGCACATGTGACTCACCTCCGCTTAGGTAACCGCACGTGTCCCGCCACATGATGTTCCGGGGACCCTCCCCGCCGTAACTGGGGACATTTTTTCTGGGTCTCTGCCTAGCACGAAGGTAAACTCACCCCTCTCCTGCGGGCGCCGGCATCTGTGACTCTGTGGAGGGTCCTTGTTCAGAAATCTACTTGCCTAGCGCAAAAGCGAGTTGCCAATTTTGTCCTTAAGCCTCCTGGCTGCACAAAAAGCAGCTCAGAGCAATTTAAGGTAATTGGACAGTCCAAATGGCTCACTGAATCCCTGAAAAGGGACTCCCAGCTGCGCATAGGGCTCTCTAATTTGCATGAAAGCCCCACGTTGCTAACGCCAATTGCAAAGATATCCTGAGTCTTCCTCCTGCTCCTAGCTAGCTCAGTACCAGGAGGAAGCCCTAGATTCCTGCATGAATGAGGCAAAAGACCAAAAGAGGCTCTTCTTCTCAGGAATATATTCCAAGATTTATTCTGGAGGGCTTCCAGGAGAAAAAGAGACCAGATACAGGAGACGTGGGGGATATTCAAACCTCGGTGAGGGGGCAGAGGGATTTGGACTCTAGCTAACCAGGTCTGGCCAGAGGGGAAAGGGGAACGAAGGGGTTACACCATGGGACAGACCACAGGGGTTTAGGGATAAACCATTTTCAGTGCATCTAGAACAGTGAATTACAACATTCTCTGTCCACTTTTCCAACCTGGTTTTAATTTTCATGGCTAACAGTCCCCCTGCTACCTGCTTGGAACATGAAGTCTCTCCCATGGCTTGCAGTCTTCCCACAACTGCTTTTCATGGACCATTTAGTTTATGGGGTGCAGTTTTTAAGGATGAGTTGTTCTAGTATGAAAGCAAGAGTCCTCTTCCTCTGTCTCTGAAAGTGAGGGTTTTCTTTCTCTTTGTTCAAGCCTCTCACCAGATCACAGCTTTTCAGCACTCACGTTTCAGCACGACGTCTTTTTCTCATGGGCTGCAGATGAATGCTGCATCCCCCATGCACTTCATTAATTACAGGGAAACAGTTTGTTGTATTACAGTCCTCATCACAACTTGCAGAAGAATCTTAGCTCTGACATTCGGAGCATCTCCTCCTTCCCCTCCCTCTTTTTCAACAACCTTAGTGTCGCCATATTGTTCTTTTCATATGTCCTCACTTTTTTCCTTTTCTCTGACTTGGGTGAGAATTGGTGTTCGCAGGTTCATTTATTTTCAAGTTCTATCAGTTGAAACAGTTTTTTTAGAGTTCTGCAGCGCTGAAAGGTTGATCTTGTGTAGGCTCTGCAGTCGGGGAATTGCTCGCTCTGCTTCTCCCTCTATTGGTTATGTGGTCTCCGCCGGCACTGCGCAAGCTGCCAGCTCCACTCCACACCTTTTCTTCATGTGGGACACTGAAAAAAGAAAAACTGCTACTGCTTTTGTCTTTCTGTCCGCAGCATGACTGGTTAAAAGTAGCTACGTAAATGAAGTCCATTGTGAGCAATGCAAGATAACTGCAGCTTCGTGGCACCTCCCTGGCCTCATGATTGCTCATGACACCAGGATGGGGACTCAGATGGCCCCCCCACTCCCCTGTACAGAACAGGGAGAAAGAGAGCTTCCAGCGGTTTTTTTCATTCTTAAATATGTCAGAGGCATTACCAGCTTTTCTAATTAGCTTAGCAGTGTGCCAATTCTCAGAGCTAGCCAGCGATTGGTTTTGCCAGGCATGGAGGAAGCTGCTAGCAGCTCCTCACAGAGAATCACTTTCATGGCTGACTTTTTCCCTCTTCACCAAAAAACAATTATTGCAAAACCAGCATAAGAGGGAAACCCATAAAGACTGCTTAATTGTGGCAAGACATCACTGCCTGGGTAGAGAAGTTGGCTGTAAAAGTCCATCATGTGCATGCACACATACCCAAGAGTCAGGCTACTGAAGAACATCACAACGGACAGGTAGATTTGGAATGGCAACACAAGGGAGACTTGTTTCTTTCTTGGTATGCCCCTGACACCTCGGGTCATCAGGAGATGTGCCATCCAGATGGGCTCAAGGGGTAGACTTAAATATGGTGGAATAAAACAGAGAGTACAATGCAACTGATAAAGGGGTCTGATATCTTAGGCCTGATCAGCAGAAACTGTGGGAGAGATAGACACAGTTAAATGCTCCTTGGGCAAGAAGTGACTAAGAAACTTTGTGATAAGATAATACCAGGTGACGTGGTGCCATGAAGAATGTGTAACCAATGAAAAATTGTTACCAAAAGCAGAACCCTATATAAGTACCATACAGGAAAAACCCTATAAAAACGCCTCTATACTGAATAAATTTGGCTTCTGATCACAACTTGGAATGTCCCCATCGTTCAATCGCCAATAATTTGTAGCTCCGTGTGAGGAGCAAGGAACAGTCTATCTGTGCTGCAATCAGTGAGCCCCTTGGAACTGGAAGTGCTGCTAAGAGAACCAGGAGTGGGCCCAGAACAATCCCTCCACGGAGAAGGAGCTGAGCCAGGGGGAACTTGGGAAAAAATATATCAAAAGAAGAGAGAGGCATTTTTGAACTAATGCTTTCTCTGCTTGCGAAGCATGGCAAATCCTCGCCAAAACTGGACTTGAAACTGATTCTTAAATGGGTGGCCGTTAAGTATCCTGATATTATAGTTAATAACCGAATCAAGTAGAATTAAATAGCAAAACAGCAATTTTTATTTTTGCAACCGAAAATACGGTCCTGGGAAGCCACAAGCGAAAATACGACAGCGCCGAGCCCGGGGTTGGCACTGGGTGGACACACATGCTGATCTGACCTCTACCGCATCAGACCCCCCCCCGTGTTCACACATTGCCATCTCGGAGAGTCCAGCTTTATACAGTTTTTCTGGCCTGAGGCGAGAGTTTCCTTTGTTTCTGCTGCAGATTCTCATATTTAGATTAAATCCTTTTTCTGGTGCTGCCCTGGACAAAAGGTCCTTCCTGTGCGTCGATGAATCCTGATGAGGGCTGTGTCTGCTCCGTATTGAGGTGTAATTTCCCTTGGGAGTGCTGGCTCCCGCTTACGGGAACCGAAGCTTTGGAATGCAATTTTTCCTGGTGGAGGTGATTGGATTTACGGGAACTAGCATTGATATGGGGGAACTCCCAGGAACCTCCTGGCTGTCTGGTATGTGGTACTTGATATATTCTTTATCAATGATCTTTTCCTGTTCGGTTGTTGAGTGATTTCAGGATCATTGAGCTAGGTTTGTTGATATGCTAATTAAGGCCTTTGTCTATGACTCTGGGTGCTGGTGGCAGTGGTTCCTTTTTATTTTATTTTATTTCATACAACCTTCTTATATTATATAAATACGAATTATAACAACATATATTACACTGATGTCACTGACCCTCTCTATTTTTACAGCTGCTGTTTGGGATAATGTGGGAGTTAAGCCCTATGATTTAGCTACTACGGGACATGAACCGGCAATGCGCATGCTTCTGTCTTGGAGGGTGATTTTTGAGACATTAAAAAAGCAAGAGCAGTCTCAGGCTGTGTCTTCTGCAGATGCTGCCGGCCCCCTGCTCCACTGACTCTCCCTGCCTGCTTGAAACTGGTGCCCCTGATACTGAAGAGCAACCACAGCTATCAACCCCTCCTCCACTCAGTCAAAGGAGGAGAAGGCATCCAGCCTTATAGTCGTTAGCAGCCTATATTGCTGACTGCAGCTCCAGCAGTGAGGAGGAGGGGTCTCCTTCAACCCAGGACAAGTAGATCCAGATGCTAAGCCTGACCTATTCCCTCCTCACCCGCACGAAAACTGGATGCAATTAAAGGAAAAGGCTCCCAAGTAAAGGGGATTTTGATATCACAGCAAAAATAATCATGCCAGTCGTTTCACGGTGCCAGGGGAAGCAACCCACAGTGGGAACTACACTGCACAGCAATAGATATGGCTGGGATCTCTCTATTTTGCTAATCTTTTATGGTATATATTGTCAACTCATGACCCCTCATGATTTAAAGGGACTGGTGAACTTATTATTAACCCAAATTCAGTATGCCATTTTTGATGCTCAGTTGAAAAAAGGGGTTAGAAGCTTTGCTTGTGCAATTTGTGGGGCATGCAAACCAGAGCGGACAGCAGCAAGCCTCAGAGCAGCTACCACAAGCAGCATTTGCCAGACCATCGCCTATTTACAACCCGCCACACCAGGAAGCACTGGACTGGACCTGACAACCTCCCACACAGTAACATTGCTTAATTCATCTGTTCATTTGCTTCCCACAGGAGTTTTCAGACCACCAGGGCAAGGTATGCATGCATTGCTTTTAGGTTGGTCATCCACTTCTTTGATGGGACTGTTTGTTCTCCCTGGGATGTTGGGGGTTGGGAGGTTTTTACTCTTTCCCTTGGTGGAGGTGGAGAATTTTTCTCATTATCATGCTAAGGAAGCTAGCCAGGGCGACTCCCTTAGCTTTTAATTGCTCAAGAAAAAAGAGATGGCCGTGGGTTTCTTTGTCCTTCCAGGGGGACACTCTCTTGCCTGTCAGAACGAGGAGGAGAGAGGTTTTTTCTCTGCAGTCGGATCTGCCCTGCAGCCCGGCCCTGCTGCAGCCTCCTGCTTCTGAGAACAGCGATGAGAACCGGGACCCAAACGGTGAGCAGAGACTTCCTTCACCCTCTTCCCACCTGGGACACAGCCCTGTCGTCTCCACCTCCGCTGCTGCTGCTGCCACGGCTGCGAGGGGCCCGCCCCACTCTCCACCAGGACAGTGCGGAGAAGAGTGCCCGTGACTGGAAAAGGGACTGAGTTTTGTTCTGTTTTGTCGCTGATTTTTTTCATAGCTGATGTTGTTCTTGTTTGTCTTGTAGATATATCAGTAAAGAACTGTTATTCCTAAACCCATACCTTTGCCTGAGAGCCCCTTAATTTCTAAATTATAGTAAATTGGGAGGGAGGGGATTTTCACTCTCCGTTTTAGGAAAAGCTCCTGCCTTTTTTCTGGCAGTACCTGTCCTCTAAAACAAGACAGATCTTGGCGCCCAAAAAACGTGGGGCCTGAAGGCATTGAAAAGAGGGTAAAAAAGGAATAATAGTTCTTCAGTTGCCTAAGGTTGTTTTTTTGTGTGCTAACAACATGTTGTCCAGTTTAACCTGGTTTTGGCTGCACCTATTCACATATATCTCTCCCATTTGCAACCCCTTATCTAAACATGGGCCCTATAACTAAGGCTACTGTGGCTGTTGTCCAGCTTGTTTTATGGGTTGATAAGGTGAGGAATTCATGGATTTTTAACTTCCTTTGGAAGGCAGGTACATGGATTCTGGGATATCACACACTAGCTGCATATTTTTGGGGTTACTTTAATAATGGTACCTACTGTGATGGAATAACACCAGGGAAAATTTTCTCCCAACCCTTCACCCAGATTTTTGGGTCTATCCCACCAGTTTTTGAAGGGTTGAAATCTCCTTTAAATGCTAATGATGTCATACAGTGGCTGGTGTTATTGATAGGCTTGTTCTATTTAACATTTAGAGATAAATGGGAATTGAACTGGATAACAACCCTGATGCCTACTCCAGGAAATAGGGATGATGCTGCAGACATTGACCCTGCCCCAGAGACTAGGGATGCTGCCCCAGAGCCCGACCATGCCCCACAGCCCACCTCAGAGAGGAACCACCCGGAGTGGGTGGGTTTTCTAGTGAAGGAGATGAGCCAGATGATGAAGGAGTACCTTTCCCCAGCTGATGAGAAACCCTGCCTTAAAAGGGGAGAATCCAGTGATGCTGCAGTGGAACCCATAGGTGTTACATCTGCCCTGGTTCCAGCTGAATTGCAAGGGCACACACAGCCAGCAGCAGTCACCCCCTGTGGAAACTAGAAAATCTAAGATGAAAACAAGGAACCTAGACAAGGAGGACCAGAGAGGAGGGCCCTCACAACCAGCAGGGGAGCCAGAGGTTGAAATCATCACTGTGTCCCTGTCTTATGAAAATCTCCGTAATCTGCGGAAAGATATTGCACGACGGGGCTGGGAGGCTTTGACAACTTGGTTACTTCGGGTCTGGGACCTTATGGGTACAGGTGTGCACTTGGATGGTACAGAGGCAAGGAATTTGGGATCCTTGTCCCAGGACTCAGGTGTGGACCAGATATTCGTAAGGGAGCCAGGCCCACTTCCCCTCTGGGAGCGGCTTTTAATGAGTGTGAGAGAGGTTTGTTAACAAAGAAAGAATGCAGGAGCACCACAATAGAATGCACTGGAAGACCCTTGAGGAAGGAATTCAAGAGCTGAGAGAAGTGGCAGTATTGGAGGTACTCTTTGGGAGGGATGGACAGCATGACAATGACCCTGACAAGGTCAGGTGCACAGGGCACATGCTGTGGAATCTGGCAAACCTAGGGCCATATCAGTATACCACCTTTATTGCAATGATTAATGCTGATGAACACCGAGAAACAGTGAACTCTGTTGCTAACAAACTTAGGGATTTTCACAGTATGAGAAGAGTGTCCGTGACTGGAAAAGGGACTGAGTTTTGTTCTGTCGCTGATTGTTTCATAGCTGATATTGTTCTTGTTTGTCTTGTAGATATATCAGTAAAGAACTGTTATTCCTAAACCCATACCTTTGCCTGAGAACCCCTTAATTTCTAAATTATAGTAAACTGGGAGGGAGGGGATTTTCACTCTCCATTTTAGGAAAAGCTCCTGCCTTTTTTCTGGCAGTACCTGTCCTCTTAACCAGGACATGGGAATATAGACTCTGACTCTGATAATGATATTATGATCATGGCCTGGACACCTTCCTGCCTTGCACTATTCCCCAAGGAACTATAATAGCTCAATTGATTTTACTTCCCCAAACCATGAGCTTACCTTTCACAGATGTAAAGTGAAAAGGGGGTCTTGGGTCTATGGGAAGACCCCAAGTGTTCTGGGTACAACCTATATCAGAACAATGTCCCACATGGCAATATACCCTGACATTAAAAGGACAAAAGATAACACTTGTCGATCTCATAGACACAGGGGTTGACATTGCAGTTATCTCTCAAGCTAAATGACCCTTACAATGGCCCCTGTCTGAAGTACCCCAGGCGCTTTCAGGCATTGGGGGAAGCAGCTGTAGCTATCAAAGCCGCCACTTGATACAGATGAAAGACCCCGAGGGACACCTTGCATCAGTCAAACTGTATTACCAGTGCCGATGGTACTATGGGGAAGGGATGTTCTCTCCCAATGGGGTTTTAGAATTGAATCAGATTTTTAATGAGGACCATTAAGGAGCATGACACTTTAACCTGGAAAACAGAAAAACCGGTTTAGGTTGATCAAGAACCCCTAACTTTGTAACTGTTTGTATGCAAGTATCAGTCTTACACACCCACTAACCTTACCAAGTTACTTGTGTAAAACTCATTCTTGTTGTTTTAGCCTTCAATATTTATATTCCATTACTTTTATTAGGTCAAACTCAACTCTATCATACAAGTAATCTTAAAAAGCTGCAGCAGTTTAATTCCTACAGTAAAATCATGTTGCTACTATCTCAATACAGTTGTTAACTTGCATGTTAAACTCTGTTGTATTACAAATTTCCAGTAACCTTTTTTGTAATGATAGAGTCTAAATAAGTTAATTTCTGTTAAGAGCAATTTCTGTTAAGTCTTAGTGATGTTAACTTTAAGTTCTCTTTGGAATACTTTCTGTTACATTTCAGTGAAGCTTCAGTGAAATTGATTTTAAGCTTTGTTGAAATATATTTGTTTAAATTATAAGATACAATTCTTTTCCTATACAAATGAATGACATAAAGCCTGAATGAATTTTTGTTGAAATTTTCTCATTTAAATTATGAGATATAGCTATTTTGTTACAGAAATAAGAACGCCTGCTGTTTTATTTTTATACATAGCACTGAAGAATGAGTAACAATTCCATATTATGACTGTTATTAGTTGTAAGCTGTGGTTTTTTTTCTTTATTACTACTTAGCTAAGGATAAATGACAAAACCAACTGCTTTATAATCCTTTACATATGATTGTATAGCTATTTACAAGGCATGTATAATTTTAAGAAACTTTCCTAGCTACTATTACTGAGAGGGTTTTAGAATATATTAGGGAGACTCTTCCAGTTAAGGCCTGGACCCTGGTCAAGTCCTAGCCTTACCTGGTCGGGAAGTATGCCAACAAACCCAAGTATTTTCTGCACCAAAACTGTACTCAGGTCATTTTGACTTGCTGAATTTGGACCTATAACAACTGGAACTCTTTTTGGATTGAACTTGGAAAATCTTACCGGGGGAGTATGGGTCCTCAAGAACATTTACACTAATATTTACACTAAAAATTTTTAAAAGCAAATCAAATTAAATCAAATCAAATAAAATTTAATCCCTGGCAGAGCAATACAACTTTGAAGATTTTCATGTGCAGAGGCAATTTCTAAAAGTTTCTATGTAAAGATCTTTAACTGAGTGTACAATGATAAAGTCTAACTGATTTATTAACCTAGGGAGAAAGTACGCATGTGTTTTATCACCAACAGGTCACAAGTACAGTAATTTCACGATTACATGCTGCACCTGATTATAAACCGCAGGTCTGGGTGTCGGCAATGTTTAGGTCTTTGTCCATATATAAGCCACACCGTATTATTAGCCGCACTTTCGTTCGCAGCGAGGATCCGCGTGCAACTTTCACAAAGTTGCCAATTAGTAACAGAATCGCAGAATCACGGGGTTTACTGGCTCAGCCCTGCTCAGGGCGGTTGCCAGGGAGGGGTCCCAGCCCTGCTTGCTGCTGCCACCGGGAAGAGGGAGAGGGGCATGCCCAGCCGGTGCTATCAGGAAGAGGGAGAGGGGCGTGCCTGGCCAGTGCCATCAGGAAGAGGGAGAGGGGTGTCCCCGGCCAATGCCACTAGGAAGTGGGAGAGGGGCATGCCCGACTGCTGCCGCTGGGAAGACGGAGAGGGGTGTCCCCGACCAATGCCACCGGGAAGTGGGACAGGGACGTGCCCGACCGGTGCTGCCGGGAAGAAGGAGAGGGGTGTTCCCAGTTGGTGCTGCTGGGAAGAGGGAGAGCAGTGTGCCCAGCCGGTGCTGTCGGGAAGAGGGAGAGTGGCATGCCCGGTTGCTGCTGCCGGGAAGAGGGAGAGGGGCGTGCCCAACCGCTGCCACTGCTGCACCCCCCAGGGCCGTGGAGCGCCGCTGCGCCCCCTGGGCCCGGGCAGCACCGCCGCTGCGCCACCACTGCTCTGCCGCCTGGGGCAGGGCGGGCTCCAACTCGGCTCGGGGCTGCTGCTGACTCGGACTTCCGGGTTGGGAAATTTCCAAAATTTGTTCATATATAAGCCGCTCCTGAATGTAAGCCGCATTTCTGGTTTGGGAGCAAAATTTTAGTCAAAATGGTGCGGCTTTTAATCGTGAAATTACTGTAGTTACCTGCTTGTCTAAACGAACATTGATCACCTCCAAAAAGAATAAGGCCCAGAGAGAAGAAAAATTACCTAATTGCCATCCAACCCTGACACTGACCTCTGAAGATTCGTGATTTTGCCCTCTGAGGATATCTGTGAGAAAACCTCATCAGCAACTGTGTGATGACTAAAAGACTTAAGGACTTGGTGGATAGATAAGAAATTTACTTAAAATAGGCTTATATGTATTAGGCACTATATTATATATTGATATAGTAATTCCTTGTATTTTACAGTGTGTGCAAAAATTAACAGACAAGTCATTTAAGAGTGTATTTTTAATTGAAAATATAGGGGGAGGTATAGTGGAATAAAACAGAGAGTACAATGGAACTGATAAAGGGGGCCTGATATCTTAGGCCTGATCAGCAGAAACTGTGGGAGAGACACAGTTAAATCCTCCCTGGGCAAGAAGTGACTAAGAAACTTTGTGATAAGATAATGTTACCAGATGACGTGATGTCATGAAGAATGTGTAACCAATGAAGAATGCACAACCAATGAAAAAGTGTTGCCAAAAGCAGAACCCTATATAAGTACCATACAGGTAAAACCCTATAAAAATGCCTCTATACTGAATAAATTTGACTTCTGATCACAACTCGGAATGCCTCTGTCTCTCAATTGCCAACACTTAAACAGGGACACCATTCCCCAGGTTATCCATGATTGTGAGATGTGTACTGTGAACAAGCAGACTAAGCAGGTAAAGCCCCTGTGGTATGGGGGCCAATGGTCAAAATATAAATATGGAGAGGCCTGGCAGATTAATAACATCACACACCTGCAAACTTGCTAAGGCAAGCGCTATGTGCTGACAATGATGGAAACAACCATTGGATGGCTGCAGACATGCCTTGTGCCTCTTGCCACTGCCCGAAACACCACCTTGGGCCTTGAAAAGCAAGTCCTGTGGTGATATGTTGTATTGTACTAAGTTATTGTTTGTATATTACACTGAATGCTTTGTTCTGCATTCCTTCAGGTCTGCGGTGTTGGTTCAGCCCTCCCTTCGCCCCTCCCTGCTGGTGGGATCTCATTGGTTATGGTTCAGTTTTTCCCCTCTCCTCTCTGTCTCAGTTTAAAATTCCCTGCCATGCTTTGTTCGGGCTCTCTCTTCCCTTGGAATCCGTTCAGGAATAAACTGCTGTACTCTGTCCCAGGAAAGGGAGCCTACTTTGTCTTTTACCTTTGTCCACGTGGGTTCCACATTCTCCCCTGGTCCGGAGCTAGCCAGAGGGACCAGAGAGAAGAAAAAAACTCACAGATGGAGCCCAAATGTGACGGGCCTCCGCAACCTCCGAGACCCCATGCAGCGGTTGGAATTCCACATGTGGATTATAAACCTTTTGGACTGTTCTGCTACTTTGGCAGCAGGGGCTGCTTTTTGTGCAGCAACCACCGACAAAGACGGACCGGTAGCCTATCTGAAGCCCAGGACAGGTCAGTCCGGACAAAGGACTCTCTTTGCAGCAACTTTCAGAGAGTTGAGGTCCCCAGAAGAGGGTCCGCATGGGTGAGTACTCCTCATGGTTAGCGGGGACCCTGTAGTTGCCCCCGGTTGCAGTGGGAGGCGGGAGGAGGAGGGCGGCACCGGAGCGAGGTAGCAGCACCAGCGGCCAGTTGCAGATTTAAAAGTAGCGCTGTTCACTGGAGCATGACCGCTCCTGCAAACCCGGGGTTGGGAGGAGGAAAAAACAGCTGGCTGTAGTTGTATTTTTTACTGCAAAGAAAGGTAGATTAGATTGCGTATTTTGCCTTTAATACCAGGATGGGCTCTCAGCTTTCTACACAACAAAGGAGCATATATTCCCAAGTTCAGAAAACCCTAGGTGGAGGTTGATGCGCGGAAAGCACTCTATAACTCACAGAAATAAGTTATAAGAGTAGGTATGTATTTATTCAGCGCTGGGTGCATGGGGGATCGCTCCTCCAAAAGCATGCACACCTTTGGCGACCTGCGCCTCACCTTTTATTCTCTACAAACTAGGAATATACAATTCGCCTAATACATACTCATTGCCTATCCCCACTTCATATGGAAATTAGTTTCACGCCTCTTTTCGACTGCGCATTGTTCCTTTTTGGGTCGCTCTGGTGGTCTTCGAGGGTCTTAGATGAAGTAAGGAGTCTTCCTCCCAGTTTGAACTTTTCACCTTGTATTCCTGCACATGCTCTCTTCTTAGTCCTTTGGTCAATTTCCGGACTTCAGTATCAGTTTTCTCTTCCCAGGGACCCCCTCATCCTGTGGGTCTTTGTTCTTCTATTTTAATCTGCCAACTTCATCCTGCAGCTTGGCTGCTCTTCCTGTTTTGCAAGCACCATAAATTATAGTTGACACTATAGTTTCGTCAGTCCCCTTTTCAATCAAAATCTTTCTAAATATTTAATTCTTAAATCTGAATTTCTCTATTTCAGTCCCCCCTTTTCTGGAAAATTAGTAAATTCTTTTACTTAATATTGATACTTGTCTCTTTTCCAGTCTAACTTCACGGCTTGCCCCTCTCGGTATGTATCCCTCATTACATTACCATATACTGTCACTAGGGAAGTCAGTGCCACTATTCGCTTTAACATCCTCCAGTTCCAAACAAGTATTCCAATAGACAGCACCAGACTTACACCTACTAATATCAGCATGACAATGATAGGGTGGCAAAGCGTGTTCAGAATCCCAGTTGCAGTTGGTGACCATCCAAAGAGTGCATCCCACCAGTGATGAGTTGCATCCTGTTTTACTCTTTGTAACACTTTGCTTATCTCTTTTATATCGTGGTAGACAGTAACCAGAGTCTTTTGCCCATTTTCCTGAATTTCTTTCAGGATTTCTGTCAGGTCTTGGTGTTTCATTAGTTGCCTTACTAATGTAAGATTCATTCCAATGGGTGTAGGTGATAATCTATGATATATTGTGTAATTAGATCTTATCAACTGGTGGGATGTAACTGGTGCCACATATGAAAAGTCACATCTAACTATCTTAACAAAACTACAAATACAAAGGTTAGAATGGTTCTTAGTGGATAAGATTACATTATCATCTATTTCTACAGAAGCACAAGCAGTTCTTAAACATACACAGCCTAAGCCAATATATACAAGCACAGTCTCCTGACTAGTATCTGGATGAATCTCAAAGTGGCAAATACTTTGCTCAGTATCCAGACATATATCTTGTGCATCAATTGTGTTACTCTCACAGATAAACCCTAGTTGTTCCCTTGTAGCACAAGATTCTAAATTTACAGTTTGCCATTTCCCATTCATCATCCGGGCCCATGCTCTGTGCTCCGAGGGATAGAGCACTGCCCTCTCATGATTTAATCCTAATGCAATAATAGGGTGGATAGTGTAAATCATGGCATTACGTATAGTAAGCACAAAAGCAGTAGCCATTTCAGTGATAGGGTCATAGGTAAAATTTACAAGAGTCCACCAGGATTGAAGTTTTCTTTCTAAATTGTTTGCATTGTCCCAGACAATTTTCCTAATTTCAATTGGAAAAGCACCTTCACTTCCTTCCCTTATTACTAAAGCAACCGTTGATTGCATCCATAATTGTGCCTGTATGCAACTGAGAGCCAATGACACATTGTCCTGGGCCATATTAAGTGCCTTTATTATTAACTCATGGTCTTGGTCCGTAACTTTTTCCCACCTTGGCAATACTTTAGAGATCTGCCACTGGCTAGTTCCTAGTGCTAATAAAGAGGATCGTAGGGGCTGATCTAGCTTTCTCAGATCACTTGTTGCAGTGGTTAACTTATTCATTAATATTTCTGAATCTATTTCGTTTAAAAGTCCCAATCCTGTTCCTAATATTCCAGTTAAATCTCTTTGCATTCTGCCCCTAAAGTGTACTCGCTTTTGTAACCATGTTGCCCAGCCTTCAAAGGATGTTTTTAGGAAAGAGGAGCAGGCTGGCTGAATTTCAGAGATGTTAGTTTGCATTAGCAATTCAACACGTTTGAGAGACCACTCTGGGTTAAATAGCAGTTGTTGTTGGCCCGTATTCCTTATTACATAGGGACCAACTTCATAAATTTTGGGTTCAATTTTAGGTAGGGTGGTTTGGGCTTGGGTCACAGCCGATTCAGTTGTTGCAACAGTTATAACATTTATTTTAAATTTGAATGTAAGCCCAATAGAATCGTGATACCAAAGGCAAACCACATACACAGTTTGTACTAATGTAAAATTACACCAACAATCTAATTTACTTGGACGACTGCAGACTTCCGGGTCGCTGTTTGTAGGAGAAGTTGAAACAGTAATTTGTTTTGCTTTCTTATGTTTAGTCCCATTAACCATCCGACATCCTACTTCGATTACTTCTCCTATAGTCCCTTGAAGGAACCACAGCCCTTGATTTTGCCATTCATGCCTTTCATATACCTGGTTTCCATGTACAACCACAGTTGATAGGTTTAAATCTTTTATATCAGAATGCTTTCCCATGGATCCAGTGTACTGAATGAAAGCTCAGGACCAAGGCCACTCAGCTTCATTCTGACTAGAGGCACTTTCCAATTCTTGGATCACACTTATGATTACAAGCAAAACAAATAAAACAATTCTATTGATAAAATATCTGCAAGCTAAATTACTGAATACTCCCGATCGCAATGTATTCATTTTGCTCGAGTAAGTTTTAATTTCAGTTCATTGTCACCCAATGTTACTTTCCAAGGGGCTTCTGGAGCCTTTTTCACTCGAGAGTGGTGAATCCAGGCACTCTGTTCCTTGATCTTAACTGCAGTGAAGGTGGTGAGGAGCACCTGGAATGGTCCTTCCCACTGTGGCTCCAAAGTTTTCTCTGTAAGAGACTTAACATATACATAATCCCCAGGTTGTATGTCATGCACTGGTCTATCCAGCCCTCTGCCCCGAGTTTCAGCCACATGTTTCTCAATTTTTCTGAGTTGCTTACTTAGGGCTATCATATAATCAGTCAACCTCTCTTCCCCCACTTGGGTAGACAATCCCTTTTGCACTCCATATGGTCTCCCATAAAGCATTTCAAAGGGACTTAGTTTTTCTTTGGCTCTAGGCTTGGTTCGGATCCGCAGCAATGCCAGTGGGAGAGACTGAGGCCAAGGTAAATTAGTTTCTTGTCCTAATCTCACAATTTGTTGCTTAATTAAATGATTCATTTTTTCAACTTGGCCACTTGACTGGGGATGATATGGAGTATGGAGCTCCCAGTCTATGCCCAAGTGACGACTGATTTGTTGTACTATTTTTGAAATAAAGTGTGGCCCTCTATCTGAAGATATTGTGGCTGGAACTCCGAAGCGTGGGATTATCTCTTGTAACAATACCTTGGTTACCTCCCGGGCTTTGGCAGTTCTGGTGGGGAAAGCCTCTGGCCACCCTGAAAAGGTATCTGTTAACACCAGCAAATATCGATACCCCCCTTTTCTTGGGAGTTCTGAAAAGTCAATTTGCCACTGTTGTCCAGGCCCATGGCCTTTTCCAATTTGACCAAGTTTTGGTTTGGGGGTATTCTTGGGTTTGGTTTGGAGGCAAATGTCGCACTGCCGGGTTACCTGAACTACAGTAGAGAATAAACCTCTGGCAGCAATCTTTTCAATTAGATAATTATACAGAGCATCTACTCCCCAGCGTGTTTTCTGGTGCTCTTCCCTTACTAATGACCATAACAGGTGAGAAGGGATGACTATTGTCCCTTCTGCAGTAACAGCCCATCCCTCTTGGTTATAGGTTCCTCCTTGATCCTTAATTAGTTCTCTATCCTTTTTGGTATATACTGGCTTACCTTCAAGGGAGACCTGTCCATCTGGAATTAAAGTTCCTTCAATTGTCACCTCACCTCTTGCTGCTTCTTTTGCCTCTCTGTCCGCCAGCTCGTTTCCTTCCTCCAATTCTGAGCTCACTTTCTGGTGTGCCTTAATGTGCATAATTGCTACCTGCTCAGGTAGCTGAACTGTTTCCAGTAGTCGTAGTATTTCCTGTGCATGTTTGATATTTTTCCCTTGTGAGTTTAACAGTCCCCTCTCTTTCCAGATGGCTCCATGTGCATGTACAACTCCAAATGCATATCTTGAGTCTGTATAAATGTTTATTTTCTTTCCCTTTGCGATCTCTAGGGCGCGGGTTAAAGCAATTATTTCAGCCTTTTGTGCAGAGGTATCTGTTGGCAAGGGTCCAGACTCTATCACCTCTTTGCAGGTGGTAACTGCATACCCAGTATGTCACTTTCCACTGACGACGTAGCTGCTTCCATCAGTGAACCAGGTTTCTGTGTCATCCAAAGGGGTGTCCTTCAGATCTGGGCGGCTAGAATAGGTAGCTTCGATGGTCTCCAGGCAGTCGTGGTGTACTGGATCCCCTTGATTTCCACTAAGAAAAGAAGCTGGGTTGATAATGTTAGTCACAATTATTTCTACATCATCTTGTTCTACCATGATGGCTTGGTATTTCAGGAACCTTTGTGGGGAGAGCCAGTGCCCACCCTTCACTTCCAGGACCGCAGACACTGTGTGAGACACTAACACAGTAATTTTCTGGCCCAAGGTGAATTTGCGTGCCTCTTGAATATTCAGCACCACTGCTGCAACGGCTCTGAGGCATCCTGGTCATCCCTTGGCTGTTGCATCCAGTTGCTTAGAGAAGTAAGCAACTGCTCTCCGGTATGGGCCTAGATCCTGGGCCAGTATCCCCAGGGCAATTCCCTGTTTCTCATGGGAAAACAGAAAGAATGGTTTACTCACATCTGGGAGTCCGAGAGCCGGAGCTGACATTAGAGCCTTTTTCAGCTGGTGAAAGGCCCGTGTGGCTTCTTTTGTCCACTGGAGTTCTCTGTTCCCGTTCGTAATGAGCACATACAGAGGTTTTACAAGTAACCCATAGCTGTGTATCCACAGCCTACACCATCCTGTCATTCCTAAGAATGTTCGGAGTTCCTTTACTGTTTGAGGTTTCGGGACTTGGCAGATCGCTTCCTTGCGGTCTTGCCCTAGCGTCCGTTGTCCCGCACTAATTTCATAACCCAGATAGATTACCTTTTGCTTCACTACCTGGGCCTTTTTCTTTGATACCCTGTATCCCTGAAGTCCTAGAAAGTTTAGGAGGCTTACCGTCCAGGCTGCACATGCCTCTTTTGTCTGGGTGGCTATGAGGATATCATCCACGTACTGCAATAGCTTTCCTTCTTCTGGGGGAGCCTCCCAGGATTCCAGGTCTTTGGCAAGTTGTTCCCCAAACAGGGTAGGAGAGTTTTTAAATCCCTGAGGCAACACCGTCCATGTGAGCTGGGATTTGCGTCCACTTTTAGGGTTTTCCCATTCAAATGCAAAGATTTTCTGGCTGTCCTCATGGAGAGGGAGGCAAAAGAAGGCATCTTTCAAGTCTAGAACAGTAAACCAAGTTAGCTCTGGTGTTAGGCACGTTAGCAAAGTGTATGGATTTGCTACCACAGGATACAGATCTTCAGTGATTTGTTAACTGCCCTTAGATCCTGTACTATTCGATATGACCCATCAGGTTTTCGGACCGGTAAGATGGGAGTATTAAACTCAGATTGACATTCTTTTAACAACCCTAATTGTAAAAAGTTTTCAACTATCGGGCTAATTCCTTCCTTGTCCTCCCTTTTCAAGGGGTACTGTTTAATTCTAACTGGTTGTTTTCCTTCCTTTAATTTAATTACTATAGGAGGTGCATTTTTCGCCCTCCCTGGCACATTAGAAGCCCACACTCCAGGGAACACTTGATTCATTATTTCTTCACTAATTTCTTTCTCTATTTGAATGGCTGTTAACATTAAACTTAATGCCTCTATGTACTGTTCATCATTTACCTCCAGAATAACCTCCCCATTTTTAAATTTAAGTTACTTGTAATTGTTCTAACAGGTCTCTCCCCAAAAGATGTTTTGGGGATCTGGGGAGGTATAGAAATTTATGAATACCCCATTGCTTTCCAAACCTATATTTTAATGGTTTACAAAAATATGCTTTTTCAGGTTGGCCAGTTGCTCCTATTACCGTAGCATAATCCTCTCCCACAGGTGTCAAAGTTTTATTTAAAGCTGAATATGTTGCCCCTGTGTCAACCAGAAATTCCACCTCTTTCCCTTTTTCCCCCAGTTTCAATTTTATAACCAGTGGATCTCCTGGGGTGCGATCTACCGGTCCTCCTCAGTCTTCATTCACATGTGCAATTATTTTACCCTTTTCCTGAGGGCCACCACGTCTTCGTTCTGTGAAACTGCACCCTAGGGCCTGGCCTGCTCCCCAAATACCTGCAGAGTTGGCCTTGGATGTTGTTTCATGTAAAACAGAAAGATATTAGAGGCTCTTTCTCCCAGGGTTGGTATTCTACTTTATTCTTAGGCTTCCATGTGGTCAGAGCGGGAGATGGGGATAAAGAGAGCGAGTCCACACGTGGGCTCAGGGTTTTCTATGGGTCAGGAAAGGGGAGGGGTCAGCCTTGGCTTCAGGCCAATCCCATTGCAGGGGTCAATCCATTGGTCTTGTAGGGGTTACAGGGTTAAAGGGATGTACCATTCTTAAAGCAGTAGGGTATTGGGTTACAACATCTCACCCTTTTTTTGTTTTAAAGAAGAGAGAAGGTTATTCTGGATACAACTTAAGATCTTTCCCACCACTTGGGGTTAGTAGGGGCTTTAGATTGTTTCAGGGTTTTCATCTCTATGTAATTTACCATGGCAACAGAAGGCATGAGACCACTAATGGTCTTGAGATCCAAGTGACGAAGGATTCCAAATGCCAGTATTACAAGGAAAAGAATAACAAAGAGTAACAAAATAGTTTTAACTATTGAAGTCCACCACCCCGTGAATCCCCAGCCCTTGAACAGTTCGTTGAACCAGTCTTCAGAATCTTGCTTCACTTGTCCGATCAAGGTTTTCATGTCTCGGAGGGCAGCATTTACATTAGGAGCTTTCGAGGTCAGGTTCATGTAGCAAAGTCCTTCAAATTCCTGGCACTCATGTCCATGTAGCAGCAGGAGAAAAATCTATGGCAGCACGATTTTGGAGTGTGGCCTACCTGGTAATTTGTTCGTCTTCTAGGAGGGAGCTGATGGCAGTGGATGTCAAATTTGCCTGTTTGACTACCCAACACTCTAGGTGGCCCAATTCACCCAGAGCCTTGGCTGCTGCTGCCCATGGAAGAAACAGGGATACAGCAACTCTTTTAGATTTGGCCCAATGGAAAATTTCAGAGTCACAATCTTTGTCCAAATTGTTCGCACTTCTCTTTTGGATTTTATTTACTGATTTGTTTTTATGAGTCCAATCTTTAATTAAGGTTTCATTGGGTGCCAACAGGGACAACCGCCCAAAGGTACATGGTCCTCCTAAAAGCTTAGAGGGAATTCCTGCCCATGCCCGATCTCCACAAATCAAGAACAACCCCTTAGGGAGGCTTTTGGGACTTGTGAGAGATGGGGAGTTTGCTGCAAGGTGACTTAAAACCCTGCACCACTTTTTGGTTGTGAATTCCTCTCTATATTGTATTACATTGTGGAACTCTTTGGTGTCAGAAGGTTTTGGATAAATTACAAGCTGAATGCAGTATTGTGCTGGATAGGAACCTAACAGCTCTAATTCCTGAGGTTCCTGAGCTGCTTTTGGCAAATTGGGCAGCAGTTCCTCTATAGGGTTCTCTTCTGTTTGCTGCCTATTAGTTTTGTATACTGAAATTGTGTGTATCCCGGGAATTTCATTGTGCATCTCCATTGCAAAACTGGCTGAATATTCTCCAGCTTTCAAGGGAACTCCTACCAGGCAGGTGGACATAGGATTTTCTGCTGCTGCCGAGGACAGGCATATGTTTTCCTGTTGGAGTGTCTTTGCCAGGGTCACCCAGACGTTTTGACGCGGCTGAGGGACGATCCATGCAGCTGCCTGACTGTTCAGTGTTAACAGGATGACAACTTGGATAGGGTTCATCACGAGTTGAGTGGAAGGGAGGTATTCTCTAAAAAGAAAACAAACATTTTAAAACATGTTAAAAGTCTCTAAGTCTGCCGGGAGGTCGTCTTCTGTGTCAGTTCTCTCTCCTCTCCGGCGGCGTCTTCTTTTTGAAGCAACTGCGACTTGCTTCTCTTCCTCTTCAGTTGGAGCTGGTTGTTTGGGGACATAAGGCTTCACCCATTTCTGGGGAATCCACCGAGGGCCTGAGGGAGTGGATACGCACGCATAACCACGTCCCCAGGTAACAAGCTCATAGGGACCTTTGGTTTCCCAGGTTTCTGGATCCCTAATCAAAACTGGTGGATGCTGAGACAGCTTGAACTGTTTGCCACTGTTAAAATGACGAACCACAGGAGGATTCATGTTTTCAAATGAACAGTTCAAGAAATTGATAGTGAACAGGGCTTTACACAGCTTCTGCTGTGGAGACATCCACACAGTTGAATTACTCTGTCTAGCCAGAACATGCTTGAGCGTCTGATGTGCACGCTCAATCACAGCTTGGTCTGTGGGGGAGTGGGGGATGCCTGTCTTATGTTCCACTCCCCACTGCTGGACAAATTCCAGGAACTCCTTGGACACATACGCTGGGCCATTATCTGTTTTGATTTCCTTAGGGATCCCCAATACTGAAAAAGCTTGCACTAGGTGTTGTTTGGCATGCACAGCTCTTTCTCCTGCATGGGCAGAGGCATAAACCGCACCTGAATATGTGTCAATGCTTACATGAACATATTTGAGGCGACCAAAAGTGGGAATGTGTGTGATGTCTGTCTGCCACACCTCACAGTTGCCAAGGCCTCGAGGGTTAACCCCTGCACCTAGCGATGGCATGGCCTGGAGCTGGCAGCTGGGACAGGTGGTCACAATGGCTCGAGCCTGACTCCGTGTTAGCTTGAACTGACGGATCAGACCTGGCACATTCTGATGGTATTGCTGGTGGCTCAGCTTTGCCTGTTGGAAGATGTCTGGGAGGTGTGCTTGTTCTGCTGGGGTGGCAAGGGAGTCTGCCTGACGATTCCCTTCTGCGATCTCACCTGGCAAATCGGTGTGTGACCTCACATGCATCACATAGAACGGATGTTCTCTATGAGAAATTAGATAGATTAGTTTTGACAGCAACCTGAAAAGCAGCTCATTGTCAACCTCTTTGAGCACTGCCTGCTCCGCCCTGGACACTACTCCCGCTACATAAGCTGAGTCTGTTACCAAGTTGATTGGTTCTGAGAACTTCTCAAAGTCATCACCGACTTGTGGGAAGCCCCAGAAGCGTCTGTGAACACTGTGAGAGCTTTGAGTGGTCTCCGACTCCTTTTCTCACAAGGAATGAGGTGGAATTCCTCATTGAACAGCTTGTGAGACGGGGCATGGACTGATATTTGTCCACTGTAGCTGTCCAGAGACAACTGGAGACTGGCATTGCTCTGGAGCAAGTGCTCGAACATCTCCTTTGTCAGCCTCTCAGGAGAGTTCCTTCCCTCCTCAGAGAGTTTGACTGGAAGGTGAATACATGTGAAGTCACAACCTGCCAGCTCATACAGTCTCATCCTTGCCTTACGAATCAGCTGAGCTATGAGTTCTTGTGGTTTTGTGATGGTTTTGGATCTTTGGTGGGAGAGGAAGACCCACTCTATGATTAAGAGCGAATCTCTCTGCCCCTCGATCCACTGGAATATCAAACCGTGTAAGTGTGATAGTTTTCCCAGAATTATGAATTTGAAAGGCAGTTCAGGCTTGTAGCGATGAGCCTGCCTCTCTGCTAGAACTTTCTGTACCTTTTCGATTGCAGCTTTTGCCTCTGGGGTCAGTTCCCTGGGAGAAATCAGCTCTCTCTCCCCCTTCAATAAATTGAAAAGGGGCTCTAGGTCCTCATTTGTGAGGCCTAGCCAGGGCCTAACCCAATTCAAAGACCCACACAAGGAATGGAGATCTGCTAAGGTCTTTGGGTTACAATTAATGTCCAATTTCTGAGGAACAATGGTCCTTGCAGTGATTTCCAGGCCCAGGTACTTCCAAGGTGGCATCCTTTGGACTTTATCCTCCTGCAATTGAAATCCAGCAGAGGTTAAAACCTTAACCACTAGGTCAAGCGTGTGTTGGAGTATAGAGTCATCAGGGGCACACACAAGCAAATCATCTACATAATGTAGGATGATAGCTTCCTTTCTCTGAGCACGCACTGGAGACAGCAATGAGGCCACATACCACTGGCATATGAAAGTACTACACTTCATCCCTTGAGGGAGCACTTTCCAGTGGTAGCGCTTCATTGGGGCTTCTCTGTTGATGGTAGGAACAGAGAAGGCAAACCGTGGAGCATCTGCTGGGTGTAAAGGGATTTGAAAGAAAAAGTCTTTAATATCTAAAACTGCCAATTTCCAATTTTGAGGGAACATCGTTGGAGAGGGCATCCCTGGTTGAAGTGATCCCATGTCTGCTATAATTTTGTTTATTTCCCGGAGATCATGTAACAATCTCCATTTGTCCTTCCCTGGTTTCTTAATTACAAATACCGGGGAATTCCAAGGACTTGTAGTTTCTTCTATGTGTCCTTTTGCCAATTGCTCTGCTACAAGTTCCTCCAGCGCCTTGAGTTTTTCTTTACTCATCGACCACTGAGCTGTCCAGATTGGAGAATCATCTAACCATGTCAATTTGTGGGCAGGGCGCTCCTCAGTGGCCGCCTTTAAAAATCCTGAGAATTTTTGGGGATCGCCATTTTCATTCCCCACTGAGACATGGTATCTCTTCCCCACAGGGGGCACTTATAGTCTGTAACAAACGGACGGACACTAGCTATTTTTCCATCCGGCCCCTCAATTTGCACGATGCTTTTTGATATTTTTGCCAATTTGATTCCCCCTATACCTTGGATTTTGCCTGCCACGGGTTGCAATTCCCATTGTGACGGCCACATCCTTTCGGGTATGATCGTCACATCTGCCCCTGTGTCCAGCACCCCCTCCACATGGAGATGGTCTGAACCATGGGTCAGATTGCATGCCAGAGAGGGTTTTTCCTCACCCACCACCTCTGCCCAATAGACTTCAGGTGATTTTCCTTCTGCTGTGATTTCCTTTGGAACAGGGATGGCCTGGGCGAGGATTAGCCCCTCGTTCAGGTAATACGGTGGTTGTGAGCAGCGTGCTAAGAGAACGAAACCTGAGACATTTTCCTTCTTGGATAATGGAAGTACAGTAATTTCACGAATACAAGCCGCACCAATTTGACCAAAATTTTGGTGGAAACCCGGACGTGCGGCCAATATTCCGGGGCGGCTAATACATTAACAAAATTCTAAAAGCTGCCAACACGGAAGTGAGAGCCCGCGGCAGCCCCAAGCCAAGCTGGAGCCCGGCCGGCCCCGGCAGAGGTGGGAAAGCCTGGCAGAGGCGGGGCCAGCAGTGTGGGGGGCGGGCGGCAGAGCCTGAGCCAGCAGGGCGGGGCAGGGAGGGCGGCAGAGCCCGGGCCAGCAGGGCGGGGAAGCCCGGGAGAACTGGGGCTAGCAGTGCAGGGGAGCCCGACTGCATAGGGGAAGATAGCAGAAGCAGGAAGCCCGGCGGCGGGGAAAAGCCCCCTAGAAGCAGGGCTGGCAGTGCACGGGAGCCACATTGCATAGGATAGGATAGTAGAAGCAGGAAGCCCGGCGGCGCGGGGCTGCCCGGCGGCAGGGAAAAGCCCCCTAGAAGCAGGGCTGGCAGTGCACGGGAGCCCAGGGGAACCGGGGCTAGCAGCGTGGGGGAGCCCGGCGGTGCGGCGGCCAGCAGTGCCGGCCAGGGCGAGCCAACATGGCAGCGGCGGTGCAGACGGGAGCGGGGAGCCAGGGAGTCTGGCAGCGGCGGCGGCAGCAGCACCGCCCGCAGGGCAAGCAAACGCAGCAGTGGCAGTGCAGATGGGAGCAGGGAGCCTGGCGGCGGCGGCGGCAGCAACACCGCCCGGCCGGCCCAGCCAAGCCGTAGCGCCGAGCCGGGCCATCCACCCCTATCGGCAACCATGAGCGGGCCGAGCCTGCCTGGCCCCGCCCCGAGCCAGTAAAGCCCGCTATGCCGCGATCCTGTTGCTAATTGGCCAATTTGTGAAAGCTGCGCACGGATTCTCGCTACGAACGAAAGTGCGGCTAATATTCGGGGTGCGGCTTATCTATTGACAAAGACAGCAACATTGTCGAGGCACCGGGGGTGCGGCTTATAATCCGTGCGGCTTGTATTCGTGAAACTACTGTAATTCCATCTCCAAGGGTGTGTGTGCTGTGTCCCCCATAACTAAATACTCACAGCGCAGTTCCAAATGCAACAGCGTCAGGTCCAGTGAAGTGCTAGACAGATCCACTGTAATTGCTGTCCACTCTGTTGACATAAAACAAACACCTTTAGTGGTCTTAAGATTGAGACGACCAAAAGGCGTCCAACCCTTGCCAATTGAATATTTAACATTAATGCTATCATTAACCCCCACACCATTTGTCCCGTCCTCCCCCTTAGTTTTAAAGAGAGAGGTTTTTTCCCGTGTGGAACCCGCAGTATTTATATCTTTGCGCGTTATGGTATTTATGGCGGGCACGCGCTGTACACCTAGTTTTTTTGTTTGTTGGTTTTCTTCTGTTTCTGGCTGTGTGGGCAATCCCTTGCATAGTGTCCAGTTTTCTTGCACTGGAAGCAGGTGATGTGCTACAGCTGCTGTGGTGGTACCGGTTGCTTCCTTGGTCCTGGTGTCATAGCTGCTGCAGATCGTGAGTGTGCTGGTCCTGGATTCCTCTCTGGTGCACTGAACTGTTCTGCTTTTCTGGTGCAGGCTTCTATCATCTGTGCTAAGCTAGGTGGTGGGTCGAGGGGAAGACTAAGTATGACCCTGCGACATGATTCATTAGCGTTTTTCTGAGCCATCTCCTTCAATAGCTCTGCCTGCACCTTTGGGTCCGAGACTTGTCTCTCCACCTGTGCACGGAGGCGATCCAGAAACTGCAAGAAACTTTCTGAAGGAAACTGTTTAATATTAACATAACTACCTGTAACTTCAGCAGTAGGTAATTGATGGAAAGCTTTTTCTGCTGCTAGAGAGATCTTATCCAAAACAAATTTAGTTAATAAACGTGCCTGTTTATCAGGGTTTTCAAATTGTCCCTCTCCTGTTAGGTGTTCCTGTGTAATATCATTATCATCCTCATCTTTTGCACTTTCTGGGCTTTGTTGTAGTTCCTGCAAAAGTACTCTTAAAGATCTTTTCCAAATACTTTCCCACAATTCGAATTCCGAAGCTGAAAGTAAACATCTGAATAAATCCTTAATATCATTAGGTACCATCTCATGAGAACTAAATGTTGCTCTTAAAAATCCTTTAAACATTTCACTGTGTCTGCCAAATTCTCTTTGAACCTTACAAATTTCCTTTTTATCTTGGTATGGTAGTGGCTGATATGTTCTCCTGCCATTTCTCTTACCCATATAAATGACAGGAGCCACAGACGGTATCTGAGTTTCCAGGATCGGGGTTTTAGGGATGGGCTGTATTCCTCCCTCTGCTCTGGGCTGTGTTATCTGTTGATAATGTGCCTCCACCGGGACAGTGTCCTGAGCGATGGGCGGTGCCGAGGCCGAGGCCCTTATCTCAGAGGGAGGTTGTGTAGAAGCTGTAGAACCAGTCCTCCCACACCCACTCCCACCCCCCTCTGTGGTAGCCTGATAGCTTGGGGGAGGGGATGGCAAAGCTCGGGTAGATGGAGAACAGTCCTGAATACCCAGAGGCGAGGATGAGTTTGGAGAGGGGTCTGAGGGTGTTAGCAAGGGAGAAGGAGTATTATGGGAAGAAGAAGAGTTTAATGCCATGTGGCTGGAGCCATGTTGGGGTCTGCTTTCAGCCTCAGTAGTAAAAGACATGTGACTGTCAGCATGAGTTAGAGAGACAGAGGAGTCAGATTTCTGAGGTGAAGAGGGAACAACACATGTAGAGGGACAGATACAAGAACTGGTTGACTCTGAAGCAGTTTGCTGTGGCTGCCTGTTATTTCCTGTTTGAAGTAACAGTTTTCTAATTTGCAAAAATATTGGGATGAACATTAAGGCTTTTTTTTCCCCATGTTCGACTTTTAAAGTTAATAAATCTCCAATTTCATTCCAAAAGAAAACCGAATTCATATCTGCCAAATTAAGATCAGATCTCTCTACAGACAGCCACCTAGCAAACCTATGTAGTTCTCTGTTAGTAATAATCACATTTGCAATTTTTAAAAGTTCTCTAATTTTTGAAACCACGCTCTGTTGCAAAGTAGATTGCTGTGTACCCATATTTTTCACAGCAATTTACTCTAATATCTCACTACAAAGCACAGTTAAAACACAGTAGAGAAGGTTACTAGCTGCCGGCTAAGCTGGCACCCCCCCCCACAGAGAATCACAGGCTGCAGCAAAAACGGCGCCTCTCTTTGAAATCAGCTGTCTGGCGTGATACTGTACACACGGCAGAAACTGTTTCAAGGTGGCCTTGCTACCCCCACCAGTGTCTCCGGCTGCATACAGCTCCAAACCCCCAGGGAGGACGCTGTGCAGCCCAGCCCCCCGTACCTTGATGTTACAGAGGAAGCACCTCAAAATCCCCCTCCCCACGGAGGAAAATTTATACTTACCACTCTCTGCGAAGTACCGAGGAGCTGAAGAACTGTTCTTTGTAACTGTTCCTGAAAACCGACCACCCTATTGCTGAATGGTTTACCGGTTTCGTCCCCTTAAGCTAGACCTGCTAGAAAGCAAGTTTCGCCCGCAGGGTAGTTGGGCTTCCCGTCGGCTTTTTAACCCTCTAAGGGCACAGCCTCTCACGTGGATTTTAATTAAAAAAAGACCACGTTCCGGGCGCCAACTGAAACAGCACCCTGGGGCCTGGTCTGCTCCCCAAATACCTGCAGAGCTGACCTTGGATGCTGTTTCATGTAAAACAGAAAGATATTAGAGGCTCTTTCTCCCAGGGTTGGTATTCTGCTTTATTCTTAGGCTTCCATGTGGTCAGAGCGGGAGATGGGGATAAAGAGAGCGAGTCCACACGTGGGCTCAGGGTTTTCTATGGGTCAGGAAAGGGGAGGGGTCAGCCTTGGCTTCAGGCCAATCCCATCGCAGGGGTCAATCCATTGGTCTTGTAGGAGTTACAGGGTTAAAGGGACATACCATTCTTAAAGCAGTAGGGTATTGGGTTACAACAGTTCTGGGCACTTATCTTTCCAGTGGCCATATTTCTTACAGATCGCACACTGGTCTCTGCCCAACTGGGATGGGCCTTGTCTAGGTGGTCCCCGTCCACGTCTTCCTCTCTCCCTCTCACTTACGACAGCTACCAGCCCCCTCTTTCCTTCTTCTCTGTTACTAAAAACTCTCCATGCCTCATCCACCAGAGTCTCTAAATTCCTCCCTTCTGCCCCCCTATCTTTTGAATTTTACGCCTTATGTCACCCGTAGATTGCCCCAGGAATAAACTGACTAGCTACTGTATCCCTATGTCAGACCCAGGATCCAGTGGTGTATGGCGGCGCATTGCATCCCTTAATCGATCGAGGAATTCGGTTGGTGACTCAGAGGGCCTTTGTTTAATTTCATACAATGCTGACCAATTTATAGTTTTGGGAATGGCCTTTTCCATCCCCTTTGCAATCCACTCCCGATAGCTTTCCAACTTTTTCAATTCTGCTGATCTGTTTGGGTCCCACTGTGGATTTTGGAGTGGGAAATATTCTTTAACATCCAATTGTTGGATTCTATAAAAATCTTCTGCCAAATCCCCTGCCGTTTTTATAATTAATTGTCTTTCTGTCTCAGTGCATCCAATAATAACTGTATATCGTTTCAATCTGGATTATGTTGTTTTATTATATATCGCAGACGGTTAGCAGTGTTAACTGGATCACTTCGGTAATTTTTAGCAACCTTTTCCCATGCCTCCAAGTCAATTGAGGAGAAGGGAGATTTAACTAATATCCTTTCTCCCTCTGGTCCCACTGCCTCTCACAGAGGTGCCTGTATTATGGGTTTCTGTTGTCTAGTCCAGTGTGCGATTGGAGGGGACGAATGGACTGGGGCTGTTGGTGCCTTTGAGTCTGCATCCTCATCCTCATCCCCTCCCTGTCTTATGTGGGGAGACCTGAGCAAATCATCTGCCAGATCTTGTTCCTGGGCCACAGTCTGGTAAACCTTATCAGATTTTGTGCACCTTTGCCCTATGCTACATCCTGAACAACACCGCTTAAGTTTTCCTCTCTTAGTCTTATTCTCCTTTTCTAGGGTCAAAACCAGAGGGTCAGATGGAGCCCTGAGCCCACAATCCCTCTGCCATTCGGGGTGATTCCTAAGAGAGAAAAACATATCTGCATAAGCTACCTCTGTCCACTTCCCTTCTCTCCTGAGAAACAGCATGAGCTGTAATAGTGTGTCATAGTCCAAAGTTCCACTGGGTGGCCACTTCGCTCCCTCATCCAGTTTGTATAAAGGCCACCAGTTTTTACAGAATTTAATAAGGTCTCTTTTGCTTTCTGTGCCTCCTTGTCCAGAAAGGTCTTTCCAATGCGCAATAATACAGCCTAATGGACTAGCCCTAGGGATTTATCTACTTTGTCCAGTTCCCATTATCTTCTCCCTTTTGTCTTGTCTTGTTTTCACCCAAACTTTTTCCTCATACAGTTTTACTATTCTTTCCCAGTTGTCTTACTACACACACAACCCTAAATCACAGGCACCCAATGTAACTTCCCATGCTAGCTTCAGGATTTCAAATTCCACACTTGCACTCACTCCACGCTGACCCCAGTCGCTTTGCTTTTCTCCGGCTGCCTCAGTCGCCCGAGGTCGGAACTGCGGATAGAACTCCGCACTCACGTCATACCAGAGGTATGTCTCAATCGTTCATTCACTCACTGACACACTCCACAACTCGACATGCCCAGACTTAACAGTCACACAATATAGCAGCAAAAACAAGGGTTCACTCGACCCACCCCCAGAGTCGCTAGCGGGCTGCTCTATCAGCTTAGTGAGACCCCTCCATCGGCCGCACTATCGGCCGGGATCGATCCCTCTCCCTCTGTCTCCGACCCCCCCTCGGCCGGCTGCTTGCAAGCCCAAGGGACTGTACTGTGCGTCAGACGTCTCTGCACGACTTACCAGCAGCCCTGTTCTAGATATTTAATACATACCGTTTTATCCGCAATGCCAGCAGGTCGTTGTCTGTCCCCGCAGTGAGCGAGCCGAGGTTCGGGGTCCCTCCAGGAAAGTCCCAGGGCGCGCCAGGGAATCCGCTCCTCGACCGCTCCTGCAGCCGGACAGAGATTCTCCTGACTGGCTCGCCAAAATGATGCGCGGAAAGCACTCTGTAACTCACAGAAATAAGTTATAAGAGTAGGTATGTATTTATTCAGCGCTGGGTGCATGGGGGATCGCTCCTCCAAAAGCATGCACACCTTTGGCGACCTGCGCCTCACCTTTTATTCTCTACAAACTAGGAATATACAATTCGCCTAATACATACTCATTGCCTATCCCCGCTTCATATGGAAATTAGTTTCACGCCTCTTTTCGACTGCGCATTGTTCCTTTTTGGGTCGCTCTGGTGGTCTTCGAGGGTCTTAGATGAAGTAAGGAGTCTTCCTCCCAGTTTGAACTTTTCACCTTGTATTCCTGCACATGCTCTCTTCTTAGTCCTTTGGTCAATTTCCAGACTTCAGTATCAGTTTTCTCTTCCCAGGGACCCCCTCATCCTGTGGGTCTTTGTTCTTCTATTTTAATCTGCCAACTTCATCCTGCAGCTTGGCTGCTCTTCCTGTTTTGCAAGCACCATAAATTATAGCTGACACTATAGTTTCGTCAGTCCCCTTTTCAATCAAAATCTTTCTAAATATTTAATTCTTAAATCTGAATTTCTCTATTTCAAGGTAATGTTACAATTTCTAAGAAACTATTAAAGCAGTTTGTTTGCTGGCTATCTCTTCAGTTCCCTCAGTTCATCCTGCAGAATGTAGATTATATCTCTTCTTGGGACAAAATTGGAGACCTATTAACATTAGAAGTGGAACAGGGAGATGATACAGTACCTAAGTTCCTCCCGTTGTTCCTTAAAATTCGCAAGGAATTAATTAAGAGGGAAATGAAAGGACAGCCAAAACAGACTCCCCTGACCTCCCCTATCTCTTCTCCTATACCCTCTGCCCCTGAACTGGAGGGAACATGTGGGGCATCCCAAAAGATGCAGGGTACCTGGCATACACGCTGTTTCCCTGGCCCCACATGCTCCAATCAGTACCCTGGCTCTGGAAGTAGTGTGCAGACTGACAGAGAACCTTCCCTGCACCCCGATACCCCAGTTGTTGCACCTCAAATTCACTGTTCTGTTATCTTTAAAGATGACCCCCCCATCCACAAAGTACCTGTCGCGTGGTTGAAATTCAATATGACGCCAGCCACGTGGCTGAGCCCCAGGGTGCTGCCGGCCTCGTGGTGGGGATCCAAAATGGCACTGGTCACATGGCAGGCCCTTCATCCTACCTTTCTTCTTCGCACAATCCCTTTTACCCCCTCGTCCTAGCCCCAAACCCTTTCCCATCCCTCAACCTGTTCTTCCCACTGGATGCCTCTCCCCCTCTCTCCTCCATGTTCCTGCCCTGCATGACGTCATCCTGCAACCCCGCCACCATGTGTTGTAATCCTGGTTCCCACGGTTGCTCCTCGCTCCTAGGTGGCTCCACCCCCTCTGCTGTTCCGGTTTCCCACTCCCCGCCTCAGGGTTGCCATGAGGGTGGGGGCAGAGGAGGGGCTGCCTGCCTTTTGGTCCCCACGGGGGTGGGGGTGGGGGGGGACCCTGGGGATCAGGAACCCAGGGGTCAGAACCAGGAAGAGGAAGCCATACCCTCAGTCGCTCCTGTCATATATTCTGGTAGGAGAAATGGAAATAAAAGTTATCAACCTTTCTACTACTGAAATAAAAAAAATTGCAAAACCAAAAGGGAATTTGGCTGAGACGGTGAGATCTTTAAAGGGATGATGTGAACTACCTTGAACTCACATAAGTTAGTCCCAGTCAACCTCCGAGATATTTTCCGGTGTCTCTTAACCCCCTCAGAGATTGATCTGTGGGAGAACATGTGAAAAAGATCTCTGAAGGGACTCCTAGGGGAACTTCAGCAAAGCTCCCAGGGCATGAAAAGTGCTGATGGGAATGAAATCACCTATGAACATTTATGCGGTGAGAGGGACTGGGTTAACGCAGAGAACCAAACTCGGGTGTTATCCAAATTCATTTTAGATAAGATCTGTAGAGCTGCAGAAAAAGTTTTTAACCAGTTACCAACAGTCAAAGCTAAGGGTAGTTATATTAATATTAAATAGTATGCCTCAGATTTTTTTGCTGTTTGTCGACTGACTTTGTGCACAAGTAGAGAGGCAAGTGGAAGACCTGGTGGAACAGGCAACATTAATTAAGGAGATGGCTCAGTGGAATGCCAACGAAGCCTGTCGCAGGGTGATCCTAGGACTGCCTATCGATCCTCCGCCTACTCTAGCATAGGTGATAGAAGCGTGTGCCAAGAAAGTAGAACTGTTCGGTACACAAGAGAGGAAGCTGGGACTGGCAAACCCAAAGACTGCAACAGCTTTAACACCAGGAGTAAAGAGGTAACCAATGTCCCTAGAGCAGCTTCAACATGTCATCTGTTTCCAGTGTCAGAAGCCAGGACACTTTGCCAGAGACTATCCACAAAGTCAGCAAAAGAAGAAGAAAAATCAGAAAGAAGGAACGACCAAAACAAAAAAAACTAGGACCAGAGCACGGACCCACCTCTGACATAAATGTACGTGCAGCAGGCTCCACAGTGGGGAAAGCATCTCTGTTAACAAAAAAGGCAGAGGAAGGGAAGCAGGGTGAGGGAGAGCAGGAAAAGAAAAATGAAAATTGTACTAAAGAGCTGCTGTCTTGGTTTTGAGGACAGATGTCTGATAAGAAAGGCAGGAGCCTCTCTTTGAAATGGAGACTGTAAACCCCCTGTCTCCAAATTATTATAATTTTGAAATTTAGGGGTTTTCAGGAAAAGATATGGGAATAGGAATAACAGTTATTTACTATGAAAATTAAAATAGAAATACAGTAAGTACTACAAAGAACAAACCCAAAACACCCAACAGAGTCAGAATACAACCTGGCACCCTGTCACTCAGGGCGTTGGTAGCAGTCTAATTTCATGGTGGCTGCAGTCTCCCTGGAGTGACAGATGCGGTTCAGCTGAAGCAGTGGTCCTGTAAAAGGGCACAGTTTTCCTCCAAAGGTCCAGTGATCGTCTGGAAAGGTCCAGTTTTCCTCTGACATCCAGTGGAAAAAAAGGGCTACCTTGCTGTTTCAAATCTCACTTTTTATCTTGGAAGGAAAGGCTTGGCTCCTCCCCCTGGCTGGAGCATCTCACAATGGGATGATGTAATTTTATCAGTAATACAGTGGGACTCAATGGGCCATTAGCAGATGATATTTTCCTGGAGGAAGGATGGGTTATGAAAAGATAAAGAACACTGCCCCACCTGGTCTCAACAGATAGTGATAGAATACATACTTTTGGTCACATGCTGTATTGCAACCCAAGACAACTGCAAAACCATAAAGAAAATGAGAAATGTTTGCTTAGCAAAGTTTGGCAGCCTCACGGGCATTTCAGGCACGTGACGACCAAAACCTTTCTTCTCAGGTCTACCAGTTGGAAAGTCATTGGAGTGGACCTGCCGGACAACTTACTGGATGTGACGATAAACCACATGGGACTAGACAGTATTTTATTAGTGGGGACACCGCACACACACCCATGGAGATTGAGGTGGTTCCCATGACCATCAAGGGAAGCATAACTCACCTTATTCTCCTGGCACACTGTCCTCAGCAACTCTTCTATTTAGCCAAGGGGCAAATCCTTGCCCAGGCGAGGACAAACCCACTATGGGATGCAACCTGACCTGTGTATCAGACCATTTCCACGTGGAAGGGTTGCTTGACAAGGGGGCAGATGTGACGATCATACCTGAGAGGATGTGGCCGTCACATTGGGAATTGCGACCCGTGGTAGGCAAAATCCAAGGTGTAGGAGGGGTCAAATTGGTGAAAATCTCAAAAAACATCATACAAATTGTGGGGTTGGACAGAAAATAGGCTAGTGTCCATCCGTTTGTTACAGACTATATGTGCCTCCTGTGGGGAGAGACACCATGTCCCAGTGGGGGGTCAAATTAGTTATCCCTGAGACTCACCAAGACTTTTAGAGGCGGCCACTGTAGAGCACCCTACCCACAAGTTAATGTGGCTGGATGACACTCCAATTTGGGTACCACAGTGGTCATTGAGTAAGGAAAACCTTAAGGCACTCGAGGAGCTCATGGAGGAGCAATTGGCAAAGGACCACATAGAAGAGACAACCAGCCCTTGGAATTCCCCGGTCTTTGTAATAAAGAAACCAGGGAAGGATAAGTGGTGGCTCCTCCATGACCTTTGGGAAACAAACAAAGTAATTGAGTACATGGGGTCACTCCAACCTGGGATACCTTCCCCAATGATGCTACCCCAAAATTGGCAATTGGTTGTCCTGGACATCAAAGACCGTTTCTTCCACATTCCCTACACCCAGAAGATGCCCCACGGTTTACCTTCTCGGTTCCTGCTATCAATCGAGAAGCTCCAATGAAGCGCTACCACTGGAAAGTACTGCCGCAAGGGATGAAGTGCAGTTCTTCCATCTGCCAGTGGTACATGGTCTCATTGCTGTCCCTGGTGCACTCCCAAAGAAGGGAAGCTGTCATCCTCCACTACATGGGTGATGACTCTATGCTCCAACACTCTTGTCTAGTAGTTAAATTTTTAACCTCTACTGGATTCTAACTGCAGGAAGACAAAGTTGAAAGGGTGCTACCATAGAATTACAGTAATTTCACGATTACAAGCTGCACCGATTATAAGCCACACTTCTGGGGTGTCAGCAACATTTCGTTTTTCCTCCATATATAAACCACACTGGATTGTAAGTTGCACTTTCATTTCACAAAGTTGCCAATTAGTAACAGAATCGCGGGATCACGGGGTTTACTGGTTTGGTCCTGCTCAGGACGGCCACCAGGGAGTGGTCCTGGCCCCACTCGCCACTGCCACCGGGAGGCAGGGGAGCGGTGTGCCCGACCGCTGCTGCTGGGAAGCAGGAGAGGGGTTTGCCCGGCCGGTGCCACCGGGAGGAGGGAGAGGAGCGTGCCCAGTCGATGCAGCCGCCGCGCCCCCCGGGCCCGGGCAGCACTGCTGCTGCGCTGCCACTGCCCCGCTGCCCGGGGTCATGCGGTCTCCACCTTGACTCGGGGCTGCTACTGGCTCAGACTTCCAGGTTGGGAAATTTCCAAAATTTTTTCATATATAAGCTGCTCCTGAATGGAAGCCGCACTTCCGGTTTGGGAGCAAAATTTTAGTCAAAATGATGCGGCTTATAATCGTGAAATTACTGTACCTGGGCTTGGAGATCACTGCAAGGACCATTGTTCTGCAGAAATTGGAAACCAATAGTGATTCCAAAACCCTAGCGGATCTCCATTCCTTGTGTGGTTCTTTGAACTGGGTCACGTCCTGGCTAGACCTCACCAATCAGGATCTAGATCCGGTTTTCAATTTATCGAAGGGGGGGAGAGAGCTGGTTTCTCCCAAGGAACTGACCCCAGAGGCACAATCAAAAAAGCACAGAAGGCTTTTTCTGGGAAGTAGGCTCATCGTTATCAGTCTGAGCTGCCTTTCAAATTCATTGTCCTTGGAAAGCTGCCACACTTGCATGGTATGAGGTATGATATTTCAATGGATTGAAGGGCAGAACGATTCACTCTTAATCATACAGTGGGTTTTCCTCTCCCACCTATGATCCAAGACCATTCCCAAGAATCTAGAGCTGATGGTTTAGCTGATCCGGAAAGCCAGGGTAAGACTGCGTGAGCTGGCTGGTTGTGACTTTGCGTGTATTCACCTCCTGGTCAAACTTTCTGAGAAGGGAAAGAACTCTCCCGAGAGGTTGACCAAAGAGGTGTTCGAGCACCTGCTCCAGAGCAATGCCAACCTCCAATTATCTCTGGACAGCTACAGTGGACAAATATCCGTCCACACCCCATCTCACAATTTTTTTAATGAGGAATTCCACCTCTGTAGGCCACTCAAAGCTCTCACAGTGTTCACTGACATGTCTGGGGTGTCCCAAAAGTCAGTGATGACTTGGAGAAATCCCCAGACTCAGCATTGGGAAACTGATGTTGAGTTTGTGGAGGGGTCACCCCAGGTCATTGAACTGGTTGCAGTAGTGAGAGCCTTTGAGAAGTTTTCGGAGCCAATTAATTTGGTAACTGACTCAACCTACGTGGAGAGGGTAGTGTCCAGGGCCTGGCAGGCAGTTCTCAAAGACATCAAGAACAAACATCTCTTCAGGTTGCTTTCAAAACTAATTTATTTAATTTCCCATAGAGAACATCTGTTCTGTGTGATGCAAGTAAGGTCACATACAGATTTGCTAAGTGAAATCGCAGAAGGGAATCATAAAGGAGACTCCCTTGCCACCCCAGATGAAAGGGTACACCTCCCTGACATGTTCCAACAGGCAAAACTGAGTCACCAGCAATATCATCAGAATGTGCCAGGTATGATCCTTCAGTTCCAACTAACACGGAGTCAGGCTGAAGCCATTGTGGCTTCCTGTCCCAGTTGCCAGCTCCAGGCCATGCTATCGCTGGGTATTGGGGTTAACCCCCAAGACCTTGGGAGCTGTGAAGTGTGGCAGACAGACATTACACACGTTCCCAATTTCAGTCGCCTAATGTTTGTACATGGAAGCATTGACACATATTCAGGTGTGGTTTTTGCCTCTGCCCACGCAGGAGAAAGGGCTGTGCATGCCAAAAAACACCTAGTGCAAACCTTTTCAATTCTGGGGATCCCTAGGGAAATTAAGACCAACAACAGCCCAGAGTATGCATCAAAGGAGTTCCTAGAGTTTGTCCAGCAGTGGGGAGTGGAACATAAAACCAGTATCCCTCACTCCCCCACAGGCCAAAGTGTGATGGAGTGTGCCCATCAGACACTCAAGCAAGTCCTGGCTAGATGAAGCGGTTCAACAGTGGGGATGTCACCACAACAAAAACTCTGCAAGACCATGTTTACAAGTAATTTTCTAAATTGTTCATTTGAAAATATGAGTCCTCCGGTGGTCTGTCACTTTAACAGCAGTAATTACTTTAAGTTGTTACTGTGTCCACCATTCCTAATTAAGGACCCAGAAACTTGGGAGACCAAGGGCCCTTATGAACTGACTACCTGGGGGCGTGGCATAGCCCCCCGCTCAGGTCCACGTTGGATACCACAAAACTGAGTAAAACCTTTTGTCCCCAAAAATCCAGCTCCACCTGAAGGGGACGAGAAGCAAGTAGCCGTTGCTTCAAAAAGAAGACACCACTGGAAAGAGGCAACCTCGCGATGAGCCCCTTCAAAGTTGTCATCCTGTCTGACAGCTCCATGGACCATTGTGGCAGCTGTATAGGGTCTAGGAAAATTTCCAGCCGTGATTCTCTCAGGCTGTAGCAAGCACACAGCTTTAGTTTCTCTTGGGAACTAAAACCTTCCCAGGTTGTTTTGAATACACAACTCTGGGGCTGCGGACATTCCCAGGCAGGAAAAGAAAAACATAGATTGAACACCTGTTGTATTGCGAGTAAATGTTCTGCGAGTACACGACAGAGATAGTTTTCCTATTCTGTCCAATAATTTTCTGTCCTGCCTGAGCTTTGCGATCCTCATTATAAATATGTCCGTGCTTTCAGTTTATAAACGGCTCTCTCCTCTGAAGAAGTCCTGTGTTGCTGTCATTGCTTTCCCTCACGTGATAGCGACAGACCATCCCTCAGCCATGCCAAAACATCTGGGTGACCCTGGCACCGACGCTGCAACAAGAAAATATATGCCTGTCCACTGCAGCACAAAGAGACCCTATGTCTATCTGCCTAGTTGGGATTCCATTGCAAGTTGGAAAATATTCATCCAACTTTGACACACCTATGCCTAACCCAGTTCCTGAGTCATACAGCATCTGACAACACCAAAATCGGTGGTGTCGGGCTGTAATGATAAAGAATCCCGTAGAGGAGTGGCTACCAAATTTGCCCAAAGCAACTCAGGAACTGGGCAATCACCAACCGCATGAAGTTCAACAAGGGCAAGTGCTGCACTCTGCACCTGGCATGGGGCAACCCCGGATGTGTGTACATGTCTTGTGGTAATTCTATGATGAGTAGTCTATTTCCTGATTGTGTGTTTTATGCTCAAATATGGTTGCTATAGCTTTAAGGTGGGTCCACGAGGAGTGGGGAGCCTGGGGGTTCTTTGACAGGCTTTTTCAAAGCCTCACTCCTGAAGAATCTGGCATGCCATGCGGTCTGCTTTTTTTTGCTTGACTAGTGTCAGAAAAATCCAGAAATGCCAGAGGTTTATGTCCAAAAAGGAGACAGAGGAGTTCTTCAAGTTTATTTGAATAAAGGGAGAGAGTCCACTGGGGCAGACACCTGAGGGGTTTAATCTCTCGAGGTTTCAGAGGGATGCAGCCTCCCTTTTATCTTAAGTCCCGAATGCATGTTGCCCTCTTCCTCTCCCCATTGGCTGAGGTACTAGGAAGATACAGCCTTCCCAAACCACCTACCACATATTGCCCCCTTGAACCTGTCATTTTGCCCCAAAGTTCGAAGTTCAGCCTTGTGCAGACCGTTGTCTGTTTCAGGAGCCAAGCTGTCTGGGCTTTGCAAAGAACCTGTTGCCCAAAGTCTGTAGAAACATTAAGACCCATTTCAAAGATGTTAACGCCCATACTTTCACCCATCAAATTATTTGTAAAGACAATAGCACACATCTTTTCTCTCAATAGTTTGTTTTTTTTTTCTTTTTGTTAACCCAGGCAGAAGGGTTGTTTTTCCCTACCCTGCCTTTGGAAATGCTGCAGCAACAATCCTTCAGTGGCTTTTTCAAAATGAATTGGATGGTTTGGCTTTGGTCTGAGATCAGAGTGAATGACTGGCGGGAGAAGCATTGGTCGGGACAGGCGGGAAAGGCAAGGGGCGGCTGTTTTGCCCGCACACCTCAGAAAAGCCAAGCCAGTGGGAGAAAAGCACACCAAGCCCACCTTCTTCATTTGCTGTGAAGAGGGGACCAACACCAGAGTCACCAGGTTCCCATCCGTTTGCCTGAGTTGCTATGTGAATCTTTTTTTTTAGTTTTTTCCCGAGACAGAAACCAATGCAATCTTTCTTCCCACCAAGTTACCTGCTGTGAGAAACAAGGCAAAAAAAAGTTTAATAAGGGATAAAAGGGACAATATCCAGTGCTGGGGTGCTTGGCAAACTGCCAAAAGCACGTCAGGTATAACAACTTTCTTTATATACTTTTTCATTGCACTTTGCAGGAACAAAGGACTTAAGAACAACTAACCGATGTGATTAAGCAGAAGTCACTTTATTGTTTACATTATGCCTGACATATATTCTAAAACTACTGTCCATGTGATCATACATTACTTGATTTGTGCCTCTATCTTGTCCATGAGCTCTGCACACACCTTGCAGGAATTATAATTGGTTACAGTCCAGTGCTTCACCACCTTTCTTTATCTTAGTTCTTGCAATCTTGGTATTCTGTTTTTCAGCTTCTTCTTTCCCCATTTAGCACAATGTATGTTTCAGCAGCCTTGATGAATTCAAGAGTGTTTGATAAGGATAACTAAAAATGGCTTGGCTGGCACACCTGGTACACGCTGTGGCCCAAGCTGTTCAAATACATTGCTACAGCACTGATTAAATGTATATTCATTAAGATTATACATGTTCAAACACTCTTTTGAGTTATTTTACATGTTCCAGGAATTCTTTAGCTTTGTTTGACCCTTGACCCGTCATGCAATAGTGTAGATTTGATTTCTGGGAGTCGTGTATGTCATTTCTTCACAATGTATATGCCATTTCCTCAGAACCTGCATGCTATTTCCTCACAACTACAAACAGGGACTTATTGATAGCCGCAGGGTCAGTGGCAGAAATCCTTTTCGCATCCTTTCTTTTGATGTTATCTGTGTGGTTTCTTCAATGTTATCTAATCATACAGACAGTTTTAGCTATTTTCATAAACTTATCTAAGTTATTCTCACTATTGTCAGTTAGTTACAAAAATAAAAGCATTCAGCAAAAGTTAACATTACATAGTCTCTATTTAATATTTTGCAAAAGCCTAAACTAAAATATATGTTTATCAAACTAATACATATATCAGCTACACATGACCAGGGCATTGGTCACAAAAGCTGACAAATCATACTATATCAAAAACAATTAAAAAGTGAATGCAAACTGTACTACATAAAAATCGTTTTGATTAATAATAATTTGCAAAAGCTTATACATAATAGCGAAAGCCAACCACTACATTGTCATTTATAACACCTGCCATTGTGGTTTTCTTTTCTTTCCCTGTCATTTTGTAGGGTTTTTTCTGGTTGGTGGGGGGGGGGGGTGGTGATGGTGAAAGGTGTGACAGTTCAATATCTAGCATTTATTTACCTTTTTTTCCCATGTTGTGTGTGCACTCGGTCAATAAACAGTTGGGGTTTTTTTTGCACTTTCATCTATTTGTATTTATTTCTTATTGGATTGCCTGAACCCCCCCCCCCCCCCTTTTTTTTTTCAGGAAACACTCATTCCAGAGTGTTTTTTCCCTTAACTTGTCTCTGGAAACTGGAAAGCAGTGCTGCAGAAAGGAACCTCAGGATTTTGGTCAACAGAAAGTTGAATTTGAGCCAGCAGTGCCCTAGTGAGATGGGGAACACATGGTTTTGAAAATTCAAAATTTTGAAAACCTATAATATACCTAAACAGGTGGAGGGGAACTAAAACACATAGCAGAAACAGTATGTAACAAACCACATAGAAACTTAGTTGCTAGGAAAAAACATTAAAATAAGATACATCATGAAAACTCAGCAAAGCAAGACCTAGGTATTGTACAAACCCGACAAAGCAAAAACCTGTGGCTCCAGAAACCAGCCAGGACCAGACGGGTGGTTTTGAGTGAGACAGGTTGATCTAAAGAAGAGCCAGACCTCCACTGCACTTGCCCAGAAGAAGAGGTCAAACAGCGATCACTGAGGAAAACATGTGGCCTTCATCCCAAAGACCACCAAACATGACCACCAGGAGGCATGGCAGCTAATTATAATACAAAGCATGAGAAGGCAAAGATGGGCAGGCAAAGAGGTGTGGGCTTGTGGGATCAATGCGTATTTATACCTGAAACCTGTCTTAACAGGTACACATAGTTTAGAGGAAATATCCCCCCATATGTCCCAGCTGGCAATAAAACATGCTCTCTGCAATTTGTGTCAAGTCCTAATTCCCGAAATCACTGGTAGACAGGAGGGACAAGTGTCCTGGTGTCCAACAGGCACAGCATTGCCAGCTGGGCAAGGGAGGTGATTGTTCCGTTCTGCTCTGCACTGGTGCAGTCTCACCCTGGATATTCTGTGTGGTTTTGTGCACCACAATATAAGAAAGATGTTAAGCAATTAGGGATTGTGCAAAGGAGGACAACAAAGACGGTGAGGAGCCTTGAGGGAAACCGTATGATCAGTGGTTGAGGTCAGTTGGTCTGGACAAGAAGAGACTGAGCGAAGACCTCACTGGAGTCTAAAACTTCCTTTTTGTCTTATGCTACAATGTAAGATGCAACCAAAAGCATATATTCTATTACCGTCATCATTGATGCTTGGAGAGGTTACCTAGAACAGAGGGTAGACAGAGTTAAAAATAGGTATTCATTGAAAGAGCTTCAAATGGTACACCTTGGGCAGTGCAGGAGCCTCGCAGAGACTATACGCAAGATGGACAACCGTCACAGATTTTTCTGACAGATATAAGTTTGGTCTTTTTGTATATCAGAGGTAATTGTCCAATTGCAGCTTCAGGTAGCTAAGTCCCGTTCCCCCAGTTTGCTCCCCCCCACTTCACTGTTGTTTACATTTTTTTGGGGCCTGAGAAAATAAGGTATCCTTGAGTTTCAGGCCTAAAGAGAAATTGTTTTGTCTGAATAAAATGGGAGAACAGTAGCTGACAGGTTATGGAGTTTTAGAGTTATACACTAAAGCAGTACTGATTTGAAAAATATAAAACTTAAAACTTAAGGGATCATCATAAACTGTTAAAAACAGGTGGGGCAGGGTTCTTTACCTCTTCCATGACTCATTCCTGACAACTCCCTCCAGGGACTGTCTTCTGCTAATAGATCATCAAGTGTCACTGCATGACTCATAAAATTATATCATCCCATTGTGAGATGCTCGGCCCAGGGGGAGGAACCAAGCATTCTGTCTTGGTTTGAAAGACAGGTGTCAGCTAAGGAAGGCAGGAACCTCTCTTGAAATGGAAAATGTAAACCTTCTCCCTCCAAATTAGTATAATTTTGAAATTAGGAAGCTCTTAGGCAAAGTTATGGGAACAGGAATAACAGTTCTTTACTAGGAAAATTAAAATAAAAATACAGTAATACAAAAAAACAAAACACTGATGGGAGTCAGAATACTACTTGACACCCTTTTGGTCAGGGTGTTGGTAGCAGTCCGATTAAATGGTGACTTCAGTCCTCCTGGAGTGATAGATATGGTTCTGTTGAAGCAGTGGTCCTATAGAAGGTTGCAGTTTTCCTCTGAAGGTCCAATGATGATGTAGAAGGGTCTGGTATTCCTCTGGGAATCAAGTGGAAAAAGACTGCTCTGATGTTCCAAATCTCAGATTTTATCTAGGTAGGAAATTCTTGACTCCTCCCTCATGGTGGAAGATGGGATGATGTAATTTTATCAGTCATGGAGTGGGACTCAATGGCCCATTAAGAGAACATACCTCCCTGGAGGAAGGATGGGTCTTGGAAAAGATAAAGAACACTGCCCCACCTGGTTTTAACAGATGATGATAGAATATATACTTTTGGTTACATCCTGCATTGCAAACCAGGACACATTCCTACCTGGATATAATCTGAGATTTGGAACACCACAAGCAGCCTCACCTACTGGATTCTCAGAGGACAAGAGCTACATCACCACCATTGGACTTTCAAAGGAAGACCAGACCCTTCTACAGGATCGCCACTTCAACATAACCATATCTATCACTCCAACAGGACTGCAGCCACTATTTAATGGGACTGCTGCCACCACCCTGACCAACAGTGTTGTAACCCTGTACCCAAGATGTATTAAGAATGGTATGTCCCTTGATTCCTGTGGACCCTGTAAAATCTATGGACTGATCCTTCTGCTACCATATTGGCAGGAAGCTAAGTTTCCCCACCCTTTTTCCTGACCCTACAAAAGACTCCTGTGCTTGGGAAACTTCCTCTTTGCCCCCTGGAAACCATGAAGAAATAAACCAAGGAAACCCCTGGGAGAAAGAACCTCTTTATATCTTTTACCCCTAGTTCATTCATGCTATTGTCCCAGGCTTACCTCGCTAAAGTTACAAGAGTGCGGGGTAAACCTCGGATACAGTAGCACAACAGAGTGCCAGGTTTGTCCTGGCTTAGGACAAATTTGGGAGAAAACCTCCAAAGGCCCCTCTCCCCCAACTGGTTCGGGAAGAAATTTCCTTGGAGAGAAGTGGAAAAAAACTGTTTATTCAACAGGCAAAGCACTGCCAAGCACAAAAAACGAGCAATACCAAACAACAAAACCTCTCACCACTCTGAAGAGATGACAAATTCAGAAAGTCTCTCTCTGGTGGGTGGTAGTTCAGTTCAGTCTGTTATCAGTCTCTCCAGCGGCGGAAAATGCCAGTGCCCAGGCCAGGCCCCAGTGGGCCACAGGTGCAAGCTCCCGGTGCTCCCCTGGGTCCCCAGTCCAGAGCAGGTTCAAATATGTCCAGGAAAAAAAGAAAAATAAGAAAAACTGTCCAGGGAACTTCTCTGCTTCAGTTAGTCAAAAACTAAGCAAAAGCAAAGGAGAACTCTCTCTTGCTGTCCACCACAGTGACACAGTCCAGGAGGCGAAGCAATTAAATTCCTATCTCTGTGTTTGAAAACAACTGCCTCAGACATTCCACCACTTATCCTTTCCCCTCTTCACTCTCAAATCCAGCCTTAAAGGTACAAAATTTATTTCTGGGCTAAACAGGCAAATGGGGATACAATTCAACATCACAAAGTCACCCCAGGACAGGTTGCATCCTGACTGTCAGTTTAAGCCAGTGTTTTCTGCCTTTATTTTAATTTTCCTATTAAATTGTAGTTCTGACTTGGAGTCTTCCACTAGTTTGTTTTTAAACTAGCACACTTGTTTGGGGAAGAGGAGGGGCAGACACTGATCTCTTCTCTCTTGTGACCAGTGACATTACCTGAGGGAATAGTCTGAAGTTGTGTCATAGGAGGTTTGGGTTGGATATTAGGAAAAGGTTCTTCACCTAGAGGATGATTTGGCACAGGAACAGGTTCTCCAGGGAAGTGGTCCAAGAAGCAAGTCTGTCAGAGTTCAAGAAGCATTTGGATAACACTCTCAGGCACATGGTGCAACTCTTGGTGATGGTCCTGTGCAGGGCCAGGAGTTGGACTCAATGATCCTGGTGAATCCCTTCCAACTCAGCATATTTTTTGAATCTGTGATATGCTTACTTGGTTTCTGAAATCAATAGATAGATAGATGGATGCATAGATTGATAGATACATGGATGGATGGATATATAGGCAATATCATCTATATAAAGTTCTGAAGTGTACTAGACAACTGAGAAACTAAAACATAGAAAGAAACTGGTCTGATTTCAACAATTAAACCAATTTTAGATGGCTGTCTTTGGTAATCTGTTTTCATTTTTGAATCATATAAGGTGTTACCAGTGTTTGACAGAGGGCCTTGCAGGATAATTATTTTCTTTCACATGGACTTACAAATCACTCCATAATTCTGGATAACATTAGTTCATACCTTGAACCTAGAAAGACTTATACATGAATTTAAGTCAATATGCTATTTATAGTAAAATAACAGGCTTGTGGTCTTCATTATAAAACATCTGCCTGTTTCATTGTGGTGGTGCATTCCCCTTTCATCCTTTACAGGCCTCAGTGTCATCTGAGAAATGCTCATTAGGCCTCAACCTTGAAAACAACACATGGGTTCAGCTCTTCCCGAGCTTATCAGAAACACTGTCTTACTCCCAGGAACTGCTGTTGTCTAATGAGTACCTGTTTTCCCTATGAACAACCTTGGAAAATATTTTATTAGTCTGAATGGTATAACATTCCTGTTCTCACACTTCCAAATAAAGTGTAGACCCAAACTATGTCCAGGATGAAACATTGTTATGACTAAAGCCTACTCTCTTGTAACCCTATGTCATGGTTTGACGCTGGCCCCAAGCCAGACACCCATAAGAGTCGCTCACTCACCCTCCCCTGCCACAACTAGACAGAGGAGAGGAAAAAAAGTTAATGAAGGCTTCACAAGTTGAGATAAGGACCAGGAGAAAACACTTCAGTGGAATTTTTCACAGGTACCTTGTAGGCACTGACTCTGTCTGTGTGCATGCATCTGTGCATATGCTATATATAGCAAATCTGAGAGAAATACTGCTTTCTTAGATGTTTAAGTACCTTGGATATCTAAGTTAGGCCTGTAAGTAAGGTTAAGTTATATACTTACTTAAAAGTCGCTAAGTGTTGTTCTTTGGATAACCTGTTAAATGTAAGTTATAAGCCAAGTGTTACTAACTGTTGTTCTTCTGTTAAGTTGCTAAGTATAACTTCGAAGTTATAACTGTAAGTTAGGTTATATGCTATTACAGTAATTTCATGACCATAAGGCGCACCGGACTATAAGGCGCACCCCCCCAGGAGTCGGCAACTTTCGCAACTTTGTTGATCATATAAGGCGCACCGGACTATAAGGCGCACTTTTTTTCTGCAGCGAGGAGCCGGGCGGTGCGCAACAAAGTAACGAATTGCTGGCAGGTGCTCAATTTGCAAACATTTTTCAAAGATCGGTGTAGACTTTAAACGCAGCCCCAGGCGCCGTCCCCGTGCAGCGGGCCCCGGCACTCCCGCCCGCCCCCGATGCCAGTTGGCACGGCTCCTGGCTCTCGGTTCCCACCGCGCGACTGCGCTGCGTCCCGGCTTCCCCCCGACCGGCAGTGGCACCGCTTCTCAGTGTTTCCCGTGGAGCTTTTTCGCCCCTTTTCCGCAGCACTTTTTTGCCACTTTTTCACCGCTTTTCGGCGCTTTCCCAGGGCACTTTCTCGCCGCTTCTCGGCGCTTTCCTGTGGCGCTTCTTGGCGCTTCCCTGCAGCCGTACCACTTCCTCCCGCTTCTCCCGGTCGGCGGCCACAGTTCCCGTGGTTCTCGACTCGCTCCGCATGACCACAGCTCCCGCGGGTCCCAGTTCAGCTCACAGCTCGCACTTCCAGGTTCGCAAATTTCCGAACTTTGTACATCAGATAAGGCGCACTGGACTATAAGGTGCACTTCCAGCTTCGGGGGGAAATTTTAGTCAAAAGGGTGCGCCTTATAGTTGTGAAATTACTGTAGGTGTTATTTCTCTGTTAAATAGTTAAGGTTAAGTTATAAATTAAGTTAGGTAGAAGTTAAGTGTTGTTCCTTTGTTAGGTTTAAGGTATAAGTTAGGTTAAAGTACTGTTGGAGTGCTGTTAAGCTTTTAGGCTGTGTTCCTTTTTATCCTTGCCCTCACTGTCCTTTTCACACAAACACGCACACGTGCATTTTGTTTTGATGGACTGGATTTTTTTTTGTTTTGTTGTTGCTTGTTTTCCCTTGTTGTGCTTTAACTGTCCCATAAGTAGGAGAGTGAATCTTGCCAATGAACTTCATTGTGCTTTGTCGCTTAGTATTAAATCTGACTTTTTCTCATACCCTTGCCAGTGATTTTAAAAGTGATTTCAAATACTCGTTTGTAACACTCATGCAGTCAAGGTTACATGCAGATTGTTAGACATAAATAGGAAACTCATCTCACATTTGCTTCAGGAGTCGAACTAACTTTTTAGGTGAAAAGAGAAGAAATATTTTTTTTTTGAGATTATGCACTTACACTGTATGAAGTCCCCAACACACAGCAGAGGGAAGAGATTTTTTTAAAAGAAAAAAATTCTAGATCTAGAAGACAAACCCATCATGGCTTAACCCCAGTCAGTAGTCAAGCCCACACAGCCACTCGCTCACTCCCCCACCAGTGGGATTGGGGAGAGAATCAGAAGAGTAAAAGCTGGAAAATACATGGGTTGAGATAAAGACCATTTAATAGAGAAAGTAAAAACCACGCACACAAGTAAAGCAAAACAAGCATTTAATTCACAGCTTCCCATGGGCAGGCAGGTGTTCAGTCATCTCCAGGAGCACAATGCCCCATCATGCATAACAGTCACTTGGGAAGACAAACACCATCACTCCAAACGTCCTCCCTGTTCCTCCTTCTTCCCTCAACCTTATATACTGAGCCTGATGTCATATGGTCTGGAACATCCTTTTGGTCACTTGGGATCACCTGTCCCAGCTGTGTCTCCTCACAACCTTTCAAGCACACCCAGCTCCCTTGCCAGCATGGCAGTACGAAAAGCAGAAAAGGCCTTGTCTCTATGTAAGCCCTGCTCAGCAATTACAAAAATATCTCTATATTATCAACCCCGTGTTCAGAACAAATCCAAAATACAGTCCTATACCAGCCACTGGGAAGAAAATTACCTCAGCTGAAATCAGTACAGCAAGAAAATCTTTGATGTCAACCCTGATCCACAATGATTTGTGCACACATCCTACAAGGTGACCACTCAAAGGAACGGGTCATTTTCTACATATGAAATTTATCCTGATGGGTATTTTCAAAGTTTAAGGTCTACAGGTAATCAGGTGTGATTTTTTTCTTTGCATTTCTACATAAGACAGACCTAAAAAAACCTTTGGGTCAATCAAAAACTTCCTTTAGTAGATTTGAGGCTTTTAAAATTATTATTTCTTTAGAGTCCCCTATGTTTTCAAAGTGAGTGTTAAATAACTCATTATCTCAATTGCTTCCCAAATTGAACTTCTTGGTTTGAAATTATTTAAGTAGGCTGCTTAAATACATTTGTGTATGCATATGTATACTCTCCAGAAGAAAAGAAATACGAGATGAAAAAAGCAAAGCCTCACAATGCACTTTTTATCCCAAATTTATTACATATAAACAAAATACTATTTTCTAACAAAAGAAAATGAAAAGTGTTTTTTTCTTTCTATTTTCCTTTTTTTTTTTTTTTTTAACATTTGGGTCCATAATTTGGTTTTCACTGTTAAATCAATCAAGACAATAACCATGTGTCGACTTATTCCAAGGAGGAAGACAATGGTCAATGGAGCTCTTTGGCACACAGAGTTTACTTGCCAAAAGTTTTCAAAAGCAAAGTTCTTCACAAGAAGATGACACTGGCATCTCTCAGAAGAAATGTTGAAGCTATTTCTTTTTTTGCTTCATTCACATACAAAATGACAGTGTAGCTCCAGTCAGGTGATTTAATTTAAACAAACAAGCCTCTGTTCCATGTCAAAGCACTGATTTTTCAGTGTAAGATTTCCAATTCTAAAGTTTTTTAGTTGAGTATTTGTTTGAGGTGGGAGTGGGGTTGATCTGTTCATCATTGGGGTTTTTTGTGTATATTACTTACAGTAATTTCACGACTATAAGGCACACTGGATTATAAAGCGCACTTCCTGGTACCGGCAAATTTCCGAACATTTGCCAGTATATAAGGCGCACCGGACTATAGGGTGCACGTTTTTTTTTTGCAGCGAGGATCCGTTGGCCGAGGCCCACCCGGCAGCCCCGGCGCCTTGGGCCCGCCTCCACCCAGCAACCGCGGCCCTGCCGGCTCCCCCCGTGGCTCGCGGCTCACACTTCCGGGTTGGCAAATTTCCGAACTTTGTCCATATACAAGGCGCACCAGACTATAAGGTGCACTTTCAGGTTCGGGCCAAAAATTTAGTCAAAAAGGTGTGCCTTATAGTAGTGAAATTACTGTATTTGTTTTCTCTTATTGGTGAAGTGGGAAAGGACCACAAGAGAAAGATGGGTACAGCCTGTTGCCTCTAGCCAAGATCACGAGTTTGGGATTTGTAGGCATGTCTGGGGGTTACAATACAGGATGTAATAAAAGGTATCTATTCTATCACCATCTCTTGAGGGTGAGGGCAGTGATCCTTATCTCCATGGAAGATATTCTGCTAATGGACCATCCATTGAAACCAGGTGGGGCATTGTTCTTTGTCTTTTCACAACCCATCCTTCTTCCAGGGAGTTATTTTCTGCTAATGGTCCATTGAGTCCCACTGTGTGACTGATAAAATTGCTTCATCCCATTGGAAGTTGCTCTAGACAGGGGGAAGAGTCCAACATTTCTTACCAAGATAAAACAGAGGTCTTGAGACACTAAGGTAACTCCTTTCTCCACTGGACTCCAGAGGGAAGCTGGATTTCCTCCGGAAGGAAACTGCACCTTCTACAGGATCACTGCTTCAACTGAATCACATCTGTCACTACAAAAGGACTACAGCCACCATTTAATAGGACTGCTACCACCACCCTGCCTGACGGAGTGTCAGGTTGTACTCTGACTTTGTCAGGGCTTGGGGTTTGTTTCTTTGTAGTACTGTATTTCTATTTTAATTTCCCTAGTAAAGAACTGTTATTCCTAATTCCCATATCTTTGCCTGAGAGCCGTTTGATTTCAAAGTTATAATAATTTGGAGGGAGGGGGTTTACATTCTCCATTTCAAAGAGAGGTTCCGGCCTTTCTTAGTAGACACCTGTCCTCCAAACTAGGACAAGGCATCACGACAGATGTTGGCCATGTGGAGAGGTCCAAAAGGAAATAATGGTTTGGTGTGGGTTTTATCTAGGATCTTTTGCCAGAAAGCATGAGAAAAATCAATGAGGTTGAGGGCACATACCAAATTTATTGAGTAGGTTTAGGGTTAGATAAGGGCTATGGTGGCATCTCTTGAGGCACACAAAACTCTCCTACCCAGCTGGTGTTAGACTGGGATCTCTGCCATAGATTTGTTGCTACACATTTTTTTTCCTGTGAGCACAGGTTGAGAGTTGGGGTTGTTCAGACTGGGGAAGAGAAGGTTCTAAGGAGACATTAGAGCACCTTCCAGTACGTAAAGGGACTAAAATAGACCTGGAGAGGGACTTTGGACAAGGGCGTGGAGTGACAAGACAAGGGGGAATGGTTTTAAACTGACAGAGGACAGGTTTAGATTAGATATAGGGAAGACATTTTTTACTGTGAGGGTGGTGAGTCACTAAAACAGGTTACCCAGAGAATCTGTGGATGCCCCATCCCTAGAAGTGTTCAAGGCCAAGTTGGATGGGGCTTTGAGCAACCTGGTCTAGTGGAAGGTGTCCCTGCTCATGGCAGGGGGATTGGGACTAGATGGTCTTTAAGGTTCCTTCCAACCCAAACTTCTCTCTGATTCCATGATTCTATTTTCCCCTGCCTCCATCAGCACTGCTGTTGTCAGGTAGTTGCACTGTTGAGTTCATTAACCTAGGACTGAGCATTGCAGCCACACTGTGCGCTCGTGCACACGCCTTATCATTACCATTTATTCTCTCCCTCCCCCCTCTCAATGCTGCAGGAATCCGGTAGCGAGCGAGAGAGGAGAGAGGAGGAAAGAAACTGAAACATCAGCCCCTCAGATCTGGTTAACCAAATCACTGCCCCTTGAAGGGAGGGAGAGAGGGGGAGAGGGAGAGAGGGACAGCGGGGGGAACCAGATCAAAAGACAAAATGAAAGAAATCCAGCCGGGGAACAAAAAGGCACTCTCAGGTGCACCCTTTCCCAGGGAAAAGGACGGGACTTGTGTGTGTGTGTGTAGCACCGACCACCGACCCCCTCCCCCTCAGGAGAAGAGGGTGTTCTTTTCCCCGCCTCCCCTTCGCCCTTCCCGTCCCGGAGAAAACTCGCTGGGAAAAGTAAAACCGTAAAAGCTCTCCCCACCTCGCCCCCCTTACAAAGGCTCTCAAACAACCACCACCACCAAACAGAAAGAAAAAGAAAAGAAAAGAAAAGAAAAGAAAAGAAAAGAAAAGAAAAGAAAAGAAAAGAAAAGAAAAGAAAAGAAAAGAAAAGAAAAGAAAAGAAAAGAAAAGAAAAGAAAAGAAAAGAAAAGAAAAGAAAAGAAAAGAAAGAGAGAAGATCCATCCATCGATTTCAGGTCCAAGATTTTATCCAGTGCACTGATTTTTTTTTCCTGGCCTTTTTTTTCCCTCCCTCTACCTTTCTTCCACCTCCCCTCCTCCTTCTTCTCCTACTCACCCCCGCTTTTTTTTTTTTTTTGAGCATGCTAAAATTAGCCGGGACTGTTCGTGGTGTTCCGTGTTGATTTATTCCGGGATTCCGGCTTTCCAAGACGCCATTCCCCCCACCCCCCCTTCCTTTTCTTGCTCTATCTCGTTCTGTTTATCTCTCTCTATCTATCATTTATCTCTCGAGCTATCTATCCATCTGTCTGTCCGTCCATCTCCCTCTCCTCAGTGCCTTCCTCCTCCCCCCGCCCTCCTCGCTCTGCATGCGCTGCGGGGCCGGGCGCTCCCCTCATCCCCATCTGACAGATGAACACCGCCATGGGTTTGCCGCAACACAAGCAACAAAAGCACCTTTGGGGGCTGTGGCGAGGGATTGGAACCGAGATCTAAAAGAGAAGAGAGAAGAAGTAGGAGGAGGAGGAAGAGGAGGAAAGAAGAAGAGGAAGCTGCTAAGAAGCCCCCGCTGCCGTTTTGGGGATATGGGTTAGTAAAGGAAAAACAAAAAACAAACAAGCAAACAAAAGCAACAAAAAACCTGAGTCATCGAGTAAAGGTCTGTCTTGATGATCGGGATTGCATGAAGGTCCCCCTCTCTCCTTTTCCTTCGCCCTTCCCCCTCCTTTTTACCTTCTGCATGCAAAAGTTAATGTCTTTTCTTTCATGTGACTTTGCAATGGCGCGGAAAGGGCTTTATTTAGTTTTTCGGGGGGAGGGGGGAATATTCCTTCTCTGTGCAATGCATGCAAGTCCTCTCCTCCTCTGACCTCTTCCATCCCCATGCTTTGTTCCTGTTGGATGGGTGTGTGTTTGTGTGTGTGTGTGTGTGAGCGAGAGGGGGTTAAGACCGTGGTACTGGAAAGGGAGTGTAATTTTTTTAGGAGTTTGCATATCGTAGTTATCCCCCCTTATCCTTCTCCTTATCCCTCCCGCCCCCTTTCATAGCCTATATGTGTTTATATGTGTAGGTGGCAGCTATGTGTGTGCGTGTGGAAACTGTGGGGGACACAACCATCCTCTCTCTTCGTAAATTGCAGCTAGAGAGCAACACTGTAGCTTTACGGGGATTTGTGTGTGTGTATGTCCGTGGGGCTCTGCGGCGGTACTGGGGGGAGGAGGGGGACCTCCTCTGCCCGGGGTGCCCCGGCTCATTTTGACATTAAAAGGACACATAGCCCCGAAAATCGACGATTTGGGAGAGCAAAGAAGTGTAGGGGGGAGGCATGGTTGTGGAGAAGGGGAGGAGTAATTAGCAATGCAGGTCCCTCCCCCCTCTCGATGGCTTAATAATGATTATTAAGAAGTCGGTGATTGTCTCCCTCGGGCTCCCGGTGTCCCTCCCTCCCCTTCCGGGTGAAAGTGGTATTTTAGTCTGAATATCGCCGATATTATCGGGGAGGTAGCGATTTGAGGGGGAACGAAGGCAAACGCAGCCTGCAGCCGCTGGCGACTATTGTTAACCCAAGCCCTGGTGCAAGGCTCCTGCCGAGAACTCACACTCAAACCCCTTCCTCGCCAGGTTCCCCGGGAGGACACCGGGAAATCGGGTCCCTACCGCCCTTCCTGCTTGGTGTGTGTCAGTGTGATTGTAATTATGACTGTGTATATGTGTGACTGTGTGTATTCCACCGGGCATTGTAGGTCCCTTCGCTGCCGCTGCCCCTGCTTCTGCCTGCTGTATTTATGTCTCCAAAGGGCAGTTGAGAGAAGCATTTCCGATTCGTTTCCGCTTCAAATAAACCTCAGACAGGGAGAGCATCTGAACCTCTTGGTATTGACAAGAGGACTGCGGGGGAAAGCGCTGCTAACAAATTCAATCCCGTGTGGAATATGATGGGCCAAATAGAAACAATTCTTGATCCCACAGCCCCTGCAGCCAGGGTTATCTTGTTGCAGGCTACAGTAATGATATAATCAGCTGTCATCTGCCAAAGTTCATCAGTGAGAGCATGAACCTGAAGAAACTGATGTCCAGGACCTTTTATTATAGACAACAAAAAAAAAATGCCTATTAGGGAATCATAGAATCATATAATGGTTTGGGTTGGAAGGAACCTTAAAGACTACCTTGTTCTGACACACCTGACATGGGCAGGGACACCTTCCACTAAATCTGGTTGCTCCAAACCCTGTCCAATCATGCCTTGAACACTTCCAGGGATGGAGCATGTTAATGGGAAAATGTGCAAGTACCTGCTTCACACACACCTTTCTGCACTTCCTTGTCCTTCATTTAGATTGTTCCCCTCATCAGAAGCTACTTCTACTTGAAGGAGAAATTTTTTTCATTTCCATTTGTTTTTTAGCCGAAAAGAGAAAAACCTCTCCAAACAATGGAACTGTACTTTAATCTCTGCTCTTAACTTGGAAGGGTTATGTAAAAACAAGGGAAAAAAATATAAAAAGCTGAAACACTTAGTGAATGGAGACTTCTCTTCCATCTCTTGATTGTTTTGGCTTTTTTTTAAGCTTCTCAGACTCAAAGTTTTAATTGAAACCAGAAATCTATTGAGAAGTAACTGAGCCAAGAAAACATCTGTTTTCTCTGCGACTAGGGATGGAGATGACAATTTTTTTGCTGATGTTATTTCAAATAGTTTGAACTCTTTGATTCCTTCCAAAAAGGCTAGTATAGATTATTAGCGCATTATAATTTTAGGAGGATGCACTCTCTGAAATGTAATAAAATGGTGCGTTAAGTGTGTGCAGAGCTATTAACTATGTTAGTTGTTGGCAAATAAAAGAAACAGTGGCCATGATTTATTATTAATAAGGATGATAACTGAGCTATTTAACTCAACTTCATATTTACTGGGTTTCTCTACTGAGTTTGCTAAGTATAATTTCCAGTACAGTAATTTCACGATTATAAGCCGCACCATTTTGACTAAAATTTAGCTCCCAATCCAGAAATGCGGCTTACATTCAGGAGAGGCTTATATATGAACAAATTTCGGAAATTTCCCAACCTGGAAGTGGGAGTCTGCAGCAACCCCGAACCTAGCTGGAGCCTGCCCGGCCCCGGGCGACAGCGCAGTGGCGGCGCTGCCCGCCCCCGGCAAGCACAGTGGCAGCAGCGCTGCCCTCCCCTGGCAAGTGCGGCGGCACTGCCCACCCCCAGCAAGCGCGGCGGCAGTGGTGCTGCCCGCCCCTGGCAAGCGCGGCGGTGGCGGTGCTGCCCAGCCCCCGGCAAGAGAGGCGGCAGCGGCCGAGCACGCCGCTCTACCGCTTCCCAGCGGCAGCGGCGAGCAGGGCTGGGACCACTCACTAGCGGCCGCCCTGAGCGGGGCGAGCCAGTAAACCCCGTGATCACGCGATTCTGTTACTAATTGGCAACTTTGTGAAAGGTGCATGCGGATCTTCGCTGCGAATGAAAGTGCGACTAGTAATCCGGTGCGGCTTATATATGGACAAAGAACAAAAACTTGCCGACACCTGGACGTGTGGCTTATAATCAGGTGCGGCTTGTAATTGTGAAATTACTGTGGATCATGTGCAGTTCTCTGGTGAGTCTGGGGGCACTTCAGGGGTCCTTGATGGTTTATGACCTCTTCTAAGACATGACTGCTGTTTCTCATGTCTGAATAGTTGAACCAGTTAATGCCTTATCAGAAGGGATGAGTAGGCCTTCAGGCCTATGTGCAAAAGCACCATTACCTACCCCCTCCTGCCCCACTGGAGGGGAAAAAGAGTCTTGCACGTGAGCCTTATCAGTAGGGAGAAGATTAGCATGATGAAAAGTATTATCCCACCTGTCCTAGTTTAGGGCAAATTTAGGGAAAACCTCCAAGAGGAGCCCCCAGGAAAAAAAACCCAAACCTCCCAAGACTCCTCCCCCACCACCGGGTTCAGGAAGAATTTCCTCAGAGGAAAAAGTGGAAAAAACCTGTTTATTAATCAAACCAAACACTCCCCAACACAAGAGAAGAAAATGAGCAACCCCGGATGACAAAAAAACTCTTTCACTGGTGTGAGAGGGTGACAAACTCAGAAAATCTCTCCTGCGGGTAGTGTCAGTCTCCGGCGCTGGGTATGACTGCTGCAGATCTCAAATTGCAGGGTCCCGGTGTTCCTCGGTGTTCCAGGTCTGGTCCAAACAGGTTCAGAAGGTATACAGAAAGGAAAGGGGGAAAAGAACAAAAAAACAGTCCAGGGAAAGATATTGGACTGCCTAACTAATAAACAAAAACAAAACTAAAGCTAGCAAGTGAAGCAAAACTAAGTCAAAGCAAAGTGAGTGAGCAAAGCCCGCTAGCAGCCCGAGCCAGCCTGAGCCAGCAGAGCTAGCCTCTCAAGCACAGACGATGGGGGAGGGGAGCCAACTGATAAGTAGACAAAACAGACTTTCGCTTAAATAGAACACACGATTGGGGATACAAGCCACCATATCATCACCCCAGGACATTCCACCCCATATCTCCATATCGTGAGTCCACTACTAAACACCATGTAAAAACTTCATCAATTAAATACTTCCATCTCACTTGCTCAAACCTTCAACATGTACATAATTCTTCCATCTCACTTGCTCCATGTAGCACTGGTGGCATGGTGGGTGGAGGGAACCTTTCCTTTGAACATCCACCCCAGCACTGGTAGTGAGGGTGCCAGGAGGAGTTGTGCTTCCATGCCGATCACCTCTGAGGCAGTTTGGACTCCATAGGCGGCCAAGATTTCCTTCTCTGTTGGGGTGTAGCTACCTTCAGACCCCCTGCAGCTCCGACCCCAGAATCCCAGAGGTCGGCCTCGAGTCTCATCAGGCGCCTTCTGCCACAGGCTCCAGGACAAACCATGACTCCCAGCTGCAGAGTAGAGTACATTCTTTACATCTGGTCCTGTCCTGACTGGGCCAAGGGCTACAGCATGAGCAATTTCTTGCTTTATCTGGGCAAAAGCTTGTTGTTTCTCAGGACCCCAATGGAAATCATTCTTCTTGAGGGTAACCAGGTAGAGAGGGTTCACAATCTGGCTGTACTCAGGAATGTGCATCCTCCAAAACCTATAGCACCTAAGAAAGCTTGTGTCTCCTTCTTGTTGGTTGGTGCGGACATAGCTGTGATTTTGTCGATGACATCAGTAGGAATCTGATGCCGTCCATCTTGCCACTTCACTCCCAGGAACTGGATCTCCCGAGCAGGTCCCTTAACTTTACTCTTCTTGATGGCAAAGTCGGCTTCCAGGAGGATTCAGATGATTTTCTCTCCTTTCTCAAACACTTCTGCTGCTGTGTTCCCCCACACAATGATATCATCAATATATTGTAGATGTTCTGGAGCCTCACCCTTTTCTAGTGCAGCCTGGATCAGTCCATGGCAGATGGTGGGGCTGTGTTTCCACCCCTGGGGCAGTCGGTTCCAGGTGTACTGCACACCCCTCCATGTAAAGGCAAACTGAGGCCTGCATTCTGCTGCCAGAGGAATGGAGAAAAATGCATTGGCGATATCAATAGTGGTGTACCACTTTGCTGCCTTGGATTCCAGCTCGTACTGCAGTTCCAACATGTCCGGCACAGCAGCACTAAGTGGTGGAGTCACTTCATTCAATGCACGATAATCTACTGTCAATCTCCATTCCCCTTCAGATTTACGCACAGGCCAAATGGGGCTGTTGAAGGGTGAGTGGGTTTTGCTGACCACCCCTTGGTTCTCCAGCTCTCGGATCATCTTATGGATGGGAACTACAGCATCTCGAGTTGTTCTATATTCTCGGCGATGCACTGTTGAAGTGGCAATTGGTACCTTTTGCTCTTCTCCCTTCAGAAGTCCTACTGTAGTTGGATTCTTGGACAGTCCAGGTAAGGTGTTCAATTGCTGGATGCCCTCTGTCACCACAACTGCTATCCCAAATGCCCACCTGAATCCTTTTGGGTCTTTAAAATACCCCCTTGGGAGGTAATCTATGCCTAAAATGCATGGGGCCTCTGGGCCAGTCACAATAGGGTGTTTTTTCCATTCCTTTCCAGTCAGACTCACTTCAGCTTCCACCAAGGTAAAGTCCTGTGATCCACCTGTCACGCCAGCAATAAAGACAGATTCTGCCCCCACATATCTTGATGGAACTAATGTACATTGTGCACCAGTATCAACCAAAACTTTATACCTTTGTGGTTCCGATGTGCCAGGCCAATGAATCCACACAGTCCAGAGAACACTATTTTCCCTCGCCTCACCCTGGCTAGAGGCAGGGCCCCTCTAAGCCTGTTTATCCTTCTTCCCTTGGGCACATGTCTTGGAGGTTCCTTCAAGGGGATTGGATATGTCATCATCATCATCATACTTGGCAATTTGGCTACAGGTAACTGGAACTGCTCTCCTTTTGGTGGAACTTCTTCTTTGAGTCTTGCCTTCCTTCAATTCACGCACCCATTTTGCCAGAGCAGCAGTAGATTTTCCATCCCATCTCCTCATGTTTTCTCCACTATCATGCAGGAAGAACCACAGCTCAGCTCGTGGGGTGTACCTTCTCTCCCCATCAGGGGAACGTCTGCGTTGGATACCAGGGCCTCTAATTGGTGCAGCCGAGATTTGGAGAAGGTCCTTCTTAATCTCATCCCTGAGTCTCTTATGATTCTCCTCTATCTTGTCTTCTAATTTCTGCAGACGTGTTTCCACAGTTGCGATTCTGGCATGTGTTGGACCATGTACAGCATCTGCATATGCTCGGAGCTTCTTCGCCATATCGAGCACGGTCTCATCCGTCTCATCCCGTTTCATTATTGCTAGAGCAGAAGCGTATTCATGTGGCCCAAGTCACACAAGTTTTCGCCACATCACAGATGTACATGGTACCAAGTCTGGATTCCTAGTTGTTATGTCATCTGAGAAGATAATCTCTGCCACTGCCATTTCTCTCAGGCATTGGATCCCTTGTTCTATAGTCTTCCACTGTGTCTGCTGCATATAAAGATCATCTGCACACAGGTATCTTTGTGCTACACTGTCCAGGACCTGTGCCCAGAGGCTGTGAGGGTTAGTCCCCCTCATCATTCCTTGGTCGATGACAGGATCATGTGACAGGGATCCCAAATGCCTCGCTTCAGTGCCGTCCAGAATTGTAGCCTCACCTGCAGCATCCCAAAGATGGACCAACCAACTAATTATAGACTCATCAGGTCGTCGAGTGTAATCCTTTCTTAGACCACGGAGGTCCTTTAGGGAAATATTGGCCTCTGATCTTGTACCAGTTTCTTGGACTCCTGGTTTTATGTCAGGAGGCACTGAGGGTCCTTCTCCTGCATCATCATCATCATCATCCACTGGTCGATTGGTCTTGTCTGTGGACTTCCCACTTCTCGTGCTAGTAGCAACAGCCATTGGTTGAGGCTTACTGTCTGGTTTAGATGCTGGCCTCGAGCCTGGGGTGTTGGCTGCAGCCTGAGTGACTGGGATAGTGGTTGATTTATCTCCCTGTCCCCTTTCCTCTGCCTGCTGCCCTACAGTGTCTAGCAGGGTGCGATAAGCATATGCCAGGGACCAGCTCACTGCAATGATCTTTTCCTCCTTGGAGTTATCATGGCACTTCTTTTTCAGGTATTTTACCACCTCATCTGGGTTCTGAATTTGTTCAGGTGGAAAGTCCCAGACTATAGGGTCAGAAAATTCCTTCAAGATTTAGCCTATATCCTCCCATTTCCCACACCACTCAGGATTCCTCACACTTGGCTCTAGTCCTAAATCAGGAGTCTCATCAGCCCCTCTAGAAATCTCAGCTCTTATCCTATAGAAGCTGCATACTGTATAAAGCAAGGTTACTAGATTAAACAGCAGAAAGATGGTCTCTTTAGCATTCAGGGGAAACTGAACATACTCTAATAGGGATGTAAAAAATCCAGGGGAGAGGAAGGAAAACAAAGGCTGAAAAGCCTCATCCCCTGCTTCTCCTCTAACAAACTGGGCACATAACCATAACCATGAACCATACATTCCTGGAACAGACTCCAGCATCTTTACAAACCTCCTACAAGCCATTACAACCAAGCCCAGTCCGATGGATATTCTGGTCATTGCCCCTCTGCTACAGAAACTGCATATTAGGGAAAACACCGGAGCTATTTCTGGATGAGAAAATAAACCTAGGGACCACAGAGGTATTAAGACCTCAGAAAACCCTAAAGAGCAAAAATACATGCAGGCCTCCACCCCAAGAGACATTATAAATTCAAACAACATTATTAGAACAAAGTTTTTTCCACTTTCTCTTGCCCTACAATTGGGCGCCAAATATTTGTCCTAGTTTAGGGCAAATTTAGGGAAAACCTCCAAGAGGAGCCCCCAGGAAAAAAACAAACCCTCCAAGACTCCTCCCCCACCACTGGGTTCAGGAAGAATTTCCTCAGAGGAAAAAGTGGAAAAAACCTGTTTATTAATCAAACCAAACACTCCCCAACACAAGAGAAGAAAATGAGCAACCCCGGATGACAAAAAAACTCTTTGACTGGTGTGAGAGGGTGACAAACTCAGAAAATCTCTCCTGCGGGTAGTGTCAGTCTCCAGCGCTGGGTATGGCTGCTGCAGATCTCAATTGCAGGGTCCCGGTGTTCCTCGGTGTTCCAGGTCTGGTCCAAACAGGTTCAGAAAGTATACAGAAAGGAAAGGGGGGAAAGAACAAAAAACAGTCCAGGGAAAGAGATTGGACTGCCTAACTAATAAGCAAAAGCAAAACTAAAGCTAGCAAGTGAAGCAAAACTAAGTCAAAGCAAAGCGAGCGAGCCAAGCCAGCTAGCAGCCCGAGCCAGCCTGAGCCAGCAGAGCCAGCCTCCCCAGTACAGACATGGGGGAGAGGAGCCAACTGATAAGTAGACAAAACAGACTTTCGCTTAAGCAGAACACACGATTGGGGATACAAGCCACCATATCATCACCCCAGGACATTCCACCCAACAGGATCAAGGGTGGGACTACAACCTGATTTGCTGTTGAAACAGCCCATCCACTTTTTGTGATTTCAGCCTCAAGGAACTTAATTAGTTTGTGGTCTGCCTGATCATACTTTGGGGTAAACCCTGACAGATCAATCTCTTTTTGTGGAATTACTGCAAAAAAACCTTTTTCTGCAATTCCTCTTGCTGATTTCCCAATTCTGGAGTGGTTTTTCCTTTTCAATGATCCCTAGAGTGCATGATAACTACTTCTGTGGGTTTTCTGATGCTCTCCAAGAGGTCAAGTATTTGTTCAGCATGTGTGATTTGATTACCTTGAGTGTTCAGCAGTCCTCTCTCTTTGGAGGAAGGGGAACTGATGCCTAATTAGGGCTTACTGGAGATAGAGACCAGACAAAATTAAAAGATAAAAGCAGATATATTGAATGAAGGACCTTCAGGTACATTAAGGACAGATGAATCCTCCCCAAGGGGTTACACCCAAAATGGACGATGGTCTCAAGTTTTTCAGACAGATATAAGTTTGGACTCTTTACATTGATTCAAAGGAATCTACTCCACAGCAAGGTACTGTAAAGTAAAGCACACCTTTATTGGCCAGGCCGGGAACACACAGGGGTTAACACCTCCATGTGTGTGTCTGCCATGGTCATTTTACAGAGGTTTTTTAATATGTTTGCAAGTTCGTCATTACACGTTTACAAGTTCATAATCTGCCCTTGTTTTGGTCACTTATCTTAAGTCACAGTCCTAAGGGGTCTTACATGATTTGCGGTTTCCTTATCTTAGAGTTGCAAACACAGCACACTAAATACATTTATCACATCTATTTTGTTAATACACACTTAATCCTACTATTACACACTTTGTTACTATATTAGTTATACTTAATTTATAATTGTTTATTGATTATATTCCTATTCTCCTATTACATTTTTCTACCCTTTTGTGAGAGTTCTTCTATTTGTAATTAAAATGGCAGTTAGTGTGTGTCTTCCTCCTTATCGCTTAGCCCATAGGGGCTTAGGCCCTTGCTCTGTAGACAAGCGATTATCCAAACCCATTAGCTCACGTTCCATTCCTTTATCATCCTAGTCTTCACAGGTTTGTTTTTCCAAGAACTCTTAGTGTTAGGCGCAGCATCTCCTATTCATTTATCATAGCCCCTTCCAGGGCTAGGTTTCTTGTCTTGCAAAAGCAGTTGCAGTCAAGCATAGCAACCAACATCCAACTTTTATTAGTCTATACTAAAGCACTTATGTTAAAGGAGTTCTATGTTTCATATGTGAAAGGAGTCCTGTGTTTAAAGGAGTCCTGTGTATCAACATATCAGGAGTTAATCCTCCAATTACAGCGTCAAGTAATGAAGTCGTATTACCCCAGTTTGCTCCCCTCAAACTCGCTTTTGTTTATACTTTTGGGGCCTGAGACAGTAAGGTGTCCTTGAGCTTCAGGCCTAGAGGAATTGTTTTGTCTGACCAAAATGTGAATACAGTAGATAACAGTCTATATGGAGTTTTAGAGTTATACACTAAAGCAGTATAGGATTTGAAAAATATAAAAGCTAAAATCCTAAGGCATCAACTGTCCCAGCACCATGGGCTGCTCTTCGCCCTGTGCACATCCAGCCTGTGTCCTGTGCTGCTTTTGCCTATTGCTTTTTCTTCTCCAATACATGAGGATTCAAGGACATTTCTTGGGTTGCTGACCTAGATGCTCTCCCTTCCCTCAAATTCAGAACACTGATACATTCTACAAGGCAAAGCAGCCTCAATGCCTTCCTGTAAATACCTCAAATTATTGCCCTTCTTGTTTGCCCTTTATACACACTGCTTTCCCACAGTTCCCTGTGAGCACTGTCAGAGGCCTAGGAAAAATTCCATTTGGATTTTTCCCAGGCTGCGATCAGCTCTGATTCTTTCCCAGGAGAAAGTTTCTTCAGAGAATTCAATAACATAGATAGGCACCTGGTGTTGATCATTGAACAGTATGTGAGCGACGTGACATGGGGTGTTTCTCTTGTTACCCAATGAGCTACTGTCCTGTCTGAGCCCTGCGTTTCATCTTATAAATATAAGCAGACTTTGTAATAAAGTACTCTTCTTCGCCTCAAGAAGTGTCATGTTGCTGTGTTCTTTTCGCCGCTTCCTAGCCGTACGGCGACAGTCCCTCCTTGATGCTGGAGATGCTCAGTATATTATACAGCACCAAGCAAAACACCACTGCTTTCTCAGCAAGTACAAGCGTGCATGGACAAAATCCACCCTTTCTTACTCCTAGTATCATTTGAAGCATGCAGAATGGAATAACATGGGATGCATTGTTTGTACAGCCTCTAAATTGGGAACAGGTTAGATCCTGGATCGAAGCCTATTTTGTCCTCCTTGTGCCATCATTTATGGCTCTGAGGAATGGATGCTGAGCCAAGACCTGGTACATTCTCTATCAGATGTGTTGTTTTGTTTTATTTTATTTATTTATTTGTTTTTTCCAAAAGGGAGGGAAAGCTGGTGCATTTGGCACTTGTGCAAGTGAAAATGAAATAACAGAGAAAGAAAAAAAAAGGAGAAATGAGGAATCCTGTGGCAGTAGCAGTGAATAAAAACAAACCTCTTGTTAATGATTTATACAGAGAAGTCATTTTCCACACATTTCAGGGTGCAGAAGGAAATCTTTGATCAGAGGAAGAAGGAGAGATTATTTCCCTACCATGATGGTGTTAGAAGGGGGCTACTGTCTGATGGCAGCTCAGGGGCAGCTCAATAGCAGAGCCAATCTAGGAAAATTTGTTAACACAGATGATGGAATTGCTTGGGATTTTAGTTTCTGTGGCTGATCTCTGTGCCAGTAACCTTTCCCTAAACACCCAAAAACTTTCCATTTGTAGCCTGGCATAGTTGCCACTACCTCCAGGATGGTGTGCTTGGCAAGAGTTGCCTAGAGCAAAGTAAGCATTTACATCCCCTTCAGTGCATGTTGACACTTTCCCCCAAAGAGTTTTATGGTTGTTGTTAAACAAATAAGATTTTCCTTGTAGTGGTACACACTGCTGCACTCAGCAGAGTGCTTGGGATATTCTCTCAGATTGTCTCAAGAGTCATCTTTGATTATACATCACACCAAGAGTGATGATGCTTGGTCTGGGAGCTCATCAACCTGGTGTTGACTTGATGTAGGCAAATCTCTTGGCTTCGTTTTTTGTGTTGCAATGATCTGGAGCACAGTTGGCACATCATTCTGCTTTCTAGTTTCCTGGAGGCCAAATCTTCACAAGGTTAATGGGTAAAAATGACATGCTGACTCTTGATGTCATTAGGATTAAACACTATTCCTTGATTCAGAGTTGTAAATCCAGCGAACTGAGTCCAGCTTTAGAGCAATCTACAGCACTGTTTGTCTCAGAGGGTGCAGGTGGGAGGAGGTTGGTCCTTTAGAGACAAGAAGTAAACATGAGATGGTGTTTACAGGTCTGATGACTGTACTCTCTTGACACCCAGATACAACTTTAGGTTGGGAGTGAGTAGATTTACAAAATCTTGACACAGTTCTTAGGCAGGAGCTTGTAAAAGTTCTTGGGCAACACGATGGGCATCTCTCCTCCTGCAGATGGGTGCTTTGCTACACTGGCTGTTGTTACAGCTGTACCTTGGGCAGTCTTACTTTTATGGACCTTGTGTTTTACGGCTGTGTTAGTGGTTTAATCATTCAGTTGGCCCTCCCATCAGGCCTGTACAATAGTTACATAGAAAGATGATTATCTGATCTAATTATGGAAGTTAAAGCCTAATTACAGAGTCAAATATGATTCCATAATCTACTCTTAATGTCTATATGTTGAAAAGAGAAATACATGTGTGCAATGTACACGCATGCATCCATAATTGTGAATATGCTTGGACACTCATTTATTTGTCTCTTGATCTTGGGGTGGATGCTTGTAGCTTCATCTGGCTGTGAGAGATCTTTGTTTTATCATGTCTTTTCCCCTCCAGTGTGTCTTTTCTTGACTCTTTGACAGGCTTAGGCACGCTGATGCAGAGTTATCAGTGTTAGTCACACTGGTGGAGGTACAGGAGGCTGGTAGAACTTAGACTCAGGGAAAACCAATGGAAACAAGTGAAGATTACATTTATGCTGTTCTGGCAACTACCATTAATCCTTGCTCCTTGCTTTCATGTGGATAAGACCACATCTGTATGACCTTGCATCCTTTCCCTTCAGAGGAGGTCCTCACAAAACCCATTGTCGTGGGTTGACACTGGCTGGATGCCAGGCACCCACGAAAGCCACTCACTCACTCCCCTCTGCAGCTGGACAGAGGGGAGAAAATTTAACAAAGGGTTCATGAGTTGAGGTAAGGACTGAGATCACTCATTAAATACCATTAAGAGCAAAACTGGCTCAACATAGAGATATAAGGTGAATTTATTACTAACAAAACCAGAGCGGGATAATGAGAAGTAAAATAAGCCCTTAAAAATACCCTCTCTCCTTCCCAGTGGCACAATGAGGCAGGGAATGGGGGTTATGGGCTTCTCCCGCTGCTCAGAGAGAGGAATTGTTCCCCTGCTGTACCATGGGGTCCCTCCCACAGGAGACAGTTCTCTGTGAATGTCTCCAATATGTCTCCATCTCACAAACAAGAGATCTCTGCAAACTACTGACACGAGTCCATGCCACAGGCAATCTTCCTCCCAAAAGTGCTTCAGCGTGGGTTGTTCTTCCACGGGATGCAGTCCTCCAAGGACAGGTTCCTCCAGTTTGGAAGCAGGGCCCCTCTTCCAATGGGTCTCCCACAGAATCACAGCCTCCTCCCAGGCATCCACTGGCTCCAGTGTGGGCTCCTCCCCCATGGGCTGCAGGTGGACCTCTGCATCTCCAGTGAACCTCCCTGGGCTGCAGAAGGGACAGCCTGCTTTACCGTGGTCTTTACCATGGTCTTCACCATGGCCAGCAGAAGAATCTCAGCTCTGGCACCTGGACCATCCTCTCCCCCTGCTTTCCCACTGACCTTGGTGTCTACATAGTTGTCTCACATATTCTTACTCTACTCTTCTCTGGCTGGAATTAAAACTGTGCAACAACTTTTGTTTTAATTTCCTCTTGAATTTGTTATCACAGTGGCATTACCACCATTTCTAATTGGCCCAGCTCTGGCCAGCAGCACTTCCATCTTTGGACCCATCAGGGATTGGTTTTGACAGATGTTGTGGAAGCTTCTAGCAGCTTCTCACAGAAGCCACCTCTGTGGCCCCTCAATACCAAAAAACAGACCATGCAAACCCAATACACCCATGCAAAATCAGAGGCAGAGGTAGAAGAACTGAAACAAAAGCAGTGTTAGAGGCAGTAGGACTGTGTGGAAACGAACCACCTTTCTTATTCTAATTCACCTTTTTAATGAATCACATGCTTTATTTAGCTATTTTTTAGGTAATCTGTGGATTACAAGAATTTCCATATGGCCATTCCATTTGTAATTATTCTCATAAGTTGAAGATCTCATACTTTATTTGTTTTATTGATGCCTTTTTCTCTGGTCCTAGAAATATGAGCCAGACAGAAGTCAGGGTGATAAAAAGGGGTACCTTTATATAAGGATGCTTAGGTGCACAGTCCATTAGGTGGAAAACACCGACGATGCACACCCCTGTGATGCGTGTAGAATTTTTATAGATTTTCCAAATTAGCATATCTGACAAGAGCACCCCAATTAGAAATGCCTGATGAAGCAATTCCCCCCCGGCTCTAGCATCTTCTAAATTCTCTGCCCTTCAGATGAGGACTAGGCCCTGTTTATAAAAATATGTCTCAAAGAGCTAGTTTCAACCTTGGTTTCTAAGGACAACCAACATAGCATATGGGTCCTGGAATTTGTTTCATCTTTCTGCCTAGGAAAATACTTAAGCTAAGCTACAATAAAAGACTAGAGAGCTACAAATATATCTGTAAAAAATACAGAAAAAATGTATTAAAGAAAAAAGATAAAATACCAGATGACATCCGTATACCCACATGTAATTTGCATGTGTCTATATCCAAGTATATCTTATAAATGGGGATTTTAGTAGTCTGTTTAAAATTGTCATTTAGAGGAGTGCTGGAATTCCCTCCCCACTCTCCGACCTGCCTCGGCTAGCTCCAGGTCAGAGATGAGGGAGATTCAGCATGGACAAAGCAAAAGACCAAGGAGGCTCTTCTTCCCAGGATAATCCAAGCCTTTATTCCCGAATGAGTTCCAGGGGGAAAAGAGAGTGAGCATGAAAAGGCAGGGATTTTTCAAACCTCAGGAAGGGGCAGAAGAAACCCAGATTACAGCCAGTCAGGTCTGGCCAGGGGGAAAAAAGGAAGGGGGAGGGTTAAACCATATAACAGACCATGGGGGAACCACAGGAGAAACCATTTCAGTGCAAAATATAAACCAAAATAGTGAATTACAGCATCTCCCCATTTTTTGTTTAACAAAGTTAAAAGGCATCGGGTTCACGAGGTTGAGTGGGAGGTAGGTTTTCTCTAAAAGGAAAAAACAAACATTTTTAAAGCATGTTAAAAGTCTCTGTGTCTGCCAGAGTGTAGTCACATCTTAGGAAGATTTTTTTCTCCTCTTTCTGGCAGCATCTTCTTTTTGAAGCAATGGCCACGTGCTTGTTGTCCCATTCTGGTGGAGTTGGATATTTGGGGACAAAAGGTTTCACCCACTTCTGGGGTAGCCATCCCTGAGAGAAACCAGCTCTGTCTCCCCCTTCAATAAATTGAGGAGGGGGTCTAGGTCCTCATTGGTGAGGCCTAGCCAGGGCCTGACCCAGTTCAAAGACCCACACAAGGAATGGAGATCTGCTAGGGTTTTGGGATCACAATCGATTTCCAGTTTCTGTGGAACAACGGTCCATGCAGTGATTTCCAAGCCCAGATACTTCCAAGGTGGCATCCTTTGGACTTTATCCTCCTGCAATTGAAACCCAGCAGAGGTTAAAACTTTAACCACTAGGTCAAGTGTGTGTTGGAGTATAGAGTCATTGGGGGCACACAGTAGCACATCAGCCATGTAGTGTAAGATGATGGCTTCCCTTTTTTGCGTGCACACAGGGGACAGCAAAGAAGCCACACACCACTGGCAGATGGAGAGACTGCACTTCATCCCTTGCGGGAATACTTTAGTACTTTTCAGTGGTAGCGCTTCATTGGGGCTTCTCGATTGTTGGTGGGAAAAGAGAAGGGAAACCGTGGAGCATCCTCTGGGTGTAAAGGAATTTGAAAGAAACAGTCCTTGATGTCCAGGACAGTCAATTGCGAATTTCGGGGAAGCATCATTGGAGAAGGCATTCCAGGTTGGAGTGACCCCATGTCCCCAATCACTTTGTTTATTTCCCGGAGGTTGTGGAGCAGCCTCCATTTATCCTTCCCTGGTTTCTTTATTACAAAGACTGGGGAGTTCCAAGGGCTGGTTGTCTCTTCTATGTGCCTTTGGCCAATTGCTCCTCTATGAGCTCCTTGAGCACCTTAAGCTTCTCCTTACTTAATGGCCACTGTACTACCCATTTAAAGGTGTCGTCCAGCCACGTTAACTTGTGGGTAGGGCGCTCCACAGTGGCTGCCTCTAAAAATTGTGGGGAGTCTTAGGGATAATCAATTTGACTCCCCACTGGGACACGGTGTCTCTCCCCATAGGGGGCACTTATAGTCTGTAACAAACGGATGGACACTAGCCAATTTTCCATCCGGCCCCTCAATTTGCACAATGCTTTTTGAGATCTTTTTTGTCTTGATAGGACAAAGGTTGATAACTTCTCTTGCCATTTTTCCTACCAATATAAATAACAGGAGCAGCTGAGGCTATGTTTTCCTCTTCCTGGTTCCGACCTCCAGGGGATCCCCCCGTGCTTCCACTCCCCTGGGAGCTAGGAGGCAATCTACCCCCCACCCTGTGGGGTCCTGGAAGCGGCTGGCTCCCCCAGGGTCCCAGGAGGTGCTGCCCCCCTCCCACGCCCCGGGGTCCCGGGAGGTGCTGGCCACCTTCCCCTCTGTCCGCCGGGCCTTGGAGGCTGCTCACCCCTCCTTGCCACTGGGACCGGGCAGGGGCTCACTCTCCCTCCTCGGGAATCTGGAGGGAGAATTCCCCCTTCCCTACACCCAGCCTCGCAGGGACCGAAAGACAAGCCACCCCCTCCCCTACCTCCACCTCCATGGGGAACAGGGCTTGGGGTACCGCCTCCCCCGCAGGGGCTGTGAGGTGGGACATCTCCACCAGCGCTGGAGCCCGCAGGGGGTCCACCCCTCGCCCTGCTCTTGCAGTAGCTCAGTGGGCAGGCCCCTTCTCCCCTGCCCCCATTTCTGCAGCAACCCTGAGGGCAGGCATGGGAAACCAGAGCAGGGGAGGGGGCTGAGCCGCTCGGGTGGGAGGGGCAACTGTGGGAACCAGGATTACAACACATGGGGGTGGGGTTGCAGGGTGACATCATGCAGGGCGGGCACTTGGAGGAGGGAGGGGGCGGGGCAGCCAAGGGCAGGAATGGGTTGTGGGAGGGGAAAGGGTTGGGGGCAGGGATGAGAGGGTGAAAGGGGTTGTTGAAAGAAGCAAACACGTGGCACCCGCCATTGTGGACCCTCTCCACCCAGCCTGCCACCCCCAGGGGATCAGCCACATGGCCAACGCCATCTTGGATCTCAGCCACATGGCTCCCGGCCCCCTCAGGCTTGGCCATGCGGCCAGTGCTCTGAGGTGGGAAGTCACCTTTAAAGCTGCCAGAACACTGTTCTTTGGGGAAAACAGCTGGGGTAGAGGGATATAAGGAAGATTCTCTGACAACCTGTGCAAAATTGTCAGAGCCAGGGTACTGGGGGGGACTCACGGGGCCAGGGACACTGTGGCTCTGCCAGGCTTCCTGCACATTTTGGGGTGACCTGTGTGTCCTCTCCAGTTCAGGGGCAGAGGGACGAGGGGTAGAAAGTGTAGGGGAAGTCAGAGGGGTTTCCTGTGGCTGTCCATTCAGTTCTCTCTTAATCAATTCTTTGCGAATTAGCAGGAATATCGGGAGGAACTGAGATACTGTTTCGTCTCCATTTTCCATTTTAGATGTTAAAAGATATCCAATTTTGTCCCAAGAAGAGCTAGAATTTACATTCTGCAGGGTAAACTGAGGGAACGGAATAGACAGCCAGCACACAAATTGCTTTAACCGTTTGTTAGAAGTTTTAACATTTCCACTATCTATGATTCCCCGAATTTGGGAATATAAGCTTCTTTGTTGCGCAGAAAGCTGACAGCCCATCTTGATGTTAAAAGCAACTGCGTAAACTATCTATCCTTTTTTGCAGTAAAAACGCAAATAGGCAGTTGTTCCCCCTCCCAACCCCGGGTTGGAAGAAGGGGCTGTGATAAATTTTGAAGCGAATCGGCAGTAGTCAATTAAAGATAATTTATTATAATTAGAGCAAACAATAACAAGTGAGCAAACAGATCTGGGTGCTGCTGAGAAAAATCGTTACAATTCCGTTTTTCTCCAGCAATTCACACGCTTCTTTTTCTTCCAGTCCCTTTTATCTGGATTCCATTTCTTGGATTTGTTATCTCTTTCAGCTTCTTTGTTTGCATTTGTGGTCTTATTGCTAGGTAGTGTTCCTCCAGGTGGTTGGGGGAGGCTGGATCTCTGGTCTCGCTGTCCTGGTAAACTTGAAATAACTTTGCCATATATGGTCAGGGATAATTACTCTACATTCTTATCTATTCTGTTTGATAAGCTTTGGGCCCTAGTTATAATGAGTAGCAAAAATAAATGAACTTCTAAAGCTATATAGTTTAAGCAACTTAAAGCTCTTTATTAGCCCACAAACTAAGCTTTGTTAGTAAACAGAGTTTTGTTAGTAAAAAGAAACTAAGTTTTTAAGGCTGTGTAAAAAAAAACTTATACTAAGTTTGATGAACAAACTATGTTTTACCCTTATTACAATTTCCTCCTTTTTATCCATTTTGTTCATCAAATCTTTTTAATACCTCCTGACTCAAAGTTGTTTCTTCCCATACCTCTGGGTCTCTTCTTACAGGTTCATATTTTACCTGAATTAACATTAGATGAACTGCTTCCAGTCTGCTTTTCACTAGTTCAATTACTTTGTTGAAAATACAAGGACCAAAAGTGAGTGTTAAAACCATCAATATTACTGGACCCGGTATTGTAGACAACAACATGGTTAGCCAGGGGGAGGCATTGTACCAAGATTCATACCAGCTTTGCTGCATTTCCCGTTCTCTCTTCCTCTTCTCAAGACCTTCCCTCAATTGTGCCATAGTATCCCTAATTACATCCGTTTTATTTACAAAAATACAGCATTCTTCCTTAAGGGCAGCACACAGTCCCCCCTGCTGTAAAAAGAGTAGATCTAATCCTCTTCGGTTTTGCAATGTGACTTCCGCAAGTGAGTTTAACGAGGTAGTCAGGTCAGATATGGACTTTTGTATTCGTGCTAAATCCTCGTCTACTGCTTTCCTTAAAACACCGAATTCCTTGTGTTGATTTACTAAGGAAGCCACCCCAGTTCCTACTCCTGCTCCTCCCATTATCATCATAGCAGCAACTGTGAGTGCAGTAAGAGGTTCCCTCCGCTGCATATAGTGTGAGGGAATCATTTGGTAATTATACACAAATTCTTCCGGATGGTAAATGATGCGGGGGATTATCATTACCTGAACACAGTACTCTGCAGTTTCATTTAAGAGATCCTTAGAGAGACAAGGGGTTAGACCGCTTTTCGAGCAGATCCACTTTGTATTATTTACTGGGATTATCCATTTAGATTGCCTCTGAATGTTGCGAGTTCTTGATGAACAGAGGGACATTGAGGAAGGAGGCACATTTCCTATACATTTTCCTCTTCCCTTCACGCTTGTAAGTGTGATACCTGATGATTTAGTCTCTCCCCAACTGCACTCTGGTGGGTTTGTTAAATTGGACAACTGGAACCTCTCTGGTATGCCTATTGCTTCGTAAAATGGGGGTCTTAAATCATAGCATAACCAACAGTGTTCAGTGATTTCCGGATTGGTTCTGTTCAGCATAGAGTAAACGCCTTTTAGTAAGTCCCAGAGGGGATTTGTCGGAAGCTCACTCTCTAGATTTCCAGTATCATTTATCTTTTTGGGCAAATCAGTAGCTTGAATAATCACTTCAGGAGGCCTAGTTATAAGGATTATGGAGTTACTGAGTACGGAGTTAGGCCTACTGCTTGTGAGATTTGGGGTACAGGCTGTTTCTGAATAGTAAACATACTTCCTCGGTCTGAACCGGACTCCCAGAACCTAACACCCCATGTTTTCCCTACTATCCACCCTTGGTCAGTGGGATTTGATATGTTTATGTAAATATACTGACAAAGGTCCGTCATCCAACTATCATCCCAGTCATCTTCAGGTACTTTACTTGAAGGGGGTGTACACCCGCTAGGACCATATGCTACCTGTAAGAATTTATCCTTTCCCTTTTTCCCAATCCAAGCAGGTGCAATAGTTTCACATCCCCAGTACCCACAGAAGTATTCTCCTGGATAGTTACAATAGCTTTTACCAGGATTTGAAGCAGGACACATATAAAACCACTTGTACGAACATGGTTTAGTGGGAATTAACTGACATCCTGTAAGGTGAAAACTGGGGGATCCTGACCCTACCCATTCTTGGAGTATTTCACCATCAGCTCGTGCTAGTGTCCATTTAAAAGACTGGTGATCTATCACCTCCGACGACCCTTGTCCCCACAAAATTATATGTACTAAGATAGTTTGCCAACAAGGGTGGAGTCCGAATCGCCCAGTATTCAATTTTCCTCTACCCTGTTGTCCCTTGGATGTTCTCAATTGATTCCTGTTTCCGCTTTTCCCCTTTCCTTCACCAATTGCTCCTTGGTAAGGCTCAATAGTCAGCTGGTAGTTGTTGGAACATCTGGAACCTGTCTGGCTCGACTGGGTAAGTACCCCTGCTTTCCCTCCTCTGCCTTGCCTGCCAACTCGGTTGCCTCGAGCCGCGGGGTGTACCATCTTCTCGGCAGCCGGAGTATTCGCTATCGCGTCTCTCAACTCCTACCTCACCCGGTATTGTTCCCAATTCCTGTCCTTTACAGGAGGCGCATTGCAGGGAACTCTCGGTACTCTGTGCTGACAGCAACTCTTTACCAGATGAGCTACGAAAGGGGAAGGCTCGTTTGAGTGGAAACAGAAGTTCTCCAGATTTACTCCTTTAGTAAATATTTCCCACCATTCAGAGGATCCTTTTTCCCACTTCCCAAAAATTTCTCCAATCCTCAAAGCAGCTTCCGTCTGTTTCCTTTCCTTTCTATAACATTCTCTACACACCCCAACTGGTGGTTTCCCTTTATGGCAATGGACCCACCACCGTTCCTGGCAAACCTTACAGACAAAACACACAAATGGGTAACAGTTGCATCCCTTGGTTCCACAATATATAATGTAATCTCTAACCAGCGGATAGGGGTATCTGTTTCTCTCTCCCCTCTGAGCTATTTGAATAGCCAATACCGAGTTCATGAGTCAATTAAGTTCAAGTGATCCCGAGTTTCAGATTTTCGGGGTCGCCCCCTACTCTCGACGGGTTGTCAGCTTCAACAGGTCCTTTCACTCGGCTGGCGTGCATCCACCCCTTCTCTGCTGTCCGGATCAAAGTTTCTGTAGTGAGCAGTACAACATAAGGGCCCTACCAACGAGGAGTTGAAGAGGTTTCTTTACAGGATTTAATTAGTACCTTATCTCCAGGCTTAGGTTGATGGATTGCCACATCTAAGGGCAGTCTTTGCACTGTTAACCCCTTCTTATGGAGTTCCTTCCTCCAGTTCATTAGCTGTATGATATACCCTTTTATTTGGTCATTTTCTAACATCAGATGATCCCCAGGAACCTCAATATCATAGGGAACCCCATACAGCATTTCAAAAGAGAAGATTCCCACATCTGTTTGGGGTTGGGTGCGAATGTTTAGCAAAGCCAGCGGCAGACACTTTACCCATGACATTTTAGTTTCTAACATTAATTTAGTGAGGTGTTTCTTTAGTTCCCCATTCATTCGTTCCACCCTTCCAGAGCTCTGAGGATGTCAAGGAGTGTGATATTGCCATACTATGTCCAAGGCTGAGAACACCTCTTTAATCACTTTTGATGTGAAGTGAGGTCCTTGATCAGAGTCAATGGTCTCTATTAGCCCATATCTGGGAATTATTTCTTCCAGGATTTTTCTGACTACCACCTGAGCCGTAGCTCTGGCTACAGGAAATGCTTCCACATAATGTGTCAAGTGATCTACTAGAACTAATAGGTATTTGTATCTGTCCACCTTTGGGAGTTCTGTGAAATCAACTTGTGTGTGAGAAAAAGGCCTATGTGCCAGTGGCCGCTTGCCCGGGAGCTGTTTTCTCATTTGTCTTCTGTTAACTTTTTGACAAGTTAAACAACGTTGAGTAATTTGTTTTGCCAAATCATGCACCCCAATGCACATGTATTTAATAGCAAACTTGTCTACTAAGGCTTGTGTACCCCAATGTGTTTTATCATGTATATTTTGTAGTATTCTGAGCGCAAGAGATTTCGGAAGCATTTCCTGTCCATCTGGTAGTACCCACTTCCTTGCCTCATTTTCCCTAATCCCCATCTGTCTCAACTTCTCTTTTTCTTGGATTGTGAAGGAGAGAATATATTTTGGGCCGTGATGCCAGCATCTGGTCTTAGAGGGAGTGTCACAAGCACACTGTATAGCATCTACCCCAAAAGCCTTCCAACACCCATAACAGGGGTCTTCTAAATCCTTCCCACAAGTTGCACAGTCCTCTCTTTTAGTTGCCACCTGTTTAGTTTTTGGTCCTTTTCTCAAGGCTGCTGCTTTGGCTTCCAGATCTGCCGGGTTATTTCCTCTAGTTACCATTCCTACCCCCTTCTGATGCCCTTTCACATGAACTACTGCTATTTCCTTAGGGTATTTGATGGCTTTTAGGATTTCCCTTATGAGTTTCTCGTGTATTAAACCTTTCCCCGGGAATTGATTAAGCCTCTTTCTTCCCATATCTTGCCAAAGGTATGCACAACCCCATAAGCATATTTTGAGTCTGTGTAAATTGTTCCTGCTTTTCCCTTTAACAACTCCAAAGCCCTTAATACTGCATAAAGTTCACATGCTTGGGCCGACCAGCTGGGACTTAAAGGCCCAGATTCTATTACAGACAATGTCTTTCCTTCTATTATTGCATACACAGACCGTCTCCTGCCTTCAATTACTCGTGACGAGCCATCTACAAATAGTGTGTTCCCATCTTCTAATTCTTCTTCCTCCAAATCTGGCCGAATTTTTGTCTGTTCCTCTATTTGCCGAAGGCACTCGTGTGTTTTCTGTTAAAGGCTCTCCATACAGAAACTGAGCAGGGTTCTGTATTGACGTTACCTCCAATTTCAACTTCGGAGATTCTAGCAAAATACCCTCATATTTCAAAAGCTGAGCATCTGTGATCCATTTTTCTGCCTTTTGTTGCAAAACTCCCCTAATATTGTGAGGTGATTTTACCTGGATCTCTCCCCCAAATGTAATTTTTCCCACATCTTCCACCAGTAATGCTGCTGCCACCACTGCCTGCAAACAGGTGGGCCACCCCCTACTGACTGGGTCTAGGAATTTTGATAGATATACTACTGGTTTCTTGCTTCCGGCCCAGTCTTGAACCAAGACTCCGTAAGCCACCCCTTGTTCCACATTAATAAATAAACAAAAGGGTCTTTTCAAATCGGGAAGGCTCAACACGGATGCATTTGCCAATTCACCCTTTAATTCTTCCAATCGATCTTCAACCTCTTTGGACCACTTTAATAATCCCTCCTTACTAAGCTTGTCATGTAGGAACTTTGTTTTTCCACTAAAATTTTCTATCCACTGTCTGCAATAACCAAGGAGTCCCGATAATTGTCTAATATGCCTTTTATTTCTTGGCAATGATAAAGAGAGAATTCCCTGGACCCTCTCGGGGTCCAGTTTCTTAGTCCCTTTAGTTAACTGATGTCCCAGATATTTTACTTCCCTCTCCACAAACTGCAATTTAGACTTGGACACTTTCAGTCCCTTCTGAGCCAAGAAATTTAGAAGAGCTATACTTCCTCTCCTTACTGACTCTTCTTCTTTTCCCGCAATTAGCAAGTCATCCACATATTGCACTAGAGTCGTCCCCTTTTCAGGTTGATAATCCTGTAAAATTTGCTCTAGGACCTGACCAAATAAGTTGGGGGATTCTGTAAACCCCTGCGGGAGTACTGTCCATCTGAGTTGCTGTTTTCTATGGGTATCTGGATCTTCCCATTCAAAAGCAAAATAATTCCTGGAGGTTTCCTTAAGGGGGCAGGCCCAGAATGCATCTTTAAGATCTATTACGCTATAGAATTTGTCCTCTGGTCCCAGTTGGCTTAGCAGTGTGTGTGGATTAGCTACCACTGGAAATCTTTCAATAGTCCTTTTATTAATTTCCCTGAGGTCATGGACAAGCCTATAACTTCCATCTGCCTTTTTAACAGGCAGTATCGGTGTATTGAAAGGTGACATACAGGGTTCTAATAACCCTTGTTGTAACAACCTGTTAATTTCAGGCTTTAGTCCCTGCCTACCCTCCTTGGACAAGGGGTATTGTTTTACTTCAGTTGGAAGGTCCGGATCCTTAATGTTTACTTCAAAAGGTTCAATATCTAATTTCCCAGCCTGATCAGGTGTATACCACACTTCAGGGTTTATTTGTTCTTTGTCCACTGTCCGCAGTGGACATAGCCTAATAGTTAACTTATTTTCTATAATTTCCAATCCAACTCCCAATTGGACCATCAGATCTCTCCCCAGCAGGTTATAATCTGCCTCTGGGACTAACAACAGAGATCCTATATCTATCTTGGATTGTGTTTCAATCAAAACATCTTTAATCACAGGAACCCTGAAAGGTTCACCTTTAGCTCCAATTACCTGTACCATTTCTGCTGAGATTTTGCAACCTTGGGGAAGGGTCTGGATTGTTGACCTTTCAGTCCCGGAATCCACAAGAAACTCGTACACCTCCCCTTGGGTACCTACTTTAAGTTTTATCAAGGGCTCTGTTTCCACTCTGGTCCCCAATAAATAGAGCCCCTTACACCCCTAATCACTAAATTGTTTCTCATCCTCTCTCCTTCTCCTACATTCCCTCCTCATGTGTCCTTTCTTTCCACAATAATAACATACCACCCCTCAGTCCTTTTCTCCTCTCCCCGCTGTTTCCCTTCCTCGAGAACCAGAAACCTCATTCCGCTTAGGGAGTGTTTTCCTTTGTCCCTCCTAGATAGCAACCACCATTATTCTCATCTGTCGCTTGTGTCTCTCATCTTACCTCTTCTCCACTTCCTCAGGCCTTCTAATATACACCCTCTGAGCCTCTTTCAGCAATTCATCCAGTCCCTTATCCTACCAATCATCCTGTTTCTCCAACTTCTTTCTAATATCCGGCCACGATTTAGCTGCAAACTGCGTTTTGAGTAAAGCCTGTCCTATCTCCGAATTAGGGTCCACTCCGGAATATAGTTGAAAACTTTTCTTTAGCCTCTCCAACCATTCAGTAGGATTTTCCTCTTGCTTCTATTGTTCACTGACGGCTTTCCCCACATTTCTCCTCCTGGGAACCGACTCCTTAACCCCTTGGATTATCATTGCTCTCAAATCTGCCATGTGAACCTGATGTTCTGGGTTCTGATTATCCCAGTTGGGCTTTTGTATAGGCCACTTAACATCTGCCTGTGGGCCTGCCTGATGATCTCTGTCCCAGATTCTCATTCCCGCTGTCTGAATCATTCTCCGTTCTTCTGGGGTGAATAATATGCTCAGGATAGCTTGCAATTCATCCCAAGTATATATGTTAGGCCCCAAAAACTGATCTAACCGATCTCCAACTCCTGAGGGATCCTCTAGGAGATGCCCCATCTCCTTCTTAAAGTCCCTCACGTCCCCCAAATTCAGGGGCGAAGCTATATAGCCCACCCCTGGGATCTGTGCAGGCTGCCCCACCTGTCCTGCATTGGGATTCAGGATCATTCCCATGGGAACTTCCTTTAGTGGAAATAACCGGATGTTATCCTGTCTCCCCCTCAACTGACTCCGGGTAATCCTTCTAATTTCTACCGGCGAATTCGGTCCAGACCCCAATCCTAATTCCATTTCTGGGTCTGAAGATGTCAAAGCTGGGTAGATTGAGTTCACAGGAGGATCTGGCGGTAGGGCAGGAGCTCCATCTAGTGGAGGCAGTTGATAAGGAAGTGGAGAATATTCAGAATATTCCTTATCGTCCCTATTCTTCTTTTTCTTTTCCATCTCGTTCAAAACGAACGGCCGAACTCTAGCTTCATTTGCTACCCATAGAACTGCATATTCTCTTTCTTCCCGACTAAAGGGTTCTTTGGAATTAACATATAAATTTAAAGTCTGACAGATCCAATCCTCCGATGATCCAAACACCGACCAGTAAATATTATCTGCTCTTATTTTCTGTCCTCCCCAAACTTCCATACAATAATGAATCATTTTTGCTCTATCCTTCCCCTTTCGGGACGGGAAGTCATTCCAGTGTTTAATCATCAATCCTAATGGACTATCTGGAGGAATGAGGGGAAGTTGAATACGACCTCCCTTCCCCATGGGATCAAAGGCCTTTCTCTTCCTTTGTCCCATCTTCTGGAATGCCTTCAGTCACACACACACAAAAAGCACTTCCCCCGTTTTGTGGCCTAGTCCCTCGCGGGATCGTAGGAACCGCACTACTCTGGGGTCCTCACTTGCTTCGTCTCTTCAAGACGTCTCACACGTTACATTCCGGGGTACCCACCCCGACCGGACGGTTTCCCGTTTTCAATATATACTCACGTCTGTGTCTTTCTTCGCATGGGCCTATGCACAAAGATTAAGGGGTTGCCGACCTTTCCTCTCACTTGTTATTGAATTTAGGTTCGTTGGTCGAGGTGGGGGATAAAGGAGACCACCCTGGGGCCACCTTAACTCCGGGTGGGGTGCCTCCTCGAGGGTCCCTTTCCCCTCACACACCGTGATCCGAGTCACGGCACCAAATTGTGATAAATTTTGAAGCGAATCGGTAGTAGTCAATTAAAGATAATTTATTATAATTAGAGCAAGCAATAACAAGTGAGCAAACAGATCTGGGTGCTGCTGAGAAAAACCGTTACAATTCCGTTTTTCTCCAGCAATTCACACGCTTCTTTTTCTTCCAGCCCCTTTTATCTGGATTCCATTTCTTGGATTTGTTATCTCTTTCAGCTTCTTTGTTTGCATTTGTGGTCTTATTGCTAGGTAGTGTTCCTCCAGGTGGTTGGGGGAGGCTGGATCTCCGGTCTCGCTGTCCTGGTAAACTTGAAATAACTTTACCATATATGGTCAGGGATAATTGCTCTACATTCTTATCTATTCCCTGTTTGATAAGCTTTGGGCCCTAGTTATGAGTAGCAAAAATAAATGAACTTCTAAAGCTATATAGTTTAAACAACTTAAAGCTTTTACTTTATTAACCCACAAACTAAGCTTTGTTAGTAAACAGAGTTTTGTTAGTAAAAAGAAACTAAGTTTTTAAGACTGTGTAAAAAAAAACTTATACTAAGTTTGATGAACAAACTATGTTTTACCCTTATTACAGGGCCACACAGCCGCTATGCCTCGCCAATGAGTCTGTGTTACCGCAGATCAGAACGCTGATGGTCTAGCGCAGTGCCAGTGCCACCTGCATTGCCGCAACTTGAATCGGGTGCTGCTTTAAAATGCAGGCACGCCAAATCATGGCTTTGGCGCTGCTGTTGCGCGGTACATCACCGATTGGGGCCACCCATGCTGCTCAGCTCACACCATCTGCTGCCACTTTTGTGAGCCGAGCACTGCCAAACTGCCGACAATAATCCAAGGCTTTATTCCCAAATGAGTTCCAGGGGAAAAAATAGCGAGCATGGAAAGGCGGGGATTTTTCAAACCTCAGCAAGGGGTGGAGGAACCCCAGATTACAGCCACAGGAGAAACCATTTCATTGCAAAATATAAACCAAAATAGTGAATTACAAGAGCGGAGGGACCAATTTGCCCAACACTGGAGATAGAGGCCAAATAACATGTCACAGAAGCGCAGAATAGCTTGGATTGGAAAGGCCCCTGGAGATTGTCCACCATGCTACTTAGCACAGGGTCACCTAGGGCAGGATGCTCAGGGTTGTGCCTGGTTGGGATTTGAATATCACCAGGCCAGCTCTGATCCTTTATGAAAAGATAATGTTCATTTCTTTTGATGAAAGGGAAAGTCCTTCTGACTTGTTTCTACCCTGACTGATGCAAGGAGGGTGAAAGGGAGAGGGTGTTTCCTATGGGATCTATACTGTGGACAGAAAATAGCTGTCACAGTCATTTTTTAGCCCCCTAACAAAGTTGGGTTGTTCTTTCAGAGTATCATGACCACAGGAAGTAACTAAGTCTGTGGTCCAAAAATGCAATAAATCTAGCTCCCAGGCTCTGGGCAGCAGATTAAATATGCTACTTGTGCATGATACTGATTCAGTATAAACTCATTTTCCTGATTCAAATTTGTTCAAAAAAATTAGCTGTGAATTAATTTTATCCCAGCAGACTTTGTATTGCATCATACTATGTCATTTGTCTGCACCACACTGGCTTTATGGCTCACAAGTTTTACCCATTTTCTGGAACTGCCTTTAAGTTAGCATGAAGAAAGGCTTAATCCTCATCTTATGCACTTGTCTATTCCATAGAAATGTGATCAAATGCCCATTCCTTATCTGTGTCAAACCTGTGCTGCTGGTGATCTGGCAGTGCGTGGACTGTGACCACAATCATGCTCGAAATGCCTATGGTTTTGGAAAGCAATAATGAAGAAATATGTTGGGGCATTTTTGTACTCCTAATGTGAGTTAAATGAGTTTAGTGCATTTTGCTGCATGCCAGGCTGATGGGGTTTTTATGTTTCATGATGAATTCTGAAGTTTCACAGACATTTCTCATAAAAGCAAGTTTCCAAAACTTTCCCTCGTGTGTAATGTGGGTTGTCCATTGGCCTCTGCCCCAGAGGCAGCTGCATTTCAGCAGTGGCATATATAATCATGGAAGCAACTCGGGAGTCTTTGAAGTTAAAGGTGATCTCTCATCATTAAATGCTGCTGTATAGTCTCCAGTCCTTTGTAGTGAACGGTTTTAAAAGGATCAAGTCTAAAGAGGTTTCCAGGATTTCTAATATTTTGTGGAGTTTAGGGATTTAACTGTATGCCCCATGAGAGAACATGAAATCCAGAAGCAACATGATAGATGTGGTGTTTGAGAAGATGGAAGATGGGAACTCCACATTCGCTGTGACATCTCAGACTCATGTCTCAGTCTCCCCTCATTTGGAACTGTTCAATAGATTTTGTTTTTCTTTTTCATCTTAAGGCATTTTGGACTCTGTGGATAAAACAAAAGCAGTCTCAGTAGCTACAGGCATATCTGGGATTAGTGGATATGGGATTTGGGCAGCACCTCTTAATATTGCTCCAAGCTCTCTGCTGGTGCTCCCAGTGCTTGAGCAGATCAGAGGAGCAGTACAAATGCTGGGCAGCTGAACCTGCCTTGCTTGTGTTCATCTAACCATCACTTGCTTGTTATTAATGTGGTTGCTCCTGCACTTAATGCAAAAGCCATGGTAAGTATTATGTCTACTTTTGTCCTGGTTTGGAGGACAGGTACTGCCAAGAAAAGGCAGGAGCTCCTCCTGAAATGGAGAGTGAAAATCCCCTCCATCCAATTTATTATAATTTGGAAATTAAGGGGCTCTCAGGCAAAGGTATGGGTTTAGGAATAACAGTTCTTTACTAATATATCTACAAGACGAATGAAAACAATATCAGCTGTGAAAATTAGTGACACGACAGAACACTATAACTCAGTTCCAGTCCTTCTCGGCCGCAGATGCTGTCTCCCTGCTCTCAGTCCCAGTGGTGGTGGAGCAGGGCAGGTCTCACGCAGCTGTTGAGGGAAGGAACAATGGCAGCGGCGGCCCATGAGGGAGAAAGATAGAGGAGAGACTCCCCCTGCTCACTGTGTGGAGTGTGGCGCTCAGCTGGGGTCCAGAGATGGCAGGCTGGATCAGGGAAAAAACAGCAGTGCAGCGGCTGGCAGCGGCGAACATGGCTCCTCCGCATTGGGATGGCAAGGGGGTGGTAGGTCGCAGCCCCCGGACGTCTTCCTCCGACGAACATAGTCGGGTGAGTGTGTCCCCTAGAGCACAATTACAGTAATTTCACGATTATAAGCCGCACCATTTTGACTAAAATTTTGGTCAGAACCCGAAGTGCGGCTTATAATCAGTTGCGGCTTATATATGGACAAGTATAAGGCACACCGGAGTATAAGGTGCACTTCCAAGTGTCGGCAATTTTCCGAACTTTGTCCATATATAAGGCTCACCAGCATATAAGGTGCACTTTTTTTTTTCAGCGAGGATTCGGGCGCAACAAAGTAACAAATTAGTAACGGAATTGCGTGATCGTGGGGTTTACTGGCTTGGCTCGGGGTCGGCTGGCCCCGGCCCGGCTCCCCCGTGGCTGCCAGCAGTGGCCCCGGCCCAGCTCGGGTCTGAGTGGGCTTGGTTCTGCTCGGGGCTGCTGCGGGCTCGCACTTCCGGGTTGGCAAATTTCCAAACTTTGTCCATAAATAAGGCGCTGTGGGGTGTAAGGTGCACTTCCGGGTTCGGACCAAAATTTTAGTCAAAAGGGTGCACCTTATATGCATGAAATTACTGTACTTTTGGCTACATCCTGCATTGTAACCTAAGACACTGATTCATAGGGCAGCACCATGTTTTCTGTGCTCTGATCATTGGGTGTTGTTTAACCCAAGGCAAGCATCTTCTATTTTTTTCCCTTCTGAAAAACCCTGTGACAGCAAGCACTTAGAAGCAACAAGGGTTTATGGGTCTGGAAAGCTGGTTGTCCCCTCATTTATTTCCTAAGTTGAGTTGAAGGCATTTACACTTAGATAACATATATATATATATATATATATATATAATTTTCATCAATTTAGCAATACACGTGGTTATGGTTCCTTTCTTTGTGATACCAGATCCAGTCCCCAGAAATGCTGGCAAGCCTTGATTCCCATTTTGCTTCAAGGAAAGTCCTTGAGATGCTGGGGAAACCCAAGCGTCCTCTGTGTCCTGTTTCAGTCAGCTCCACACTTGCGTTTGATACATGTGCCCATGCTAATTTCCTTTTTTTCTTCTATTTTTTTTAACAGTGCCAGATCTGGTGTCTTCTGAGCTCCTTGCAGCCTTTGGGTGACTAGGACATTGAATTTGGTGGACAGTTACCATTTGTTCCCTTGGATCGTACCTGCCCTTGCTTTCCTCATCCCCTCCTGTGCTCCCCTTCCCTCTGATAAAACTCCAGGGTGTTTCAGTATTGCTATGGACCCCAGAGAGACTCTGGGCAGTTCGTGGTAAGGCAGACTTTCTGCGAGCTGCTGTTACCTCTGTGAAGCCTCTGTCTGCCTCCTGCTTTGTGAAGGAGACAATGCTGCCTGTGGCAGGCTCAGAGAAAGGGATCCTGGTGAGTGGCAAGAGACTGGAGCCTGAGGAAGAGGATGAGCTGTGTTCTGGGAGAGATGTGGATTCCACTTCCAATGCAGACAGCGAGAAATGGGTGGTGGGATACGGCCTGGAGGAGCAGGAATTTTCCATCAAGGAGGCTAACTTTACAGAGGGGAGTTTAAAACTAAAGATCCAGACCACCAAGAGAGCTAAGAAGCCCCCAAAGAACTTTGAGAACTATATTTGCCCTCCTGAGATCAAAATCACCATCAAGAAGTCTGGGGAGAAGAAGTTTTCTCGAGTTGGTAAAAATAGCAAGGCAGCTAAAGAGGAGGACAGATCACACTCCAGAAAGAAGGTAAGTCTTCTTCTTTCCTGTATTTTCCCTTTCTCCTGACAGCAGAGGGAGAGGAGGGGATTAAACCTGTTCAAACAGTTTGTGTCCAAGACAACCTTTGCAAGGTTTGCAAAGCCTTGCTTGGCCATGCAGGAAGTAACACAGAGTGGGTGCCATCCTGCGTTGCTGCATACACTGTGGGGATGATCTTGAACTATCCTTGAGATTAACCAATTCAGAAGGGATCAGAAGTTCAGCCAGGATTCTTCTATTTTTGTGTGCAATTGAAGTTTAAGATTAATAATTGCATGAGTGGTAACTGAAGGAGCCCACTTCTAAACAGCTTTGTGCCTGAGTGCTAATTCTTGAGTCTTTTGGCAGTTAAAGCTTTCAGGCGAATTTTTAAAATACAAGAACGTGCATTGTGAACAACTGAATCCATTTCCTGTCTACCGGCAAAGGGCTTCATTAATTGGGATGACAGCATTGTGTGAGTGTTGGGGGCTAGGTTTCTTTCTTTTGTTCCTTCTTACCTATAGAATTTTTCCCATGAGTTGCTGGGAAACATTGACTGCTGGTACTTATGGGTACTTGAGAAAAAAAAGGTTTGTCTGGGCCCAGGTAAAAGGAGGGCTGGGGCAGCTGATAGCTCTCGATCTGCAGCTTCTGGGGGGATGCTCGCTGTTCTTTCTTGGGGAAAGGAATTCTCCATAACCCAGCCCTTCTCCTTCTCCTTCTCCTTCTCCTTCTCCTTCTCCTTCTCCTTCTCCTTCTCCTTCTCCTTCTCCTTCTCCTTCTCCTTCTCCTTCTCCTTTTCTCCTTCTCCTTTTCTCCTTCTCCTTCTCCTTCTCCTTCTCCTTCTCCTTCTCCTTCTCCTTCTCCTCCTTCTCCTTCTCCTTCTCCTTTCCTTTGTGAGGCCTCTGCTCATGAGAGCAGCCACTGCCCTGGGACCTTATTAACACCTACCTCACTAAGAATCCTGAGCCCATCTCTCCCTCCCTGCCCTGCTCGGAGCCGGGCCACCACTGCCCACTGCTTCTTCTGCACTGCTCTGATTTTCTCTACGCTGTAGCCCCACACCCCCTGGCCTGCCAGAATGTCCCGCAGTTCCAGCCCGGGATCTTTTGCTCATTCCTGCTGTTCCAACTTAGTGCTCTTCAGAGTCCTGCAGGGGCACTGGGATAGACTGCCCCAGGGCTTTGTGAAGCAAAGCCTCTCCTCCATCCTTCCCGTCTCGGCCGAGAAGGCTGTCACAGGGTCCCCGGTTCTGTTTGTTATTAATTCCATAGTTGTTGTTTTTTTTGCCTTGTTATACATACTAGTAAAGAACTGTTATATCTTTCTAATATTGTGGTGCCCCAAACTGCACACAATATCCAGGGTGAGGCCACACAAGTGCAGAGCAGAGCAAAGCAGGACAATCACCTTTGCTTGACTGACTGGCAATGCCATGCCTGATGTACCCCAAGACACTGTTTGCCCACCTGGTTGCTGGGGCACTGCTGACTCAAATTCAACTTTCCATTGACCAGGATCTCCAGGTTTCTTTCTGCAGCACAGCTTTCCAGCATCTCATTCAACAGTCTGTACGTACATCCAGAGCTGGCCCATCCCAGGTGTAGAATCCAGCACTTTCCCTTGTTGAACTTCATATGGTTGGTGATTGCCCAGTCCTAGAATTTGTCAAGGTCTCTCTGCAGGGTGTCTCTGCTTCTGAGAGAGTCAACAGCTCCTCTTAGTTTTGTATCATCCACAAACTTACTCAATATCCCTTCCAGTTCTGTGTCCAAGTCATTTACGAAGATGTTGCAGAACACAGGGCTGAGGATGGAGCCCTGCGGAACCCCACTTGGGACAGGTTGCCAGCCTGATGTCACCCCAGTCACTATAACTTTTTGTGCCTAACCCATGAGCCAGTTGCTCACCTATTGCGTGATGGGTTTCTGGTTATATTGACCTTGGTGGTGTAATGTGGACAGTGCTGGGTCCAAGACAGAGACACAGGCAGTCTGTGATCCATGCGACAAAAAGCACTTTATTGTTCTTAACCTCACCTTAAATACCCTTCTTAATGTCCCTCGGCAAGCACTTGTGATTGGTTCAAAGTTCAGGCTTCCCAGCTTTCTGACCAATAGCCTCTGCAGCCCAGGCAGGAACCCATTGGGTCAAATCCCTGTCTGGTTCCAAATCTTGTCCTATCCCTGTTCCCTGGAGGCCTGGCTATCTGGCCAGGCTGCTTTTCACATATATGGCCAAATTGGTTGCCCAGTAACAAGCCAGCTTGTACTGTGACAGGTGGGACCACTTCTAGGGTTCAGTAATTGCAAGTGAGGTGGACTGTGCTCTGAATGACAGCCAGCTGGTGGTCTCTTCCTACCTCCTATAATTTTACACTTATTCAGACTAGCCAAGTTTGTCCCTGTCAAAATTTTCAATTATTATGACCTTCTGGCTTTGTAGCTAAAGAAACATTTTATAAATATTGGACCAGCCAATGTTAAATGTGGCAGAGTGAAGCAGATGATCTGAAATATCAAATAACTTTGCTTTCTAATCTATCTTGTGATCAACCTGTGACCAGGTATAGACCTGAAGCAGATTCAGTGTCCACAAAGCTCCAGGAATTACCAATAATTTAGTGATGGGAAAAGAGATGAACCCTCAGGAGGAAAAATGTTTTTCATTTTCAGCATGCATGTTCATCAACCCTGTTTAATAATGTCTCTGAACCTTGTTTTGTTAATGTCTGAGATCTAAGAACAGATCTATTTATCCATCTGTCTCTCCTGCAGTGGGTTCTGTTGTGGAGAACGTTGGTGACGCTTATAAATGTTTTGTAGGATTGAGTTTTTCATTTATGTTTTTCTTTAAATTAGTATTTTTGACATAAGTTCATTGTCATGATCTATTATATCAGCTGACCATCGAGACAAGGATGCATATTACTTGTCTTTTAAAGAATAGCTTCCCATTCTCTCAAATACAAGCTTAATTGTCTCACATTGAGGTTCTAACACATAAGAAGAAAATTAATTTAGAAATTAATACTTTTACCAATTTTAATTTTTTTATCTGTACTCTAGTTGAATATTTTTTGATTTACAACAGGCCTACAGCAGCATTAAATTGCTTGTAGTAGAGATTAGAAATGAAATAGAAACATCTTGATTGCAGAGAGATTTTACAAAACACTATCTCAAACAAACCCTGGGAAGAGGACCTAAAACTTATTGATGGCAATATTTTAATTAAAGAGTATGAAATAATTTTTGGAGGAAAAAAAATTTCCCATTCTCTTTTATATTTTCTTGGACAGTGGCAAATTCTTCTTTGCATTTTGTTGCTTTCTGAAATTTAATTTTTGGTATCCAGTGATGCATTGACATTTTTAGTGATTTTGGTTCACTATTTAGAGATTTCCTGGCCAATGCACCAATTTATGTGGTGGCTTTAGTGCTGACCAAATTGCCAGTGCACCCACTAGAATTATTCAGTCATTTCCTGCTGTGAGACAGGATTAGGAGGGAGGCAAAGCAGGCTCAAACTTTGAAGGATGTAAAGTGTACTAGTTTGGAGGACAGGTGTCTGCTGAGAAAAGCAGGAACCTCTCTTTGAAAATGGAGAATAAAAACCCCCTCCCTCCAAATTATTATAATTTTGAAATCAAACGACTCTCAGGCAAAGATATCTCCAAAATCCCAGGGCGATTCGGGTTTCCGATGCGGGCGCGTTGCGAGATGAGGGCAATCCACTTGCTCCATGTGGTGTCAGTGGTGTGGTGAGTAGAGGGAACCTTTCCTTTGAACATCCACCCCATCACTGGTAGTCAGGGTGCCAGGAGGAGTTGTGCTTCCGTCCCAATCACCTCTGAGGCAGCTTGGACTCCTTCATAGGCAGCCAAGATCTCCTTCTCTGAGTGTAATTGGCTTCAGACCCTCTGTAGCTTCAGCTCCAGAATCCCAGAGGTCGGCCTCAAGTCTCTCCAGGCACCCTCTGCCAAAGGCTCCAGGACAGACCATGGTTCCCAGCTGCAGAATAAAGCACATTCTTCACCTCTGGTCCCATCCTGACTGGGCCAAGGGCTACCACATGAGCGATCTCATGCTTGTTCTGGGCAAAGGCTTACTGTTGCTCAGCACCCCAGAGGAAATCGTTCTTCTTACAGGTGACCAGGTAGAGAGGGCTCACAATCTGACTGTACTCAGGAATGTGCATTCTCCAAAAGCCTATGACACCTAGGAAAGCTTGTGTTTCCTTTTTGCTGGTTGGTGGAGACATCGCGGTGATCTTACTGATGACCTCAGTGGGGATCTGGTGCTGTCTATCTTGCCACTTTACTCCCAGGAACTGGATCTCTCGTGCAGGTCCTTTGAATTTGCTCTTTTTAATGGCAAAGCCGGCTCCCAGCAGAACATGGATGATTTTCTCTCCTTTCTCAAATACCGCCACTGCCGTGTTGCCCCACACAATGATGTCATCGATGTATTGAAGGTGTTCTGGAGCTTCACCCTTTTCCAGTGCAACCTGGATCAGTCCATGGCAGATGGTGGGGCTGTGTTTCCACCCCTGGGGCAGACGATTCCAGGTATACTGCACGCACCTCCAGGTGAAATCAAACTGAGGCCTGCACTCTGCTGCTAGAGGAATGGAGAAAAAGGCCTTGGCAATGTCAATGGTGGCATACCACCTTGCTACCTTGGACTCCAGCTCATACTGGAGGTCCAGCATGTCCGACACAGCAGCGCTCAGCGGTGGTGTCACTTCGTTCAACGTACGATAGTCCACAGTCAATCTCCATTCTCCATCAGACTTGCGCACAGGCCAGATAGGGCTGTTGAAGGGTGAATGGGATTTACTGACCACTCCTTGGCTCTCCAGCTCACGGATCATCTTGTGGATGGGGATCACGTCATTTCGATTCGTTCGGTACTGCTGGCGGTGCACTGGTGAGGTGGCAATTGGCACTTGTAGCTCTTCCACCTTCAGGAGTCCCACTGCAGATGGGTTTTCTGACAGTCCAGGCAAAGTGTTCAACTACTTAATGCCCTCTACTGCTGCAGCAGCTATTCCAAAAGCCCATCTGTATCCCTTTGAGTCTTTGTAATAGCTACTCCAGAGGAAGTCTATGCCTAAAATGCACAGTGCCTCTGCGCCAGTCACCACTGGAAGCTTCTGCCACCCCTTCCCAGTCAAGTTCACCTCACCCTCCAGCAAAGTCAATTCCTGTGATCCTCCCGTCACCCCAACAATGGAAACAGGTTCTTCCCCCACATGTCCTGATGGTATCAGAGTACACTGTGAACCAGTATCAACTAACGCCCTGTGTTTTTGTGCCGGGCCATCGGATCCACACCGTCCAATAGACCCTGTTATCCCATGCCTCTCCCTGGCTAGAGGCAGGGCCCCTCTAGCACTGGTTATTATTTCCTTCTTGGGCATACATAGTAGAGGTTCCTTCAAGTGGATCTGACAGATTAACCTCTCTTCTGTAATACCCTGCACCTTGATTATGGGAGGTTGAGGATACCTTCACTTTAGTAGACCTCCCTTGGTTTGTGTTTCCTTCCCTGAGTTGACGCACCCGTGCTGCCTGGACAGAAGTGGGTTTCCCATCCCATTTTCCCATGTCCCCCCCATGGTCACACAAAAAGAACCACAAATCAGCTCGTGGGGTGTACCCTCTCTCCCTAGCTGGGAGGCATTGGGCTCTGACTTTGGCGTCTGTGACTCGCACTGGTGCTGCATTGACCTTCCTTACCTCTACCTTATCTCCCTCATCTCCTCCTTAAACTCTTCTTTGAGTTCCTTAACCACAGCAGAGACATGAGCCTGCATTGGGCCATTGATCATGCTCTCAAAATTTCTGAGCTTGTTAGCAACAGAACCCACTGTTTCTTGGTTGTTGTCAGCATTAATCATTGCAATGAATGTAGTGTATTGAGATGGCCCCAGGTTTGCCAGATTCCACAGCATCTGCCCTGTGCACCTGACCTTGTCAGGGTCATTGTCATGCTGTCCACCTCTCCCAAAAAGTACCTTCAATACTGCCACTTCTCTCAGCTGTTGGATCCCTTCCTCAAGGGTCTTCCAACACATTCTATGGTGATGCTCCTGCATTCTTTCCCTGTGGACGAACCTCTCTCTCACACTCATTAAAAGCCGTTCCCAGAGGGAAAGGGGGCCTGTCTCTCTTACAAATACCTGATCTACACCTGAGTCCTGGGTCAAAGGTCCCAAATTCCTTGCCTCAGTACCATCCAGTTGCACACCTGCACCCATAAGGTCCCAGACCCGAAGTAACCAAGTTGTAAAAGCCTCACGACCCCGTCGTACAATGTCTTTTCACAGATTACGGAGACTTTCATACGACAGGGACTCAGTGACAATCTCAACCTCTGGTTCCCCTGCTGGTTGTGAGGGCCCTCCTTTATTATCCTTATTGTCTAGGGTACTTTGTTTTTGCCTTAGACTTTCTAGTCTCCACAGGGTCGACTGCTGCTGGCTCTGAGTGTGCTTGTGGTTTAGTTGGAACCTGGACTGATGTAACGTTAGTAGATTCCACTGCAGCATCATTGGATTCTCCCTTTTTAGGGCAGGGGGAGGGTCTCTCACCAACTGGGGAGAGGTACTCCTTTAACATCTGGCCTATCTCTTTCACTAGAACCCCCATTCACTCTGGGTGGTTCCTTTCTGAGGTGGGCTGTGGGGCAGGGTCAGGCTCTGGGGTAGCATCCCTAGTTTCTGGGGCAGGGTCAATGTCTGCAGCACCATCATTATTTCCTGGAGTAGGTATCAGGGTTGTTATCCAGCTCAATCGCCCCTTATCTCTAAATGTTAAATAGGACAAGCCTATCAGTACCACCAGCCACTGTATAATATCATTAGCATTTAGAGGAGATTTCAACCCTTCAAAAAGTGGTGGGGTAGACCCAAAAATCTGGGTGAAGTCTTGGGAGAAAATTTCCCCTGGTGTCATTCCCTCACAGTAAGTACCATTATTAGAGTAACCCCAAAAATGTACAGTGAGTGTGTGATAGCCCTGAATCCATGTACCCGCCTTCCAAAGGAAGTTAAAAATCCATGAATTCCTCACTTTGTTAACCCATAAAGAAAACTGGATAACGACCACTGCAGCCTTAGTTATAGGGCCCATGTTTAGATAAGGGCCTGCAAATGGGAGAAATACAACCACAACCCCATGCCACCCAAAGCAGGGTAAACTAGACAACATATTGCCACCTAATGAGGTTTCTGTATCAGCACACAAAAAATTAGGTTACTCAAGAACTGTTATTCCTTTTATCTCTCGATGCCCTCGAGCCCAACGTTGGGCGCCAAAATCTGTCCTAGTTTGGAGGACAGGTGTCTGCTGAGAAAGGCAGGAACCTCTCTTTGAAAATGGAGAATATAAACCCCCTCCCTCCAAATTATTATAATTTTGAAATCAAACGGCTTTCAGGCAAAGATATGGGAATTAAGAATAACGGTTCTTTACTAGGGAAATTAAAATGGAAATACAATACTACAAAGAAGCAGACCCCAAACTCTGACAAATTCAGAGTACAACCTGACACCCCGTCAGGCAGGGTGTTGATAGCAGTTCGATTAAATGGTGGCTGTAGTCTTTTTGTAGTGACAGATGTGATTCAGTTGAAGCAGTGGTCCTGTAGAAGGTGCAGTTTCCTTCCGGAGGTCCAGTGATGATGTGGGGAAAATCCAGCTTCCCTCTGGAGTCCAGTGGAGAAGGGACTAGCTTAGTGTCCCAAAACCTCTCTTTTATCTTGGTAGGAAATGTTGGGCCCTTCCCCCTGGCTGGAGCAACTTCCAAGGGGATGAAGTAATTTTATCAGTCACACAGTGGGACTCAATGGACCATTAGCAGAAGAAACCTCCCTGGAGGAAGGGTGAGTTGTGAAAAGATAAAGAACAATACCCTGCCTGGTTTCAATGGATGGGCCATTAGCAGAACATCTCCCACGGAGATAAGCATCACCACCCCCACCCTCAACAGATGGTGATTGAATAGACCTTTTATCACACTATGTATTGTAACCCAAGACATAAAGAAAAACTTTACAGAAACTAAAAGAAAAAATAAGAATCAGAATAAAACCTTCAAAACTCTTCTTCTCCCCCACATCCTCTTTTTTTCACATTGACAATGTACAGAAACAAATCAGTCAGCTTACCATCTCTAAAATACAGTAATTTCCAGAATACAAGCCGCACCATTTTGACTAAGATTTTGCTCCCAAACCGGAAATGCGGCTAATACTCAGGAGCGGCTAATATGTGAATAATTTTCTGACATTTACAACCTCAGAAGTGCCAACCAGAGTGCCGAGTCGAGCAACTGCAAAGCCGGCATTTTGCGATTGTTACAAATTGTTACTCTGTTGCGCCGCGGGTGGAGCCTGGCTCCCTGCAGGCAGCACGGGGGGCGGGGAGAGAGGAGGGAGAACTCTCTCCTTCCCTCCTCTGCCGCAGCCCGGGGGAGAGATGGGGGGGCCCCGCGCCGCCATTGCCGCGGTTCGGGGAGGCGGCGGGGGCCCCGCGCCGCCATTGCCGCGGCTCGGGGAGGATGCGGGGTACTCTGTCCCCGCCCGCCGCCGCCGCCGCGGGAGAGGGGGGACTCCGTCCCTGCCTGCCACCATGGGGCAGCACCGGGCCGTGGTGACCAAGCCCAGTGGTAGCGGCGGCTGGCCCCGAGTGGCCCCGCCGAGCGACAGCGCCGGGCTGGGCCACCTAGCCCCGTCGACAGCCCCGAGTGGGCCGAACCTGCACAGCCCGAGCTGAGCCAGTAAATCCCGCCCTGCTGCAGGTCTGTTACTATTTGGCAACTTTGTTGCACGCAGGTCCTCGCTGTGAACGACAGAGCGGCTTATACTCAGGTGTGACTTATTTATGGACAAAGAACGAAATATTTGCCAACACCCAGAGATGTGGCTTATACTCCGTGCGGCTTGTATTCGTGAAATTACTGTAACCTTTCTTCACTTCATTTAGGGAGAGAAGTCTCATCAGTCTATGGAGACTTCTCCATAAGAAAACAGTTCTCTCGTGGCTTCAAGGTCACAGTGAATCAGCTGCCTGGGAAAATGGAAATCTGATCACTGTGTAATAGTCTCTCCCTTCAACTCACAGCTTTCCCCACAACTGTTTTCGAGGGCCATGTCAACTTATGGGGTACTATTTTGTAAGGATGAGCAGTTCAGAAAGCAAAGGTTTTCTTCATCTAACTCTGAGATCATGTTCATGTCTGGGAACAGAGGTCGTCGTCTTCTTTCCCTGGAGGCAAAGGGTTTTCATCACGCTTCTCTCTCTTTGTTCAGGCTTCTCTTGGGATCACAGCTACTTCAGTATCTGCTTGCTTTAGCATTAATGCCTTTGCTCATATCTACAATTTGAACGCTTCAACCACCCCATACTTCTCAATGATTTACAGGGATAAAGAGTCTGATGTATCAATCATGTCTTCCCCTTACCCTTACATGAGGATTTCAGCACAAGAATGAGGTATGTCCTCAATCCCTCCAGTCTGGGACCTTCTACTTCACTGACCTTAGTGTCTTCATATTGTTTCTGTATGTCTTCACTCTGTCACTTTCCTCTCAATTTCTTGACAATTGAAGGTCGGCAGGTCTTATCTGTGCACTGAAAGAGTTAATATCTTGACTGAAGCCTGCAGATGGTCATATGATCCCTGCTGGGTGTTGGCTGGAGCTGTTTATGATGGAGAGATTTTCAGCGGCTGGGCTGGAGGACCTGGGCCAGGATAGCAGGGGCCCAGTGAGAAACAGTGGTGGCTACTCTGACTACATGGCTGTTTTCTGGCTTTTGCTGCATTCAATTCCAGACAAGGGCTGATGGTCTTCCCTCCCCCTGCCTGGTAGGCAGCAGAGCAGGCCCGGTCCAGGCCGGCAGTGGGGCAGGGCTCAATGTTGGTGAGCTGTTAGCAGCGGCAGCATTCTAACCACGCCACAGGCCTGCCTGGCTATGCTGGGAGGAGGCGGGGGGTAACCCGGCCCTGCCAGCACTGCAACAGAGGCAGAACCTGACTCGGCTCGGCCCCGCCAGGTGCATGGGTCTGGCCCAGACCTGCAGCAGCCCTCCGGCTGGCTAACCTGTTTCCTGTACTCAGGCGGAAGAAAAAAGAGATATTCCCGGGGTTTGTTCATCTTTGCATGTGTGTTCACAAAGGTGCATCTAACTTTTTCATTGGTGTGACAACATGTCAATATTCAAAATCAGTCACTGACTGGTTTTTGTCAGGTCTAAAGGAAGTTGCCAAGGTCCTTACGGGGAATTACTTTCATAACTGGTTCCTTTCCTTTCTTACCAAACAATAAATTAAGACAAACCAACACACCATCTTAGTAACTCTTTCTTGCTGTATCAGCATAAACCATTGGTCAAATACTTGCTCCGGAGGCTGTTAAGCTCATTTTTCATGTCCTGGCAGGGTCCTGTCTATATTTCAGGGGACAGGAGGTGGATGGGAGGAAGCTAGTTCAGGAGAGTGGGTGACAGTGGGGAACATTTGTCTGTGAATGTCAGATCTCAACTCAGCTTATAAATTATTCCCTGGGCCTTGTAGATAAACACAGAGTTCTATGGTGATATTGGCTGGGAAGGGCAAACGCTGATGATTGTAGGTTAATCTTCAGGACACTAATTGCCAGAAAACCAAAGAAGCATTCTTTTTGGAACAAATTTTTCAGTTTATGAAGGGGAAAAACACTGCATTGGATTGTTTTGTTTGCAGAGTTTTACCCCCTCCTATGTCCTGTCTCAGATTTATAAAGGATTTACCTTTATTATTGTTGTTGGGGACTTTTTTTTTTTTTTTTTTTTTTGTTTTGATGTTTTCCTGTGATACATCTATAAAGTTGTGTGAAAATGCAACTTCGTTTTTATTTTCATGAATGTATGCACAAATAAGTATGTGGATTCTATACCACTAGCTATTTAAAGGATTTGGTCTGACCAGCTGCTTTTCAGCTGAATTTTTGTGAAAGGTGATGCTTTGCAAAGAGGTTTTTTTCATTCTTTCAAGTCAATTTGAAAACTGGAAAAAAGTCCTAAGCAACACTGCCCTACCATTGAAAATTCCCAGCTGAACCAAGTCATGACCCCATTGCTAAGGATTTAATTTACTGGCATTTCTCCAGTGTGCCTCTAGAAGGGATGGCATCTTAAGTTCCTCTACCTGAGATCTGTTTCCCCAGGTCTGACATAAAAAAGGTACATATCACCCGTGTGTAAAACCTGACCAGATCCCTGTCAAGTGCAGAAATCCAAACAGGCTCACATGGGGCTGGGATTTCACAATAGTCACAAGGAACAAAACCTTCCTGCCTGATTTGCACCAGAGCAGGAGAGGGACTGGTGGTCTATGTTGTCTGGCCTCCCAGTCAAAATCAATCTCTACAAGATGAGGTGGAAGGCTAAACAGTGCAATATAAATCCCACAAAAGCTTTGAAAACCTCAAAGGGAATACAGCTGAGTCCACTGAAGAACTAGAGTCTTTTGCTCCACTGATGGTCTTGATGAAGCTTTGGGTTGGTGAAGCAGGATGACTGAGACGAGTTCCCAAATGAGGCCACATCTTGGCAGCAAAACCCTTGTCTGCCACTGGCCCAATTGGCACTTGTTTGAGTGCTTTGTGGGAGTGAAATTCATCTATGCTCCAAGGCCCAGAAACAAGTCTTTGCATAATAAACATCCTACTGTAATTGTAAGGTTCATTTATGCTCTTTAGGATGGTTATTAGTTTCCCATTAATTTATACCTCCTCATAAATTATTATAATGTTGCTTATTATTTGAGGTTCATCATTCCTTAAGAAGGGCAATCTTGGACTAGAATTTCCTTGTGCTAAGTTTTATATCAGTATAAAGTAGGAAAGATGGTTCCTGAGGAGAGATTTCAATTGTGTACTTTCTGAGGAAAGCAAAAATGTCATTTAAAATCAGGGGGAAAATGTGTTGGTGGGCAAATAATGTGCATATTAGAAGTATGCATAAGGTTGAGAACCAGAGGTAGCGAAGCGCTTCATATCCTTAGCATATGAAGCTCTGCCTTCTCAGGGTTTACTTTTATTTGTTTTCCCTTTTTTTGTCCCAAAAGATAGGTGACTCATCAGTGTTTAACTGATCTTATCCACTTTTTTTAAAAAATTTCTTTTGTATATTTGCTTAACTTTTCTGGTGGCTCATGTGAGCTTAAGTGTTATTGAGAAGTCAGCTCCTACTGTCCTTCCATGTTTGTTTTTGGTTTCAATATGACAAATGTATGCCTCCTCTGGAAATGGTATCCATACTTCAGAGTAATTACTTTGTGGATGGTGGATCCAGTTCATGTTGGCAAGAATCAGATTAATCATTATTAATCATGACCCCTCCAAGAGTAACCTCATCCTTTACCTAAGTGCCTCTTTGTTAAGAAGGAATAGCTATTAGGGCATGGCTGGACCACTGCTCTTGTTGCACCGGCACATGGCACAGGACTTCTGACAGGAGGCAGAGGAACTCGGTTCAAAGTTAAAAATAGATGCACATTGAAACAGCACCCTTTGGGGCCTGGCCTGCTCCCCAAATACCTGCAGAGCTGGCCTTGGATGCTGTTTCATGTAAAACAGAAAGATATTAGAGGCTCTATCTCCCAGGGTTGGTATTCTGCTTTATTCTTAGGCTTCCATGTGGTCAGAGCGAGAGATGGGGATAAAGAGAGAGAGTCCACACGTGGGCTCAGGGTTTTTCTCTCGGTCAGGAAAGGGGAGAGGTCAGCCTTGGCTTCAGGCCAATCTCTTTGCAGGGGTCAATCCATTGGTCTTGTAGGGGTTACAGGGTTAAAGGGATGTACCATTCTTAAAGCAGTAGGGTATTGGGTTACAACAGCACATGGTCGATGTTCCAGAAATAAAATAGGCAACTTCTCCAGTGGGCTTATTCGGCATCATTTGAGTGTCCTCTTTTCCCCTGAAGCCTCACGACAGTTTGCCTCTTTCCAAGGGCTGAATTCAGTGCTGAGGTTGAAATAATCTCTCTGGTGTTTATTTGTCTGCTTAATTTTCTTTTATAAACATAGGTAGATCCCAGTATAACCTAATGCACGTGCAGTTCTTGCAAAGATAACATTTTAAGGTCTATTCAAATGGTTGCAGCAGTGTTCAACAACTGACAAAACTGCAGATGAGCTTAGTTCTGTGGGACTCCAGTTCTACCAAGTAGACCTTGAACCAACCACCTTTTTTTGAGGATTTCTGGATTCCTTGAAGAAATACTATGCAGTTGAGATGAGGCATGCAGCACTGGTCACCTTGTGCACAAAGTTGCGAGAAGTCCAGTTTCTCTCTCCATGTCGCTAGACTGGAGATGGCAGGCCTGAGATTATCTATCTATCTATCTATCTATCTATCTATCTATCTATCTATCTATCTATCTATCTATCTTCTTCCACTTTTGTCAATAAATATTTGCCTTGAGAAGACAGTAGTTTAATTACAGTAATTTCACGACTATAAGGTGCACCTCCGAGGGTCAGCAAATTTCTGAACTTTGTCCATATATAACGCGCACCGGACTATAAGGCGCACTTTTTTTGCAGCGAGGATGAATTAGTAACAATCACGCCAACCGTGTTGTCTTGGGTTACAATACAGGATGTGATCAAAGTATCTATTCTATCACCATCTGTTGTGACCAGGTGGGGCAGTGATCCTTATCTCCGTGGGAGATACTCTGCTAATGGGCCATCCATTGAAACCAGTAGGGCATTGTTCTTTATCTTTGCACCCCCATCCTTCCTCCAGGGAGTTAGCTTCTGCTAATGGCCCATTGAGTCCCACTGTGTGACTGATAAAATTACTTCATCCCATTGGGAGTTGCTCCAGCCAGGGGGGAGAGTCCAACCTTTCCTACCTAGATAAAAACTGAAATTCTGGGACACCAAGTTGCCCTCTTTTCCCTGGACTCCAGTGTAAAACCAGACTTTTTTTCCAGATCATCACTGGACCTTCGGAGGGAGGCTGCACGCTTCTACAAGACCACTGCTTCAACTAAACCACATCTGTCACTGCAGGAAGACTGTAGCCACCATTAAATGGGACTGCTACCAACACCCTGACTGACGGGTGTCACCCTGACGGGGTGTCAGGTTGTGCTCTGACTTTGTGTCTTAGTTTGGAGGACAGGTGTTTACTAAGAAAGGCAGGAGCCTCTCTTTGAAATGGAGAATGTAAACTCCCTCCCTCCAAATTATTATAATTTTGAAATCAAGGGGCTCTCAAGTAAAGATATGGGAATTAGGAATCACAGTTCTTTACTAGAGAAATTAAAATAGAAGCACAGTACTACAAAGAAACAAACTGCAAACCCTGGCAAAGTTAGAGTAAAACCTGTCAGGCAGGGTGTTGGTAGCAGTTTGATTAAATAGTGGCTGCAGTCTTCTTGCAGTGACAGATGTGGTTTAGTTGAAGCAGTGGTCTCGTAGAAGGTGCAGTTTCCTTCCAGAGGTCTAGTAGTGATGTGGAGAAATCTCATTTTTTTCCTAGAGTCCAGTAGAGAAAGGGCTACTCGGTGTCCTAGAATTTCAGTTTTTATCTAGGCAAGAAAGGTTTGACTCTCCCCCCTGGCTGGAGCAACTCTCAATGGGATAAAGTAATTTTATCAGTCACACAGTGGGACTCATCGGGCCATTAGCAGAAGATAACTCCCTGGAGGAAGGATGTGGGGTGCAAAGATAAAGAACAATGCCCTACTGGTTTCAATGGATGGTCCATTAGCAGAGTATATCCCACGGAGATAAGGATCACTGCCCCACCTGGTCACAACAGAGAGTGATAGAATAGATACTTTGATGAAATCCTGTATTGTAACCCAAGACACTTTGTCAGTGTTTGAGATTTGTTTCTTTGTAGCGGCTCACAGCTCGCACTTCCGGGTTGGCAAATTTCAGAACTTTGTCCATATGTAAGGTGCTCCAGAGTATAAGGCGCACTTCCGGGTTCGGATCAAAATTTTAGTCAAAAGGGTGCCCCTTTATAGTCGTGAAATTACTGTAATAATTATTCTGATTTTCCTAGCAGAAGAGGTTCTTTTTACGAAGGTAAGGCAGCACTATCAATGAATGTCACCATTGTTTCCGCAAAAACACAATCATTCAAGTACTGTATTGAAACCAATCTCCTCAATCCTCCCACCCACCAAAATAAACCTTAATTACTTTTTAAAAGGTTTTCATTGACTACAGTAATTTCATGAATACAAGCCGCAGCAATTTGACAAAAATTTTGGTGGAAACCCGGAAGTGCGGCTAATAGTCGGGGGCGGCTAATATATGAATAATTTTCTGACATTTACAACCCCAGACGTGCCAGCCAGGGCGCCGAGCCAAGCACCTGCCAGTAAAAGCCGGCATTTCGCAATTGTTACAGTGTTACCATGTTGCCCTGGCTCCCTGCAGGCAGCACGGGGGGCGGGGAGAGAGGCGGGAGAGCTCTCTTCTTCCCTCCTCTGCCACAGCCCAGGGGAGGATCGGTGGGGGGGCGCGCCGTCATTGCCGCGGCCCGGGGAGGACGGGGGTAAAGCGCCGCCGTTGCCGCGGTTCCGGGAGCCGACGGGAGCCCCGCGCAGCCATTGCCGCGGCCCGGGGAGCCGACGGGGGAAGTGCGCGCCGTCATTGCCGTGGCCCGGGGAGTCGACGGGGGTGGGGCGCCGCCGTTGCCACGGCTCCGGGAGTCGACGGGAGCCCTGCGCAGACATTGCCGCGGCCTGGGGAGGGGGGGGAAGCGCGCGCCGCCATTGCCGCCGCCCGGGGGCCGACGGGGATGGGGCGCTGCCATTGCCGCGGCTCGGGGAGCCGACGGGAGCCCCGCGCAGCCATTGCCGCTGCTCGGGGAGGAGGCGGGGTGCTTTGTCCGCGCCCGCCGCCGGCGCCACGGGCGCGGGAAAACTCCATCCCTGCCTGCCACCGCGGGGCAGCGCCGACCCGGGGTGACCGAGCCCAGTGGCAGTGGCGACCGGCCCCGAGCCGCAGCGCCGGGCTGGGCCATCTGACCCAGTCAGCAGCCCCTAGCGGGCCGAGCCTGCACAGCCTTAGCTCAGCCAGTAAACCCCGCCCTCCCGCGGTTCTGTTACTAATTGCACGCGGGTCCTCGCTGCGAACGACAGAGCGGCTTATATTCGGGTGCGGCTTATTTATGGACAAAAACCGAAATATTTGCCAACACCCAGAGATGCGGCTTATACTCAGCGCGGCTTGTATTCGTGAATTTACTGTATATGGAAATCTGGAACAAAGCCCTTTTGAAAAGAGCAGCGGAAAGAAAAACCCTCTTTCGTCTCCATCTAGCTCTTTGATACCTGTCAGGTACCAGTAGAAAATAGGACCAAACTTACCACACTCTTTGATTTCTGCCAAAGTAGGTGTGGGAGCAACATTGTTTAATTGTTGCAGGAATCTATTGAAAAATAAAAGTACCAGCAAAGACAAATGGACCAATACAAATTACAGTAATTTAACTACTATAAGCCACACCTGATTATAAGCTGCACTTCTGTTTGTTGACAGCGTTTCATTCTTCGTCCGTATGTAAGCCATATTGGATTATAAGCCGCACTTTTGTTCGCAGCGAGGATGCTCGCGCAACTTTCACAAAGTTGCCAATTAGTAACAGAATCGCGCGATCGCGGGGTTTACTGGCTCGCCACCAGGGCTGTGCGGGCTCGGATCGGCGCTTCCCCATTGTCGGGGCCGGGCAGGCTTGGATCGGCCGCATCGCACCCCCCCCTGCAGGGGCTGGGCAGGCTCCGGTTTGGCTCGGAGTTACTGCGGGCTCGCACTTCTGGGTTGACAAATTTCTGAACCTCATCCATATATTGGCTGCTCCTGAGTGTAAGCTGCACTTCCAGGTTGGGACCAAAATTTTAGTCAAAATGGTGCGGCTGATGGTGGTAGAGATGGTTTTCTCAGATGACCAAACAATTAAGAATCCACACATGGTAAAATGTACACCAGTGATGTGGCTAAAACTTGTATGACTTGGGGCACAAGAATATGCCTCTGCTTTAACAATGATGAAGTAGAATGAGGGGGATGACATTGTGATTGCTATGATGAAGAAGCTCCGGGGATATGCAGATACTGTGCATACAAGAATCTCAGCTGTGGAAAAAAGGCTGTCAGAGCACATACAGAAAAAAAGAAGATAGGATTGAGGAGACTCACCAGAAACTCAGGAAGGAGATTAAAGAGGACCTTCTCCAAATCTCGTTGGTACAGACCAGAGGTTCTGTTATCAGAAGCAGATGTCCCCCAGATAGGGAGAGAGGGTACACTCCACGAGCTGAGCTGTGGTTCTTCCTGTGTGACTGTGGGGGAAACATGACGAGGTGGGATGGAAAACCCACTGCTGCCCTGGCAGCATGGGTGTGTGAACTGAAAGAGGGCAATACTCAGAGAGGAAGTTTCACCAGAATTGAAGTAACTCCAGTTACTCATAGCCAAGCTGCAAGGCATAATGGAAAAGAAGATGATGTGCCCAATCCCCTTGAAGGAACCTTTAGAATGTATGCCCAGGGAGGGAATGATAACTAGGACTAGAGGGACCCTGCCTCTAGCCAGTTAGAGGCTGGGGAAAACCATGTTGTTGGGGGTTGGGAGAGTTTTTACTCTTTCCCTCCGTGGACAAATTTTTGCCATTATCATGTTAAAGAAACCTGGCCGGGCAACTCCCTTGACTTCTGATTGATCAAGACAAAAGAGAGGGGTGGAGATGGATGGCCGTGAATTGCTTTGTCCTTCCAAGAGGACGCTCTCTCTCGACGGCCTGAACGTGGAGGAGAGAGGTTCTTTTTCTCCGAGGTGGGAACTGCCCTGCACTCCGGCACTGCTAAAGCTTCCTGCTTCTGAGAACGGCACTGAGAAATGGGACCCAAACGGTGAGCGGAGTTTTTTCCTTCACCCTTCTCCCACCTGGGATCGCCCTGCCGCACCGCCTGTCTACTCCGGCTGCTGCTGCGACTAAGAGGGGGGCCACCCCGCTCCACCGGGACCGTGCGGAGGAGGAGGGCATCTGTGACTAGGAAAAAAGGACTGAAACTGAGTTTGGTTCTGTTTTGCCACTGATTTTTCATAGCTGATGTTGTTCTTGTTCGTCTTGTAGATTTATCAGTAAAGAACTGCTATTCCTAAATCCATATCTTTTTGCCTGAGAGCCCCCTTAATTTCCAAAATTATAGTAAACTGGGAGGGAGGGGATTTTCACTCTCCATTTTGGAAAAAAGCTCTTGTCTTTTATTTCCTGGCAATACTGTCCTCTAAACCAGGACAGATGTCTTTTGGACTGTGTGGATTTGTTGGCCTGGCACATCAGAATCACAAAAATACGAGGCCTTGGTCAACTGTGATGCGCAGTGCACACTAATCCCATTGAGATGTGGGGGCTGAACCTGTTTCTATTGCTGGCGTGTCACGGTCCGCACAACCTGAGCAGGGGTCATGATGGTTCATTTGACCGCGGGGTGCAAAAGACAACAACAAGAGACTAAGGTTTTGTTCAGCAGCAAACAGCAAAGCAGTTTATTGGGGGCAAACAATTCAGTTTTGGGGTAATGGTGAGAAGGAGAGAGATAAAAAGATGACAAAGTAGGGACGGAGACAGAGACTGAAAGAGACAGAGAAAGAGAAAGAGACAGAAGGACAGAGACAGAGGAACAGAGAGAGGGACAGAGACAGAGGGACAGAGACAGAGGAACAGAACCAGAGAGAGAGACAGAAAGAGAGAGAATAGCGGGAATAGCTACCAACAGATGGGACGTCCTCGGATCATCCAGCAATGTCTTCCATCTGTGGGGAGAAAGAAGTCTCAAAGGTTTCTTCGGAGAGTAATAATTTTATAGTCCATTTCAAGGCGAGGGGCCGCTGACCAAAAGGTGGGGAGATTTATGGACTATTGTGTTCAGAGGACCATGGCTTCAAGAATCAGGTGCAGAAAGTACGGCTGTTCTAGCCCCGTACCTGCCCGAGTCCATTGTACCGTGACAGTACAGCACACACCCGACACAGTCCATTGGCAAGCATCCACCCTAGCCAGGCCCAGCAGCTCCTGCCCAGAGTAAGTGGTAGGGGTCTCAGAGTCTCAGTCTCTGACAATGATTGTGAGGCAGATCAGGTAATCTTCAGACCGACCCTTACACCACCCCGTGACTCATGATCATTGTCAGGAGCGCTTCTTCGTGGTGTTCCAAAGTCTTCAGGACTCGTCCGAGTTGGTAGCACATCCCAGAAAAATAGAGACAGGAAGGTGGACAGAATAGAAAAGTAGGAAGAAGATAAGGAAAAGAAAAAAGAGGGAAAAGAAAACAAACAAATTATCAATTTTCAATTATTCAATTGTTTTTCATTACATAGAAACAATTTCTGATTACAGACAAAATGATTACAGTAAATTCACGAATACAAGCCGCATCTCTGGGTGTTGGCAAATATTTCGGTTTTTGTCCATAAATAAGCCGCACCTGAATATAAGCCGCTCTGTCGTTCGCAGCGAGGACCCGCATGCAACAAAGTTGCCAAATACTAACAGAACCGTGGCATGGCGGGGGATTTACTGGCTCAACTAAGGCTGTGCAGGCTCGGTCCGCTAGGGGCTACTGACAGGGTCAGGTGGCCCAGCCCGGCGCTGCCACTTGGGGCTGGCCGCTGCCTCTGGGTTCCCTCGCCCCGACCCTACTCCCGCCGCGGCGCCGGCCGGGTACGGAGAGAGCGCCCCGCTCACGCTGTGGCGCTGGCCGGGCACGGAGAGAGCGCCCCGCTCACGCCGCGGCGCTGGCCAGGCACGGAGTACCCCCTGCTCCCTCCACGACGGTGGAGGGCGGGGGCAGAGCACCCCCCCTCCTCCCCGGGCCGCGGCAATGGCGGCGCGCCCCCCACCCCGTCCTCCCCGGACCGTGGCAATGGTGGCGCAGGGCCCCCGTCGGCTCCCCGGGCCGCGGCAATGGCGGCGCAGGGCCCCCCCCTCCTCCCCGGGCCACGGCAATGGCGGCGCTTTACCCCCTCCTCCCCGAACCACGGCAATGGCGGCGCGCCCCTCCCCCGTCCTCCCCTGGGCTGCGGCAGAGGAGGGAAGAAGAGAGCTCTCCCGCCTCTCTCCCCGCTCTCCGTGTTGCCTGCAGGGAGCCAGGGCAACACAGTAACACTGTAAAAATCGCGGAATGCCGGCTTTTACTGGCAGGTGCTTGGCTCGGCGCCCTGGCTGGCACGTCTGGGGTTGTAAATGTCAGAAAATTATTCACATATTAGCCGCCCCCGACTATTAACCGCACTTCCGAGTTTCCACCAAAATTTTTGTCAAATTGCTGCGACTTGTATTCGTGAAATTACTGTAGTTTCAATAAAAACACAATGCAACTAAAATAATCAATTTTGATCAATGTTCAAAATATAATATGACTAAATGAAGCTATTTAAAATTAATATTCAAAATATAAGACAATCAAGAATAATCAATTTTAATTAATATTCAAAAATGCTGCACAAACAAAAAATAAGCAATTTTAATCAATAACAGGTTTTACAAAAGCAAAAATCACACCTTGCAATTTTAGTAAAGTTACAGACACAAAGATTTGAATAATTTTCTGTACTCACTACTAAAACAAAAAACAAAAACCAAAAAACTGTTACAAGCAGTTTTTAAGCATGCACACCTATTGCCTAAATATATCTATAGCAGTACTGTTTCAAGGAATTCCATTTGCATGATTTTCAAAGTTACAATCATTCTGTTCTGTGTCTAAGCAAATATCTTGAGCTCTGATTGCATTACTTTCACAGATAAACTCTCGTTGTTCCCGGACAATGCAATTTTCCAAATTAACAGTTTGCCACTTCCCACCAATTTGACGGACCCATTCTCTATGCTCAAAGGATAGAGAACAGCTCCATCGTGATTCAGCCCTAATGCAATGATAGGGAATATTGAATGCACTGAAGCGTTGCGTATCATCAGTACAAAAAGGCTGTGACTATGTTTGTGCTGGGGTCATAGGTAAAACTTAGCAAGTTCCACCAGGATTGGAATTTTCTTTCAGAGTTAGTGGCACTATCCCAGATTATTCTCCAAATTTCAGTAGGAAAAGTACCTTCCTCGCCTCCTCTTGTAATAGAGGCAACAACTGATTGCATCCACAATTGAGCCTGGATACAACTAAGAGCTAAAGAAATGTTATAGTCAATTTATCCATCACTATTTCTGACTCAATGCTATTCAAAATTCCTGCCGACTACGCCATTTAATGTCACAGTCCACACAACCTGAGCGGGGGTCGCGATGGTTTGTTCGACTGCGGGGTGCAAAAGACAACAGCAAGAGACTAAGGTTTTGTTCAGCAGCAAGCAGCAAAGCAGTTTATTAAGGGCAAACAATTCAGTTTTGGGGTAATGGTGAGAGAGAGAGAGATAGAAAGATGACGAAGTAGAGAGGGAGAGAGAGAGAGAGAAAGACAGAGGCAGATCAGGCAGTCTTCGGACTGACCCTTACAGCGTGACAGGTGCATTGCAGGAGTTGATCCTGTTGGAAGTTGAGGTGAACCTGACTAGAAATGAGTGGAAGAAACATTCCATTGTAACTGGCCCAAAGGTGCCGTGCATTCTGGGCATAGACTTCCTCTGGAGCAGATATTTCAAAGACCAAAAGGACTCAAGTGGGCATTTGGGATAGTAGCTGTAGAGACAGAGGGCATTAAGCAATTGAACACCTTTCCTAGACTATCAGACAACCCTTTTGCAGTAGGACGTCTGAAGGGGAAAGAGTAGCAAGTACCAATAACCACCTCGACAGTGCACCACTGGCAGTACTGGACAAATCGAGATGCTGTGATTCCCATCCACAAGATGATCCATGAGCTGGAGAGCCAAGTAAGGTCCACTCACCCTTCAACAGCCCTTTTTAGCTTGTGTGCAAGTCTAACAGAAAATAGAAATTGACTGTAGACTATTGTGCCTTGAATGAAGTGACTCCACCCCTGAGCACTGCCATGCCGGACATGCTGGAACTCCCGTACAACCTGGAGTCCAAGGTAGCAAAATGGTATGCCACCACTGACATTGCCAATGCATTTTTCTCCATTCCTCTAGCAGCAGAGTACAGGCCTCAGTTTGCCTTCACCTGGAGGGGAGTGCAGTACACCTGGAACCGGCTACCCCAGTTGCAGAAGCACGGTCCCACCATCTGCCATGGACTGATTCAGACTGCACTGGAAAAGGGTGAGGATCCAGAACATCTGCAGTACATCAATGACATCATTGTGTGGGGGAACACAGCAGCAGAAGTGTTTAAGGAGAGAAAATCATCCAGATTCTCTTGGAAGGTGACTTCGCCATCCAAAAGAGCAAAGTCAAAGGACATGCTCAAGAGATCCAGTTCCTGGGAGTGAAGTGGCAAGATGGACAGCATCAGATTCCCACCGCGGTCATCAACAAGATGACAGCAATGTCTCCACCAATCAACAAGACCGAAACGCAAGCTTTCCTAGATGCCACAGGCTTTTGGAAAATGCACATTCCTGAGTACATCCAGATTGCGAGGCCTCTCTACCTGGTTACCCGCAAAAAGAACGATTTCCACTGAGGTCATGAAAAGCAGTAAGCCTTCGCTCAGATCAAGCAGGAGATCGCTCATGCGGTAGCCCTTGGTCCAGTCAGGACAGGACCAGAAGTGAAGAACATGCTTTACTCTGCAGCTGGGAGCCATGGCCTGTCCTGGAGTCTGGCAGAAGGTGCCTGGCAAGATTCGGGGTTGACCACTGGGATATCTGGAGCTGAAGTTACAGAGAATTCAAAGCCAACTATACTCCCACAGCGAAGGAAATCCTGGCAACCTATGAAAAAGTACAAACCACCTCAGAGGTACAGTAATTTCACGAATACAAACTGCACGGACTATAAACCGCATCTCTGGGTGTTGGCAAATATTTAGTTCTTTGTCCATAAATAAGCCGCACCTGAGTATAAGCCGCTCTGTCTTTCGCAGCGAGGACCCGCGTGCAACAAAGTTGCCAAATAGTAACAGAATCGCGGCATGGTGGGGGTTTACTGGCTTGACTAAGGCTGTGCAGGCTCGGCCCAGCTCGGCGCTGCCGCCCGGCGGGGCCGCTCAGGGCTGACCACCACTGCCACTGGGCTCAGTCACCCCAGCCCGGCGCTGCCCCGTGGTGGCAGGCAGGGACGGAGCACCCGAGCTCCCGAGGCGGTGGCAGGTGGGGACGGAGCCTACCTGCTCCTGCCGCGGCAGGCGAGGGAAGGAGCCCCCCGCTTACCCCACGGGCCGCGGGGATGGCAACACGGGGCCCCCCCATCTCTACCCCGGGCTGCGGGAGAGGAGGGAAGGAGGGAGCTCCCCTACCTCTCCCCCCACCCCCCGTGCTGCCTGCAGGGAGCTAGCTCCACCCGCAGCCCAACAGAGTAACAATTTGTAACAATAGCGAAATGCCGGCTTTTACTGACCAGTTGCTCGACTTGGCACCTCGGTTTCCACTTCTGGGCTTGGAAATGTCAGAAAATTATTCACATATTAGCCGCTCCTGAGTGTTAGCCGCATTTCCGGTGTGGGAGCAAAATTTTAGTCAAAATGGTGCGGCTTGTATTCGTGAAATTACTGTAATAGACACTGAAGCACAACGCCTCCTGGCACCCTGACTATCAGTGCTGGTGAGGATGTTCAAAGCAAAGTTTCCCTCTACCCACTGATACCACATGGAGCAAATGGACTGCCCTCATCACACAATGCCTCGAACCAGTCAAGGCAAGCGCTACGTGCTCACAATGGTAGAAGTTACCTTGGGTTGGCTGGAGACCTACCCTGTGCCTCATGCTACTACTTGTAACACCATCCTGGGCCTTGAAAAGCAAGTCCTTTGGAGGCATGGTACCCCTGAGAATTGTCAGACAACAGGACTCATTTCAAGAACAGACTTATAAACACCTGGGTTAGGGAACATGGCATTGAGTGGGTTTACCATATCCCTTATGATGCACTAGCTGCAGGCAAAGAGGAACAGTGGAATAGATTGTTAAAAACCACCTTGAAAGCACTGTGTGGGGGAACTTTTAAAAATTGGGAGCTACATTTAGCAAAGGCCACCTGGTTACTTAATACCTGAGGCTCCACTAACTGAGCAGGCTCTACCCAATCTGAGCCCCTGCATACAGCAGATGAAGACAAGGTCCCAGTAGTATGTTAGAGGTCTGTTAGGGAAGACTGGATTAATTCTGCCTCGAGTAAAGACAAACCCATCTGTGGGGTTGTGTTTGCTCAGGAACCAGGTTGCACATGGTGGGTAATGCAGAGGGATAGAGAAACACGTTGTGTCCCTCAAGGTGATTTGATGTTGGGTGAGAATCACATGTACAGTAATTTCACGATTATAAGCTGCACCATTTTGACTAAAATTTTGCTCCCACCCCGAAAATGCAACTTACACTCAGGAGCGGCTAATATATGAAAAAAGTTTGGAAATTTCCAACCCCGGAAGCGCCAGCCAGGGTGCCGATCCGAGCACCTGCCAGTAAAACCCGGGATTGCGCGATTGTTACTAATTGGTTACTCTGTTGCACGGCGGGTGGAGGTGGACTCCGTGCTGGCAGCATGGGGGGGGGGGGGGAGGCAGGGGGGTCTGGGCTCCCTCCTGCCCACCCCGTGGCCCGGGGCAGAGGCAGGGGGCACCATGCCTGCCTGCCACCGTGGGAGCGGGGGGACTCCATCTCCGCCTGCCACTGCAGGTGCCGACGGGCTCCGTTCCCGCCTGTCGCCAAGCGGCAGCGCCGAACTGGGCCATCTGGCCCTGTCGGCAGCCCTGAGCGGACCAAGCCCGCCCGGCCCTGAGCCAAGCCAGTGAACCCCACAATCCCGCGATTCTGTTACAAATTCGCAACTTTGTTGCACGCGGGTCCTTGCTGTGAACAACAGAGCGACTTGTAATCATGAAATTACTGTAATGTTGGAATGCCTATATACCATTTCTTGCTGAATGTCACTGCCAGTATTTGTACATAGCTATACATATATATATATATGTATAAATGTGTGTATTTAGAATTGAAATATATTAGTTTGGGCATTAAGCTGATGATATGGAATAAGAGGTGGAATGTCTTGTGGTGTCTTTATAGTACTCTATTCCCCTATCATCTGCTTTATGCCCTGAGATGGGTCCTGTAGCTTTAAGATGGGTTTGAGGGGAAGGGTGGGAGCCAGGGGAATTCTGGCACGGTGTTGTGTTCAGGCACTCACTCCCTCAGGTGCTCAACTCTGCGGCAGGGAGTTACATTTTTACTTTTAGCTAGCTTGGGTTTTGTTAACTGAGGCAAGAAGTTTTTCTGGGACTGCAGTAGCAATCCTCCAGTGAATTCTGTGGCTTCTTCTGGAACTGTTCGGCTTAGCTTTGGTCGGAGTCGGATGCCACGGACTGGCGGGTTGCCGCAGGACATCGCATCCCAGCTACAGACCTCGTGAGAGCTCTAAATCCACCAACTTTCTCCATAGCGAGGAGGTTCAGTATTTAACAGTTTGGTTTTTTTCCCCTATGTCCTGCAGGCACATTGTAAAATAAAGAGGTTTTTTCTCTTTCATCCAAGAAATTCCTTTAGTATAGGTGGGAGAGGAGTGCCAAAACCCCTTTTCTTTAGACAAAACTTTCATTCCAGAGAGTTTTTCTCCTAAAATTGTCTCCAATCTGAGACAATCATATACTGGTTAAATCACATCCTTTATAGTGTTTAATTTATTTTTTTAAATTTAAAAATGAAGAAACATTTGTTCATTTCTTAAAAACTATTAGATAGGTATCAGTTGACAATAGACTTAGCTTAATAACTGGCTGGCTTGGCAACATGTCTGCAGACTCCCGAGTCATAATTTTTTGTTCCCTAATGTACCTTGCTAGTGGAAGAAATATTTATAGTTACTCAGAAATTTGCACAAAGGTTCTCTGCCCTTTTAGCACATGTGATGGAGATCAAGGGATTGAACACAGGCAGTATTAACTTCGGGTCTAAGTTGTACTATTTGAATATTTCTTGAAGCGTGTATCTTTTAGAGAATTCTTTTTTAGTTTGAATGTATTTGGGGAATTTTCACTATGTACATCATCACATAGAAGGATAGAAGGATAGAAGGATAGAAGGATGAATGGATGGATGGATGGATCTTTTGCAGAAGTTATATGAGATTTCTTCTCTCTCCCCCATTAATGATTTCAGGTCTGTGCCTTTAATTTTTCTTTATCTTGGTAATCACTTTGATGCAAGCCCTTATTTGAGTAATGCAAAACACCAGATGCAAACTTTTTATATGCTCAAGTATGGGACTTGCAATGTGATTCTTCTATTACATACACATGCTTTCCTTCCCAGAAAACACTACAAAACCCTTCAGACAACCTTTAAACCGAAGCAGGGAGAAAGAATGCTCCAATTCAGAAACATACCCTAAAAAGGAAAAGGCCAATATTGACTTGCAATGAAGCTTAAACTCTTTAAGCTTATCCCTGGACAGGAAGAATCAATGTATCTTGTAAAAAAAGTACTGCTGCTGTTATATATCAGACTGTTAAACTATGCTAACAGTAATATATTTTCTATTCAAAACTGTTCCACTGTGTATATAAACACAAAAAGTTTTTATTGATGTATATGTCCAGATTTTTGACATGCGTAGGTGGAGCTGGCATAGGAAAGCCTATTTGAGAGTTAGGACCAGCTGCCCTAATGGAATATTATTGACATTAGTTACATCAGGGGCTAAATACAGAATGCGCAGTAACGTACACAGGTCTGTGTCCGACAACCAGGACAGAACGTGCTGCTCAGCAGTTGGATTGATGTTGTTCCTGCGCTGATGCTCCTTTTAGGTCAGGGAACTCTTCTGGACTCTTCTGCCTGGTGCTGCTACTTCCATGGGCATCCTGCTACTGGCCAGCCAGGGTTGTAGATCCAGCCCCAAAGGGAAATGTGGGACTGGTCTGGACACATTTCTCCTGTCAGCACCTGTTTGCACAACTCTCCAATGTCACTGGGGTTGTGTTGATTTATAAACAGTGAAGGGATGATACGAGCAGTTACAGTCAAAACTGTGAGGAATATTTATACTTTGTATATTTTGCCCTGGTCTTCATCTATTGCCATCCTCCATCCCTCTGTTCTTCCCTCACTCCTTTCCAGTTGCATTTTTGTGCTATTTAAAATTTGGCATGGGACCCTCCCTTTTGAGCTCACACCTCCTGAGTTTTGTTTTTGAAGGCAAAATTTACATTTCCATCAGCATTCTTCAAAAGCCCTTTTCCATCCTGGACCAAAAAAGATGATCCATGTGTGCTCCATCTGTGCACTCAACAGGAGGGTCTGTCCCTCTGGTCACCTTCAGCGAGGAGTATGGAGATATCATCTCTGAGATTTTAACGATTCTTTGGGGTTGAAAGAACTAGAAAGGAGCCTGCTCTTTCTCTTATTGTGAATGAGGATGAAGCCTTCTGAGAAAATATGATTTTAATATTTTTTTCTTTCCCATTTCATGTCTTGACTGCTATTTTTAAACCAAGAGAGCACCAGTTTTGAAAGGGTTTCTGGCTGTACAAATCATTAAGGTCAGACTTCTCATCCTCTACACTTTCTCCAGAGCACAAGTTATAGAGAATCCTCTACTCCTATATGCAATAACATGATCCAGTATTTTTAAAGAAAAACATTTAAAGACTTTGGGGTAATAATGAACCCTGCAGGAACAAAAGGCAGGGAATTGTGGCTGTGAGGTGTTAGGGTTTTGCCCCAGGCTGCTTCAACAGGCCCAGATACAATGTTCCTTAAGGAACAAATTCTCCTGGCTGCTTCAGGCAGGCTTCAGCCACAAGGTCTGCAAGCAATGCCTAAGTCTAGGCAGTCAGATCTTTTTGTGATATCATCTTCACTTGCAAGGCCTCAAAGCCAGCTATGAAGAGATTGAGAAAGTCACACCGACGATTCCACAGGGTTTATTGCTTCTGTGAAGGGGGTCAGGCAGCAGTCCAAATACATGGGGTGCTACAGGGATTTTTATAGGGTTAGGATGACTTGAAAATAGGACCAATAGGGTACCGGATTGAAAGCTATCCAACTACATAAAAGTTTTAGGTGTAAAATAACCAATTGCAGAAAGGATTCAATTCTAGTCAATCATCTTTTAGAAAGATAAGCAAGGGTCTAACATATTTCTAGCATTAGTCATTCTAAGTAAGTAGTTTTTCTTATCTAAGGGATAATTTCCCAGGGAGGCCCTGTTAGGGTATTAGTTTCCTCCACAGGGAAATATCTTGGTTGCAAGGTTCTATTTGCTTTCTTCTTTATCATCTGTTAGAGGTCTAGAATACTGTACCTTTATTTTTTTCCTTATCACTAGTCCTTCCCAATTCACTGAGCATACACCCACATTGGACTCACATTGCACTAACAGACCATGTTGTAGGAATTTTTCAGTTATAGATACCAATCCCTTACGATTCTCTAATTTTAAAGGGTACTGTTTTTGCCTTACCGGTGTGGCTCCTGGTTTGAGTGTAGTACTCACTGGTTCTGCCGGTTTGGATCTTCCTGGGATATCACTGACCCACACTATTAGACTGACCACATTTTCCACTTCAGCGGGGATTTCACTGCATTTTTGCTGTATAAAAAGTGCAGCAACTGTGACAAATTTAGATTCAGGAATTATAACTTATGCACCCTTTCCCTTTTTGAATTTAATCTCTGCTTCCAATTTTTCTAGCAAGTCCCTCCCCAAAAATGGTTTAGAGGAGTCAGGCAAGCAATTGATGGGTTACCCAATGCTTCCTCAGTTTAAATTTTAAAGGTTGAAAGAAAGGCCGTGTTTCACTTACCCTAGTCACCCCAATAACATATACAGTATCGTGACTCAGTTTCCCTTCTAAGGTATTTAACACAGAATACGCTACTCCTGTATCTACCAAAAACTCAGTGTCATCTTTTCCCAGCTTGGTTATAACCAAGGGCTCTGCTGGGGGAATAGCCCTCGGTTGCCATCACTTGGAACCTGAACCACTTGAGGTTTGTACTACTGGGAGTTGGGGAACTGAGGATTTTTCTTTTAACGCTGGAAAGTCCTTTTTCCAATGTCTCCACATTTTACAGTATGCACACTGGTCCTTCTCTGTAGGGGAAACTTTGTTGGATGACTTTTCCTGAGTTGCCTTCTTACCAGATTGGGATTTAACTCTTTCAGTTGGACCCCTATCTCAAAACACCTTCCAGGCAAGTTCTAGCAGTTTATCCATATCTTGGACTCCCTCCATCTTTTGCAGCTTCTTTCTTATATCATTTGAAGCCTGACCCATAAACAACAAAACCAGATGTGCTTTACCATCAGTTGATTCAGGATCTAGATCAGTATATTTGATAGTGGTTTCTCTTAACCTGTTTAAAAAATCAGAAGGTGATTCATCATAATTTTGTCTCACTTCGTAAAACTTTGACCAATTTATAGCTTTAGGTACACCATGTTTTAACCCATATACCATGAGACTTTGATATCGTTTTAGCCTCTCCATATGTTCTGGTATATTTGAATCCCATCCAGGATTCTCAAGGGGGAATATCTGAGTGACAGTGCCTTAAAGCAGTCCACTGGCTATGCTCCCCTCCACTGATGTTGTGATGGCTTTATTGACCATTTTTCTCTCAGTGGGATCAAGTAATGTATGGAACATAGAGTTTTAATTGGCCCAGTCAGGGTTTTGTGAGTTAATAGCCCATTCTACTAATTTTGCCACTGTGAAAAACACATTTTACTGTTTTGGTAAAATTTAAAAGGTTTAATAAAAAGACGATAGGAGACACACATAAAGCAAAGGGTGAAAACGACCGGGTGCTTAGCAAGCTACCAAGAGCACATGGTTGCTTGGTTACTTCAGTTGCTTCGGGAACACTCTTTTAAATACACTTTACAATACATTAACTTGTTGCATATTCATAGTTTCTTATGTATAGTAAAAATGTTTGGGAACTGTTTAGCATGGCTACTCTTTGGGTCTACCTTTTTAGAGCATGCGTGTTTTTTGGTTTGTGGTTTCAATCCTCTTCTTATCATCTTTTAATTTGGGTGGTGGTCCTGACCTTTTGCAGCTGGTGAGTGTTGATAGTTGTCGTGTCAGCTACAAGGCCCCATTACACCTTCATGGGCTGTTATCTCAACTAGGTGGATAGTTTAAGCAGACTATCTCTAAAAAACTAATGTCTAACTTTTGCTATTAGAAGAAAAGAACTTCTATTCATACAGAAAAACTATTTTAACATTATACAGATTGCATTTATCCCAATAGTTGCGAAAAGCCAATAATATGTCATGCACTTATAACAACACCCCTGTCTTTCTTTTTATAAGTCATTTGGATTGAGCAATATTCTTTTTATATTTACTAATTGTTCTTTTGCCAAATCTTGGGCCTTACTGTCAATGATATATGTGAAACAAATTTATTTTTCTCCTCATGGTCATTTACTTTCCAATTGGTTATTGCTTATTCTGAGGTTTTCTGCTATTAGATTTTTTTTTAATTTATTTTGTTCACAGGTACGGTAATTTCACGACTATAAGGCACATCCTTTTGACTAAAATTTTGGTTTGAACCTGGAAGTGCGCCTTATAGTCCGGTGCATCTTATATATGAACAAAGTTGCGAAATTTGCCAACCCAGAAGTGCGAACCGTGAGCCGAACTGCGAGGGGGGGGCTGTGCCACGGGAGTGCCGAGCCGCGAGGGGGGCAAGAGGAGCCGCGCAGGGTGGGAGGGAACAGGCAGCCCCCGGCCAGCAGGAACCACGTGGGGAGGGAGGGAGCGGGCAGCCCCTAGCAAGCAGGAGCCACGCGGGGTGGGAGGGAGTGGGCAGCCCCCGACCAGCAGGAGCCATGTGGGGAGGGAGGGAGCGGGTAGCCCCTGGTCAACAGGAGCTGCGTGGGGAGGTAGTGACTGGGCAGCGGCAGGCAGCCCCGGCCTCAGGAGTTGCGCGGGGAGGGAGGGAGCAGGCAACCTCTGGCCAGCAGGAGTCGTGCGGGGAGGGAGGGACTGGGCAGCCACAGGCAGCCCCTGGCCAGCAGGAGCCACACGGGGAGTGAGGGAGCGGGCAGCCTCGTGCGACCCCGAGCCGCGGGCAACTCCAAGCTGCCCCGAACCACGGACAACCTCGAACTACCCCAAACCGCCCCGAGCTGTCGTGACCCTCAACCACCCTGAACCGCAACAAACCCAAGGTGTGAGCCGTGGCCGCCCCGAGCCGGGCCGCCCCGAGCCCCACCTCGCCAGTTGGAGGCAGGCGGGAGTGCCGGGGCCCGCTCACGGGGAGGACATTGGAGCTGCTTTTAAAGGTTACACCAATCTGTGAAAAATGTTTGCAAGTTGAGCACCTGCCAGTAAACTCCAAGATCGCGGGATTCCGTTTCTAATTCGTTACTTTGTTGCGTGTGGTGTGGATCCTCGCTGCAAAATAGGTGCACCTTATAGTCTGGTGCGCCTTATATATGGACAAAGTTCGGAATTTTGCCGACTCCTCGAGGTGCGCCTTATAATCCGGTGCGCCTTATAGTCATGAAATTACTGTACTTAATTTGGATGGGTCATAAAAATGACTGTTGACATGGGTATGTGTAATAAGGAAAGAACCTCGGTGTCTTTCTATGTACAGCTTCCGGTAACATTTGTAACACGGTTTTACTAATGTCCCAACAGGGAAAAGGCAGAAATTGAGTGTCAGAAAAAGGAATAATAGAGGTTCAGTATGATTTATACTTCTACCTCCTATGCCTATGGGGTTGCAGCCCACAGCAGATGTTATGATTTTTTTAGTGGCAGATACAGAGGCTAATCTGGTCTTGCCTTCTATTTCCTTGTCACTTGTTGTTTTTGACACTCCTTAGCTGCAGATTTTTACTGTTTCCTTGGTTAGGTATTTCTCAGTCAACAGGCATTAGTAACTCCCATCTATGAAATAAAGTTGTTATTTTAGTGGTTCTTAGTTTTGTTTTTGGATAGGGACAAGATTTGGTATTCAGAACTTCCTATAATGAGACTGTTAATTGTATGTATTACAACATCAGTTTTTTTACAATTTCGACCTTTACACTTAATTTAGTGAATATGTCCAGTATTTAGAATGACTTATACAGGATATACTGTGTGGCATTGATGGAAGTTGTTATTTGGGTCCTCCCAATTTGTTACTAACTGGTCTTCGCTTAAGAGTTACAGTAATTTCACGACTATAAGGCGCACCCTTGTGACTAAAATTTTCCCTCGAACACAGAAGTGCGTCTTATAGACCGGGGCGCATTATCTGATGTACAAAGTTGCGAAATTTGCCAAACAGGAAGTGTGAGCTGTGAGCCGTGGGGGGAGCCGGAAGTGCCATGGCAACCGGCTGGGGGCGAGCCCGGAGGCCCGCGGTACCACCCCTGCCGGGTGGAGGTGGGCCAGAGGGCCCGTGGTACCGCCCCTCTCGGGTCCAGGCAGTCCCGGGGGCCCATGGCTGCCGGGTGAATGCCGCCCAGGAGGCCCGCAGCACTCCCCTTCCCGGGTCCAGGCAGTCCCGGGAGCCCATGGCTGCCAGGTGAATGCGGGCCCGGTGGCCTGCGGCACCCGCCTTCCCGGGTCCAGGCAGTCCCGGGAGCCCATGGTTACCGGGTGAGCGTGGGCTAAGGGGCCCGCAACACCCCCCTTCCCAGATCCAGGCAGTCCCGGGAGCCCATGGCTGCCGGGTCCAGGGGGGCCAGGGGGCCCACGGCACCCCCATTCCCGGGTCCAGGCAGTCCTGGGAGCCCATGGCTGCCAGGTGAATGTGGGCTAGGGGTCCCGCGGCACCCCCCTTCCCGGGTCCAGGCAGTCCCGGGAGCCCATGGCTACCGGGTTGAGGCGGGCCAGGGGGCCCGCGGCACCGCCCCTGCCGGGTGGAGGCAGGCCCAGGGGCCAATGGCTGCCGGGTTGAGGCTGGGCCTTGGCCAGCAACCGCGCGGGGTGAGCTGGGGGCGGAGCCTCACTGCAAAAAAAAAAGTGAACCTTATAGTCCAGTGCGCCTTATCTGATCTACAAAGTTGCGAATTTTGCCGACTCCGGAGGGGGTGCACCTCATAGTCCGGTGCGCCTTATGGTCGTGAAATTACTGTAATTTGGTGTCACTAGGTTCACATGTTATAGTCTACTCCTTAGGTTTCTTCACAGGTCCATTGATTTTGCTGGTGTGGATTCACTTGCCTTCTTTGGTCTGGATAGCAGCCTCAGTTGTCAGCAGTACTTGAAAAGGGCTTTCTGACTGTGGGGTTAAAGACTGTTCTTTCCATGCTTTTACTAGTACCCATTTTCTTGGCTGGATATTGTGGATTTGAGGGATTATTCCTTTTGACTGTAAATTTTCAAGGGTTTTTGCAATTGTGTTGACATATTCTTTAACACTTTTTTTCTTTTACTTTAGAGGTGGCAGTTTTATGTTGGGTGGTCAGAAAGGGTAATTCAAACATCATTTCATAAGGCGACACTCCTAGATCAGACTTAGGTTGTGTTCGGATTCTTAATAAAGCTAAAGGTAAACATTTTACCTATGACATCTGGGTTTCAATTATTAATTTTGTTAGGGTTCTCTTTAAAGTTTGGTTCATTCTTTTTACTCGACTTGAACTTTGTGGATTCTATGGGGTATGTAATTTCTACTTTATTTTCATGGTTTGAACTATTTGCTGTAGGATTTTTGATGTAAAATGTGTTCTTCTGAGTTTATTTTATTAACCATTCTATATCTGGGAATAATTTGTTCTAAAAGGGTTTTACAGACTACATTAGCTGTTGCTCTGACAGTGGGAACAGCTTTTACTCAATGAGTTAGATGGTCTGTTATTACTAAAAAAAATTCCATCTCTGTACTTGGGGAAGTTTAGTGAAGTCTGCTTGAATACTTTGAAATGGTTGGAGTGTGAACTCACAGCCTCTAATGGTTGTTTTTCTCATTAACTTTTTATTTACCTTTTGACAAATTATACATCTTTCAATTACAGTAATTTCACGACTATAAGGCACACCCTTTTGACTAAAATTTTCCCCCGAAACCGGAAGTGCACCTTATAGTCCGGTGCGCCTTATCTGATCTGCAAAGTTGCAAAATTTGCCGACTCCCGGGGGGTGCACCTTATAGTCCGGTGCGCCTTATGGTCGTGAAATTACTGTACTTGTTTTGCTAATCCAAAAATCTCAATACACTCGTAATTCCTTAGGAAGTGATTACACAGAGTTTGAGTACTCCAATGAGTCTTTGGATGTATATCTTTTAATATTTTTTTAGTAAGTGCTTCATTAAGTAATTGTTTGCTATCAGGAAGTTTTTATTTCCCGGATTCATCTAACTTTCCCCCTATCCTGCTTAATTCCTTTTCTTCTGCTTCACTGAATTTTGGATTTTCTAATTTTTTCCTTTTTGGGGTTAAAATTAGCAGAACCTTCTCTGTTGTAACCCTGTACCCAAGATGTATTAAGAATGGTATGTCCCTTAATTCCTGTAACCCCTGTAAAATCTATGGACTGACCCCTCTGTTATCCTATTGGCAGGAAACCAAGTTTCCCCTCCCCTTTCCTGACCCTAGAAAAGACCCCAGACTTTGGGAAACTTCCTCTTTGTCCCCTGGAAGCCATGAAGAAATAAACCAAGGAAAACCCTGGGAGAAAAAACCTCTTTGTATCTTTTATCCTGTTCATGATATCCATCCCAGGCTTTTCTTGCTACACTTCTCGACCCCATTTTCTGCTGCATCTTTAGCTTCTTGATCTGCTAAGTTATTTCCCCTTATTTCTGAAGTCATTCCATTCTGATGTCTCTTGATCTGTACCATAGCTATTTCCTCAGGCAATTTTAATGCCTCTAAAACTTCCAAAATTAGGCCTTTATGTTTTAATCTCTTTGATTTGCCAAAAGATGAGTATTGGTCTAATACCAATACTCAACTGTGATGGACAAAAGACTCTAACAATTTAAAGTTAGAAAGGGTATGTTTATTCAGCGCTGGGCAGCAGCGTGGGGTAGCCCCCTAATATGCACTGTGAAATTACAGGTGGTCACAGAGTCTATTTATTGACAAAATGTTTAAACAAATACATACTCATAATACCAGCCCCTCCCATCCCCTGCTTCCTATGGTAATTAGATTGAATAGCTATTAAGCATGCGTGGTTGGCTTCTTGAATTAAGTCTGGGGTAGTTTTTATGCGGAGGGGTCTTAAAAGGAGGAAGTAAGGTGAGTCTTCCTAGTCCTGACCTTTTCTCTTAATGACAATACAAATGGCTTTTGGGGCAACTCCAGTTTTGCAAAGAATGAGTTTCTGGTTGCAATTGTTTGTGTTCTTTGGACCTACCTACTAGTTTCATCTTCTCCCATTGCAAGCACAGTTAAGTAAACATAAATTGACAGGCAATCAATTATTTAAGTTTCAGGTAACTATCTCAAGCCCAGTTTCTTCTAACTTTTAACTAAAATCCTAATTTCTTTAAGATTAGTGTTTCACTGTTTCCTTTTGAATTGAGTAAATCCCTTTTGTCCCAGATTTTTCCGAAAGTGTGTACTACTTCAAAAGCATATTTTGAGTCAGTATATATGGTTCCTTTTTTATGTTTTAAATATTCCAATGTTCTTTTTAGAGCATATAATTCACAGGTTTGAGCTAACCAATTGGAAGGTAGTTTTCCTTTTTTGATAGTTTGCATATTGTTTCCATCAATTAAAGCATATTCTGACATCCTTTTTTCTTTTAAGCATCTGGAGGAACCATCAACATATATTCTTTCCCCTTCTAAGAGGGCCTGTTCAGTTAGATCTTCTCAAATCTTTTTTGGTATTGGATAATTTCTAAACAATTATGTGTCAGATTACTTTTTGGTTTTCTATATAGAAATTGAGCTGGGTTTAAACTTTTATTTATTTCTAATGTTAAATCGTCCCTGTTTATTAAAATTGCTTCATATTTTAACATTCTAGAATCTGTTAACTATTTTTTCCCTTTCTGATTTAACACATTTTGGACTGCATGGGGTGTACACACAATTAGTTTACTTCTAAAAGTAAGCTTATGGCTTTTCTTCACAAGAATAGCAGTGGCTGCTGTAGCTTGGATACATACTGGCCAGCTATGGTTTACTGGATTTGACATTTTTGATAAATTGACAACTGGTCTTTTCACTCCTCCTCATTCTTGAGTCAGAACTCTATGAGCTACTCCATTTTCCACATTCACGTACAAATGAAAAGGTTTTTTTCAATGAGGATAAGCTTAAAGCCGGTACTGAGGCTAATTTTAACTTTAGTTCTTCTAATTTACTATCATCTTCTCTGGTCCATGTTACATTATCTCCCTCAGTCAATTTTCCATACAAAAACTTTACTATCTGTGTGTACCCTTCAATTCATATTCTACAATAGCCCAATAATTCAAGTAGCTTTCTAATTTTCTTTTTTGAAGAGGGAGGAGGAAGAGACAAAATTTTTGCAATTCTTTTGGGATTTAGCTTTCTGCTACCCTTCTTATTAAATGCCCAAGATACTTTACTTCTGATTCCACAAATTGCAGTTTTCTTTTTGATACTTTTAATCCCTTTTCCCCGAGAAAATTCAAAAGTTTTATGGTAGCCTCCCTAACTTTAACTTCAACTTCTCCAGATAATAAAAGATCATTTACATATTGGATAATTTGTATTCTAGGAGGAGTGGGGATGGTTTGTAATATTGTTTCTAAAGCTTGTCCAAATCAGTTTGGAGATTTTGTAAAACTCAATGGTAATTTTGTCCACCTTAGTTGCTGCTTTTTCCCAGTTTTTGGATTTTTTATTTAAAGCAAAAATATCCCAGCTTTCTTCTGCTAATGGGTATGCTCAGAAAGCATCTTTGAGGTCCACCACACTAAACCACTGATGCTGGGGTGGGACTTTACTCAGAAGGATATAAGGGTTGGGTACCACAGGATAATGAGTCCGAGTTTTCTTGTTAACCTTTTGTAACTCTTATACTAATTCATATTTTCCATCAGGTTTTTTTACTGGCAGAATAGGGGTATTATGAGGAGACATACAAGGTTTTAATGTCCCATCTTTTATTAGTCTCTCTATTACCGGTTTTAATCCTTCTCGCCCTTCTAAGGATATAGGGTACTGACGTACACGTATGGGACATTCTTCTCTCTTAATTGTAACCCTTATGGGGTCAATATCCAGCCCCTCCCCATTTCCTTCCCCAGTCCACACTTCTTTATTTATTTTATTCTCATCCTCTTTGTTAAGTTTTAAAATTTTAGCTTTCATTCTCCCTTCTTCTGGTATCACCCCTATTCCTTGCTTTACATGTAAATTTCTCCCTAAGTTGCTGCCTGCCCCAGGAACCAACAAAACATCTCTCAGACAAATTTTGGTTTCCTCTTCAATTATTACATCTTTAATGATGGGCACTGTGAACTCTTCCCTTTTTGCTCTTGTTACTTTTGCAGTGTCTTTACTTATATTGCAACTTTTTAGGGTTTTTAACAGGCAGGTTCTTTCTACCCCTGTGTCAACCACAAATTTTAATTCTTCCCCCTGGGGAACCACTTTTAAAGTTATCACAGGCTTTAGATGGTATTTTTCCCCCAGGAAATAGAGCCTATGACTTCTCTATTCCTCTTCTGAGCCCATCTCCTGGTAGATTTTCTGGTTCCTTTTTTGGTGGGGACACTCTTTCATGAAGTGGTCCTCCTTCTCACAGTAAAAACAGGCATTAGAGTACTCCTGAGATGTTGCTTGTACTGGGGTTTTGTTTTTTCCTTTAAGACCTGATTGTTTAAAAGTGATGTTTGGGGGCTTCAGAATTTTTTGGAAATTACTTTCTCTCATTGTCTTAGTTTGGAGGACAGGTGTCTGCTAAGAAAGGCAGGAGCCTCTCTGCAATGGTTAATGTAAATCCCTTCTTTCTAAATTATTATTTTGAAATTAAACGGTCTTCAGGCAAAGATATGGGAATTAGAAATAACAGTTCTTTACTAGGTAAATTAAAATAGAAATACAATACTACAAAGAAACAGACCCTAAGCCCTGACAAAAGAGTACAACCTGCAACCCGTCAGGCAGGGTGTTGGCAGCAGTTCGATTAAATCGTGGCTGCAGTCCTTTTGTAGTGATAGATGTGGTTAAATTGAAGCAGTGGTCTTGTAGAAGGTGCAGTTTCCTTCCGGAGGTCCAGCGGTGATGTGGAGAAAATTCAGCTTCCCTCTGGAGTCCAGTGGAGAAGGAGCTAGCTTAGTGTCTCAAAACCTCTGTTTTATCTTGGTAAGAAATGTTGGGCCCTTCCCCCTGGCTGGAGCAACTTCCAAGGGGATGAAGCAATTTTATCAGTCACACAGTGGGGCTCAATGGGCCATTAGCAGAAAATTACTTTCTGGAGGGAGGATGAGTTGTGAAAAGATAAAGAACAAACCTCTGCCTGGTTTCAATGGATAGCCCATTAGCAGAATATCACCCACGGAGATAAGGATCACTGCCCCCACCCTCAACAGATGGTGATAGAATAGATACCTTTTATCACACCCTGTATTGTAATCTAAGACACTCATAGTGGCTACCATAGCTTTTATGTCTATTTTGGCTTTTTCTTCATCTCTCCGGACATAAACTTTTTGAGCTTCTCTTAATAATTCATTTAATGATTTATCATGCCCGTCTTCTATTTTTTTTAGCTTTTTTCTAATATTTGGCCAGGCATGAGTGACAAAAATAACTCTTAATAGAGTCTGTCATGGTATTGTATCAGGATCTATTTCAGAATATTGTTTCATACTTTTCCGAAGACGTTCCAATCATTCTTTTGGTTTTTCATCTTTTTCTTCCTGTGTTTTAAAAGCCTTTTTGACATTTTGCCTCCGGAGTACTGCCTCCTTTATTCCTTTGATTATCAAATTACGATAATTATTCATATGCTGTCTCCCTGACTCCTCATTTTGATTCCAATTAGGAGGTGCTATTGGTATTTTCTGATCCCCCAGTGGTCTCTGCTGGTTTTCCTTTTCTCAAATCTTTATTCCAGCATTTCTAATCATCTGTCTCTCCTCTGGGGAAAATATTATTGTCATTATTGATTGCATCTCTTCCCAAGTAAAAATATTTGGGCTTAAAAATTGACTTAATTGTTCAGCTGTATCTATGGGATCTTCTAATAATCCTTTAATTTTCTTTTTAAATTCTCTAACTTCTGAACAAGTTAAAGGGTAGTTAACAAAACCTGTTCTCCCTCCTTTCATAGGAACTTCTCGTAGTGGGAATAAATGAATTTTTTCTCTCCAATCTTTTTGTTTACTATGCCTTATATCCCTCTTTTCTAGTTTCGGGGAAGTATTAGAGGAAGTCTGCCGTTTAACGGAACTTCTTGTATTTTGGTATGGCGCTTCCCCTTTAAGAGAAGAGGCGTCTTGGGCAGCTGAGGCAGTCGTTTCTAAGGGAACAGTGACAGAGGCAGGCGAGACTGAGTTCTCCGAGGATGGGGAGGGGGGTGTAGGGGGGGACTGCTACTGGAACCGCCGACGGGGCACGCTGCTAGCGTGGTGGCTGGGGTGGCTGTGGGATAGGCAGGTGGGAGTGGAGCCGCTGACGCTGCTAGCGTGGTGGTTGGGGCGGGGGCTATAGCAGGAGGAACGGCCAGCGCTGGCGGAAGACGCAGTGTGGCTGGGGCTGCCGGGGGACCCAGCGCGGCCGGTGGTGCCGGGAGACCGAACGGGGCCGGGACAAACGGGAATTTCAGGGCTGGAGCAAGGGGGTACTCCGGGGCTGGGGCGAGTGGCATAGCCCCGAATGGTGCGGGAGCAGGCAGGAGTGGAGGGGGCAACATATTTAGAGGGTTTCCGTTTCTTTTTTTCTTTTCTGATATTTTATAAACTTTTACTTCCGGTGGCTCTTTTCCCCTTATCTAGCATGCAGCATATTTTCCTTCTTCTGGGTTAACCGGTTCTTTTGAATTCACAAATTTGTTTAAAGCCTGGCAAATCCAAGCTTCAAAAGAGCCATATCTGGGCTAATGAACATGGTCAGATCTTATTTCTGGTTTTGCCCATTCTATCATACAAAACTGGATCATTTTTACTTCTTCCTTTTCTCTTGTAGAAGGGTCAGCATCCCAATTAGCTAACATAATTCTCAGAGGGCTATTTTCAGGTATCTCTGCTGGCACCCTTTTACCCCCTTTTTCTTCTGAGCCAATTTTACTATTTTTTGTCTCATTTTTCAGAATTTTATCTATTCACCCCTGGCCTTTTTCCTGCTTCCTCAACACTGGAATATTACTCCTCTCTCCCCACATAACAGTGTTATTTCACTTCACTTAAAATAAAATTAAGATCAACAATCTATACTACATTCACTTTCATTCATTTACACTCACTCGTTTTTATTTATTTCCTTTTTCTCACTCTTTTCCCCACTCAAAACAAGACACAAACCCAAAAATAAGGTACCTCTTACTTTTTAAGTCAGTTGTTAATATTTACTCATGGGTATAAAATTTTAAAGCCTAAGTTTCTTGGGGTCCTCAACCTGGCAGCTCTTTAAAGCCCAGATGCTCTTGGATTTCCCCTCAACTTGGCAGCTTTTTTTTGGGGCCCTCACTTTTTTTAATGTTTCTCTGTGGATTGTGCCAGGAAACTCTCAGCTTCCTCCCTCAACCCCTCACCCGGGACCCAGTCCCAATTACCCCTGGGGGGGATTCCTTCACTCTTTTTTCTTTCGCTTCGTTTCCTCGCTGACTGAATGCCTCGCGACACGTGACAACTGCAGCACTCAGAAACTCCTCACTCGCTTTGCAGGTTTGGGGCAACCAGCCCGCGTCTCAGACACATACTACTCGTCCCCCTCCGATCCACCCCCCTGAACAATTACTTACAATCCTTTTTCTTGTCTAGGCTTTCATGCACTTAGAATTGTGAGGCTACTGCCGGCCTCTTAGGGAGCCTTTTCTCCTTTTTCTTTTTGCTTTACTGTCTCCTTCTTGTCCTTCGGGTTGTCTGACCTGCAAACCCCCAATCCACACCAGGGGAAGCGAAACAAGGCCGCTGAAATCTGCTGGGGCACGCCCCCCCGCTTTGGGACCCCTGGAGTCTTGGAGGCGAGGTGTTTCTCCCAGATGAGCCCCCAATTGTGAAAAACACGTTTTACTGTTTTGGTAAAATTTAAAAGTTTTAATAAAAATACAATAGGAGACACACATAAAGCAAAGGGTTAAAACGGCTGGGTGCTTAGCAAGCTTCCAAGAGCACATGGTTGCTTCGGGAACGCCCTTTTAAATACACTTTACAATACATCAACTTGTTGCATATTCATAGTCCCCCATGTATAGTAAAAATTTTTGGGAACTGTTTAGCATGGCTACTCCTTGGGTCCGCCTTTTTAGAGCATGCGTGTTTCTTGGTTTGTGGTTTTAATCCTCTTCTTACCATTTTTTAATTTGGGTGGTGGTCCTGGCCTTTTGCAGCTGGTGAGTGTTGATAGCTGTCATGTCAGCTGCAGGGCCCCATCACATGTTCACGGGCTGTTATCTCAACTAGGCGGGTAGTTTAAGCAGACTATCTCTAAAAAACTAATGTCTAATTTTTGCTAGTAGAAGAAAAGAACTTATATTCATACAGAAAAGCTATTTTAACATTATACATATAGCATTTATCCCAATAGTTCTGAAAAGCCAATAATATGTCATGCACTTATAACAGCCTCTTTATCTGGGTTCTCTTTATATTTCCCCACGGTAGTTTTCCACTGCTCTAACTCTGTAAGGGAGTATGGAAATTTCGCGTGTATCACCCCCTGATTACTGACTGCTTGTCATAAGGGGGCTTGCAAAATTGGTTCTCTTTCTTTCTCCCTTTTTGATCTAGTATGGTGAGCAATTGGGCTACGTTCTCTGAGGGCTTTTCTTGCTATCCTTTCCCTCCTCGGCCTGTTTAAGGCAGAAATAATCTCGTCCATTTCATCATCCCTTTCTTCCTCCTCAGAGCCATTTGAGTAAGAGCTGTCTGACTGTTGTAGCAAAGAGTCTACCTCAGCTAGCCCCAATCCTAGAAAGCATCATGCAAGACCTATAGTCATGTCACTCCCGGGCTGTGTGTCTGCGATGTGAGATGATGTCATCTTCTGAGGCAGCTCCCTGGCCTTCGGGGTTGCTATGGTATCTAATAGGCCTGAGAACGGAGGAGGCACCACTCACCATATGGAAGGTTCCCTCTCTGCCTTCTTTGTAAAAGGCCCTGCCCCCCGGCCCCTCCTCTCGGCAGAAGGCATTACCCCCCAGCTCCTCCTCTCGGGGAGGTGCCGGAGATGGCGGCGGGGGTGGTGTCCATTACTGTCAAGGCCCGTCTTTCTCCTCCTTCTCTGACCGGGGCCCTGCCTGAGCTGCGCCTCCCCTTGCCCCCCTTTGCAGCGGTGCCAGAGGAGGGGCCATGCCCTGGTCTGAGCCCGCGCCTACTGCACCTAGTGCAGCCGGGACCGGTCCTGTCCTCATGGCAGGCGCAACCAGGTCCATCTCTGCCTCCTCTGTCTTTTTATATATGCTACTGAAAGTTGTCTCTTTCTTTTTACCTTTTAAGACCAATATATGTTCTTTCTTTTTATCTAGGTTCTACTCACATGCTAATACCGTAAAAAGCCGGGCATACTGTAACTCTTCAAGAAATCTGTCCCCGCATATGCAGGATATTAAACTTGATATTAATTTTTGGTCTAAACTCCAAAATTTAGGATATTTCTCCATTATCTAGTTCATATGTGTCCCGGTTTAAAGGGACGGTATTGCCAGGAAAAGGGAATTCAGGAACTCGCAGGCACAAAAAAGGTATAGGTTGGGAATAACAGTTCTTTACTGAAATATTTACAAGACAAACAAAAACAGCATCAGCTATACGAAAGAAAAAAAAGAAAACCAGTGACAGAACAGAATGGAATTCAGTCCCAGTCCCTTTGTCAGTCACCGATGGCTCTCCGATGGACCAGGGCGGGCGGCTTCTTAGTCGCGGCTGCTGCAGGGGCAGGGGAGGGGGCCAGGTGACCTCACCCGCCCCAGGTGGAAGAAAAGGGTGAGGAAGGAAACTCTGCTCACCGTGGGTGTCCCAGTTCCCAGTTGTTCAGAGGAAGCAGGAAGCTTTAGCAGTCCAAATCCAAGAAGCCTGATCCCAACAGGAGAAAAAGAACCTCTCTCCTCGAGTTCGGCCGGCGAGCTGTGTGTTCTCCTACCCCCAGTGTCCTCTTACTTGCGGAACACAAAAGCAGGACTCCACCTTTCCCTAATGGGCCATCATTGCTTCAGCAGTCCTTTATCTCCAGCTCTTAACGGCTAATAGGAGAGCCATCCCGGCTAGCTTAACATAATAATGGGAAAAATTTCTAAACCTCGCCAACCCACAACAATATGTTTGCCACATTTTCTCTGAGAGTTTAATAAGCCTAGGTTTTAAAAGCATAGACTCTTCCCTGGTTAAATTCGCCCAATTTTTCAACCCCAGAGGGCCATCTCTTGGAATACTATTATCATATTCACAAGAGGATACAGAACCCATTCTGATACCCAAAATTAAAGAGCAAAAGACACAAACAAAGAGTCAGGATTAGAACTCAAACGTTTGGAGCCACAGCGCAGAAGTTAATCTCGTTTGCGGTGACTGATGTTTGTCCAGATGAGCAGGTAACCCTTTGAGATCTGTTGGTGACAAAACACATCCATACCTTCTCTCCTAGGTTCATCACTTCTCTCCTAGGTTAGTAAATCAGCTAGGCCTTGCCATTGCATAACCAGTTGTGGATCCTTATGTAAAAACTTTTCGTAATTGGTTCTGCACATGCAGATCTTCAGAGCAGTATCACTCTGCTGGGGATCAAAATTGATGACCTGCTTTCAAAAATTCTAGTGTAAATACCGCATTCTCTAAATGCTCTTGAGGAGCCATATTCCCCCTTCTTTGTTTTTTTGACAACATGCCCATTTCTCACTATGAACATGAAGGCAACATAAAAGTAAAACAATACATGTGGTAAAGCAATAAATTCACACTTAGCAGAAATAAGCATGCTAATACACATAATCAGTAGCACACGAGAGATATGATGGTGATTTAGAACAATGTCACAGCACAAGCTGGCTTGTAGCTAGGCAATTAATTTGGCCATAAATAAGAGATTCAGTTCAATTAGCCTAGTTCAATAAACAGGCCCCTAAGTAAACAATTATAGGATATATTTAGACTCAAACAGGGATTTTACCCGATGACGTTCCATCCTAAGCTGCAGACACCCATTGGTCAGAGAGCTGAGCAGTCTGAACTCCTAACCAATCAGCTGTCATGATCCAAGAAATTGAAACCCCTTATTTAGAGGGGAACAGAACAATAAATGGGCTTTTTTTCACATAAATCACAGAGAGACGTGTTCTTTCTCTCCAACCATGTCCCCAGTCACTGCTTTATCTGGTGACCCTGATGTAATCTGATTTAGGCATATTCTGCGCATGGAGCAGGGGAGACTGAAACTGCGTTAGAACTACCAAACCAGAGAAAAGCTGGAAAAAATTAGAGTATGCGTGGAGACCCGCCAAACCAGCAGTGAAAAGGTGCAACAATTCAACCAGAGAAGCCATAAAGCTGAAAAAATATAATGTTGTAAGAACTGGAGAAATGGAAAAGCTGAAAACCAAAAGAAAAACCGAAGATATGGACTGATTACAGTAATTTCACGATTACAAGCTGCACCATTTTGACCAAAGTTTTGGTGGAAACCTGGAAGTGCAGCTAGTAATCCGGGGCGGCTAATATATTAACAAAAATGTGACATCTGCCCTTACCTGGTACCGTACCGGTCCTGTCCCAAGCAAAAATGGTTTAAAATCCATGGTTTCCCGGTGTTCCAACGATGAACCAATCAGAGAACAGCTTATTGCCTGCCTGTGGATGATGGCTTTACTGAGGGGCGGGGGGTATTATCACGGTGAGTTACCTCAGCAAGTTACCTCAGCAGTTTGATAAAAGTGTGTGATATTTCTCTGTACTTTTTAAAGTGTTTTCAGTCTTGTGCAACTGGGCAGGCGTGGATCAAGGGAGGGGCCGGCCGGGCCGTGCTCGCGCGGATTGGGGGGGGTGGCTGGGCCGGCGTGGATGAGCGGGGGGACTGGGCAGGTGCGGATCAGGGGAGGGGCCGGACCGGGCCATGCTCATGCGGATTGGGTGGGGTGGCTGGGCTGGCATGGATGAGCAGGGGGGCTGGGCAGGCACAGATCAGGAGAGGGGCTGGACCAGGCCGTACTCGCGTGGATGGGGGGGATGTCTGGGCTGGCATGGAGGAGCGACTCCGCTCGGAGCTCAGCTGCCTACCCGCGCGGCTGAGAGGCTGTTTAAAGGCAGCGTGGATCCGTTGGGAATGCTCGCAAAATGACCACACTATTGTTCATGTCTTTTTCGGCTTGTAAATAAAACTTGCAGGGTACGCTGACACAGCTATTGTCTGTGTCTTTTTTCACTTGGAAATAATGTTTCCAAGGTCAGCACCTGCCAGTAAGCCCCGGCAATCCTGCGATTCTGTTACTAAATGACGACTTTGTGAAAGTGCGCCGCGAACAAAGTGCGGCTAATAATTGGGTATGGCTTGTTTATTGACAAAGACATGAACTTTGCCGATACACCGGAAATGCGGCTTATACTCCGTGTGGCTTGTAATCATGAAATTACTGTACTGTCCATGGAGCAGCACCCAGCCATTAAGGTATGGACTGAATTTCTAAAGGAGTGGGATATAAATAATGAAGAAGAAACTCTTTTAGACGTAATATCATGAACAAAAAACCAGGCAATGGAACCAACTAAAGAGACTGCATTAGACATGAACAACTGGACATGGACTGAGAAACATCTATTATAGATGCCACTTTAAAAGGTGATCAAAGTGCAGTTAAAATTTTAAGACCTTGGAGTCTCATCTTGAAATTGCTAAAACAGATAAAATCCAATTTGCGAAGTTGAAAGGAGGGTGGTAGCCAGACCCAGGTGGGTGGCGGGTCTGGGGGGACGCAGCCGAACCCTGGCAGGTGGGAGCATGGTAGCTTGCGCAATTCCTCCATGTGCAGTAAATCCGGTGGGTGGCAGTGCTGAGAGGGACAACCCAGCATGTGAAGGGGCGGCGGGCTCATACCCAGCAGCGAGTGCAACCAGCCCACAGCCGCCGGAGAGGCTCCACCAAGCAGTGAATCCACAACAGCTAGCAGAGAAGAGCCCGTACCACGGGGCTGATACTGCACAGGGCTGGAACGCCCTATGCCGGCTCAGCCAAGCTGCTGTGCTGGGTTGGAACACCCTGCACCACCCCCAAACCGCCATGTTGGAGAATCACCTCAGGGCCTCACTGCCATGTCATGTAGCCCCCAGGACCGCCCCCTCTCCCCTCGCACCAAAGCCGACCACAACCCTCATCACCATGGAAACGCCCATACCACTCCTACCTAGAGTTGATTGGCTTGGCTGCCAAGCCACACCTATAGCTCCGCCTCCGATGGCCACACCTACCTTCTGCTGCCGCACGGATGCGAGTCCTGATGAGATGTCACTACAGGTTCCTGGATACCGAGCCTACGTCACTCCGAGAAATGCACCAGAACCAAGAAATACCAACACCAGGGCACCGGACCACACTCCTACTACCAACCTTAGCCCCACTCCTGCTGTTGCCAGAACTCCTACAGCCTCATCCCATCTGCAACCGAGACTGGAACAACCCCAAGGAACCACATTGCTGATGGACACACATGACACCCACAGAGGCAACACAAGTCTCCACCCTGCTACCAACCCCTGAGAGGAAGCACTCACAGTAGTGCCAGCATCAGCTCAAGCCCCATTGATGATCCCATTCAATCGGATACCATCCTCACTTGTGACCCAGTTATCTTCTGGATGGAGGTAAAGCAAAAGGCGATAGAAAATGAGGATGTACAGGGAGCTGAACTAATTTCTGTGCCTATGTCTTCATCATTACAAGAGGACTGGCAAAAAAGGGGGAGGGACGACAATTAGGGCATTCCCAGTGATACGAGGTAATGGAACCACTCCTGATAAATATATACCATTTAATTGGCAAATTCTCTCAGAATTACACCAACTGGCTGCTAAACATGTGTTGGGGTCCCCTGCTTTTGCAAATATGCTTCGATTTATAACTACTACTGAACTGACACCCTATGATTTAAAGCAAATTGCAAAATTACTCTGTACTCCAGTGCAATCTATGGTGTTTGAATCAGCCTGGACATCAGATTCAGAGGACCAAAGACTGAAAAATTCAAGAATTTCACAGCAGGACCCATGCTTTGGGGCAAGAATCTCACAACTCATGGGACTACCCCCCCATGGAGGATCCACAAACCCAAGCTCGCTTGAACTCCTTAATACTAGCCCACGTAAAAGAATTAGGGATGCGAGCCCTAAATAAGATGACAAACCTGTCTGTGCCAACCCAAATATATTCAGGCATAAGACAAAACCACAACAAATTATATATGCAGTTCATAGAACATTTGCAGGATGCCATGGAAAAACAAATTGCAAACAGCAAAACAAGGAATCAGTGCTGCAACTAGCACAAGATAATGCAAACAAGGACTGTAGAAAGGTTATAGATGCATTACCTAAAAAGAATCCATCCCTAGAAGAAATAATAAATGTGTGTGCTAAGGTTAGAACTAGATCATATAACATAGATTGTTAGCTAATTCTATTGCATCTGTGGTAAAACTGGCACCCCATTGCTACAAATGTAAACAACAAAGTCACTTGAAGGTGAACTGTCCCAAAAAGTCCATCCCACAGAGGACAGTTCAAAGACAGAGTAGTGTAAATTCAAGCTGCAACCAATGTAGAAAACCCAGACATGCAAATCAAAATATCATATTTACGGACAACTTCTTAAAGACCAGGGAAATAAGAAGCCAAACGTGAAGAAGAAACATGTGACGACACAAGTATTTTCCCACCCTCCAGTACAAACCTGTGTGACCAGCTCAGCAAGGACAAGAGGATCAGCAGGCATGGATATTTACACCTCAATCCCAATAACCATGAACTCATTACAGGTAGATAAAGTCCCTCTCAAGGCCCAGGGACCCATAGGGAAAGGACTGAATGCCCTCCTTATAGGGAGATCCAGTGTCACCCTGCAAGGTATCTTTGTGTACCCCGCTGTTATAGATGAAAATTTTACAGGACAAATACAAGCCATGGTGTCAACGCCTACTCCACCCGTGACTATCCCTGCCAAAACCAAAATTGCTCAACTTATCCTTTTTAAGCCTTCTGCCCCCAAAGCAGATTCCAGGGAGCAAGGAGACCAAGACTTCAGATCAACAGGACAGACCCAGGTATACTAGACTCAGGTTTTAGGGGATCAAAGACCTATTACAGAGTGTACTGTTACAATGCCTAGTGCTAAGCCTTTGCAGATAAGAATCAAGAGGATGATTAACACAAGATCAGACGTCACTATCATTTCTGCCCACAAATGGCCTTCATCGTGGCCTATTACACTTGCAGGTTCTGCTGTTGCTCACCTGAGAGGGATCCCACAGAGCTACTTAAGTGACAATCCTATATTGATCAAAAATCATGAAGGCCAAACTGCTGAATTTGGCCATACATTATAGTTGAATATATGAACTTATGGGAGGGGATGTTTTGTTTGCATAGGGAATCCAGGTGGGGACAAATTTTTAACAGGGCCCACTATATTAGAGGGTGTAAAGCGTCCCACATTTGCTCTAAAATGGCTTACAACTCGGCCAGTGTGGGTACCACAGAAGCCCCTCGAGAAAGAGAAATTACACACCCTCAAAACCCTGGTACAGGAACAACTGGTTCAAGGAAACATAAAACCATCTATGAACCCTTAGAACACTCTAGTATTTGTAATAAAAAAGAAATCGAGTAAGTGGAAGTTACTCCATGATCTGAGAAAAATTAATTCTGTAATAGAGAGCAGAGGTGCTTTGCAACCTAGTATACCATCTTCTACAATAATACCTGCCTCCTAAGGCATTCTGATTGTGGACTTGAAATATTTTTTCACTATTCCATTGCACCCAGATGATACCCCAAAGTTTACTTTCACAGTGCTCTCCATTAATAATGCTGCACCAGTGCAACGTTATCAATGACGTGTTCTTCTGCAGGGCATGAAAAACAATCTTATGATCTGTCAGTGGTATGTAGCACAAGCACTCTCATCTGTGAGAGAACAATTTCCAGCAGCATGCTGCTACCATTATATGGACGATATTTTAGTAGCAACCCAAACAAAAAAAGAACTTTCACAAATTCAGCCAAGCCTGTTACAAGCATTAAAAATATTTGGGCTGCAGGCAGCACCAGAGAAGGTGCATCAGCAAGTACCCTGAAAATATATGGGACTCAAAATAATGAATCAGACTATACAGCCACAAACTATTCAATTTTCAACTAAGATTGAAACTCTAAATGATGCACAGAAACGTTTGGGTACTATCAACTGAGTCAGACAATATTTGGCGTTGACTAACTCACAATTAGCACCTTTATTTGACCTCCTAAAAGGTGATCCTGAGTTAACTTCTCCCAGAAAATTAAATCCAGATGCAAAAGCTGTTCTCGGAACAGTAGAACAAGCTATAAAAAACAGACGAGTCCACCAGATACGCCCAGAGGTGTGTATCACTGTATTTATTCTCATTGTTGATTTTCATCCTACTGGCATTATTGGGCAGTGGAATTCCCACTGGCTTGATCCTTTGCACATACTAGAATGGATGTTTTTACCTCATCAGCCTAAAAAGATGGGATCCACTGTCTTTGAACTTATTAGACAATTAATTATCAAATGTCATCACAGGTGTTTACAATTGAATTCTAGAGATCCTTCAAAAATCATTATTCCTGTGACACAATAACAGTTCGAATGGTGTTTAGCTAATTGCACAGCCTTGCAAAGTGCCTTGCAAGAATTTTCATGTCAAATTACTTATTGTCTACCAAGCCATAGATTGCTGAAATTAAGTGAGGAAACTGTGCTGTCTCTAGAACCTCTGAATAGCTGCACACCCTTAAAAGGTGTTACAGTGTCTGCTGATGGCTCTGGGAAAACAAGAAAAGCCATTGTAACATGGAAAGAGGTAGGTAAGTGGCAAACGTTAGAAGGATATGAAAGTAGATCACCTCAAATAGTAGAGCTACGGACTGTAGTTATAGCTTTCCAACATTTTCCCCACACTCCTCTAAATGTTGTAACTGATGCTGCATATGTAGCTGATATCACACAGAGATTAGACCGAACACTATTAAAGGAAATTAATAATGCAGAACTATTTAATTTACTAAAAACTCTGTGCCTTACTATCCAAGCCAAAACTTGCCCTTATTATATATTAAACATTAAGAGTCACACAAATTTACCAGGTTTCATCACAGAGGACAACACCAGAGCAGATTTGCTGGCTAGCCCTGCTTGGACAGCACCACAACCAGATATGCTAGCACAAGCAAAGACATCACATGATTTCTTCCACCAAGGTGTTTGAGCATTACAGAGGCAACTCCAGCTGTCAAACACAGAGGCTCGTAACATTGTTAACACCTGTGCTGACTGCCAAGGCCACACTGCTCCACTGCAGATTGGAGTAAACCCTCGTAGACTGCATGCTTTACAGATCTGGCAAACTGATGTAACACATATCCCTAAATTTGACTGTCTAAAATATGTACATGTCTCAATTGATACCTTTTCCTCAGCAATATGGGCTACAGTACACACAGAAGAAAAAAGTCAAGATGCCATTGCACATTGGCGCTCTGCCTTTACTGCTTTAGGTATTCCCCGTACCATCAAAACAGACAGTGGTCCCACATACATTTCACAGAAAACAAGACATTTCCTACAGCTTTGGGGTGTGTCATGCCACAGTGGTATTCCCAAATTAGCAATAGGACAGACCATCGCAGAAAGAGCACATGACACTTTAATACATAAACTTGAAAAACAAAAGGGAGGAATGTGTGGTAAGACCCCACAAAGCAGGATAGCTAAAGCTGTCTATACACTAAATCATTTGAGAATAATAGAAAAGTCCCAGAACCTAGTCATTTTAAATCACTTCCTATCACTACAATCATCCTGTGATGTTCAGCTGCCCAAGCCTAAGGTAATGGTGAGAGACCTCCTCACCAACACATGGGGAGGCCCTTGCGATCTTATTACCTAGGGGTGGAAATATGCATGTGTTTCCACGGACACTGGGACACTGTAGATACCTGTCAAATGTATTTGTCCTGCCTGGAACCACAGAAAACATCCTCCTAATAGCATCTCAATGGACATGGTGGAGCCATGTGCAGAACAATGATTGAAACAACTTGTTCGCCTACCTCACAGAATTACAGGATTTTAAAACAACAGTTTACTTTAAGATTTATTTGTTTACAAATTGTTTTTTCCTGCTTACAAACTGTTTGTTTCTCTTAGGTTTTTCTCAGTTCTAAAGTTGAATATTTCTATGCACAAAGTTATAATTTCAGTTTAAGAGGTTAAATATTTACTTGTTTATAGAGTTAAGTTAAAGCTAATTTGTAACTTTCAGCAGTTAAATTGTGATATACTAGGCCAAAAGGTAGTGGGTTCGCCTGACAGCTCCTGAACCGAAGTACTGCAGCTTCAGTGATACATGGAACACATCACCAACTGGGACAGATAAGTTTATTAAATTACAGTACAGTAAATTAACGAATACAAGCCGCACTGATTATAAGCCGCATCTCTGGGTGTTGGCAAATATTTCGGTTTTTGTCCATAGATAAGCCGCACACGAATATAAGCCGCTTTGTCGTTCGCAGCGAGGACCCGCATGCAATTAGTAACAGAACCGCGAGAGGGCGGGGTTTACTGGCTGAGCTAAGGCTGTGCAGGCTCGGCCCGCTAGGGGCCGCTGACGGGGCCAGGTGGGCCAGCACGGTGCTGCCGCTCGGGGCTGGCCGCCGCTGCCACTGGGCTCGGTCACCCTGGGTCGGCGCTGCCCCGCGGTGGCAGGCAGGGACGGAGCTTCCCCCGCTCCTACGGCAGCGGCGGCGGGGGGGGACGGAGCTTTCCCGCGCCCGTGGCGCTGGCGGCGGGCAGGGACGGAGTTTCCCCGCTCCTGCCGCGGCGGCGGCGGGCAGGGACAAAGCACCCTGTCGGCTCCCCGAGCCACGGCAATGGCTGCGCGGGGCTCCCGTCGGCTCCCCGGGCCACAGTAATGGCGGCGCGCGCTTCCCCCCCCTCCCCGGGCCACGGCAATGGCGGCGCGGGCTTCCCCCTCCCTCCCCGGGCCGCGGCAATGGCTGCGCGGGGCTCCCGTCGGCTCCCCGGGCCACAGCAATGGCTTGCGCGGAGCTCCTGTCGGCTCCCCGAGCCGCAGCACTGGCGGCGCGGGCTTCTCCCCCCCTCCCCGGGCCGCAGCAATGGCGGCGCGGGCTTCTCCCCCCCTCCCCGGGCCGCAGCAATGGCGGCGCGGGCTTCCCCCCCCCTCCCCGGGCCGCGGTAGGGGCGGCCCGGGTCCCCCCTCTCCTCCCCGGGCCGCGGCAATGGCGGCGCGGGCTTCCCCCCCGCTCCCTGGGCCGCGGTAGGGGCGGCCCGGGTCCCCCCTCTCCTCCCCGAGCTGCAGCAATGGCGGTGCCCCCCCCCCGTCTCTCCCCTGGGCTGTGGCAGAGGAGGAAAGAGAGCTCTCCCGCCTCTCTCCCCGCCCCCCGTGCTCCCTGCAGGCAGCCAGGCTCCACCCGCGGTGCAACAGAGTAGCGATTTGTAACAATCGCAAAATGCCGACTTTGCAGCTGCTCGGCTCAGCACTCTGGCAGGCACTTCTGAGGTTGTATTAGCCGCTCCTGATTATTAGCCGCATTTCCGGTTTAGGAGCAAAATCTTAGTCAAATTGGTGCGGCTTGTATTCGTGAAATTACTGTAATTTCACAATTATAAGCTGCACCATTTTGACTAAAATTTTGGTCCAAACCCGGAAGTGCGGCTTGTACTCTGGCGTGGCCAATATATGAACAATTTCAGAAATTTCCCAACCCTGAAGTGTGCGCCGTGGGCTGAGCCGAGTTCGCGAATTGAGCACCAACCAGTAAAACACGCGATCGCGCGATTGTTACAAATTGGTTACTCTGTTGCATGGCAGGGGGAGGCGGGCTGGGCTTCATCCCTCCGGCAGCGCGGCACGGGAAAAGGGGGGCTTGGCCCCGTCCCACTGGTACCCCGGCCCGGGGGAAGGTGGGCTTGACCCCGTCCTGCTGGCACCGCGGCTCAGGGGAAGGTGGGCTGGACTCCGTCCCGCCAGCACCCCGGCCTGGGGGAAGGCGGGCTCTCCCGCCGGCATGGCGGAGGGAGCGGAACTAGCGAATTGAGCACCTGCCAGTAAAACCTGCGATTGCGTGATTGTTACAAATTGGTTACTTTGTTGCACCAGCATCCTAGCTGCGAATGAAAGTGTGGCTTATAATCTGGTGTGGTTTATATATGGACGAAGAACGAAACGTGTCCGACACCCCGGAAGTGTGGGTTATAATCAGGTGCGGCTTATAATCGTGAAATTACTGTAGGTAAAAAGCCTCATTTAAATTAATCTCATGCTGTCTATGTCATCTTACCTACAAAGGGCCAGTGCAAGTAAAATGACAGAGAACAAGTTGCATATTTTTTTAATAAAAAATAAATAGGGAATTGTCACAGCACAAACTGACTTGTAGCTAGGCAATTAATTCAACCATAAATAAGAGATTCAGTTCAATTAGCTTAGTTCAGTAAACAGGCCCCTAAGTAAACAATGATAGGATATATTCAAACTCAGACAGGGATTTCACTGAATGACATTCCATCCTATGCTGCAGACACCCATTGGTCAGAGAGCTGAGCAGTCTGAACTCCTAACCAAACAGCTGTCATGATACAAGAAATTGAAACTCCCTATTTAAGAGGGGAACAGAACAGTAAATGGGCTTTTTTTCACATAAATCACAGAGGGATGTGTCATTTGTCTCCAGCCATGTCCCCAGTTGACACTTTAGAATGATACATCTTCAATTCCCTAAATACTGTACCATTACCCAGTCTGCATTAGCTGACAAGTCCTGTTTCACAGTGAGGACCTGGAGAACCATTCCCAGGGAAAGTTTTGAAGTTTACCTTGAAAGGCAGTCCAGCCCGTATAAGCCAAAATCAGCAAGTCAAAGTGACCTGAGTACATTTTTAGTGCAGAAACACCTGAGTCTGTTGGCATACATCTGACCAGCAAGGGTCAGGGCTTGGCCAGAGCCAAGGCCTTAATTGGGTCTCCTTAACACGTCATACAAGGAAGCCTCTAAGTACAGTAATTTCACGAATACAATCCGCACCGGAGTATAAGCCACTCTGTCGTTTGCAGCGAGGACCCGTGTGCAACAAAGTTGCCAATTAGTAACAGAACCGTGGCAGGGCAGGGTTTACTGGCTCAGCTAAGGCTGTGCAGGCTCGGCCCACTTGGGGCTGCCGACAGGGCCAGGTGGCCCAGCTGCCGCTGCCACTGGGCTCGGTCACCACGGCCCGGCGCTGCCCCGTGGTGGCAGGCAGGGATGGAGCCCCCCCCGCTCCCGCGGCGGCGGGCGGGGACGGAGCACCCCGCCTCCTCCCCGAACCGCAGCAATGGTGGCACGTGGCCCCGCCACCTCCCCGAGCCGCGGCAATGGAGGCACGGGGCCCCCGCCTTCCCCCCGGGCTGCGGCAATGGTGGCACGGGGCCCCCCCGTCTCTCCCCCGGGCTGCGGTAGAGGAGGGAAGGAGAGAGCTCTCCCGCCTCTCTCCCCGCCCCCCATGCTGCCTGCAGGGAGCTAGCTCCACCCGCGGCGCAACAGAGTAACAATTTGTAACAATCGCAAAATGCCGGTTTTTACTGGCAGTTGCTCGGCTCAGCACTCTGGCTGGCACTTCTGAGCTTGTAAATGTCAGAAAATTATTCACATATTAGCCACTCCTGAGTATTAGCCGCATTTCCGGTTTGGGAGCAAAATCTTAGTCAAAATGGTGCGGCTTGTATTCGTGAAATTACTGTAATAAGAGTTAGGAAATTTTCTTACAATTATACCTGTTTTGCAGATAGCTACACAACAGTATGTGAAAGTTTGTAAAGCAATCAGCTTTGTAATTTATCTTTAACTAAGTAGTAAATGGTACCATGAACAAACTGAAAATAACCAAAGGAGTGCATATATGTAACCTCAGATAATATGGTATGGTTAATGCCCGTTATAAAAAGGTCAGTGAATTCATACTATGACATTAACAACACATTCAGAATCATTAATACAGCAACAGTAACTGTCCTAAGAAGTCAAGATAATATTTTTCCACACATCCATGTATACATGACATTAAAGCAGAATAAAAGCAAGTAAGAAAGCACTAAACAGCTTACAATTAATAACAGCTATAATTTTGAATTGTTGCTCACTCTTCTATGCTACCTATGAAAGATAAAACAGCAAAGATTATTATAAATAATTATTTTAATTGACCAGTACAGAACATTTATACCCATAGAATCTTCGATTAAATTAAGGGTCTAATAAACTGCATCTTCACATATTTTTGCACAACTTATAATCTTATATTCTTAAACAGTTGCTTACCAAACTCTTCACCATAATTATTTCAGTCAATTCCATCTTATCTCTATAACAAAAGTGTATCATGTAATTTAAATGAGCAGATTTCAACATAACTTCAAACTTCATGTCACTCATCTCTATAACAAAAGCATTGTATCTTGTAATTTAAAAGAACATATTTCAAGAGAACTTCACTGAAACTTAAGGTTACTTAAATGTAACAGAAAGTACACCTAACAGAACTTAAAATTTACATTACTGAAACTAAACAGAAATTTATCTTAATAGAACTTAACAGAACTTAGGCTGAGCAACACTTAACCTCGCTTAAACTTGACAACACTTAAACTTGACAGAAATTATTCTTAACAGAAATTAACTCAATAGAATTTAACCTTAGCAGAACTTAAATTTAAAAGAACCTAAACTCAGCAAAACTTAAATGTAACAGAACTTCAAATTGACAGAACATAAACCTAACAGCACTTAAACTTAACAATATTTAAACTTAACAGAACTGAACATTAACATCACTTAAACTATAGAGAATTGAAACATAACAGAACTGAAAATTAACATCACTTAAATTTAACAAAATTAAAGTCAGAGTTGAGAGTGTTCCTTTAAATGTTCCAGATAAACAGAATTTAACTCATTTTGACTCCATTGTTACAAGAAAGCTACTGAAAACTTGTCATACAACAGTTAAACATCAGTGAACAATATGTAGGCAAACAACTGATTTGTGAATGAAATAGCAGCAACATGGATTTACTGGAGCGATTGTAAAGGTGTGGCAAATGTGATTTTATATCATTTAGTTTTGAGAATAGCTCATGGTAAGTGCAAATATTATTGAAAATACCCAGTCATAGTCAGGACTTTTCTGGTGCAAGCATAACTTTGCCAGGGCATTTCAAAGTGCAACTTTACTCAGAAAAATGACAATAACGTATATCTTGGTAAATTGCACTTCCAACCTGCTCAGTTCACAGATGGTAAGACAGCTTTTTGAGATTGCCAGTGCAGTAGATCTGAGTTTGGACTACTAAAGGTAATGAGATATACATATTTAATGCTAAAACAGCAAGAATCTAGTTATATAATACTGTCATGAGTTTTGCACAAGTAGCTTGGTTAGGCCAGTGGGTGTGTAAGACTGACACTTGTATATAAACAGCTACAAAATCATGGTTTCAGATGATTCTAAAGGAGTGAGCTACTGTTTACTGCACTTGTGGTCCATCCATGTACTTACACTGTTTTGATGTCAAGTCCAATTTCAATTTATACATGGCAAGGAAAAATAACTACACTTGAATCACTAAATAACTGCACCTATCCAAAATGCTGTCACATGTTTTTTCACGGCAAAAAATTCGCAATAAAATTACCTTATTAAAACTGTGTGATAAAAAGGTAAGTGAACAGGCAAAGCTAGCACAATTCTGTCTGTTTTTACAGTGGAGTTTCATGTGCTAATTATATCTAATTCTCAAATAGCTTCTGCAGATAAGGCTCAGGGTTTTCCCTTCAAATGAGCATAGGAATGCCTGATTTATGACCCAGCTAATTGCTCCCAGTAACTATTGTGAATCATGCAGTGTGCTGACTGTGGGCTTGAAAGTTAGTTGCTGTTCTGTTAATATCCATCCAAAATATGCCTGAGCCATGCAGTACTTATGGTAATCTAAGAACCAAACCATATATTGTGTCATAGTTAAGATCATTTTCATTATGTTTTTCCAATCAGCAGGTGTGAAAACATAGGCAGTGCTTAAGTTCTCTAAGTAAGCTATAACATGTTCAGAAGACATACCACTTTCCTGGGCCAGTCTCCTCAATTCTCTCACAATAGTGTAGTCTGCGTCTTTGTAAGCTACTGGTCAAACTTGTTCATAGATAACTGGGAACGCAGTAATAACTGAGGGGTCTCAGTCCTGATTCCATGTAGAGTATGATGTAGAGTATGACTGTATCACTTGGCTGTTACTTATGGGTGCCGGGTCTGAAGGACAGACTGATTCAGGATAGTTGTCCGAGGTACAGTAATTTCACGACTATAAGTGGCACTCTTTTGACTAAAATTTTGGTCCGAACCCGGAAGTGTGCCTTGTAGTCCAGTGCGCCTTATATAATGTACAAAGTTGTGAAATTTGACAACCTGGAAGTGCAAACCGTGAGCTGAGCCGCCGGGGGGGGCGGGACCGGGCAGCCCCTGGCCAGCAGGAGCCGCACGGGGAGGGAGGGAGCGGGTGGCCCCGCGCTGCCCTGAGTCGAGGGCGGCCCTGCCCTGCGCCGCCCCCCCAGCCGCGGGACCGCGGTGCCGGGGCTGGCGGGGCCATAGCTGATAGGGGCAGGCGGGGTCAGCTGGCCGTGGCTGATAGGGGCAAGCAGAGCAAGCGGGGCCACGGCCGGCACAGGCAGGTGAGGCCAACAGGGCCGCAGCCAACACGGGCAGGCGGGGCCATGGCTGATAGGGGCAGGCAGGGCCGCAGTGCCCGGGCCGGCGGGGCCGCGGCCGGTCTCCCAGTCCAGCCAGTCTCCCCCTGGGCCGCACTTGTTCCAAGACACCTGACCCCTGCCTGCCAAGCCGGAGGCCGGCTCCAGCTGCAGGCACCAGGCCGGTGAGTTCAGCCCTTTGGGAGAAGTTTGTTCCCCGACGCAGCTCCCTGGGTCCAGCCCTGAGGGAGCCGGCAGCAGCAACAGGGAAAGGTTGTTCTCCAGGATTGCCTCCGGGCTCGCACCCGCTCGCAGCACAGGGCAGGATGCAGTGTGCGTGTCTGTGTGTCCGCGCGTGTGCGTGTGTCTGTCTGTATGAATGTCTGCCTGTCCAAGCTGGGATGGGGGGCACAACCAACACGCACGCCTCACCTCGGATGCCTGCTTGCCCTCAACTTTGCAAAGCTCAAATAGAGGCGCTTGCAGGGGAGGAAGAGTCAGCCAGGGCGATCCTCCTTTCACACAACCTCCACCGAGGGGCTACCCACAGCCCACTCTGCTGAACCCAGCCGGACCAGATGCGCGGGGTGGAGGGGAGACACAGGACAACCGGGGATGGAGGGGGAGATGTGACTGTGGGAGAATAGATCTCCCCTACGCATCACTCCCACCCTTCTTCTGGTGCAAGCGCCACTAAATCTCACCCTAACGTCTCCCCGCTTTAGGAGAGACTTGCAGGACTGTTAGAGGGATCCAGCTGGCCAGTAAGTACGTGTTGGCTGACATCCCCGCCAGCTCCTTGCATGTCCGTGGGGATTCCCGAGGGCGGCGAGGTCACAGGCCCTGGGGACCGCACGGAGAAGCCTCCGCCCTTGAAGGAACCGGGGGAAGTGACACAACCCAGGGCAGGCGGACCCCGTTCCTGAGAGGGAAAAGTGTCTTTCCAGGTGCCTCTCCCACTATGGGAGGAATCTACGTGTCCATGAGCTCCTGTGGGGTGCGAACTGCCTTTCCCTGGAGGGCAGGGCCGCGGCACATCGCCCGGGGCTGGCTGGGAGGCATCCTGAGGGCTCGGAGAGGGGAGGAGTGGGCACACTGGATGTGTGCCCAGTCCTAGCCTGGTCCCTCTGACCTGCCTGTGTGTGAGGGGAAGGAAGCAGTTGGGCGGACTGAGGAGGACAGCAGCACTGGGAGTAACCTGCTTTTGAGAGATTCACCTGGCACTGCTCCCGGGAAGGCCTGGAGTCTCTTTTTTCCTCTCCAGCCTCCAGCACAGCGGATCCTCAGCATCCATCTCGGGGGCGGTGGCTGGAGGGCCCCCGGAGGCCCGGGCCTGGGGGGAACGAGGAGCCACCAGGCAGCGCCAGGTACAGGGGGAACGTGGAGCCACTGGGAAACGCCAGGCAAGGGGAGAACGAGGAGCCACCGGGCAGCGCCGGTCGCAGGGGGAATGAGGAGTCGCGGGTGGTGGCAGCACCGACTGCAGCCCGGGCATGGGGGGAAGAAACCGCCAGCGGCCATGGCGACCGAGTCGCAAGCCGAGTTGCGCCAGCCAATGCCGGGCGGGAGTGCCTGGGCCTGCGGCACAGGGCGAGCACCTGCGGCTGCATTTAAAGACTACGCCAATCTGTGAAAAATGTTTGCAAACTGAGTACCTGCCAGTTATTCGTTACTTTGTTGCACGCGGTGCAGCTCCTTGCTGCAAAAAAAAAGTGCAAGCCGTGAGCCAAGCCGCGAGGGGGGGCGACACCACTGGAACGCTGAGCCGTGAGGGGAGGCAGGAGCGGGCAGCCCCCGGCCAGCAGGAGCAGCACAGGGAGAGAGGGAGCGGGCAGCGCTGTGCTACCCCGAGCCACGGGCGGCCCCGAGCCGCCCTGAACTGCAGCAACCCCGAGGTGTGAGCCGTGGCTTCTCCGAGCCCGACCTCGCCAGTCGGGGGCGAGCGGGAGTGCCAGGGCCCATGCACAGGGAGGGCGCTTGGAGCTGCATTTAAAGGCTACACCAATCTGTTAAAATGTTTCCAATTTGAGCACATGCCAGTAAACTCCACGATTGCAGGATTCCATTACTAATTAGTTACTTTGTTGCGCCCGGCATGGATCTTTGCTGCAAAAAAAAATGCGCCTTATAGTCTGGTGCACCTTATATGATCTACAAAGTTGCGATGTTTACTGACTCCCAGGGGGTGCGTCTTATAGTCCGGTGTGCCTTATGGTCGTGAAATTACTGTAATCATCTCCTCAGGGGGTGGCATGGTCACAGAGGCAGCCAGCGGGTCTTGGCAAGTATTAGGCAGAAGGCGGGGGTGAGGCGCTGCATCGCATGGGGGCCCCAGAGGGGGTGGGGAAGAGCCAGGGGGGCGACTGTGCCCGGGGGACTGATGCAGGCCAAAGGGCCAACCATGGGCTGGGGATTTGGAAGAGTCGGAAGGGGCAAACGTGCCCGGAGGGGTAATGCACGCCCAGGGAGATGCCACTTGTGAAGCAGTTGCGGGAAAAAATTGTGCTGTGGTGGGGTGGGGGGGGGGGGGGGGCGGGGCAGGTAACGAGAGAGTTACTGCAGGAGGAGAGTAGGTAGCCAAGAAGTGGCGGTGGGGGTGGGCAGTGGAGGAGCTGCAGCATCCTGCAGAAACTGATGTGGGGGAGGCATTCTGCAAATGGGCCTCACGATGGGAAGCCGGTACCAGTGGAGCCGGCGATCCAGGGGAGGTGGCCTCTAAGGGCAACTGAGAACATGATTCTATGTGAGTTTCTTTAAGAGTTGCTATAATAATTCCCCAAGTTGTGAAGTGCCTGCACTCGCAACTTCAAAAAATTTTTGTCCTACTCCCTGCCAGGTGTCTAGTTGAAAAATGCTGGCTGAGGGGAAGTCTTTTACATGCATGGAAATCCAACCCAGCAAATCAAGTAATTTAGCATTGGGAATGTCTCTGTTCTGCTGTTGTTGTAAAAGCCGCTGTAAATTCTCTAGGGTCTGCTTTTGCTCAACTGAGATCTTTGTTCCCATGATCTATCCCATTGCTCATATTAAAGTGATGAATGTGCGTACTTAGAGTTCGTGAGGTAAAGGTGAGGGTTGCTCGGAGTGTCTGTGTCTGTCGCCTGGGTCTGCTGCTGGGATCCTCTGCCTGGGGCCACTGCCGGGATCTGCTACCTGAGGCCACTCCTTGGGTCTGTGGAGCTTCAATCTCAGTCATGGTCTGCTCTTTGTTGTAGGTTGATCTTCCACATTGTGAATGAGGGTCCAAAGAGATGCAGAGTCCTCAGGCAGGTGCAAATGAGAGCCACTTTATTGCAAAACCCCAGTCTTTTTAAGCAGTTAGGCCTTTATCAGTTACATAGTTTTAAATCTTAACAAACATAACTCAACCAACCACCATACACCACGATGTGAACATGCAATGGTTATATAAGTTGTTTTTCTACCTCTAATTCAGCTCAGTCACTTTCCCATACCTTTTCTACTTAGCTGGAATAACAGACCTGAGCCATGATTTTACAAGGTCTTCCTTTTATAAGGTTTTACCTATATGCAACAATAACACATAATTATGCAGCAGTAGATGAAACCTCCCAACCTGAAGAGTTGAGACTTAGTGAATAGGCCTGGGAAACTCACCTGGGTTATGCTACTTTTTCAGTACAGAAGTCTAAGAATATTCTCTCTACTGTCATATTACTGTCACACAATAACAATGGCATTCACTTGTGCCAGTGCAACACATAGATTTCTTAAATGGTAAGTCTTTGGTAAATGCATGGACTGATTAACTCACTGAAAGTCCAGACTACCTGGAAGCTGATTTTGGCCAGATCCCAAACTGAAGTTGGAGCTGCTGTAATGGCTCCATTCAGTATTTTGTTACCTACATGTTGATCATATTGTCTGGTGTCTTTTGGTCCAAAAAATGCTCCAATCATGTGTAATCAAGGCTTGCCTGTCAGTTTCATGCTGTCTTTTCCAGGGGCAGAAACTACTACAAGACTGTTTATGGAAGAAATTTTCTCCTTCTGATACTTTAGCAAGTAGAAGACTCAAGAGTATGCTTGAGCCATTTAATTGTTGCCATTGTCATCCATGTACTGTAACTAGAAATATTTTTGTTGCTACAAATCACAGTTAAATTGGTGTGGTGGAAATAGTATCCTTCTTCCTACTTCAAGAAACAAATAGACAGAGAAGTATCCCCAAAGCAGTTTGAAATATAGCATTTTGATCATTCACATAAAACAAACACTGGTTTAATTCTTTCCTGGGTAAATTATTCTAACGTATAAGCTAAACTTGGAGGAGCTAAGCTTGAAAAGGTAGTATGAACAAATGGATTTCATGTCTGGAATAATCATTATAATAAATTTGTATTGGGATGCAGTGGCTTAAAAAGTAGTGGATAGCAATACTTACATTTTGACTGCAGTTAGCCTCTGTTGAAGCTTGCACAGGTCTATTAATTCAGTTGTTCCATTTATCTTCAGTGTAACAGCCCTTGCTTGCTAACAAAAGCTCCAATTATACATTCAAATTACTGCATATTTTGCATAGCTGAAATGTAGTTGAGCTGCAAAATACAAAATTGGAACTTAAAAAAGGTCCCCTGTTGTGATGCTATTGGTAATTTTGGGGATCCAGGCAAGCCAGACATTGACCAGATGCTGATGAACAATGTTTAAAAAGGCCAAAGACTTGGGCTAAGTTTTTAAATGTTGTAAACTGGAAAAGTTGTAGGAAAATATTCTTCTGCTCCCAGAAAACAAGGACACTTAATCTAGTCCAAGGGCTGGACTGGAAAACTTAAAAGAAGTGTGAATCAAATAAATGGCTAAAACACTGAAGTGAAGCCTTTGAATAAAAACTGGGACTTAAGAAGTTTCAAACTTGTGCTGCTCCTCAAAGACAAATCAGTTCTGTTTCTCACAGTCATCATAAGGGAGCTTTTAGGAGTGTTGGCTTGATGTCTATAAAGGTTATGAAAACTGTTTAATCAGATTTTGCAGTTTTTATTATTTTTGTGGGTAAAATTAGATTGTTGAGGGACAATTTGTATTAGAACATGGAGATTTGCATATCAAGGTTATTAACTGAGTAGTGCTTGTTGCTCTGCATAGAGGTAGGAGTCTGGTTTCTCCTGCTGTCACTGTCCCAATAACCAGAAAATTAAAATTTAGGTTTATTTCTATTTTGAATGGAGATGAGAAAAGGCTTGCTCCTTTGCTGTTGGAGATGTTCAACTTGAAAGTTGGGAAGCACCTTCTGACTTGCTCAACTGTGCTGTATCACCTGATGCCGACCTGGGAGAGGATTTCAGCATCCAGGTTTTCTGGTCCTTTCATAATTGGCTTTATATTCACTTTATAGATAAAAAAAAATTGGAAAATAGACGAGATCATTCAGAAAATGCAAGTTAGCTTTAAACAATCACTTATATTAGCCATCAGTTGTCAAAGTTTTATTCGTATCTAAGACATATAGTGTTTTTTGCAGGTAGCATTTGGAGGACTGGTCTATATAAACCAGTATAGATTTTCTGCCAGGGCAACACTCCATGTTTTATCAATGTAATATTACAATAGTAAGTCATATAATACCTAGATTACACACAAGTCTGTGAGTTAGGATGCCTTTAGAGATAATTTTTCCCCACTCTCACATAATTCTCTCTAGAAGTTTTTTTACTTTAGTTTAAAGTCTATCCATGTAGTAAAAACAGTGCAGCTTCTGCATGGTAATTAATTCTTATCTATATACAGTAATTTCACGAGTATAAGCCGCACCTGATTATTAACCGCACTTCCGGGTGTCAGTAACTTTTTGTTCTTTGTCCATATATAAACTGCACTGGATTATAAGTCGCACTTTCATTCGCAGCGAGGATCCACGTGCAAATTTCACAAAGTTGCCAATTAGTAACAGAATAGCGGGATCGCAGGGTTTACTGGCAGGTGCCAACCTTGGAAACATTATTTCCAAGCGAAAAAAGATACAGACAATAGCTGCGACAGTGTATCCTGCAAGCTTTATCTACAAGCGGAAAGAGATACGAACAATAGTGTGGTCATTTTTCAAGCATTTCCAATGGATCTGCGTTGCCTTTAAACAGACGCTCAGCCGTGCAGCCGCTCAGCCGTGCAGCCGCTCAGCCGTGCAGCTGCACAAGACTGAAAACACCGAAAAAACCACAGAGGAATATCATGCACGTTGATCAAACTTTTAAACAGCTTAATTTTTCATTCATCAGCCGCTTCATCAGCAGTTTCATCTTCCATGAAACCTTCGAACTCTTCGTCCTCCATATCAGAAATCAGCAGTAGGGCAATGGCAGCATCCAGCAAACCCAAACCCGTATCGCCCGTATCTTCACTGTCAGTCATCAGTTTAGGTACTCTCGATGGTCAGTCCAGGAATTATGTTGACCCTCGCCAACCCTCGGATGATAGTTGTGGCGGTTACTTTACCCCAGGCATCCAGTATCCACTGGCAGACAGTAGCATAACTTGCCTGGCATAGCCTCCTTGTCTTTGTGAAGGAGTGATTTCCTTCCACCATCCAGTTTTCCCACAGAAGTCACAGTTTCGCCTTGAAGGAACGAATAACACTTATGTCCAGTGGTTGCACTTCTTTGGTCAAACCACCCAGTATTACAGCAAACTCTGAGTTCATCTTTTTAACCATGGCTTTCATGCTTTCAGTTTTGTGGGCATGCATGGAATCGAAAATCAGCAGTGCCAGCAACGGATGAAAGAAGCCATCTGGTCTGCGAGCATAAACTTCTGTTAGCCAAGTCCTCATTATCTGTTCATCCATCCAGTCTTTTGGATTCACTGCAACAACTATTCCATCTGGAAATTTTTCTTTAGGCAACATTTTTCTTTTAAAGATTACCATTGAGGGTAATTTCTGCCCATTTAATGAAACGCCGAGGACGACTAAACGATGTCTTTTCGTTCCCTGTGGTTCTTATCGGTACCATCGATGTTCCGGTTTGTTCCACGGTTCGTGTCAGCGGCATATCGAATGTCAGGGGGACTTGGTCCATGTTGATTATTCAATGTGGCTGTATATTTTTTTCAGAGATCTTACTTTTGCAGTAACTCTGGAAGGTGGCTAACTTTTCCTCATAGTCTGCCGGCAACTGCTGAGACACCGTCATCCTTGTACGGATTATTCGACATGCAATTCATTTGCAATCCCTTTGGCTTTGTTGGGGGCTGAAGGAGTTTTTTACTCTTTCCCTCTGTAGAGAAATTTTCCCCATTATTATGTTAAGCTGGCCGGGCGGCTCCCATTTAGCTGTTAAGTGCTCAAGACAAAGGGATAGCTGGGCTGGCTCGATGGTTCGATTGTGAAGGGGGGTTTGAGAGGTGAATGGTCGGGGGCTGCTTTGTCCTTCCAGCGGGGGGCAGGCACTTGCTCTCGCCAGCCCGAACGCGGAGGAGAGAGGTTCCTTTTCTCTGTGGTGGGACCACGCCCTGCACTCCGACTGCTAAAGCTTCCTGCTTCTGAAAACAGCACTGAGAACTTGGACGTCCACGGTGAGCAGAGTTCTTTCCTTCACCCTTTCTCCCACCTGGAATGGCCGCTGCTGCCTCGCACGCCTGCTCCTGCAGCAGCCGCGACGGAGAAGCTGCCTGCCCTGCTCCATCAGGACTGTGCGGAAGAAGAGGGCATCTGTGACTGGAAAAAGAGACTGAGACTGAGTTTTGTTTGTTCTGTCACTGATTTTTTTTTCATAGTAGATGTTCTTTTTGGTTGTCTTGTAGATATATCAGTAAAGAACTGTTATTCCAAACCCATATCTTTTGCCTAAAAGTTCCTTAATTTCAAAATTATAGTAAACTGGAAGGGAAGGAATTTTTCACTATCCATTTTGAGAAAAAACTCTCGCCTTTTTTTTTCTAGCAATACTGTCCCTTTAAACCAGGACAGATCTTGGCACCCAACGTGGGGCAGAGAAAAAAGAAATAACAGTTCTTCAGTTGCCTAAGATTGTCTTTTTTTTGTGCTAGCAACATGTGGTCCAGTTTAATCTGGTTTGGGCTGCACGTGTTCATACATGTATCTCTCCCATTTGCAGGCCCTTACATAAACATGGGTCATATAACCAAGGCTACTGTGACTGTTATCCAACTTGCTTTATGGGTTAACAAAGTGAGGAATTAATGGATTTTTAACTTCCTTTGGAAGGCGGGTACATGGATTCAGGGATACCACACACTAACTGCATGTTTTTGGGGTTACTTTAACAATGGCACCTACTGTGAGGGAATAACACCAGGGGAAATTTTCTCCCAAGACTTCACCCAGATTTTTGAGTCTACCTCACCAGTTTTTGAAGGGTTCAAATCTCCTCTGAATGCTAATGATATCATACAGTGGCTGGTGTTACTAATAGGCTTGGCTTACTTAACATTTAGAGATAAAGGGGGATTAAGCTGGATAACAACCCTGATACCTACTCCAGGAAATAGGGATGGTGCTGCAGACATTGACCCTGCCCCAGAGACTAGGGATGCTGCCACAGAGCCTGACCCTGCCTCACAGCCCACCTCAGAAAGGAGCCACCAGGAGTAAGTAGGGGTTCTAGTGAAGGAGATAGGCCAGATGATGAAGGAGTACCTCTCCCCAGCTGGTGAGAAACCCTGCCTTAAAGAGGGAGAATCCAGGGATAGTGCAGTGGAACCCATAGATGTTACATCTGCCAAGGTTCCAGCTGAATTGCAAGGGCACTCACAGACAGCAGCAGTCGCCCCTGTGGAAACTAGGAAGTCTAAAATGAAAACAAGGCACCTAGACAAAGAGGACCAGAGAGGAGGGCCCTCACAACCAGCAGGAGAGCCAGAGGTTGAAATCATCACTGAGTCCCTGTCTTATGAAAATCTCTGCAATCTGCGGAAAGATATTGCACAACGGGGCCGGGAGGCTTTGACAACTGGGTTACTTTGGGTCTGGGACCTTATGGGTACAGGTGTGCACATGGATGGTACAGAGGCAAGGAATTTGGGATCCTTGTCCCAGGACTCAGGTGTGGACCAGATATTCATAAGGGAGCCAGGCCCACTTCCCCTCTGGGAGCGACTTTTAATGAGTGTAAGAGAGAGGTTTGTCAACAAAGAAAGAATGCAGGAGCACCATCATAGAATGCACTAGAAAACCCTTGAGGAAGGAATTCAAAAGCTGAGAGAAGTGGCAGTACTGGAGGTACTCTTTGGGAGGGATGGACAGCATGACAATGACCCTGACAAGGTCAGGTGCACAGGGCACATACTGCAGAATCTGGCAAACCGAGGGCCATCTCAATATACCACCTTCATTGCAATGATTAATGCTGATGAACACTGAGAAACAGTGAGTTCTGTTGCTAACAAGCTTAGGGATTTTCACAGTATGATGAATGGCACAATTCAGGCCCAGGTTTCTGCCATGGTCAAGGATTGCATACAGGCAGGGATAAGGGAGGAGATGAAGGAGGTGAGGGGGATGAGAGGTGACATAAGTGAGATGAGGGAGGAGATCAGGAAGATCAAGGTAGCACCAGTGCGAGCCTCATACCCCAAGGTTACAGCCCAACGCCTCCCAGCTACTGAAAGAGGGTACACCCCACGAGCTGACCTATGTTTTTTTCTGCATAACCATGGGGTAGACATGGGAAAATGGGATGGGAAACCCACTTCTGTCTTGGTAGCACGGGTGCGCCAACTCAGGGAGGGAAATGCTAACCGAGGGAGGTACACTAAAGTGAAGGTAGCCTCAACTTCCCATGACCAAGGTGCTGGGCATTACAGAAGGGAGGATAATCTGTCAGACCCACTTGAAGGAACCTCCACTATGCATGTCGAGGAAAGGAATAATAGTCAGGGCTAGAGGGGCCCTGCCTCTAGCCAGGGAGAGGCACGGGATAACAGAGTCTATTGGATGGTGTGGATCCGATGGCCTTGCACATCAGAGCCACAGGAATATAGGGTATTAGTTGATACTGGTTCACAATGCACCCTAATACCATCAGCACATGTGGGGGAAGAGCGTGTTTCCATTGTTGAGGTGATGGGGGGATCACAGGAATTGACTTTGCTGGAAGCTGAGGTGAGCCTGACTGGGAAGGAGTGGCAGAAACATTCAAATCTAAATGGCTCAGAGGCACCGTGCATTCTAGGCATAGACTTTCTCAGGAGCGGTTTTTATAAAGACCCAAAGGGATTCAGGTGGGCTTTTGGAATAGCTGCTGTAGTTGTACAGGGCATTAAGCAGTCGAATACCGTGCCTGGACTGTCTGAAAACCCATCTGCAGTAGGACTTGTGAAAGTGCAAGAGTAACAAGTGCCAATTGCCACCTCACCAGTGCACCGCCGGCAGTACCGGACGAATCGAGATGCCGTGATCCCCATGCACAAGATGATCTGTGAGCTGGAGAGCCAAGGGGAGGTCAGTAAAACCCACTCACCCTTCAACAGCCCCATCTGGCCCGTGCGCAAGTCTGATGGAGAATGGAGACTGACTGTGGACTATCGTGCATTGAATGGAGTGACTCCACCGCTGAGTGCTGCCGTGCCGGACATGCTGGAACTCCAGTATGAGTTGGAGTCCAAGACAGCAAGGTGATATGCCACCATTGACATTGCGAACTCATTTTTCTCCATTCCTCTAGCAGCAGAGTGCAGGCCTCAGTTTGCTTTCACTTGGATGGGCATGCAGTATACCTGGAATCGTCTGCCCCAGGGGTGGAAACACAGCCCCACCATCTGTCATGGATTGATCCAGGCTGCACTGGAAAAGGGTGAAACTCCAGAACACCTGCAATGCATCGATGGCATCATTGTGTGGGGGAACACGGCAGTGGAGGTATTTGAGAAAGGAGAAAAGATCATCCAGATTCTGCTGAGAGCCGGCTTTGCCATTAAAAAGAGCAAAGTCAAAGGACCTGCCCGAGAGATCCAGTTCCTGGGAGTAAAATGGCAAGATGGACGGCGCCGGATCCCCACTGATGTCATCAATAAGATCACTGCGATGTCTCCACCAACCAACAAGAAGGAAACACAAGCTTTCCTAGGTGCCATAGGCTTTTGGAGAATGCACATTCCCGAGTAGAGTCAGATTGTGAGCCCTCTCTACCTGGTCACCTGTAAGAAGAACGATTTCCACTGGGGTGCTGAGCAGCAGCAAGCCTTTGCCCAGATCAAGCAGGAGATCGCTCATGCGGTAGCCCTTGGTCCAGTCAGGACAGGACCAGAGGTAAAAAATGTGCTTTATTCTGCATCCGGGAACCATGGCCTATCCTGGAGCCTTTGGCAGAAGATGCCTGGTGAAACTCCAGGTCAGCCACTGGGAATCCGGAGCCAAAGTTACAGAGGGTCTGAAGCCAAATACACTCCCACAGAGAGAGAGATCTTTGCTGCCTATGAAGGAGTTTAAGCTTCCTCAGAGGTGATTGGCACAGAAACACAATTCCTCCTGGCATCTCGACTACCAGTGCTGGAGTGGATGTTCAAAGTAAGGGTTCCCTCTACCCACCACGCCACTGACACCACATTGAGCAAGTGGATTGCCCTCATCACGCAACGCACCCGCATTGGAAACCTGAATCTCTCTGGGATTTTAGAGATAATTACGAACTGGCTAGAAAGTGAAAATTTTGGTCTCACTGACGAAGAGGAGCAGGAACAAGTGACCCGGGTTGATGAAGTCCCACCATATAACCAACTGCCAACTGGCAACGTAGGGGAAAACCAATCTGGGCTGCTGATGAGTGGAAAGACATTGCCACCCGGGTAGACAAGCTACCTGTGAAAGTTCATCATGTGGATGTCCATGTCCCAAAGAGTCGGGCTAATGAGGAGCACCAACACAACGAGCAGGTAGATCAGGCTGCACATATACAGGTGTCACAGATAGACTTAGATTTGCAACACAAGGGAAAATTGTTCCTGGCTCGATGGGTCCATGATGCCTCTGGTCATCAGGGCAGAGACGCCATTTAAAAGTGGGCACGAGACCGAGGAGTGGATCTAACCATGGACAGTTTTTCTCAGGTTATCCATGACTGTGAGATGTGTTCTGCCATGAAGCAAGCAAAGTGGGTCAAGCCTCTCTGGTATGGTGGGTGTTGGTCCAACTATAAGTACGGGGAGGCCTAGCAGATTGACTACATCACACTACCTGAAACCCACCAAGGGAAGTGCTACGTGCTGACCGTGGTGGAAGTCACCACCGGATGGTTAGAGACCTACCCAGTCTCTCACGCCACTGCTCGGAACCGCATCCAGGGCTTGGAAAAACAGGTCCTTTGGAGGCATGGTACCCCTGAGAGAATTGAGTCAGACAATAGGACTCATTTCAAAAACGGACTTATCAATACCTGGGCCAGAGAACATGACATTGAATGGATTTATCATATCCCTTACCATGCACCAGCTGCCGGGAAAGTTGAACGATGCAATGGGCTGTCGGCCTCAGAACCAAGAAAGCAACCAGGATTCTTTCCCAGGCTGGATGAGCTTTGCTCTCAGGCTCTTCAAGGACACAAAGCCAAAACAAAGATATAACACCTATGGCGTACATGATTAGCCTCATGGACTGGGTTTCTAAAGGGGTGTCTTCTCCTCTGTCCAATGAAATCTCTGTAAATTGTTTTCCACAACGTACACTATTTAAATCCATTATTTCTTTCCATAAATGCTCTTTCTTGCTCTTTCTTGCTCTTTCTTGCTCGTGTAAGAAAGTTGCCTTGTTACTGTGACTATCACCGCTCCAGGAATCGCGCACAGTAACAAATGGTGGTTCCACTGAAATGGTAACAAATGGAGGTGTCCACTGAGATAGCTACTTGAGTGGACTGAGATCTCTGACCGACAAACAGCACCGGGATAAGCTCGGAGCTGAACAGCCTGCAAAACTGGGACGGACCTACCGAGGCCTGTCTTAACTGGGGTATGGCCCGTGCTAGTTGGACCTAGCCAGAGTTGCATCGTGCAGACTGAAACCCAGAAAACCAGGACTGTGAACCTGGGGCCAGGACCAGAGCCAAGGAACTGCCAGAGTCAGAGCTATCTGGGACACTGCGGACCCCCCCTGACAGCAGCAGGACGGGACATCCGCGGGCATCGTCGGTTGTCTCCTCTCCCACCGAGAGAGGTAACATAAGAGCTATCAGCTTAAAAGCTCTTTGGTTCATTTTTGGAGTGGGGAATTCCTAGCTTTTGCTGGGAAGGAGTTCTCCCTTTAGACATGGGAGCTCAGAATTCCCGAGAGCGACAGGATGCACTCTCAGTTCTGAGAGACGCTTTTACAGACTTGAACTGCACTGGAATTTTTCGCTCTCAAAACTTCCCCATTTGCGGCGCGGAGGATGACCCACCCCCGCGGCCATTTGCACTCGGTCCCAAGCGGAGCCGCCTGTGCTCTGTGCCTCTGCGGGAGACCGTGACGGGTTTCCCCGCGCGTGCCCGGCTCTCCGCTACGAGAACCGCTTCTGGGTCCGGGCGTGCGGGGATGGGATCGGTCCCTGCCTGCCAGATCCCCAGCACCGTCGCTGCGGCTGATCTCAGCAGGGCGGCGGCGAGACGGGAAGCGCTCCCTTTGTTTAGGGAGCGGCTGGCGGCGCGGGGCCCTCCTTTGAACTGCTTTCGCGGCTGAAGCGGAGCCGCGCGGGGCCTCCCCTGCGCCTGGAGGGGTGGGGACGGGTCCGCGGAGAGCTGTCCCCACGCCCGGCGGAGCGGGGCCGCTCGCGCTGGTGGAGACGGGGGCTGATGCTGCCGCCGCCACCACACTCGCGGCCGTTGCTGGTCAGACAGTGGCTGAAATGATCGCGCTCGCGGCAGCCGCGTCCCTGGGGGGTGCGGGCTCGCGACCGTTGCTGGCTGGCGGAGGCCCGTCCCCTCTGCCTGCGCCTGTCTCTGCCAAGCTCGTCAGGCGGCTGGCAAGCGCCGTGGAAGCCATGTGTGCCGTGCTAGAAGCTTTAACGGCTCCGCCCAAGGCGCCCGCGCCGCGGCAGTCGCCGCTGGCGGGTGGCCCGGGCACGGCGGGGGCAACCCCCCCACCTCCGGACGGCTCGACAGTGCCGGCACTCGGTCGCCGCGCTCGGCTGGCAGCACGGGCTGGGGGCAGCCTCCCGACCCAGCAGCCGGCGGGGACCTCCCCGCTCGCTGCCAAGGAGGAGGTGGCACCAGCCCGTCCCTCCGCGGTGCCGGTGACGTCGCTCGATCCGCCTGCTGGGGCGGTGCCACCCCCTGACGATGGTTGTGCCGGCCTGGCCATCTGCGGAGACGCCTGCTGAGAGGGAGCCGTCGGCGCCACCCACCCCAGAGAATGGGGCGGTGCCGGCTCCTCCCTCTTCTCCGATCTCGGAGTTTCGGCCCCCGTTCTCTGGTCCGGCAGAGGCGGGGCTGTCGTTTCTTCTCCCCCCAGATCCCTAGCTCGTTCGCCTGGAAGCCTTGCTCTCTTCGGCGACCACCTCACCAGCCAGAGGAGACATGCTTGCTTGTGTGAACGGACCCGCCCCATCGATGTTTCCAGCTCCTTCGTCACTCCCAGCCTCTGCTGACTGCAGCGATGGCTTTGCTTTCGTTTCAGAAGGGGGAGCAGCCAGGGCTGGTCTCATTCCTGTGATGGGCAAAAGAATTGCTGACAATTCAGCGAGATTGGAAAAAAGAGAAATAAAAGATCCAAATAATCCTATTGTGAATCACCTTTGTCTCATTACAGGCTTCACCTGAGACACGTCTAGGTCCTTGCTGCTGACCTGCAAGCTGTCTGTCCTGGTCTGTCACGACAGGGGCAGAGTGTGATCACTTCAGCTTTCACATACTGGCCAATTCACCAAACACCGACCAAATGACAACAGTGACCGGATGATCCCTCTAGAAGCAGGAATGGACATTCATCTGTTCATGTTCGAACTGTTAATACGTGTTCTGGTGAATGGTGGCAGTTTTCACTATTGTATTAGAATTATTACTTAGTGGTGAATTTCTCACTGTTGTAATTCACTTGGTGATGGGTTTTCATGCAGAGGAAAACACCAGGTCCCTGTCACTCAAGATGTCCTCAGGCCTCCTGAGTTGTGTTCGTTCTTTTTTGCAAAGGGCCCTGCAGAGAATTACGAGCACTTCTCTTTCTTTCTTTTTAAAACTAAAATGGTGAGATGTCGGCCTAGGAACCAAGAAAGCAACCAGGATTTTTTCCCAGGCTGGATGAGCTTTGCTCTCAGGCTCTTCAAGGACACAAAGCCAAAACAAAGATATAACACCTGTGGTGTACATGACTAGCCTCACGGACTGGGTTTCTAAAGGGGTGTCTTCTCCTCTGTCCAATGAAATGTCTGTAGATTGTTTTCCACGATGTACACTATTTAAATCCATTATTTCTTTCAATAAATGCTCTTTCTTGCTCGTGTAAGAAAGTTACCTTGTTACTGTGACTATCACCGCTCTAGGAACTGCGCACGGTAACAATGGGCTACTTAAGACCACTCTAAAGGACTTGGGGGGAAACCTTCAAGAATTGGGAAACGAATTTAGCAAAGGCCACCTGGATGGTCAACACCCGAGGGTCCATCAATCAAGCTGGTCCTGCCCAGTCTGAACCCTTGCACACAGTGGATGGAGATAAAGTCCCTGTGGTATGCATGAAAGGTATTTTAGGAAAGACTGTTTGGATTAGTCCCACCTCAGGCAAGGGCAAATACATCAGTGGGATTGTCTTTGCACAAGGACCTGGTTACACTTGGTGGGTAATGCAGAAAGATGGAGAAATCCATTGTTTACTGCAGGGAAACCTAATTTTAAGTGAAAACTGTGTATAAGGTGTCATTATGCAGATGGTAATAAAATAAGGAGTGGATAATGTCTTGGGTTGCAATACATGTGTGACCAAAAGTATCTATTCTATCACCATCTGTTGAGACCAGGTCGGGCAGAGATCCTTATCTCTGTGGGAGATATTCTGCTAATGGGCCATCCATTGAAACCAGGAGAGGCCTTGTTCTTTACCTTTTCTCAACTCATCCTTCCTCCAGAGAGTTACAGTAATTTCATGACTATAAGGCGCACCCTTTTGACTAAAATTTTCCCCCGAAACCGGAAGTGCGCCTTATAGTCCGGTGCGCCTTATCTGATGGACAAAGTGGCAAAATTTGCCAAACCGGAAGTGCGAGCCGCGAAGGGGAGTGGCCCTGCAGCAGGGCTGGGCTGTGAGGGGGAGTGGCCCCGCGGGCCCATGCCGGGCTGTGAGGAAGGAATGGCCCCGCAGGGCTGTGCTGGGCTGTGAGGAGGGAATGGCCCCGCAGGGCTGTGCCGGGCTGTGAGGAGTGAATGGCCCCACGGGGCTGTGCCAGGCTGTGAGGAGGGAATGGCCCCGCGGGGCTGTGCCGGGCTGTGAGGGGAGAGGTGTCCCGTAGCAGCGTCAGGATGTGAGGGGAGACAGGCTCCGCGAGGGGGGCCTGCCAGCATCAGGGCGGCCGCCGTGCAGGGTGGGAAAGCCGCTGGAATCAGGGCAGTGGCGGCGCGGGCTGAGCCCGCTGGCATCGGGGCACCCGGAGCACCAGGGAACTCCCGGAGCAGCAGGGCCCCGGGGACGCCGCACGGAGTGGCGGTGGGCCTTTTCCGGCCCCGGGGACGCCACACGGAGCGGCGGCGGGCATTTTCCGGTCCCGGGGACACCGCACGGAGCGGCGGCGGGCATTTTCTGGCTCCAGGGATGCCGCACGGAGTGGCGGATACAGGCGGGCCCGGGGGCCAATGGCTGCCGGGTTGGGGCGGGGCCTTGACCAGCAACCGCACGGCGGGAGCTGGGGGCAGAGCCTCGCTACGAAAAAAAAAAGGTACGCCTTATAGTCCGGTGCACCTTATCTGATCTGCAAAGTTGCGAAATTTGCGACTCCTGGGGGTGCGCCTTATAGTCCGGTGCGCCTTATGGTCGTGAAATTACTGTATTTTCTGCTAATGGCCCATTGAGTCTCACTGTATGACTGATAAAATTACTTCATTCCATTGGGAGATGCTTCAGCCAGGGGGAAGAGCCAAGCCTTTTTTTACCAAGATAAAAAATGAGATTTTAGGACACTAAGGTAGCCCCTTTTTCCACTGGACTCCAGAGGAAAACTGGACTTTTCCACATCATCACTGGACCTCTGGAGGCAAACTGCACCATTATACAAGACCACTGCTTCAACTGAACCACATCTGTCACTGCAAGAGGACTGCAGCCACCATTTACTTGGACTCCTACCAACACCCTGACTGACGGGGTGTCAGGTTGTATTCTGACTTTGTCAGTGTTTGGGTTTTGTGCTTTGTAGTATTGTATTTCTATTTTAATTTCCCTAGTAAAGAACTGTTATTCCTAATTCCCATATCTTTGCCTGAGAGCCACTTGTTTTCAAAATTATAATAATTTGGAGGGAGGGGGTTTACATTCTCCATTTCAAAGAGAGGCTCCTGCCTTTCTTAGCAGACACCTGTCCTCCAAACCAGGACAACTCGTAACAAGGGATTTGCCTAAATGTATCCCTGTTACAAGTCAAATTGTTGTACCCAAATGCTTGAGTTAGGAAAACACCCAACCTTGATTTAAAAGGAACTTCAAACGTGGTCCATGTTTCTCATCTCAGTTTTTCTAGTTTTGGCTTCAAACATGGGATATCTGCTAAACTGAAGTACTTTCTGTGACACTCTTGTCCCTATATATTTTTAGTCCCTTTTGTGTGTATCTCAGATGCTTGTAACACCAGGTTCACCTGTGCTTTAGCCAACCTCCCTCTCTCACCTCAAGTAGCTCTTGGAAATACTTATCTTCTGCCAACTCTTCCAATATCAATACTCCAGAATAAGTACATTTTTATAAGAAAGAGGCATGATTTTTCTCCCTTCTTGATATACAAATGCACTGTGAGGTTTGAAATGTGTACTTCCTGCTTTTGATTTATTCTGTGTGCCAAGCCGCTTGGATAGGGAACTGTAGGTATGGCATCAGTACTATTATAGTTGCTCACCTCAAGCACACAGTCAGCACTGGGAATGCTTCTGCTTTGTCAACATGTGTAGAGCAAAGAAATGTACTTCTCTGAGTTACTAGAACAAGGGCAATGCTCTGAAATGTTGATGGTACCACACCATTGCTCTGCCTGGGCTTGATGCCTTCATTCCTAAGGGAAGCATGTGCATAGAAATCACTGAATTTCTGCATAAGTCCAAGATTTTAAGGGTTGCACTAGATGAGATCCTCATCATATGATAAGTGAAATTTTGATGCAGGAGAGTTATAAGCTTTGGCTGTTTTGGATGTTAATCCCAGACATGAATTTATATTAAAGGCTTTCTACCTGCCTACTCAACCTCATGGGTGAAAGACCTGAAACTTATCCCCGATTTTTTAGGTGAGGAACTAGAGAAGTTTGGAAAGTCATTTAAGCACAAAGCTGTGCTTGGGGGGCTTTGCAATATCTGTTTCTAGACCACTGTTCCCTGCCTTCCTTGTTCCTGATCTGTGCTGCTGTCGATTTACCTGTGTAGAAGAGAAATCTAAAGTTAGTGGGGGCCTTTGAGAAATGCTGCTGTACCTTACTAGAACTGTAGTTAACCTGGTGTGCTGGTTTGAAAGTAAACCAGCAGGAGAAATGAACCCCACTCAATTACCTTAAGAGAGATTTCAGATTGTAGTTACAATTTAATAGAAAGATTACAATAAATTCAATTATACAGAAAGAACTGGCTTAAATCCACAAAGAGTACAACTTGGCATCCTGTTGCTCAGGGTGATGGTCACAGTCCTATCAAGTGGTGGTTACAGTCTTGTTGAAGTGATGGTTGCAACCAAAAGTGGTGGTCCTGTGGAAGTTCTGGTCCTCCTCTGGATCCGTCAAATGGTGGTGGTGGTGTCCCAAGTCCCCAAACCCTAAGATCATATACACTCAGGTTCGGGTGGGAATGCTCAGTACCTCCCCCAGGGTGGGGTTTCACAATGGAATGATGTAATTACTGTAAGTCATTGCAGTTGCCTATTCTGCTGATGCCATTGAGCCCGTTATGGCCCATTAGCAGAGAGGGAGTTATCACAGCTGAGTCATTGGTGTGAACAAAAGGAAACACTACCCTGCCTTGCAGGGTTTTCCTCTTCTCCCTTATCTCATTTAACACTCAGCTTATAGCTTGAGGTGTCAGGTGTGCACTGGGCAACTACTGCAAACGATCCATCATTGACAGTTCATCAGAAATGACAGAGAGGTGTAGAATACAGAGTTTGGTTACACCCACAGTGCTAAACTGGCAGTCTTCCCCTGTAACCAGGACGCCTGATGCTGTTGGTTGTGAAAATGATTGAGAAAGTTTTGAAAGTATAAAATCAAGGGACAATTAAACCTTGGTTTCAGCTCCCCAAAGTGTTTCTTCTGGAGATTCACACTTAATAAAACAGAGGATTGCAATTTTTTTATATACATAAATACCAGTAGTGGGATACTGGCATTTAGAAGAGACAGTCACTCAATCAGAAAACTCACCTCATCCAAATGATGCCGTCCAGTTGAGTCCCTTTTATGATCTGAGAAAGTACTGTTTTTATAGCACACTAAATAAAACCTGCTGTTGAGCTGGAGGTTTATTGGTAAAGGGGATTTTGCCATAGCTGAGGAGGGAGGGGAGGAAGGAGAGATGAGGGATTTTCCTGGTTTCAGCTAGGGTAGAGTTATTTTCTTCTCAGTAGCTGTTACAGTGCTGTGTTTTGGATTTGGAATGAGAATGGTATTGTTAACTCACTAATATTTTGTGTTTTTGCAAAGTCATGTTTGTCCTAAGTGAAGGACTTTTTTCGTTGTCTCCTGCTCTGGTCATGAGGAGGTAGGCAAAAGAAACTGGGAGGGAGCATAGCTGGAACAGGTGATCTGAACTGACCAAAGGGATATTCCACACCATAGAACATCATGCCCAGTATATTAACTGGGTAGAGTTACCCAGAAGGGAGGCAGATCTCGGTTCAAGGAAGAGGGGTCTGGCATCAGTCAGCAGGTGGTGAGAAATTACATTGTGCATCACTTGTTTTTCCCTTTTTAATATCAAGGTAGGCTTTGATGGTGCAGTTTTTCACATCAATGTTTAAGCCATGAAGTATAACATTTTAGTGTCTGACATTCCACCTTGTGGCTTAAACATAGTAGTAATTGTCTTTTCCTTCAGTTTATGGGTTATCTGCAGGGATGTTACAGTGGTTAGTAGGAAAAAAGACAGAAGAACCAGAAGTAATCATTCAAGTAACCATATAGTGTACAATAGCTATCTTAATTATAAAAAATGTAAATCATTGAAGCCATCAATTTAATCCTTATTACTAAGTTTGTCCACCCAGCAAATCCCAAGAATCAGTGTTCTTTGATGGGTAGTGGGTAGAAGGGATTCCACAATACTGTATCTCTTGAACATTGGTTTAATATGTTTTGAAATTAGCCATAGAATTACACAGCGGGTCTTAATTTTTAAATCCTATGGGGGGTATCCTCAGTAGATACACATATTGACATGTGTCAATCAATCAAATTTCAAGAGGATTCTCAGCTCCCATAGTACAATTGGTTAACTTTGCACACAGGAACAAATGTGCATGAGTTTCTTGAGGATATGTGTTGACATACTTCAAAGGCTTTAAAACAGGTTTTTCTCTCAACCACATCCACATTTAGTTTGAAGAATTATATAGGTAACGTTCTTGTTCCACTGGGTAATTCTACACATCCTGAAAGATTAATTTTTACCATACAAAATTCCCATACAAAAACATTTTCATACTAAAGGTTCTCATGTAAACATATCTTTGCATCAGGGCTATGTTCTATTTTCCAGGGACTAGATTATAGCACTGTTGTAATTTAATCTTGACACAAAACAGAAACTGTGTCTTTATTATTGGTAGGATTAAAATTTAAATAATTCCCTTTCAAATCTAGTTGTATTACCCCAATAACTTTCTTTTTTTAAATTTTAGTGGGCAAATTGCCTTTATCACATTTTGCACCCACAACTAAGGAGCATGTTTGGTGCAGAATGTGCTAGGGTCATCACACTAATTAACATAATTAAAAGAAGTGATGTAAATTTAAAATATTTTCCTAGGTCATATGGCAGGAAATTCAATAGCACATCAGAGATGTTCAGGTGGGAATATTTGGTTGGCTTGAGAGTTGATAGAAGGCTGTTTTGTGTTTTATCCATATTCTATTTGCAATTAATGGCTGTCCCGCCCAGTTTAGGAAGGGGAACGCAACCATTTTTCATGTAACATTTTCTTGTGTTCTGTTAGGATTCTTTAGTTCACTAATTATTAACTCTGAAAAAATTAGCCAAATTATAATAATTTTAGAGCCTTCCAAGGCAGAACTGAGAAGGTTAATACATATTTGTATGCTTTCATATATGTATAAATTCTTGTACCAACTCCCAGGATAAAATTGAGACAAATTATACATCCATGAGACCTTTTGCCACAACATTTTTTTTCTGTAAAAAGATAAAACAAACTTGACAAAAAAAAAATCAAACTTAACAATACATAAAATATTTTGACTAATATTTGGTCTTCCAACAAGTCACAAAAACCAAAACAAATCACAAACCTTAACAAACTGGCAATACAAGCAATTATGGTGGCAATTTAAAGTTTCATTGGTTCCCACACAGCTCCATCTCATCTGTTGGTAGGTTCCTATAAAAGAAAAGTGAAAATTTAGCCAACTACAGATCGATTATAAAACGGAAAGAAAAAAACACCACAATCTATCACAAGGGTGACATAGACTAGGTGAAAAATGATTGCCACATCTAGGTGTAAATCTGCTGGCAGTTCCCCCACTCCCAAACTTGTTCTTCTGATCTCCAGTGCAGGGGTTGACATTCCTAAAAAAAGAAAAAAAAAAACTCCACAAAATTCCCAGGCAATGCCTGAATGAATCAAGTTGTAAAATTACATGTGAGAAATGATGCTCACTTTTAGAATGTCAAAGGTTTATTAAACCTTAACAAAAATACAACAAAAGACTGAATAAGGAGAAAAAGCAGCACTGAGAGTTCCAGTGGCTGGCAGCCATGTGGTAATTTACAAAAGGGATGCTCTGCTTTTTATACCTTTAGCCCCTCCAAAAGTCTTGTAAATCAACTCTTTTTCTGACCTCCATTGTTGGATATTACTTTCTTATATCTTGATTGGAGGTCAGGTGTCATTATGCCATGCCTCCTAGTAACAAGCTGGCCCTCCCCAAGTGCTTGATTACCAAGGCTATTACAAGGGGGAGGGGAAAGAGGACTATGGGAGGACATATTATTATAGCATAACTATACATCTACAAAACTTCTCTTAACATACTCATAATATTCATCTCTTAATCATGAAAGCCAACCATCACATTACCCATCTATAACATACATCAACTTGATATTTTTTAGGTGGAGTTTTAACTTTATTAAGTGCTTGCTGCACTGCTTGTGTTACTTCCTGCAGCTTTTCAATGGGGTCTCCTATGATTAATTTCATGTTCTATGGAAGGAGTGAGACTACAGTAATTTCACGATTATAAGCCGCACCATTTTGACTAAAATTTAGCTCCCAACCCTGAAATGCAGTTTACATTCAGGAGCGGCTTATATATGAAGAAATTTCGGAAATTTCCCAATCCGGAAGTGGGACCCCGCAGCAGCCCCGAGCCGAGCCGGAGTATGCCCAACTCCGGGCGGCGGCGCAGCAGCGGTGCAGCAGCAGCGCTGCCTGTCCCCGGCAAGCACAGTGGCGCTGCCCAGCCCGGGCAAGGTCGGCAGCAGCGGCGCAGCCCGCCCCTGGCAAGCACAGAGACGACCGGGCACGCCGCTCCCCCGCTTCCCGGTGGCAGCGGCGAGCGGGGTCGGGACCACTCCCTGGCGGCTGCCCTGAGCGGGGCGAGCCAGTAAACCCCATGATCACGCAATTCTGTTACTAATTGGCAACTTTGTGAAAGGTGCACGTGAAGGAAAGTGCGGCTAATAATCCGGTGCAGCTTATATATGGACAAAGAACGAAAAGTTGCCGACATCTGGATGTGTGGCTTATAATCAGGTGCGGCTTGTAATTGTGAAATTACTGTACTTGTAAAAGTTTGACAAATGCCAAAGCCTGTGAAATAAGGAGTCCTTTAGCCACTTGAGCTAGGTTTTTTTTAAGGTTTTTAGCAGGCTTTTGCTTCTCACCCTGGAACCATTAAATAACTTTATCAGTTTTGCAGATAATACTTTCTCCTTTTACTCCATTGATTTTCACTTTGCCATCTGCTCAGCTGCTCAGCATCCCCCTGCACTGATATTGACTGGATTTCAGTTTCACCTGATTTATGACCAGATTTTAATATTTCAGTAGCCATACCTGGCACTGTTTTAGTAGCAGTTTGCTGACCCTCACCAGTTTGAATTAAGGGTTGAAGTGCTACTTCTTTGTTATCAGATTTCAGTGTAAACTCTTCTTTATCAGAAGTTTTGTTAACATTGTCTCAACTACTCCACTGAACACAGCAAAAGGTGAGTTACAAGACCACATTTCAGAGAATGTTACAGGTTCTACATTCCAGTTCTTCCAGTAAAATTCTCTCTCATTTGCATTCCAAAGCTCTGTGTGAAGCCTTTGGACATGATCAAGTTTGGCATCAAGTCATGCCTCTGCCTGAAACTTTTTTCGACTCTTGTCCCTGCCAACAGGGTAGACATTTGAGCAACAATCACTTGGATATTACACCAAATATTTTGTGCCCATCCATTGAATTAAAGGTAACCAAAAGGTTTAAATGATAACCATAAGGTTTAAATTTCAACAACTTAGGAGTTGTTGAAGTAACATCCCTAATAACGACACTGACCAGTATCAGGGACAAGTGATTATTTATTCACCAAGGGTGTCCAATGAAACAAGGACTTACAGGGGTTTATATACACTGCAACTTTTATCCCCCATCTTTTGAGTTCAGCCTACTATTTTGTAACATGCAGATGTATTATATTCCTTCTTGCTGTTTTTCTGGTAGTTTTGAGGAGGGATGGGGGGATATCTCCTTTTACTTTATCATCATCTTCATCATGCCATCCTCCAGATGACCTTTCAAGCCTCATGCATACTCTTTTTCTTCTTGTAGTGTCCCATTTATTATTTTATCCTTCTAATTTCTTATTTAGACATCTACTTAATCTCTAGTTATAAAATAACTCCAAGGCTCCTCTAGTTAAAATGATGCCTTGGAGTGGCTACCTAGAACAGAGCACAGACAAGATTAAGAGAATAAAAGTGGATATTTATTAAAGGTCTTCAATAGGTACACCTTGGGCAGTCAGAAACCTCCCAAGATAGAAGATGGCCACAAGTTTTTCAGACAGATATAAGTTTGGTCCATTTACATATCAGGGGTTAATCCTCAAATTACAGCTTCAGGTAATGAAGCCATATACCTCCAGTTTGCTTTCCCCAACTCACTTTTGTTTATACTTTCAGGGCCTGAGACAGTAAGGTGTCCTTGAGCTTCAGATCAAGAGGAATTGTTTTGTATGACCAAAATGTGAAGACAGTACCTAACACTCTATATGGAGTTTTAAAGTTATACACTAAAGCAGTACAGGATTTTTAAAAATACAAAAGCTAAAATCCTAAGGCATCAAAAACAATACTGTGAGAAACACACATTATCCTTTAAATTTTTTAAAGATTTAATAAGGGATAAAAGGAACAATATCCAGCACTGAGGTGCCCGGCAAATTGCAAGGACCATACTGTTAGCTTACAACAATTTTCTTATATACTTTTTTCAGTACACTGATTACATACATATTAGTAGTCGCTTTGCTTTGAAAGACAGGTGTTTGTTAAGAAAGGCAGGAGCCTTTCTTGAAATGGACAATGTAAACCCCCTCTCACTGAATTATTATAATTTTGAAATTAAGGGGCTCTCAGGCAAAGATATGGGAATAGTAATAACAGTTCTTTACTAGGAAAAATTAAAATAGAAATAGAGTATTACAGAAAAAACAAACCCAAAACACTGACAGAGTCAGAATACAACCTGACACCCTGTCAGTCATGGTGTTGGTAGTAGTCCGATTAAATCGTGACTGAAGTCCTCCTAGAGTGACAGATGTGGTTCAGCTGAAACAGTGGTCCTGTAGAAGGGTGCAGTTTCCATCTGAAAGTCCAGTGATGACGTAGAAGATCTCATTTTCCTCTGGAATCCTGTGGAAAAGGGCTGCCCTGATGTTCCAAATCTCCGATTTTATCTACGTAGGAAATGCTTGGCTCCTCCCGCTGGGTGGAGTATCTCACAATGGGACGATGTAATTTTATCAGTCATACATTGGGACTCAATGGCCCATTAACAGCCAATATCTTCCTGGAAGAAGAATGGGTTATGGAAAAGATAAAGAACACTGCCCCACTTGGTTTTAGCAGATGGTCTATTAACAAAAGATAACCCTCTCTGGAGATAAGGATCACTGTCCCACCTGGTTTCAACAGATGGTGATAGAATACATAATTTTGGTTACATCCTGCTTTGCAAGCCAAGACAGTAAGGTTATACATACTCAAACATTCCTATGTCTTTTACTTTTTCTGGGAATTCTTGTAGCTTTGTTCAACCCTTGACATGTCATTCAATAGTGTAGATTTTATTTTGGGGAGTCATATATGGTGTATATTGTTTCCTTACAATGTATATGCCATTTCCTCACAATGTGTATGCCACTTCCTCACAACAATAGACAGGGAATTATTGATAACTGCAAAGTCAGTAGCAGGAGATTTTCCACATCCTTTTCCCGATGTTATCTGTGTAGTTCCTTCAATGTTATCTACTCATACAGACAGTTTTAAGCAATTTCCACAAACGTATCTATATCTCTATTGTTGGTTAGTTAGAAAAAATAAAAGCATCCTACAAGAGCTAACATAGTTGCTATTTCAATATTTTGAAAGAAAGCCTAAACTGCAATATATATTTATCACACTAATGCCTAGATAAGATATACATGGCCAGGGCACTGGCCACAGTAGCTGACACATTATACTATATCATAAACATTTAGAAGCGATTAAAAATTGTATTACATAAAAATTGTTGAGATTAATAATAATTTTCAAAAGTCAACACATACCAGTGAAAGCAAATAATTCCACAATTATTTTGAACAATACTCTTTTGACTGAAACTTCTGGCATATAGATGCTTTTTTTACCACAGGTGCGACACATTCATCAGTGTCTAAATCTGAATTACTCCCTGTTCTTTCCCATAATATCTATTTTATTTTATTAAAATAAAGTTATCCATTAACTAGAACTAAAAGCAGCTAAAGCAACAAGATTATAAAAACTAAGATAGCAAAGTCACAGAAACGCAAATTTCTTCATTAATTTCAATACAGCTCCTTATAAAATTCAATATTATTAAGTTTCTTAGCTAAATACTGTATATCTATCTTTCACCATTCCTGAAAAAGATGGCTAGGCACCAAATTTATCCAACAAATTGACCAAAGCTTCTGCATTATGTTTTATGTTACCACAAAAAATGGGGCAGATTTTTCCAGAGGGTACCTTGTGTAAGTTAATTTCTAAATTTCACCTCTTTCTCCCTAGAAAAATTTTTCACAAAGTTACATCGCAAAAGTGGTGTGATTCTTTTCCAGAGGGTTCCTTGTGTAAGTTTCAGCTAATTTCCAAATTTCACTTCTTCACCCTGGAAAGGTACCTTGTTTAAATTTTATACAAAGTTACTTCACAAACACACACATAAGACTGGTTTTCTCCTGAGGGATATCTGGTTTAAATTATTTTCCAGTGTCCCACTCCTTATGCCTCAGGAGCACCTTATTTCAAACAATTAACCATAGTAAAATGCCTCACTTTTGAGGGGTACCTTGCATAGATTTCATCAAAAAGCAAAGTTACAATGTGCACTTACTTAAACAAGCAAATAAGAAATCAGAAAAGTACCTTACTTTGTTTCTCTACCACAATATGTTCTATCATAAAAATTAGCAATTCATCAATTTTATGGAACCAACACTTGTTTTAAGGGAATTGTGTCCAGGGATGCCAAATAAATGTAACGATCTGCTAATTACAGAGGAGCAAAGTGAAGTCTCTGTGGACTGTGGATAGAAACTTCAGGTTTGAATATTTCCCAAAACATGATTGAAACCAAACAATGTTAAATGTTGATACCAAAAAAATTATATATTTTTTTTAACAGTTACAGACAGAGAAAGAAAAAGAAAGAAATAGAAAAAGACTTGGAGGGGACAGGAAGAGTGACAGAGACAGATTAAGAACTATATCACCCCTCCGTGGGTCCCAATAATGTCTCGTTGATCCTCTCCATCTGGTCTTCTTGGTAGTGAGGGTCCGTCACCAAAAGGCATAGAATTCAATGGGTTAATAAATGTTTGGGCCAGGTGGAAACGCCCAGATGCGTCCCCTGGGGAGGGCAAGTTTTCCACTGTCTCTTGCAAGAATGGATCAGTTGCATCATTTTGCATCATATGCAGTGCTCTGGTGCAAGACCTCAAGAATAAGTCTGGGGAGTGCTTCAGGGTCTTTGATGGACTGTGACACCCCCTCAACTGCCCCTCAAGTGAATGTCCTGTGAATGTGGCTTTCTGGAGGGAGTTTCACAGCTGAGCCAGTTTGTGCAATGGATGATGGGTGTTCACAGCCTCTGACTAGAGGTTGTGCCATACACCCAAGACCCTCCTCCTCCTCCCCCCTTGGGGGGATGGGAGGTCTGTGCAAATCTGGCAGCAGGAGATAAGCTTGAGGGATATGGCCTCCCCCACCCCAAAGCCAGTGAGGTATGATTTTCAGGACAGCTGCTGGTCTTGACCCTCCCATGGATGCTCTCCCAGCCTTATCCATTGTTTTTCAGACCTGAGATGATTGAACAGAAGTATCACCTTATCTTATCTCAAGTTTTCCTAGGCAGTTTAACTCACAGTCCAAGGTTTGAATCGGGGCCCATTCAAGGAGGACTTCGGTGGTGCAGCTCTTCAGTGTTTCAGCCACAAACTATAAGATTTCAGTCTCTGTCAGGGTGTTAAACAAAAATCACCCTACTGAAGACTAAAATCTTCAACAACTATGTCACAAGGGTATGAACAACTGCCCAGAAGAGAGACATCTTCTGAAACAGCACCCTGTGCCTCGCCTGCTCCCAAATACCCTGCAGAGCTGGCCTGGGATGCTGTTTCATGTAGAACGGTCGAGATATTAGAGGCTCTTTATCCCAGGGTTGATATTCTGTTTTATTCTTAGGCTTCCATGTGAGCAGAGCGGGAGAGGAGGATAAAAAGAGAAAGTCCAGACCCGGGTACAGGTTTTTCTATGGGTCAGGAAAGGGGCGGGGTCAGCCTTGGCTTCAGGCCAATCCCATCGCAGGGGTCAGTCCATTGGTCTTGCAGGGGTTACAGGGTTAAAGGGACATACCATTCTTAAAGCAGTAAGGTACTGGGTTACAACAATCTTCCATGTTTTCAACATCTTCAACATGTGCAGAAAATGTCCCCAGTTATTACCTCCTAGGGTTGCTGTCAGTTCTGGGGTAAAGGGGAGAGGGATCACTTTTCATCTGCCAACAGAGGTGAAAAAAAGGCATGGGTTACAGGAAAACTGATGATAAAGCTTCTGAAACTCCACTGCAGCCTTTTGCAGATGGGGCAGGTTTCACTGCATGCCTGCTTGGACAGTTAGGACTGCATGCAATGCAAGGGAAGATGAGTGTACTCCTATTCCCTTCTGTCAGAAGACAGCAATTTCATTGGTGAAAACAAAGGAGGAATCACACTTGGTAGTCTGATCTGAGACCAGTTTTTTAAGAGAGTCCACAACACATCCCATCTCTGGATGGTACACTCCACAACATTTGCTGGCTTTTGCATAGAGTGCAGTGGCTTTCCGGTATGTACCCACTTGAGCCAGAAATGGGCCATGTATGACCCCTTTTAGGCAGATTTTTCAAAGGGAAGAAACCTCCCACATTTTACTGCAGAGCACTAAATTCATTTTTTACAGGGTGAATTTGCTTAAGGCACAAGCAATGGTCTCTCTGAATTTATGGTACAGGACTCAACTTGATTCAGGGAAGTTGGAAGACACTGTATATTTGACTTGTCCTGAAAACTTTCATTAGCTTTAACCCAGCTGTGCCAGATAGATGTTTTGGCAGATATTTGGACTTTTTGCTAATGCTGTTGCACATGCAATACTCCATGCTAGACCTTAGCTGAAATCAGGATGCTTTGAAAGAATTAATCTGGCAGTCACTAACTGCTCAATGAAGTGCATGCTAAAAGAATGATAAGCTAACTGACTACAGTAAACAGTTTTTATTGCTTCTCTAAATGCCTGTTTTCAGGTGAATCCAGCATCTCCTTGACATTTAAGGACTCAATTTGTAATAAAATTCTTTAACTGCAGTGGAAAGAATAACTGGCCTTAATAAAAAAGCCATTTATATTTTGCCTGTTCCTGTATTTAGGGTAACATCCCAATTCCTATAATAAATTAAGGATAAAATAAATATTTCAATGAAAATTAAGTATTGCAGGCTTTTAAAAAAATATAGGAGAAACTTAAAGGTGCACAGCTACTTACATCCTCATTTCCAATTTAGTAATCTGAGAGATGCTGAAGCATTAACATCATAGACAACACCACATACCTTTAAAAGATGAATATAGAATCACAGAATCACTAGGTTGGAAGAGACCTTCAAGATCATCGAGTCAAACCCATGCCCTAACACCTCAACTAGACTATGGCACTGAGTGCCACATCCAGTCTTTTTTTAAACACATCCAGTGATGGTGACTCCACCACCTCCCCAGGCAGACCATTATAGAACTTTATTATTCTTTCCATGAAAAACTTCTTCCTAATATCCAACCTATATTTCCGTTGGTGCAGTTTAAGACTGTGTCCTCTCATTCTGTCAGTTGCTGCCTGGAGAGAGACCCATCCCTACCTGACTACAACCACCTTTCAGGAAGTTGTAGAGAGTGATAAGGTCACCCCTAAGTCTCCTTTTCTCCAGGTTGAACAAACTCAACTCCCTCAATCGTTCCTCATAGGGCTTGTGTTCCAAGCTCCTCACCAGCCTTGTAGTCCTCCTCTGGATGCGCTCAAGCATCTCAGCATCCTTCCTAAACTGCAGGGCGCAGAACTGGACACAGTACTCAAGGTGCAGCCTCACCAGTGCCAAGTACAGGGGAAGAATGACCTCCCTGGTCCTGCTGGCCACACTATTCCTGATACCCCTTACTGCATGCATTTCTGCATCTACATCTCAGGATTCTTCTGCTGTTTGATTTGGGCCAAGTCACTGTGCAGATATGCATTTCCCTCTACAACTTGAAATTACAGAGTAACTTGGAAGAGCAGGATGAGACAGAATCCTGGATGTGAAATATCATGGTTACACACTGGGAAGAATAAGTCAAACTCAATGGAACTATACCACTTCTTAAGGGATGGAAGTAGGCTTTCTATATGAATAATAAAGTCTTTGTATCATTCCTGGTGTTAAGTTCATTAGCAAGGCCTTTGAACAAGTGAATGCATGCAGTTTACCAAGGGCTTTTTGCTCTGTGAGCCCTGGCTTCTCCAGACATAATCTGAAATGCTTCTGTAAAACCTTTGCACCAGCCTGAGACCAAACAAGGACCAAACCAGGGTTTCCTCAGCAGATGAATAGGCAAAATTGTCTGAGTGCCATTGTAGTCCACCTTAGCTGGTGCCCAATTGTTCTCTTCCAGCTGCCTAAACAGGTTGCACAAAGTGCATAATAACATGATATTTAAACTGCACTGTTATGTCAGAGGTGATGGGCTCTTTGTTGGAGATAACAGAAAAATCCCATTCCTTTGAGTTTTCCCAGACTGAGTGCCTAATACAAACCCTGAGAAGAGCAAGGTTGTTTAAACATTTGATAAAGAAAATATGTGCAGAAATAGGTCTATCCCACTAGTAAGGAGCAGATCAACCTGCAATTCCAAATCCTACCTTTATAAAGTCAACATGTTGTTGCAATTTGCCTAAATAAAATACTCAATCCCTGTATGTGAAAAATAGAAGTGTCTGAAATCCAGTGGAAGATTGAAACAGTATGAAAATCATCCAGTTTGAAGCTGGTAGCGAAATTAATTTGGAATAGATTTCAGAATTTCTGAATTATTTCACAAATCTCAACACTTTACCAGGAATGCATGAAAAATAACTGTTTGCAACTACATGAGCATCTTTCATGCTTCAGTAATCTCTGTGCATTCCTTTGTCTTTTCCTTTAGGATAAGTGCTTTAGATAGGTGTTCTCAAAACAGTTATAATCCAAAAACCTGAACTTCAGTTTCTCTGTATTAACTCTCACAAATATCTCAGGGGAGTCAGAGTTACATAGCAGTGGAAGTGCAAATCTAGAAAGACCTCCAACAGCTTCAGTGAGTATCCTCCTGATTTGTATGAGACTTGCACCACTGTCTTTGATGTTTGTGTTTGGTGAAGGGGAACAAATAGGTGATGGTTTACTTTTAATTAACCCACTCTTACCCATGCTGTATCTTGCTCTCACATAGTTCCCCTGCAGTTTTGTGTCGATTCCTGCCTCTCTTGATGACAAATGAATGATCCACACTCCTGTGAGTGTGGTAGTGTTGGCGTTGTACTACTGAAGACTGTGAGCTGGAGAAGGAGTGAACTCTAGGAGTTATAAATTTGACAAACTGCTCTGGAAAATCCCCTGTTTTGGGATGATAGTAATGAATTTTATGTTAGTGCCTTCTGACCTGTTTTCCATTAGTATTTTATTTGGTATTAAAGTCCCTGCATCAGTTTATAACTAGATTCAGTGGGGCTTCTCAGAAGACACTACTGTTGTTTGTACATCCAGCAAGTGTCATGTGCTGTTTTGTGTTCCCTCCTTCCTGGTTAGAGTCACTGAGGATCTAAAGAAATTCCTAAAACAATTTCAGACATTTGCAATTATGAACCGACCTTTAAGTCATCAGGCCAGAGTTACGTTCTCCTGAACCTGGTGTTTTCTCCACTTGACATATTTTATTTGCAGTGTAATTCTACCCCAGGAAGGCTCAGTGCAATCACCAAAAGATGTGAAATATCTCCAACCTCGATTTCTGATTAGAGTCTTCAAGTGAGCGGTTTTGTGTTGATTTGGCATAGCCTGTTTTTTTGGTAGCAGGGCAGGGCCACAGAAAGTGGCTTCTGTGTTAAGCTGCTAGAAGCTTCCACCATATCTGACAGAGCCAATCTTCGATGGCTCTGAAAATAGACATGCTGCTGGTCCAATTAGAGAGGTTGGTAACACCTCTGTGATGACATATTTAAGAAGAAAATCAAAACAGTGCATGGGCAGTTTTTTTCCAGAGGTGGCGAGGCGCCATCTTGGTACAGCCTGCAGTGAGCCTTGCCTACTTGGGCCCCCCTAGTGATGCCTGGAGAGGCGAACCTGGAACAGAGACTAGACAGAGCAAAAGGAATAAAATAGGTGCTTATTGAAAGGGTACACTTTGGGCAGTGGAAGAGCCCAGCCAGGGCTACATCCAAATCAAATCCAAGATGGATCCTGGTCCCGAGTTTTTACACTTTTATAAGTTTTGGTTCATCTACATATTGGGGTCAATTGTCCAACCACAGCCCCGGGCCATGAAGTCTCAACCCCCTGTCTTGCCCCCTTTCTCTTGCCATTTTCTATGCTTTTTGGTACCGGTTGTCCTTGATTATCTAGCTAGGCAGGGATTGTTTTTTCTAACTACCCTGTGAAGAGAACTTACTAACACCTAATATGAAGTTTCAGAGTTATACACTAAGCAGCAGAGAATCTGAAAAATATAAAAGCTAAAACCCAAGGCATCACTAGTTAGCCACATTGCGGGCAGAAGGGCAGCTTCGCCTTCCTGGCCCCCCACATGAAGCGAGGCCTTAAATAGCGCCGGTACTGCAGCGGCTGCCACTGCCCACGCAGTGGTGGCAGGGCTGCCTGGCTGGCAGTAGAAGCATGGCAAACAACTCCCCAATGTGGAACCTAGACAAGATCAATCTCTTGGCATCGCGAGATCCTGAAAGAATCTTTGAATTAGTAGAACTTGTTGGCAATGGTATCTACAGGCAGCAGTTTTTCTTCTAATCAGAGAAGAGGAGGAAGTGAGGACACGTGAAGTAGAACAACATGGCGGTACCAAGGTCAGTGGAAAAAGAGGGGGAAAAGGTGCTCCAAGTGTCAGAGATGAGATTCCTCTGCAGGCTGTGGTGAGAACCATGGTAAAGCATGCTGTCCCCCTGCAGCCCATGAAGTCCACAGGGGATGCAAAGATCCACTGAGCCCGTGGGAGAAGCGCTCACGCTGGAGCAGGTGGATGTCAGAGAAAGTTGATGCAGTGGAACACCTGAACGGAGAGAGAGGGCCCCTGCTTCCAGAGATAAAGAGGGTCCTTGATTCCAAACTAGAGTAGCCTGTGATGAAGAGCAGTCTTCTAGAAGAAGACTGCACTCATTGGACGAGTGACCCACACCTCAACAGTTTTGGAAAGACTGTTTGCCCATGGGAGGGACTCACGTTGCAGCAGTTTTGGCAGGACTGCTACTTGCGAGATTAGATTCACGCTGGAGCAGTTCACGGAAAACTGTCTCCTGTGGGAGGGACCTCATGGCATAGCACAGGAAAGACTCCTCTCCCTGAGGAAGATCTTGAGTGATGAACTGACCAAAATCTCCACGCCCTGTCTCCCTGCACTGTTGGTGGGAAGGAGGGAGGGGTTGAGGGAGAAAAAAAGGTGTTTTAAGGGTTTATTTTACTTCTCATTATACTCCTCTGACTCTGTTAATAATAAATGTACAGTAATTTCACGAATACGAGCCACAGCAATTTGACAAAAATTTTGGTGGAAACCCGGAAGTGCGGCTAATAGTCGGGGGCGGCTAATATGTGAATAATTTTCTGACATTTACAACCCCAGACGTGCCAGCCAGGGCGCCGAGCCAAGCACCTGCCAGTAAAAGCCGGCATTCCACGATTGTTACAGTGTTACTGTGTTGCCCTGGCTCCCTGCAGGCAGCACGGGGGGCGGGGAGAGAGGCGGGAGAGTTCTCTTTCCTCCTCTGCCGCAGCCCAGGGGAGGACGGGTGGGGGGGCGCGCCGCCATTGCCGCGGTTCGGGGAGGACGGGGGGGGGGGGCACCGCCATTGCCGCGGCTCGGGGAGGAGGCGGGATGCTTTGTCCGCGCCCGCCGCCGGCACCATGGGCGCGGGAAAGCTCCGTCCCTGCCCGCCGCCGCTGCCGTAGGAGCGGGGGAAGCTCCGTCCCTGCCTGCCACCGCAGGCCAGCGCCGACCCGGGGTGACCAAGCCCAGTGGCAGCGGCAGCAGTCGGCCCCGAGCCCAGTGGCAGCGACGGCCGGCCCCGAGCGGCAGCACCGGACTGGGCCACCTGGCCCCGTCAGCAGCCCCTAGCGGGCTGAGCCTGCACAGCCTTAGCTCAGCCAGTAAACCCCGCCCTCCCGCGGTTCTGTTACTAATTGCACGTGGGTCCTCGCTGCGAACGACAGAGCGGCTTATATTCGGGTGCGGCTTATTTATGGACAAAAACCGAAATATTTGCCAACACCCAGAGATGCGGCTTATAGTCAGTGCGGCTTGTATTCGTGAATTTACTGTACTTTAAACCTTTACATTTGAACCTGTTTTGCCCTCAGAGTGTTTTCTCCTGGTCCTTGACTCATGAGCCCTTCATTTTTTTTTTCCCCTCTCCTCTGCCCAACTGAGAGCAAGAGCGGGTGAGCGAACAGCTTTCATGGGTGCCCAGTATTTGACCAGTGTCAAACCATTATATGTTTGCAGCTGCCCACTGGAACACAAGAAGAAAAACTCAATTTTGAGCAGAAGTATGAGTTGAGCCAGGATTATTTATTCATGTATTGAAGCTAGTAATCTCAGGTTTTTTATTACTTTTCAAGGGTTTTCTTCCCCAGTAATGTGTTCATGCATGTCTAGGATGCAGAAATTGAAGAGAAAGATTTTCAAGAGAAACAAATCACCTGAAGCTTCGTGAATTTTTAGGAGGTCCTTGTGAAGGACCAAAATAAAGTCTGATTTTTCAGAAGGCAGGTACCTGCTGCATTTTCCACTCAGTGCTGCCAGATTTATTTATTCTGTTTGGAAAAATCTAAGGTTGACCTTTTCCTAGGCAACAATGTTCTGTTATCAGCATTGTATAAAGTACTTTCAAGTATAAGCCTAAGTTAAAGCAGGTATGAATTCAGGCCTGCCTTTCCTCTGACCTGACTGGTTACAAGGAAGGCCCACTTTACATGCAATATCGTTGCTATAGCAGAGTGCTGTGCCTGAGCTAATAACCTTTGCATGCCTTGGACACAACACCTGGCAACCCAGCATCTTGCCAACCCAGGTGACAAGCAGACTAAATGCCCACATATGTTCAAGCAGTCACAGGTTCACCCCATGGATTTCCAATGAGATGCTAGTTCCTGGTTGCCAAAATTGCTACCAAAAAAGGCTTACAAGTTCCTAGACCACACAGAGGTATTACTTGGTATTTTGATGAGATTTAGTCTCGCTTGAGAGTTAGGGGTTGCCCTCAGATTAAAGTAAGCACTTACCAAGACTCTAAGTGACATTATTAGTTTATGAAAGTTCTTTTCTCCTTTTCTCTTTTCTTTTCTTTTCTTTTCTTTTCTTTTCTTTTCTTTTCTTTTCTTTTCTTTTCTCTTCTCTTTTCTTTTCTTTTCTTTTCTTTTCTTTTCTTTTCTTTTCTTTTCTTTTCTTTTCTTTTCTTTTCTTTTCTTTTCTTTTCTTTTCTTTTCTTTTCTCTTTTCCTATGAAAAAGATAACAAACGATGGTATGTCCCCCGAGCACACTCTGATATGTTACTGTGGATACAAACCCCCACAAATGCTCCCAATGCTATTAATTTTTAAAACAAACTTGCTGATTGAGGTTCTGACTGGCTTTAAATTGTCTCTACAAGGAGACTGTGTACTAATTAACCCACAGAAACATTTATGTACTTTTTTCAAGTTTCAGGGTGATTAGAATATGAAAATGAAAAACACAATGGTGCAGATGTTTTAAAATCACAGCAGGCAACAATTAGTGACATGGGAACCAGCTGCTTATCTCTCCAGATAAAGCCTCTTAATAGGGAATTACACTTGAGGAGCCATTACACAGATGATTCTCCAAATGATTTAGAGGGGGCATTGTAGTATTAACTTTGATTTGCAAACCAGATTCTCAAAAAGGTGTATGTGTTATCTCTTCAAAAACATGTATTTGGAGCAGGAGGGGGTCATCTCTTGTAAGTAGATTCTTTTCAGAAGACTGGTTTCTCTAATTCTATTACTATTACCTTATTTTCCTAAGCTCTTGATTTGGCTGATGGCATGTCCTTCCATTTTTTGGATTGGAATTGGAAGCAGCATGTTGATATAGACAGAAGCTCAGGCAAGGGAAAGGGAGGGCAAAATAAGACATCCAGTAGTTAAATGAAAAGAGTGCCTGAGTGATGGATTCTGCTGCTGGGTACTACTTGCAGAGTAGAGTGCTGCTCATCATGGAACTGATAGAGTCCCATCTCCTCAGCTACAAGGGCTGCATGCCAAAATAAAACTGTTAAAAGAAGTGCAGGTACAGGGTTACAGGGGTCTGGCAAGGCAGATGTACAGTAATTTCACGACTATAAGGCGCACCCTTTTGACTAAAATTTTGGCCCGAACCCGGAAGTGCACCTTATAGTCCGGTGAGCCTTATATAATGTACAAAGTTCGGAAATTTGCCATCCCGGAAGTGGGAACCGCGGCCACCCTGTACCACGGCAGCCCCGGTGCCACGGGAGCCCTGACGCCATGGGAACCCCGGCGCCATGGGAACCCCAGGCATGGGGCTCCCGCAGCGCCGGGGCTGCCGCAGCTCGGGAGGACCGCGGATCCCACTTCCAGGATGGCTCAGGGTGGCCATGGGTCCTGTGGCACGGGGCTACCACGGTGCCGTGGTTGCCGCGGCACGGGGCTCCCGGAGTGTGGGGGCAGTGTTGGGGTGGCACGGGCTGGCAGGATTGCGGCATGGTTTGCGTTTACGGCATCACGGCACAGCCCGGGCGCGGGGGGGAAGCCGGTGCTGGTCGTGGAGGCCATGGGGGCCAGCCAGCGCCGGGCGGGAGTGCCTGGGCCCGCAGCAGCCAAGGCTGTCGGGCAGGGGAAGCCAGGACCCATGGCCGCATGGTGGGAGCCAGGAGCCGTGAACCGTGCCAGCTGGCACCGGGGGTGGGCGGGAGTGCCGCGGCCCACGGCACGGGGAGGGTGCCTGGGGCTGCATTTAAAGGCTATGCCAATCTGTGAAAAATCTTTGCAAATTGAGCACCTGTCAGTAATTCGTTACTTTGTTGTGTGCGGCGCAGCTCCTCACTGCAAAAAAAAAGTGCGCCTTATAGTCCAGTGCACCTTATATAATGTACAAAGTTGTGAAATTTGCCCACTCCCGGAGGTGCGCCTTATAATCCGGTGCACTTTATATTCGTGAAATTACTGTAATTAGATAGTGTAAATAACTTATCTGTTCTTTGACCATTGCTCTTCAGTTGCCAGTGTATGGAATGTATCCTGCTCATGGGTCTACCCACCGTTGCCAAAATTGAGGACTGAAACTCATGAGTTTGGCATTCAAATTGTATCCTGCTATGTAGTGGGTTGATCTTGGCTGGATGCCAGGTGCCCACCAAACCACTCTGTCACTCCTCAGTGGGAAAGGGGAGAGAAAATAAGATGGAAAACAACTGGTAGGTTAGAATAAGGCAGTTTACTAAAGTAAGCAAAATCAAAAGTTTGCATGCACATAGGCAAAGGGAGAAAAAAGCTCTACTTCACATCAGCAAACAATGTTCACTACCTCCCAGGAAGCAGGGCTTCAGCACATGGAGCAGTTGGTCCAGAAGGCAAACACTGGAAATAACAAATGCTCTTCCTCCTCCTTCCCTTAGCTTTTATAGCTGAGCTGGTGTCATATGGTATGGAATAACCCTTTGAGTAATTTGGATCATCTAGCATAGTTGTGTCCCCTCCCAGGATCCTGCTCACTTCCAGCCCCTTGATGAAGGGGGACTGTTGAGAGACAGCACTGATGCTGTGCCAGCATTCCTCAGCAGTAGCCAAAACACTGGTGTGTTCTCAACACCTTTCCTGCTACCAATGCAAAGCACAGCACTGTGAGGACTGCTAAGGAAAAAATAACTATCTCAGTCAGACCCAACACTATCTCCACCCCTTATTCCATACCATTTGCATCATACTCAGATCCTACATAATTTATATATCTTCTAACTCTTCAATTTTATTTATTTCTCATTACTGGAATCCCTTCTTACCCACACATACAACTTAAACTAAACCCTCAAACCATCTCTATACCAAATACACATTTTCATTAACTACTATCCCCCCATCCTTTCACAGATAGAGGCCTCAGTACAGGGTGAGAAGCTGCTGGTTTTCATTGGGGTAGGCAATGCACCCTTCTATCAGATGTCACATCAGTTTGTCAAGGTTGATTGCCTGCTCAGGTGTGAAGTCCCAGGTAATGGGAGGTGATAATCACCCTAGGAACCTGCTCCAGTCCTTCTACACACCTTGCCACCCAGGAACTGGATGCATCAGGGCATATTTCAATATCTCCTCCTCTAAAGTTTGTTTTCTCTTACACCAGGATGACACTAGATTCCACAAACCCCATAGTGTGCTAATAGTATTAGCTAATATTATTAGCAGTATGTCTCAGTTTGAGACAAATTAGTAGGAAACATCCAGAAAGGGTGTCCCCTTTGCTGCAAAGTCAGGTTTCCACTGGTTCGAAAGGAATTTTTTGGAGGAGAGTGAAAAAAAAAAGGTTTATTTAACAAACAGACTGCACGTAGGTACAGGAAAAAAGAATGAATAATGTTAGATAATAAAACCTTCTCATTGTGGAGAAAGCTGTTGGATTTTAGAGTCCTGCTCGGCTTCTCCTGAGGTCTGGAGCCAGGATGCGCTGTCCCTGCAGCCTCCCCCGCAGGGCCGCAGCATGGGGCTCCTGGCAATGTTCAAGTGTTTCAGACCGTAGCAAAGCTGAACAGTTCCAGAAGTCACAGTGCCTGGAAAAACTTCTTTCCTCAGCTAACAGAAAAGAAGCTAGCTAAAAGCAAAGAATGCAACTCTCCGTCTCTCTCCTGAGAAAGATCTGGGGGAATATCTATGCTTGAACACAGACAACTGAAGGAATTTCACCGGTTCCCCCCCCCTCAGACCCAGATTAAATTTAAAGGACCCATATCTGGGCATAAAGCAGATGATAGCAGATATAGTATCATACAGTCACTCCAAGACACAATGCTAAACAGCTTACATAAGGATGAGCCAAGACCATGAGAGACTGCATTGTAGAAGTGTTTCAGTCTGTTTTTTAAAGTTATTAGAAATGTCTGTGCCCGAATTAAGATGCAAATGAGACCATATGCCAAAGTCAATAGTATGGGTTTTATTTGAGAGTAAATATGACAGAGAGAAAGGAAGAGAAAGAAAGAAAGAAGCAGAAAAGAGATGGGGCAACAGAAGAGTGACAGAGACAGAAAAAAGAAAATATCACCACTCTGTGGATCCCACTGGCGTCTTGATGATCCTCTCCAGCTGGTCTTCTTGGTGGTGAAGGTCCCCCCAAAAAGCATAGTACAGTAGTTTCACGAATACAAGCCGCACCATTTTGACTAAAATTTTGCTCCCACACCGGAAATGCGGTTTATACTCAGGAGCGGCTAATATGTGAATAATTTTCTGACATTTACAACCTCAGAAGTGCCAGCCAGGGTGCCGAGCTGAGCACCTACCAGTAAAAGTCGGCATTTCGCGATTGTTACAAATTGTTACTCTGTTGCACCGCGGGTGGAGCCTGGCTCCCTGCAGGCAGCACGGGGGGTGGGGAGAGAGGCGGGAGAGCTCTCTCCTTCCCTCCTCTACCGCAGCCCGGGGGAGAGACGGGGGGCCCCGTGCCACCATCGCCGCGACCTGGGGGGAAGGCGGGGGCCCCGTACCACCATCGCCGCGACCTGGGGGGAAGGCGGGGGCCCCGTACCACCATCGCCACGGCTCGAGGAGGCGGCGGGGGCCCCGTGCCACCATCACCGTGGCTCGGGGAGGCGGTGGGGGCCCCGTGCCGCCATCGCCACCACACGGGGAGGAGGCGAGGGGCTCCGTTCTCGCCCGCCGCCGCGGGAGCGGGGGGTCTCCATCCCTTCCTGCCACCATGGGGTAGCGCCAGGCCAGGGCGAGCGAGCCCAGAGGCGGCGGCTGGCCCTGAGCGACCCCATCGAGCGGCAGCGATGGGCTGGGCCACCTGGCCCCGTCGGCAGCCCCGAGCGGGCCGAACCTGCACAGTCAGAGCCGAGCCAGTAAACCCCGCCATGCCGCGATTCTGTTACTAATTGGCAACTTTGTTGCACACTGGTCCTCACTGCGAATGACAGAGCGGCTTATACTCAGGTGCAGCTTATTTACGGACAAAGAACGAAATGTTTCCCAACACCCAGAGATGTGGCTTATAGTCCGTGCGGCTTGTATTCATGAAATTACTGTATTCAGTGTTCATAGTAGCCAGGTGGGAATGCCCAGGTACCTCCCCCCTGAGGGAAAGGGGGCAGTTTGACACAGTCTCTTGCAGTAGACTCTGTCTGTTGCATCACTTTGCATCACATGCAGTCCTGTGGTGCAAGACCTCAGGAATGAGTCTGGGGAGCACTTCAGAGGGTTTTTGGTGGATTATAACACCCCCTCAGCTGCCTCCCACGTTAATGTCCTGTGGATGTGGCCTATCATGTTGGGGGTTTTACAGCTGGGCCAGTTTATATAAGGGAGAATGGGTGTTCAGTGTCTCTGACCAGAGGTTGCACCACACACCCAAAACCTCATCCTCCCACCTCAGTTCAGGGGGAGTCTGTGTAAACCTGGCCTCTGTGGGCTGTGGTCTCTCCCAGCCCAAATCCAGCCAGGGATGATTTTCTGCTGGATTTGGCTTTCTTGTGAATACATTCTTTTCCCTCAGCCTTGTTTACTTCTCCCTAGACCTGAGATGATTGAACAATAGTATCCCCTTTATCTTATCTAGGTGCCTTAACTCACAGTCCAAATTACAGCCAGGCATCTTCAAGGACAGACGGGCTTCTGTGGTTGTAGCTTCTATATACAGTTTTTGCTATAATGAGAAAAACTCCTTCATAACAATGTTTAAGGTATGAACCGTTTTAGTCTCTGACGATAAGCATTCACATCAATCTTGGGCAGGGAGAGGGAGGTGTATTCTTTCATTGTCCTCAAAAATAGCTCCCCCAGCATAATGAGGCCATCAGTGTAAGGGCAAAGCACAGAGCCATCAGTTGTGCTAATATGCTCTGAAACTCAGCAAAATAAAGAGATAAGCAGTGCAGCTGACAAACTCTGTGTCCTGCACAGGAGCTTATACAGCATCTTGCCCACTCCCAACCCCTTGATGTGAGGGGGGACCGTTGAGAGACAGCCTTGCTTAGCAGTAGCCAAAACACTGGTGTGTTATCAATACCTTTCCAGCTCCCAATACAAAGCACAGCACTGTGAGGGTTGCTAAGGAAAAATGAACTCCAGCTCAGCCAGACCCAATAGGAGGATTCAAACTTTATTTTTTAGTCTAAGGCTTAGCATGTGCTTAATCACATTTCTCAAGGTTCTTTGCAGTTACAAAAGCTTTTAGCTTCTTTATGTGTATTTCATTTTCTTTAAAGGAAAGATATTATTACCTGCTAAACACATCCAGTAAACTGAATATGAAGAGAAATATTGACCAAGTCTGGTGAGCTGTTGATTTATGTTTCTACTTTCACAAAAAAAGAAAGAACAGACTCCCAGTGCAAAATAGATGGCTGCTGAAGAAAATTCCATTTAATAAAAGGGCAAACTACAGAGGCAGGCACTGAAGTTTGAAGTATTTTTAGGGTCTCATAAACCAAAAGGTAAATAAAGGTAACTATTTCCATTTCCATGAAAAACTCACTATTCTTGATGCTGGTCTTGGCTGCACTGCCACAGGAGCTCTATTCAAGTCAACAACCCCTTGACAAGACAGAATCACAGTCACAGAATGGGTCAGGTCAGAAGGGACCACAGTGGGTCTTCTGGTCCAACCTCCCTGCTTGAGCAGGATCATCCCAGAGCACATGGCACAGGATTCTGTCCAGATGATTCATATATATCTCTGATGAGGGAGACTCCACAACCTCTTTGGGCAACCTGTTCCAGTGCATGGTCACCTGCACAGTAAAGAAGTTCTTCCTCATATTCAGGTGGAACTTCCTGTGAATCAGTTTCTTCCTGTTGCTTCGTATCCCAGTGATTGGCATCACCAAGAAGAGCCTGGCTCCATCCTCTTAACACCCTCCTTTCAGATATTTATGCACACTGATGAGGTCCCCTCTCAGCCATCTCTTCTCAAGGTTGAACAGCCCCAGGTCCCTCAGCCTTTCCTCATAAGAGATGCTCCAGTCCCTTGATCATCTTTATAGCCCTCTAATCGACTTGCTCCAGGAGCTCCATGTCTATCTTATATTGAGGAGCCCAGAACTGGACACATCACTCCAGATGTGGCCCGTCCAGGGCTGAGTAGAGTAGCAGGATCACCTCCCTTGACCTGCTGGCAATGCTCTTCCTAATGCACCCCATGATACCATTTGCCTTCTTAGGCACAAGGGCATACTGCTGGCTCATGGACAGCTTGTTGTCCATCAGGACTCCCAGGTCCTTCTCTGCAGAGCTGCTTTCCAGCAGGTCAGACCCCAGCCTGTGCTGGTTCCTGGGGTTATTCTTCCCCAGGTGCAGGACCTTGCATTTGCCTTTGTTGAATTTCAGAATATTCTTCTCTGCCCATCTCTCCAACCTGTTGGGGTCCTTCTAAAGGCCTACACAGTACTCTGGGGTATTGGCCACTCTTCTCAGCTGTGTGTCATCAGTGAACTTGCTGCTGAGGAGGCATCTACCCCTTTATGATTTACCAAAATATGAGTATTGGTCTAATATCGATACTCAACTGTGATGGACAAAAGACTCTCTAACAATTTAAAGTTAGAAAGGGTATGTTTATTCAGCGCTGGGCAGCAGCGTGGGGTAGCCCCCTAATACACACTGCAAAATCACAGATGATCACAGAGTCTATTTACTGACAAAAGATTCAGACAAATACATATTCCTAATACCAGCCCCTCCCATTCCCTGCTTCCTATGATAATTAGCTTGAATAGCTATTAAGTATGCGTAAATGGCTTCCTAAATTAAGTCTGGGGTCGTTTTTGTGAGGAGGGGTCCTAAAAGGAGGAAGTAAGGCGAGTCTTCCTCACCCTGAACTTTCGACCCTTTTCTATTAATGACAATACAAATGATTTCTGGGGATATTCCAATTTTTCAAAGAATGGGTTTCTGGTTGTGATTGTTCGTGCTTCTTCAGGCCTACCTACCAGTTTCGTCTTTTCCCATTGTAAGCACAGCTGAGCAAACATAAGATGACAGACGATCAATCAACTATTTAAGTTTAACTAAAATCTAATTTTTCTAATATTATGTTTCATTTATCCAAGTCATTGGTGAACAAGTTAAACAATAATGGGCGAGTATTGAACATTGGGGGATACCACTAGAGACAGGCCTCCAACTAGACCCTGTGCCACTGATTACAACCCTCTGGAATCTGATGTTCAGCTAGTTCTCAATCCACATCACTGTCTGTAGTGGGTTGATGCTGACTGGATGCCAGATGCCCACAAAAGCTGCTCTCTCGCTCCCCTCCACAGCTGGACAATGGAAGGAAAATATAACAAAGGGTTCATGGGTTGAGACAAGGACCAGGAGAGATCACTCACCAAATACCATCACGGGAAAAAAAGAGTCAAATTGGAGATATTAACTGAATTTATTACTAACAAAATCAGAACAAGATAATGAGAAGTAAAATAAATCTTAAAAACACCTTCCCCCCCCCCCCCTCCTTCCCAGCTCTACCTCCAACTCCAACAGCATAAGGAGACAGGGATTGGGGGTTCTGTTCAGTTCATCACTGGTGGTTTCTCCCTTTTGCTCAGGGAAAGGAGTTGTTTTCCTGCTGCACTTTGAGGGCCTCTCCCATGGGAGACAGTTGTCCACAAACTTCTCCAGGGTGAGTCCATCTCACAATTGACAGTCCTCCCCAAACTGCTGCAGCATGGGCCACTCTTCCATGGGGTGCAGTCCTTCAAGGACAGGGTGCAGTCCTTCAAGGACAGGCTGCTCCATCAAGGGCTCCTCTCTCCATGAGTCTCCCCCTTGGGATCACAACGTATGCTCGATCATCTACCTGCTCCGGTGTGGGGCTCCTCCACAGGCCGGAGGTGGATCTCTGCATCCTCGTGGATCTCCATGGGCTGCAGGGGCACAGCTGCTTCACTATGGTCTTTACCATGGTCTTCACCATGAGCTTCAGAGGAATCCCAGCTCTGGTGCCTGGAACACCTCCTCCCCCTCCTTCTCCACTAACCTTGGTGTCTGCATAGTTGTTCCTCTCACATATTCTTACAATGCTCCCTTTAGATCTCTGTGTGTTTTGTGGACTTGAAGGGACTGGGGTGTTGCCAAGTTGTTTTCCCTAACTGCTATAACTCTCTTGGTTTTTTTTGTTTTTGGTTTTTTTTTTTTTTCTCTTCCAAATTAAATTTTTCAGATAATTTAGTTTCATGGCTCAGCATTTTGGAAATAGCATGAGTGTAAGGAGTTCCTTTAACTGCAGCTGTAAGACCAAGATCTGTGCAGAAACAGCCTGGTCCTGTCTTGGTGTGGGTCATGGGGGCCATGAGAGGCCTCAGCATAGCATTTCCAGAGCTTTTCCACTTCACAAATCATGGTACCTTGGGAAGATGATGTTTCATGTGAGGCTTGGGTGGACAGCACCCACCTCCATCCCCATGGAACCACACCAGGGAACAGTCACCTCCCACTCATCTTCTCATGGCCAGATGACAGCACACCCAGCCTAACGGTCAGGGGGCAGGAGAAGCCCCAAATGGCTGAGGCAAAAGGAAACTCAGGGGCTTTGCAGTCAGCTGAAAAAAATTAAAGTAAGAACAAGCTATCAAACTCCAGTGACAGTGCTGCTGGTTTCATTTTGAACCCTCCCATGCCTCGTCCCAAGGACATGGGCACAGATGGGATCCATTTTCTGAAAGAGGGCATCATGGCCACTGTATGCTATGTGGCTCACATGCAGGAAGTCACTGCGAGGAGGAGGAACAAGGAGTGATTCATTCCCTGAGGGCTGTTTATGCTTTTGGCTTTTTTCTCAGGCTGGAGAAGCCATGTGTCCCTTGCTTGCAACATCTGCAGCTTCACTGCAGCTGCATGCTTTCATTTTCTCACTCCACAATTCTTGGAAATCTCTTTTCCCTGAGCATGGCAGGTGAATGTGTACAACAGCTGAACTATCCACAGGATTTTAGAATCCCTGAATATTCCTCAGATGATGGACCAGAACACCTTCATCATTATTGCCAATAACCAGAAAAGTCACATGCCCATTTTTATATGCTCATGAAGGATATCGCAACATCAATTTCCCAATTACATGTATGCTTAGTGGCCACTAGATAATGCACCATGGGCTTGGGAGTGTTTAACCCTTTTCAAATCCCTCTGAAGTTGCTCAGAACTGGGAACATCTAATTTACCAGGTCAAAATCATCTTATGTTGACAGCCTCCCTGCCCCAAAACTTTTGTTGCAAACAGCCTGAACAGGGATCTAATGTAACGCTACTGGGAGAAACTTAATTGTATCAGTGTTTGCATAAATACATATACTTAGTTGTTTTCTACTCTTTTCTTGGTTTCACATTTAAGTCTCCCATCATGCCCAAATAACGGCATTCTGAACGGTGTCATTACAGTTTGCTTAGAACAGTTGTCTGCAGCACTAGTTGTACAAAATCACTTGTACAGTTTGATCCAGAGCTTTACCAAAAAAAGCTCCTAAATGTAACAGAAGAAAACAAATTACTAGAAAAGGTCAGTTAAGGAAAGCAAAAGAAAAAAATTGTTTCTACTTTAAGAGACTTCTCAAAAGGTTACAGCTGTTACAAACATAATTTCTTCAGCTGAAGGAGGCCCAGCAAGAAAAAAAGGAACTTTCTTTTGCTCTGCAACAGTGTTATGAATTGAGCAAAAGAGTCAGGCAAGCCCTGCCCTAGGTTCAGATTTTTGACAGCAGCTTAAATTCAGGCCATCCCCATCTAAACCACCCTGTCTCACAAGTTCTTAAAAATGGCAAATCTGGTCTATTATAAAATGAGCTATTTATTGAATAGACAGGAGATTGACAGACAGAAGACTTTAAACAGAGTTACAGTAATTTCACGACTATAAGGCGCACCCTTTTGACTAAAATTTTCCCCGGAACCTGGAAGTGCGCCTTATAGTCTGGTGCGCCTTATCTGATGGACAAAGTTCAAAAAATTTGCCTACCCGGAAGTGAGAGCTGCGAGCCACGGGGGGAGCCGGCAGGGCCGTGGCTACCAGGTGGAGGCAGGGCAGAGTGGCGGCGGGCACGCCCCGGCCCCGTGGAGGCAGAGCTGCCCCTCCAGAGGCACGCCCTGGCCCCGTGGAGGTGGAGTTGCCCCTCCAGAGGCACGCCCTGGCCCTGTGGAGGCAGCACGGCCCCTCTACAGGCACGCCCTGACCCCAGTGAGGCGGCACGGCCCCTACACAGGCACCCCCCGGCCCCGGTGAGGCGGCACAGCCCCTACACAGGCACCCTCCGGCCCCGTGGAGGTGGCACGGCCCCTCCAGAGGCACGCCCTGGCCTCGTGGAGGCGGCACGGCCCTTCCAGAGGCACGCCCTGGCCCTGTGCAGGCGGAGCCGCCCCTCCAGAGGCACGCCCTGGCCCCGTGGAGGTGGAGTTGCCCCTCCAGAGGCACGCCCTGGCCCTGTGGAGGCAACACGGCCCCTCTACAGGCACGCCCTGGCCCCGTGGAGGTGGCACGGCCCCTCTACAGGCACCCCTCGGCCCCGTGGAGGCAGCACGGAGGGGCGGTGGCCACAGCCTGGCCCCGGTGAGGTGTCACGGAGGGATGGCGGCCATGCCCCGACCCCACCGGATACAGGCGGGCCTGGGGGCCAATGGCTGCCGGCTTGAGGTGGGGCCTCATCCAGCAACCGCGCGGAGGGAGCTGGGGGCGGAGCCTCGCTGCAAAAAATAAGTGCACCCTATAGTCTGGTGCGCCTTATCTGATCTACAAAGTTGCGAATTTTGCCGACTCCCGGGGGATGCACCTTATAGTCCGGTGCGCCTTATGGTCGTGAAATTACTGTACATACTACACAGGTTAAAACAAAGAACTACTAGTAGATTTACATAAAACAGTGTACAACATAAAAGTACCTGTATTATAGCTAGCAAAGAAATAGTATAGATTAGGAATCAATGTAACTTGCCACCATATTGATGATGGAGTACACATAGAGTCCTTTCACCCAACTTCTGAAAGAGTAACTGTGAAGTAGCGTCCCAGTTTCAGGGAAAAGCCCTACATGTTTCCAGGGAAAATGTGCAGAAGACTTCTGTTTTGTGTATTTTGTGTAGCTTTTATAGTTTGTAAAGTGAAGTGTCTTTCAGTCAGAAATGGCTGCCTAGAAACAGCTAAGCAAAGTCCATTGCGAGTCATGCCCGGATAGCTGCAACCACCCGCCGTTGTCTCCGGCTGTGCCAATTTTTGGCTGCGCAGTCTTAGTCACGTGACTACTCCTGGTCCAGGATTGTGGTGGCCACTCCCAGTTTTGGTATCCGCCGCATGGTTACTCCTGGCGGCGATATAGCCTCCAGCCAACATGGTCTGACGGCACTGCTGGGAAAAAGGACCGGTGGCCTCCACCGGGAAAGGGGGCAAGGCCACACTGGGGAGGAAGCCCAGTCGCTCTGCTGAGGTGGGGTTTGGCAGGCTCCCCAGGAAGGGCTCAGCCCCCATTGAAGGGGGCCCAACCACCCCACCGAAACAGGACCCAATGAGCTTCCCAGGAAGGAGCAAGGGGCCAGTACTTCAGCAGAGCCCTGGCCTGGCCTAGGCCCGTGGGCCAGGTGGGAGGCCAGCTCCCAGTTACCTGTTCAAGGCTGGAAGCCAAGAGAGCTTTCCCCAGGATTTACTTGCTTTAAAATGTGGATTCATGGAAGCAAACTAACTTCTCTAATTGGTTTCTCAGGCTGTCAACAACTAAACCAACCTCCAATTGGTCCCATCAATTCACAGAGGAAGTTCTCAGGGAGAAAAACTTCTGAGTATGCCCTCCCCCCAGGTGCCTTCGATGCATAACCAGCACACTCAACCAACCTGTAAGTAGGCAGGTACCTGGGTGAGTGATGATAGGATGGATTTGAACAAATACAGAGAATCCCAACCAATCTATTGAACCCTAAGTGCAGATTTATCACTGACCATGGAAATGAGTGACTGGGACTGTAAGCAATCATGTGTATGCCCGGGAAATTCAGATCCTCTATTTAAGGACAATGCAGAACAATAAAGAGGCTTTTGTCACATGGATCACAGAGGGTCATGATGTGTCTTTCTCCACCTACAACCCCAGTCAACGTTATAGCTTATGTCCCTTCAATCTGGTCTGAAGGCAAGATGTTTATTGTCAGCTAGGACTACCACCTACGTGGTGTCAGAGATAACTCACTACCAGACAGATATGTGAGGGGGAAGATGTCCTGAGCTATCACGCCAGTTGATAGGCAGAACAGATAAGCCCTCCTTTGGTAGGGAATGTCCTGCTACAAGCAGTCTTTAGGATAAATCTGCCCTTGCCATAACCCCTGTGGCTTGAAGAGCTCTTGTCAGAAGATTTGAAATAATATTGAAAACACCTCTCACCAACATTGCAAATAGCAGATTATTAAAATGGAAAGAGAGTAAAGCAAATCTTGAACCTGCCAAGTGTGCCTCACACATTTGATGCTCTGCATATGATTTTAGCACTAAGTTTGTGGGGAAATTTAGGCAAGTAAATCTTTGCAGATTCTGGCTTCATAGCAAAGTGGACCTATGGGTTTTCCTCTTGTTAGCATCTTCAGAGAAAATTTTGCATTCTTCTTGTTTAAAACAATGAACTTAATTGCTGTTGTTGAACCTCAAGTTCTGTGAAGGATTATTTTTTAGGAAAAAGGAATTCTCACCAGGAGGCTGAGTTGCAGCATCCATCCATTGAAAGGGAATATTTGTACTCTTTATGATTACCTGAAAGGAGGTTGTAGCCAGGTGGGGATCAGCCTCTTCTCCCAGGCAACCAGCAACATGATGAGACCACATAGCCTCAAGCTGCACCAGGGAAGGTTTAGGTTAGACATTAGGAAGAATTTTCATTAGATATTGGAATGGGCTGCGCAGGGAGGTGGTGGAGTCACCAGCCCTGGAGGTCTTTAAGGACAGACTGCATGTGGCACTTAGTGCCATGGCCTAGTTGAGATGGTGGTGTTTGGTCATAGGTTGGACTCAATGATCTCAGAGGTCTTTTCCAACCTAATTTATTCTGTGATTTTATTTGTGCTTTAAATTAAAAATCAGTGAAATATGTTTCCTTAGGAATTTTGCATTTATAGAAATATTTAAATTTTTTTTAGAGTGGGAAAACCAAATAAAACTTGTTTACAGTGCATGGATCTAAATGCAAATTTGGCTGAAATATAAGACTCTGTAAAGGTTTCTAACCCTTACAAGAACATTGGTTAAGAAGAGTTGTCATTCACTGTACAAAATAAAGAGCTGCAACCAGGGGTTATAAATGCACTGATAAACTAATTTTTTTCTTTCTGTTTATTTTCTGCTACCTTCCAGGTTTATGACAGACCACAAAAACATTCTGCTCTGCACTATGATCCAGGTCTCCAACAAGACTTCACCAGTGACACCTTAAAATCAAAGCACCAGATGAAATGTGGCAATCAGGACCATCTTGACTGGTCAGCAAGCTCTGATAATGGATCCACTTCTCAAAGTTGCTTTGTTAACACAGAACCCAGTAGAGAAGCAGTTAGTGCTATCAAGGTCTCCACTCTGGAGCCAGGAGTTTCCTTCAGCAAATTCCAGGCAAAAAAGTCCTGCGTCAGCTACACATGGAGGCAACTGTCAGCTGGTAGTAAAGAGTTTGCCATTTGTAGTGCAGTCCCATCACCCAACAGCATCAGCGGGGCTGCCCAGCTGAACAGTGCCTCTGAGTGCAATGGGCTTTTGCCTCTTGGAGATCAAGAGGGAGGTGTGCAACTGGAAGCCCCCAATCAGCCCACCAAGAGTACAAAGAAGAAGTCCTGCAAAAACAACTTGCTAAGTCAAGCCATCCAAACCAAAAACATCAAATGCATAAAAAGTGCTCAGAAAGCATTTGACAGCACATCCCATGACAGCATGGAAGGTAAAAAGGTGTCTTATTCAATGGACAGTGTGTTGGATACATTACCCTTAATTCAGAATCCCATTTCTGCTAGCAGTTGTGAAAGTGACATCAGTCACATACAAATTACTATCCCAATAAAGTCTCTGACAACAGATACATCTGACCACAAAAGGAGAAAAAGGCACTCCACAAAATCTTTCATAGAGAAAACTATCCAGGAGAAAAGCCTACCTTCTGGACTTGCTATGAGCAGTGAAGTAACAAACAGGACTAGCTCTCAGCCAGAGGGGAGTACAAAAGATCTTCGAGCCACAAAGACAGGAAAAGTGATTGAAAATGAGTCCCCCTTAGTAGCTATTGACAGTGGTCTGTTCACTGACAAAGCCTCCCCCAACTGTGCCACCAGATTCAGAAAATCTGTATCTGTGACATCCACTCTCATATCCACTGATCTTCCCACAACCAACAAATTATCTGAGATCCAGCATCCCAAACATGCAGTTAAGTGGCAATGGACCTGTAGCCAACCTAAATCTATCCTTCAGGAGACCTCCATGACAACATCTGAGAAACTGATGGTGGAGCCTCCTTCAGCCTATCCCATCACACCATCCAGCCCTCTTTATACCAATACAGATAGTCTTACTGTGATCACACCTGCCAAGAAAAAAAGAGGACGACCAAAGAAACAGTCTTTGCTCACTGTTGAAACCATTCATGAGGGAACCTCCACCAGCCCAGTGAGTCCAATCAATCACGAATTACCAGGAACAAATAAAAGGAAGAGGAGAAGGAATCTGCCCAAGTTGACCCAGATAGTTCCAGGAGAGGACAAGTCCATCAGTGAACTCAAGTTTCATAAAAGGGTCGGAAAACTTGGGGTCTTAGATAAGAAGACCATCAAGACCATTAATAAAATGAAAACCCTCAAGAGGAAAATCATTCTCAATCAGATCTTGTCCTCCTGCTCCAGCAGCATAGCTCTGAAAGCAAAAGTCCAACCACCATCTAGTGCTGGGCCAACCACCATTGATGCCAGGCTAGGGAAGCTGATCAATGTCAGCAAGAGGGGGACTATCTACATTGGTAAAAAACGGGGCAGAAAGCCAAGGGCAGAACTGCAGCCTCAACCAGAAAAACCTAAGACAGCCATCAAGCACTCAAGGCCTGTTTCCAACCAACCAGAAAATCCAGCAGTGCCTTCCAACCTGCAGTCACTTGTGGCATCATCACCAGCAGCTATTCATCCACTTTCAACACAGTTAGTGGGGATTAATGACAACCTCAGCCCTGCAAGCACTGAAACTAATTTTTCAGAGTTAAAAACTATGCCAAATCTTCCACCTATCAGTGCTCTTCCTACAAAAACACAGAAAGGAATGCACAGTAAAACTTGGAAGCTGTCTCCACCCCGGCTAATGGCTAATTCACCTTCTCACCTCTGTGAAATAGGTTCTCTGAAAGAAGTCACGCTGTCTCCAGTGAACAAGTCTCACAGTGAGGAAACCATACCAAGCGACAGTGGGATAGGTACAGACAACAACAGTACCTCTGACCAAGGTGAGAAAAGCTCAGAATCTCACCGGAGATACTCCTTTGATTTCTGCACCCTGTGCAATCCAGAGGCTATCCCATCTGACACCAGCATAAAGAACAGGCATGGTCAGTGGCAGAAACATCTCATTGTGGATAGCTTTCTCTTTCATGGGGATATTAAAAAGCCAAAGCACAAGAAGGAAAGGAAAAGTCTGCAGAACAGAGATGACCTCCAGGCAGACCTTGAGGAACTCATCAATAAGTTTCAAATGTTCAGGATTTCCCGTAAAAGTTATACATTTTATCATGAAAATCCATATCCCAGCATCTTCAGGATTAATTTTGATCACTACTACCCTGTGTCATATATCCAGTATGACCCATTGCTCTATCTTTGCAAGACCTCTGATATAAAGTCTAAGAAGAAGCGTGGTAGACCTGCCCAAACCAATGACACCATGACAAAGGTGCCTTTTTTACAAGGGTTCGGTTACCCTATTCCCAGTGGGAGTTACTATGCACCCTATGGAATGCCTTACACATCAATGCCTATGATGAATCTTGGTTACTATGGTCAGTATCCTGCTCCTCTGTACCTGTCTCACACGCTTGGAGCACCTTCCCCATTTATGAGACCTACTGTGCCCCCACTCCAATTCCATGCAAGCTCTCATATGAAGATGTCTACCACTGCCAAACATGAAGCAAAACATGGAATGCACCAACAGGCCCCTATGGGTCTTGGAAACATGAAGTCCTCTTTGGCTCCTCCAAAGGTTGGAGGAACAAGCCTTTCAAGTGGCCGACTTAAAAGGAAACACAAACATAAGTACAAGCATAAGGATGAGCAGATATTGGGGCCACATGAAGATCTGAGTGGTCTCTTTGCTAGCAAGTCCACTGACTTCCCCAGCCATGCAATCAATGAAAGGCTAAGCACCTCAGATGAAGACTTCTTGTTCAATGAGAAAAGAAAACACAAGAAGCAGAAGCACCAGCATTGTGAAACGAGACACAAAGGCTCAAAGAGTAACTTTGAAGCGGATACACTGTCTATGTTATCACTTCCTGATGCCCAGCAGTGGACACAGAGTAAAGATAATAGTGATTCAAGCAATGATCCCGTTGACTCTTGCACAAAGAGATACTCTGGTAATACTGAGAGTAATGGAAGGTCGGAGTCCCTGGGCATGTTTGGTGAAATGAATTCCTCAAGTGAGAAGCAGGAAAATGATGCAAGGGAGAATAAAAGAAGAAGCTTTGAAGGGTTTGGAACTTACAGGGGAAAGGACATTCAGCCCTTCAGGACAAATAAGAAGAACGGAAGTACTTATGATTCTTCAGCTTCTTCAGGTAAACTTTGTTTTATTCTATTTTACCTTACTGCATTTAAATTTCAATGCCAAACAAAGAGGGACTTTCCATTTACACCAAATATATTTATGAGTCAATAACTTCTCTGGCTTCTTGTAATTGACTTCCAGTCTGCATACAGACTCTGGGGGCATCATCAAGAAAGTTGTGCATACCTTAAGCCAAAACCTTTAAAAGTCTTTGAGTTGTTGCTCAACATTTTTTGGAATATTTGTCCTGCCTTCACCTATCTCTCATAGCCTGTTGAGCTTCTGCAAAAAATCTTACCATTACATTCTGCAACAGCATAAATTATAATACCTGTTGGCAAGGTAGATATCCCTCTAACTGGTGTCTACTCTTGTGGGGTGGTAGTCATTGCCCAACCTTTGGGAGAACAACCACAGTACAGAATGAAGACTCTCTGCTCTGGCTCACAAAGCATACAAAAACCATGTGTTGATGAGAAGAACCAGATGCATGGGAAGTTGTGGAGCTGGGTCTGTGTCCCATGACTGTTCCATGACCCATCACTGTGGTGTACTGTTGATCCAGAGGGATCCATCACGGTGATGGCTGTGGTGAATATATGGAGATCCTGGGTACAATACCAGTGTAAATCTGTCCCTTCCAGTTGGCAGGTGTCATGTAAAGTAATTATCCTGAGCACTGAGTGTCTATGGGAAGGGACTGGTGTAATGGAAGCAATAAACCCTCACCAACTGACTGAAGAGTTTTAGGTCTCATGACTTGGATATATAAGCTAGGTAGATGAAGAACAAAGAAACTTCTTTCAGATGCTAAGGACACCTGGTCGTCTCCTGCAGAGGGGCAGAATAAGGAATCTGAATCTTGTCTGAGAGACTGAATTGTACTTTACAAAAGGGACCTGCTTTTGTGATGACACAGACGCAGATGTTTTGCTGCAATATAAATGAATTTATCTTGGAAGCAAGCCCAGAGCTCCTGCATCATCAGGTATTTATCACTAAGCAGATTTCACACTAGGTTCTGGAAAAGGCTGAGCTTTACTGAACCAACCAGTGGTGGATGACATTGTGATGTGCTAAAAAACGAAAAGAAACCATAATTCATAGCCTCCAAAATGAAAAGAGAATCAGCTGAGAATTTTTATAACCCACTAAAGTAAGGCTCCAAAGTTGATTTTTTTTACTTGTAACTGAGTTCTAAAGACTGCTCAGGCTTAAGCCACCTAGACATTTCCATTTCCTTCACTGAGACCAGTATCTGGACTATAGCAATGAAAAACAGTCTAAATGAGAGCTTACCCAATGAAAAGATTCTCATTCGTGACACTGTATTATATCAGACCAATTGTGACACCCAGAAATGAGACACTGAAACATATTGGAAAAGAGACTGAATTCAGACACTAGTTGTATCAGGGTTACTACATGCCTGACAAGTAACAAAAATATTCTCCATCAAATACTCCATTATCTATTGCATTAAGGAAGTTGTGTCCTAGAAGACAAGGGTTAAAAGTCTTCAAAATTTTTAACAAGGCTATTTATCGGTCTTTTAGTGGAGGTTCATGATTTCACAGTTTGATGACATTTGGATTTGTAACCTTTTTGCATTTTGAACAGATGTTTGCTAAACATTTACTTCCAATTTAATATATTTCACTTAGATGCAACAAATTGTCAAAATTCTCAGCACTGCTGAACCCAAAAGTATTTTTCCAAAGTAGAGGCATGATCCCCATCAGGCTTACTTGGAAATATAATTAATAAAAAAAAGACCATTTCATATTATTTTCCTTCAGTTTATTGTCCATGCCGATAAAAACATAAGATGGTGTGGTAGAACTTGCAGTAAGAACTCCATCAGATTTACTGTTTAAACTTTTAAAAATACAGTAATTTCACGATTATTAGCCGCATCATTTTGACTAAAGTTTCAGTCCCAACCTGGAAGTGCGGCTAGTAATCTGGAGCGGTCAATATATGAAGGAAAATCTGAGGTCTGCCCTTACCTTGTACCGTGCCAGTCCTGTCCCGAGCAAAAATGGGTTGAAATAGATGATTTCCCATTGTTCCGATGATGAACCAATCAGAGAACAGCTTATTGCCTGCCTATGGATGACGGCATTACGGGCAGGGTGAGGGGTGTTATTGGGGTGAATTACCTCGGCATGGCTACGGAGAGGAGACTAGCGTACGACGTCGAGTTTAAATTGAAAGCAATCGACTATGCAAAAGAATGTGGGAATATTCTGCAACTAAACAATTCAAAATTAATGAATCCATGGTATGCAGATGGAGACAGCAGGAAGACAAACTTCATCTTACAAAAAAGACAAAGAAGAGTTTCCGAGGCAGAAAAGCAAGGTGGCCAGGGCTGGAAGACAGACTTCACCGCTGGATTTCTGAGCAAAGAGCAGGTGGTCGAAGTTTATCCATTGTTACCATTCAGATACAAGCCAAAGCGATTGCAAATTAATTGCATATCGAAGAATTTAAAGCAGGACCATCTTGGTGCTCCCGTTTCATGAAACGACGGCAGCTCTCTATCCGTACAAGAATGACGATGTCTCAACAGTTGCCAATGGACTACGAGGAAAACTTAACCACCTTCCGGAGTTACTGAAAAAGTAAGATCTCTGAAAAAAATATACAGCCACATTGCATAATCAACATGGACGAAGTCCTCCTGATATTCGATACGCCGCTGACGTGAACCGTGGAGCAAACCGGAACATCGACTGTTCCGATAAGAACCACGGGGAACTAAAAGACATCATTTACAGTCGTCCTTGGCATTTCGCCAAATGGGCAGAAATTACCCCCCACTGGCAATCTTTAATAGAAAAATGTTGCCTAAAGACAAATTTCCAAAGGGAATAGTTGTTGCAGTGAATCCAAAAGGCTGGATGGATGAACAGATAATGAGGACTTGGCTAATGGAAGTTTATGCTCGTAGACCGGATAGGTTCTTTAATCAGTTACCGGCACTGCTGATTTTCGATTCCATGTGTACGCACAAAACCGAAAGTATGAAAGCCATGGTGAAAAAGATGAACTCAGAGCTTACTGTAATACCGGGTGGTTTGACCAAAGAAGTGCAACCACTGGACATAAGCATTATTCGTTCCTTCAAGGTGAAACTGCGACTTATGTGGGAAAACTGGATGGTTGAAGGAGAACATTCCTACACGAACACCGGGAGGCTGCACCGAACAAGTTATGCTACTGTCTGCCAGTGGATACTGGATGCCTGGGGTAAAGTAACAGCCAAAACTATGATCTAAGGGTTCGCGATGGTCGACATCGTTCCTGGACTGACCAGCAATGCCATCGAGAGTACCGAAACTGATGACTCTTGACGGTGAAGATACAGGCAATGGGGGTTTGGGTTTGCTGGATGCCTCCATAGCCCAACTGCTGATTTCCAATACGGAGGACAAAGAGTTCAAAGGTTTCATGGAAGATGAAACCGCTGATGAAGCGACTGGTGAATGAAAAATGAAGCTGTTTAAAAGTTTGATCAAAGTGCGTGATATTTCTCTGTATTTTTTTCGGTGTTTTCAGTCTTGTGCGGCTGTGCGGCTGGCCGTGCTGGCGCGGATGAGTGGTGTGACCAGACTCGCGCAGATGAGTTGCCCCGCTCGGAGCTTGGTCGCCCACCTGCCTGCCCGCACAACCAAGTGACTGTTTAAAGGCAACGTGGATCTGTTGGAAATGCTTGCAAAATGACCACACTATTGTTTGTGTCATTTTCCGCTTGTAAATAAAACTTGCAGGGTACACTGCCGCAGCTCTTGTCTGTATCTATTTTTGCTTGGAAATAACGTTTCCAAGGTCGGCACCTGCCAGTAAACCCCGCGATGCCGCGATTCTGTTACTAATTGGCAACTTTGTGAAAGTTCGCTACAAACGAAAGTGCGGCTTATAATCCGGTGCGGTTTATATGTGAACAAAGACCTAAACATTGCCGGTACCCAGAAGTGCGGCTTATAATCAGGTGCAGCTTGTAATAATGAAATTACTATACTTTTTAAACCATGACACTGTCTAAGATCTCAGTGCAGATTTTTATCCTCTCTGCCTTTGACCTTCACTGGGATTCCCGACATAGGTCCACACTTGAGTCTAGCCATAACCATTGACCAGTTCTCACTGAGGGGGGAATTAAACTTTCGCATTATAATCCTGACCTTCTTTCTGCTAATTCACCTTACATTTCTGTGTGGTGGTTAAACAGTGATTGACTAATCAGAAAATAAAAGATAAAAGAAAAAAGTCCTTTAAGATGGTATAGCTTTGTCCTGGGAAACCACTTCCATAGTTTAATTGCTCTTTTAATTTGATATTTGTCATCTTTCACAATATAAAAATTAAACAGAGATAAGAGGCGACACCCTAAATATTTAGATGAAAGCTGAAAATAGATTTATATCACAACTTTAGTGTTATCTTTACTGAGTGAATATCTTGGTATGCTCAGTAATACCGTTTGCAACTTCATTGTATGTTGCTGGAGATGAAATATGGAGCAAATCCACCTACATTCAGTGGAGATATCTGTGATACAAGGTTCAAGAGAACCATTTAGTGCTCTTAGGCATTCAAGAATTGCAGTTTGTTTCAATGTAGTGTTCTGGTGCAGGTGCTATTGAATTGTTGCTATTTTTAAAATTTATTTGTGTTCTAACAGCATTTAACCATTTTTTAAAAGTTCTGTGTTCTCTGGTGCTATGTAGTGGTCGTGCATATGGTAGAAAACAGTCCTATCATATAACCTTAAGGCCTATGTATGATTTTACAATCTAGAAATATCAGGCTATCAAGGGAAGAGTTCTCCCTCTTACTTTCTGGAGGAACTGGTTGCAGTCTTACAAATGGAGTGAGAGTTTAGACAAGTCCTGCCCTTGACTCAGATTTCTGGCAGTAGCTCTGTTTGATGTGGCCTGCACCCCAGATGGGTCTTGTTATAGGTAATAAACGAATTGAACCAAATTAAAAATATTAAAACAACTATTTTTATTTTTCCAACCGAAAATACAGTTCTGGGAAGCCACAACCAAAAAGACAACACTGAACCCGGGTTCGGTGCTGGGTGCACCCACATGTTGATCTGACCTCTATCGCATCAGATCCCCTTGTGTTCACAAATGCCATTTTGGGCACTCCGCTTTTATACAGTTTTTCTGGTCTGGGGCAAAAGTCCCTTTGTTTTTGCTGTGGACTCCCATATTCATCTAGTTTCCTTTCTCCACAGTGGACTGGAAAAAAAGAGTTTTGGCACAGCGAGGAATTTTGATGTGTGCAGATTTTGGTTTACTGGAACTGGATATTGAAATGTAGGTTCTCCTGAGGACCCTGGTCATCTTGATTGGTGGCAATTATCAAGTCCTCATGACAAGGGAGTTTCCTGGACTGTCCCATAACGAGTTACCTCTGTTGGGGCTGGTTCTATTAACTTGCTAATTGTGGTAGCACTGGAATCCGGTGAAGCAATCTTTCTCCTCTCTGGGGCTCAGCATACCTAAAGTTCCTTTATTAAATTCTTTATTTCTACAAACATGATTTATCTTTCACAAAACACGAATTACTTTATAACATATATCACAGTCTCACAAGTTCTTAAGAATGGCTGATTTGCACTATTATAAAATAAATTATTTGTTGAATAGACACAAGATTACCAGACAGAATACTTTATACAGACTTATTTACTACACAGGATAAACAAAAAGAACTTTTAGTAGCTAAAAATACAGTGCACAATAAAAGGTACCTATATTACAGCTAGTGAAGAAATACTATAGGTTATGAGTCAATGTAACTTACCACCAAATTGATGGTGGAGTACACATAGAACCCTTTCACTCAATTCCCAGGAAAGTAACCACAAAGATGTGTCCAAACTTTGATGAGAAACCCTGCACGTTTCCATGGTGCGTGCAGAAGACTTCTGCTTTGTGAAAATTTTGTGTAGCTTTTATGGCTTGTAAAGTGAAATTTCAGCTTATCTCCCTACATCTTGTTCTCAAGGCAAGATGTTTATTGTCAGCTAGGGATTGCACCCCTCTGGCGCCATAGATAACTCACTATGACATGTCCAACCTGGGTTATCTCACCAATGCATGTGAGGGGGAGAATGCCCAGAGCTATCACGCCAGCTGATGGACTGAACAGAAAAGTTCTTCTGTGGTAGGGGGGAAAGTCCTGCCACACAGTCCTGCCACAAGAAACCTGTACCAAGAGTGAAGTGTCCCATTGAGGCAGTGCCACCAACTACATTGGTTGGCCACAGCAAAAGTCCACTCCCTGTACTGCACCAACTTGGACTATCACTGACCATTCATTAGTGAGTCTTGTGAACTTTGACTTATTTTGCATCTCTTAGGACCTCTTGGGGTTAAATGTGCAATGTTAATGCATATGACTGTTTCCTAGCACTGTGTCGTGCATGCAAACATATGCGCGTCACACTTATGAAATGTACAAATGCATGTGCATTTTTAAAAGTTATTTTCCAACATCTTTATTTTAAAAGAGCTCTTGTTCCTTGTCCTGTGTTACAATGTGGAATATTACCAAAGTATATATTCTAACACCATCTACATCACCTTTTGATGAACTGTTAAGGGTGGAGTAGTGTCTCTATCTTCACAAATGACAATTCACTCTAGGGCAGCACCAACAGAGTTACACCCACTCTGAGGGGGCCATCTCGGTTAATGGGTCATAATGGCTCAGCAGCATAATGAGAAACTGTAATGACCCAAGCCAGTAAGAACTCCCCAAAATATCCTATGACTCCTAGGATTACATTACTCCACTGTGAAACTGCCCACCCTGGGGAAGATACTACCTGAACACCACCTTATATAATCTCAAGGTTTGGGGACTTGGGACACCACCACCAACACCACCACTGGGCATCCAGAGGAGGACTCAAATTTCCACAGGACCACAGCTTTCAAGAAGACCACAACCATCACTTGAACAACACTGCAACCACTGCTTAATCTGATTGTGACCACCACCCCGACCAACAGGGGCTAGGTTGTACTCTGTAGTTTTAAGACAGATTTTCTGTATCGTTGCATTTATTATAATCTTTGCATTATCTGACTTAAAATCTCTTGCAAGGTATTTGTGTGGAGGGTTAATTTCCCACTGGTTTACCTTCAAACCATCACATTCCTCTTAATAGCCTTACATTGGGTGATTAGACCTTCCAAAGGGAGAGTTGGAGGAATACTGGAAGAAGGGAGAAGTGACAATCAGATGAATGAACATCATTTATCTGATGTCAGTACAAACACACATATAAATAGCCATGCTCTGCTGAGAAGTGTCATTTATCCAGACGAGATTTCTTCCTTGACAAAACTACCCTCCATATCTCAGTTTCCTTCTGGAAAGGGCTATTGCCACACAACACTGAATAAATATCTGGTTCATTTGCTCTCAGAAGGCCAAATGCATTAGTGCAATTTGAAACAGGAGTTGCTGTAGGCAAAACCAAATATGGTGAAATATTGGCAAAGTCACCATGAGTTTTGTTTTGGTTTCGGGGGGGGCGGTTTTGGAGTTTCTTTTAAGAAACAGCATATGCAGTTCTGGACTATTAGTCACAAAGCCTTAATCACCCACAGTTTCACAGTTTTAGAATCATAGAATCCTGGAATCCTAGAATGGTTTGGGTTGGAAAGGACCTTAAAGATCATCTAGTTCCAACCCCTCTGCCATGGGCAGAGACACCTTCCACTAGACCAGGTTGCTTAGAGTCCCATCCAACCTGGCCTTTGAGCACTGCCAGGGATGGGGGTATCCACAATTTCTCTGGGCAATCTGTGCCAGTGCCTTACCACCCATACAGTCAAAAATTTCTTCCCAATATCTAATCTAAACCTGCCGTCCTTCAGCTTTAGGCCATTCCCCTTGTCCTATCACTACACACCTTTGTCAAAAGTCCCTCTCTAGCCTTCTTGTAAGTCCTCTTTTGTTAGTGGAAGGTACTCTAAGGTCTCCCCGAAGCCTTCTCTTCTCCAGGTTGAACAACCCCAACTCTCTCAGCCTGTCTTCATAGGAGAAGTTTTCCAGCCTTCTGATCATCTTCATGGTGTCCTCTGGACTCTCTCCAACAGATCCATGTCCTTCTTATGCTGAGAACTCCAGAACTGGATGCAGTATTCCAAGTGGGGTCTCACAAGAGCAGAGTAGAAGGGGCAGAATCACTTCCGTTGACCTGCTGGTCACGCTACTTTTGCCACATCCCAGGATGCAGTTGGCTTTCTGGGCTGCAAGTGCACACTTCCAGGTCATGTTGAGCTTCTCATCCACAAATACCCTCAAATCTTTCTCCCCAGGGCTGTTCTGAATCCATTCTCTGCCAAGTCTGTACTTATGCTTGGGATTTCCCTGACCCAGATGCAGGACCTTGTGCTTGGTTTTGTTGAACTTCATGAGGCTTGCACAGTCCCATCTCTCAAACCTGTCAAGGTCCCTCTGGATGCCAGCCCTTCCCTCCAGTGTGTTGACTGCACCACACAGCTTGGTGTTGTTGGTAAACTCTCTGAGGGTGCACTTGATCCCGCTGTCCATGTCACCAAGAAAGACGCTAAAAAGTGCTGGTCCCAATACTGACCTCTGAGGAACACTTGTCAGTGCTCTTCACCTGGACATCGAGCTGTTGACTGCAACTCTTTGAGTGAGACCATCCAGCTAATTCTTTATCCACAGAGTAGTCCATCTGTCAAATCCATATATCTCCAGTTTAGAGACAAGGATGTCATACAGGACAATGTCAAATGCTTTGCACAAGTCCAGGTACATGATGCCTGTTGCCCTTCCATCACTCACCAGTGCTCTTACCCCATTGTAGAAGGTCACCAAATTTGTCAGGCATGATTTGCCTTTAGTGAAGCCTTGTTGGTTGTCACCAATCACCTCATTATTTTCTATGTGCTTTAGCAAACTTTACAGGAGAATCTGCTCTATGATTTCTCTAGGCACTGAGGTAAGACTGAAAGGCCCGTAGTTCCCTGGGTCTTCCTTATTTCCCTTTTTAAAAATGAGGGCTATGATTCCCTTTTTCCAGTCAGTGGGAACTTCACTGGACTGCCATGACTTTCCAATTATGATGGATAGTGGCTTAGCCACTTCCTCATCTGTGAACTGTTTTCTTGCCTCTGGTAGATCTTTTACCAGGACTGGAGAGTACTGATATCGATCAGCGACCTCTCAACAGTTCACTTAGCCAGCAGAGAAAGACCGGAAGCCCTTACATGAAGCGTTCTACAAGAATCTTTATTTCATGAGAAGGGTGGTCAAGCAGGGATCCCCCGAGACAAAGGGGGACAGTCATATTTATAGGTTCAAAGGGGATTGAAATTACAACCAATAGAAAGTTATACAAAGGACAGCATCCAATCTAAGTCAAAAGTTCTAAAGGTGAACTAACCAATTACACAAACTAATTCCTAGCCAATTACCTTCTAAAGTAATAGGAGAGTGACTGAATTCTTAAGGAATTCACTTCAACCTTGGTATCTAGGAGACCTTATCTATTAAACTACATGCCAGGGGCCTGGGGCAGACAGCTTTGGGGGAATTGTATCATCCACACTCATCCAATTCCCTCAGGATTTCTGGATGTATCTCATCAAGTCCCATGGACTTGTGCATCTTCAGGTTCTTTATATGGTCTTGAACCTGGTCTTCTCCTACAGTGGGCGGCTTTCCATTTTCCCAATACCTGCCTTCATCTTCTGCAACTTGGATGCTGTGGTCAGAGCACTTGCTGGTGAAGACTGAGGCAAAAATGTAATTGAGTACCTCAGACTTCATGTCCTGGGTAACCAAGTCTGCTATATCCTTCCTGAGAGGACTCACATTTTCCTAGTTTTTCTTTTATCACTGATGTACCTATAGAAGCTTTTTTTGTTGCTTTCGATGTCCTTGGCCAGATTTGCTTCTGCCAGTGCTTTAGCTTTCCTAACCAGATCCCTGGCTCTTCAGACAATTTCTCCGTATTCTTCCTGGGCTACCTTTCCCTACTTCCACTGTCTGTGAGCTACCTGTTTGTGTTTAAGTTTTTCCAGGAACTCCTTGTTCATCCATGCAGGTCTCCTGGTGTTCTTCCATGATTTAGTCTTAGTAAGGATGCGTTGCACTTGAGTGTGGAGACAATCCTTGAATATCATCCAGCTTTCCTGGGCCCCTCTTCCCTTCAGGACTCAATCACATGGCACTCTACCAAGGAGATCTCTGAAGAGGCCAAAGTCTTCTCTCCTGAAGTCTAGAGTAGTGAGCTTTCTTCATGTCCTCCTCATTGTCCTAAGGATCTCAAACTCCACCACTTCATGGTCGCTGCAGCCCAGGCTGCCCTCGAGCTTCACATTCCCCACAAGCCCCTCCTTCTGGTGAGAACAAGGTCCTGCATAGCACCTATCCTCTTTGGCTGCTCTATCACTTTCAGAAGGAAGTTGTCATCAACACATTCCAGTAATCTGGATTGCTTGTGCCCTGCTGTGCTGTCCCTCCAAGAGATGTCAAGATGGTTGAAGTCCCCCATGAAGACCAGGGCTTGTGAATGTGAGGTTACTCCTATCTGTCTGTAGAGGGCCTTCCTGATTGGGTAGCCTGTAGCAGACCCCCACTATAAAATCCCCTGTCCTCCCTATAATCCTGACCCATAAGCTCTCAGTTGGCTTCTCATCCATCCCCAGGTGGAGCTCCATACACTTCAGTTGGTCATTGATATAGTAGACAACATTACCTCCTCATCTCCCCTGCCTGTCCTTCCTAAAGAGCCTGTATCCCTCTATTCCAACACTCCAGTTATAGGAGTCATCCCACCACATTTCCATGATGCCAATAAAGTTGTAGCCCTGAAGGCATGTGCATGTGTCTAATTCTTTCTGTTTATTCCCCATGTTGTGTGCATTGACATAGAAGCATTTAAACTGGGCCCGCAATGAAGCTGACCTTCTGTCTAGAGTGGTTGGAATTCCTTTGTGCTGTCTTTCAGGTACTCTCCTGCTGACCTGTGATACCTTTCCAGGCTCTGGGCATCTCTTTCTGGCTCTGGCCACTGATATTAGTGGAACAGCATGTCATCCCACACTTTATCACTGTTAAAACTGATGATATCCTCCCCCTTTCCTTCCTTACAAAAAAAAAAAAAAATAATACAAACCACCACATTGTCATAGCTAGTTTAAAGGTCTATCAATAAACCTGGTAAGCTCTTGATCAAAGACCCTCTTCTCCCATTGAGAAAGGTGAATTCCATCTGAATTCAGCAAGCCTGGTACCATGTAGGCCATCCCATTATCCAAGAAACAAAAAATTTGGTGGTGACACCAGTCATGGAGCCATGTATTAATAGACTGTGTCTATCTGTCCCTTTCAATGTCACTGCCTGCCACTAGAAGAATAGAGGAAAAAATAACCTGCACCCCTGATTCCCTCACCAACCATCCCAAGGCCTTGAAGTCTCTTTTGATTGCCTTTTGACTACACATGGCGACTTCACTCTTCTTATTTTCCACTAAGTCTTATGCCAGACCTGGAGAGATGAGGCCAAGCTAGCATGACTGTTCACAGAATCACAGTCACAGAATTTTTAGGGTTGGAAGGGACCACTGGAGATCATCTGCCAAGGCGGGGTGTACTAGTTTGAAAGTAAACTATTGAGAGACTCCAAGTCAGAACTACGACTTAATAGGAAAATTTAAATAATTGCAATAGTATAAATAATACAAAAACACTGACAGAGTCAGAATACAACCTGACACCCCATCAGTCAGGGTGTTGGTAGCAGTCAATTAAATGGTGGCTGCAGTCCTCTTGGAGTGATAGATGTGGTTCTGTTAAAGCAGTGATCCTGTAGAAGGGTGTGGTCTTCCTCTGAAGGTCCAGTGGTGGTATAGAAGGGTCAAGTCTTCTTCTGGGAATCCAGTGGAAAAAGGTTGCTTGTGGTGTTCCAAGTATCAGATTATATCCCAGTAGGAATATTTGGTTTCTCCCCCTGAGTGGAGTATCTCACAATGGGATGTTGTAATTTTATGAGTCATGCAGTGAGACTCAATGGTCCATTAACATAAGATATCCCCCTTGAGGGAGGATGGGTCATGGAAGAGATAAAGAACACTGCCCCACCTGGTTTTAACAGATGGTAATAGAATACATACTTTTGGTTACATCTTATGTCATAACCTAAGTGTCTTGGTTTGAAAGACAGATGTCTGCTAGGGAAGGCAGGAACCTCCCTTGGAATGGAAAATGTAAACCCCCTCCTTCCGAATTATTATAATTTTGAAATTAAGGGACTCTCAGACAAAGATATGAGGATAGGAATAACATTTCTTTACTAGTATGTATAACAAGGCAAATACACAACAACAATTATGACATTGACAACAAACAGAACCAGGGACCCTTTGACAGCCTTCTCAGCCAAGATGGGAAAGGATGGAGGAGAGGCTTTGCTTCACAAAACCCTGGGGCAGTCGACCCCAGTGCCCCTGCAGGACTCTGAGGAGCACCCAGCTGGAACAGTAGGAATGAGTAAAAATCCCGGTCTGGTGGAAAAGATGTATTAGAGAGCTCCATGGCGGTAGCTGGAACTGTGGGATGTCCTGGCAGAGCAAGGTGGTGTGGGGCTACAGCTTAGAGAAACTTAGAGCAGTGCTTGAGAAACGACTTGGGTGGGGCAGCAGTGGCCCAACTTTGAGAGAGGTGAGTTTGGGATCTTGGGCAAACAAGTAGATGGTGATAGGTCCCTCTTTTTGTGAGATAGGTAATAATAAGGTCTTGGTTCAGTGGTTGCTCTCATGAACAGAGACAAACCCCACAGAAGAAGAAGAAGAAGAAGAAGAAGAAGAAGAAGAAGAAGAAGAAGAAGAAGAAGAAGAAGAAGAAGAAGAAGAAGAAGAAGAAGCAGCAGCAGCTCTGGGCTGGGTCATGGCAAATTATTTTGCTTAAGCAAAAGCAGCTCTGAGCATCTTCCTCTGAAGCCACAGAACGAGAGCATTAGCAGCTACCCCAACCTTCTTTTACCTGGCCAAAATCTCGTGGTATGTCTGTCTCTGGAAGAGAAACTGCCCAGATGAGAGAAAATGCAACTAGATGGTCTCTTTCTCCCTGAGCTTGGCTAGTTCTTTGTTTTCTTAAGTACCTGTAAGGGCCCAGTAGTCAATGTTTCTTAGCAAGTAATGGGGGGAATTCTATAGGAAAGAAGGAACTAAAGAAAGGAAAATTAACCACTAACACTAAGACACAGTGTCACCTAGGGCAGGTGACACAGGAACTCGTTCAGGTGGATTTTGAATGTCTCCAGAGTGGGAGACTTCACCACCACCTTGGGCAGCCTGTTCTAGTGCTCTCCCATCCTCAATGTAAAGTTCTTCTGCATGTTGAGGTGAAACTTCTTCTGTTTTAGTTTATGGTCGTTGTTCTTCATCCTGTCACTGGGCACCACTGAAGAGGGTCTGTCACCATCCTCTGGGCACCTGTCTTGGAGATATTTATATGCATTTATGAGATCTCCTCTTCTCCTCTTCTCTTCTCTTCTCTTCTCTTCTCTTCTCTTCTCTTCTCTTCTCTTCTCTTCTCTTCTCTTCTCTTCTCTTCTCTTCTCTTCTCTTCTCTTCTCTTCTCTTCTCTCCTCTCCTCTCCTCTCCTCTCCTCTCCTCTCCTCTCCTCTCCTCTCCTCTCCTCTCCTCTCCTCTCCTCTCCTCTCCTCTCCTCTCCTCTCCTCTCCTCTCCTCTCCTCTCCTATCCTCTCATCTTTTCCCCATCTCCCACAGTCTCTCCTCATAAGAGAAATGCTCCAGGCCCCTCATCATTTTTGTGGCCTCTGCTGGACCCTCTCCAGTAGCTCCTTCTTGTTCTTGAACTGTGGAAACTGGAAGTGAACACAGTGCTCCAGATATGGCCTCACTAGGGCCAAGGAGAGGGAGAGGATCACCTCCCTTGTTTTGCTGGCCACACTCTTCTCAATGCTCCCCAAGATACCATTGGCCCTCCTGGTCACAAGGGCACACTGCCAGCTCATAGTCAACTTGTCATCCACCAAGACTCCCAGGTGCTTCTCAGCAGAGCTGTTCTCTAGTAGGTCAGTCCCCAATCTCTTACTGATACTTGGGGTTATTCCTCCCAAGGTGCAGGACCCTACACTTGCCCTTGTAGAACATCATTAGGTTTCTCTACATCCAAGACTCCAGCCTATGAAGGCCCTGCTGAATGGAAGAACAGCCTTCAGGTGTATCAGCCATTCCTTTCAGTTTCACATCTTCACAAACTTTCTAAGTGTGCATTCTATTCCTTTGTCCAGATCATTGATAAGTTGAATAAGGTTGGAGCCAGTATTGATCCGTAGGGAACGCCAGTGACTACAGGTTTCCAACTGGATTCTACTCCCCGGATCATGGCCCTCTGAACTCTGCCCTTCAGCCAGTTCTTGATCCACCTTGCTGTCCATTCATCTAACCCACATTTCCTGAGTTTACCTACTAGGACATTATGGGAGAGTGTCAAAAGCATTGCTGAAGTCTGTTGCTCCATTCTGCCCTGACCTAGTTTGGAGGAAAGGTGTCTGCTAAGAAAGACCGAAGCCTCTCTTTGAAATGGAGAATGTAAACCCCCCCTCCTTCCAAATTATTATAATTTTGAAATCAAGCGGCTCTCAGGAAAAGATATGGGAATTAGGAATAACAGTTCTTTACTAGGGAAATTAAAATAGAAATATAGTACTACAAAGGAACAAACCCCAAACCCTGACAGAGTACAACCTGACACCCCGTCAGTCTGGGTGTTGGTAGTAGTCCGATAAATGATGGTTGCAGTCCTCTTGTAGTGACAGATGTGGTTCAGTTAAAGCAGTGGTCCTGTAGAAGGTGCAGTTTCCCTCCGGAGGTCCAGTGGTGATGTGAAGGAATCACGTTTCCCTCTGGAGTTCAGTGGAAAAAGGAGCTACCTTAGTGTCCCAAAATCTCTGTTTTGTCTTGGTAAGAAATGTTGAGCTCTTCCCCCTGGCTGGAGCAACTTCCAATGGGATGAAGTAATTTTATCAGTCACACAGTGGGACTCAATGAGTCATTAGCAGAAGATACCTCCCTGGAGGAAGGATGGGTTGTGAAAAGATAAAGAACAATGCCTCAGCTGGTTTCGATGGATGGTCCATTAGCAGAATATCTCCCACGGAGATTAGGATCACTGCCCCCACCCTCAACAGATGGTGATAGAATAGATACCTTTTATCACATCCTGTATTGTAACCCCAGATATTATCCACCCCTTATTCTATTACCATCTGCATAATGACACCTTACACACAGTTCTCACTTAAGATTAGGTTTCCCTGTGGTACACAATGGGTTTCTCAATCTTTCTGCATTACCTACCAAGTGTAACCAGGTCTTTGAGCAAAAACAATCCCACAGATGGCTTTGTCTTTGCTTGTGGTGGGACTAATCCAAACAGTCTTTCCTAAAATACCTTTCATATGTACTACATGGACTTTATCTCCATCCACTGTGTGCAAGGGTTCAGTCTGGGCAGGACCAACTCGACTGATGGACCCTCAGGTGTTGACCATCTAGGTGGTTTTTGCTAAGATAGTTTCACAATGCTTGAAGGTTCCCCCACCAAGTGCTTTCAGTGTGGTCTTAAGCAGGCCATTGCACCGTTCAACTTTCCCGGCAGCTCGTGGATGGTAAGGGATATGATATATCCATTCAATGCCATGTTCTTGGGCCCAGGTGTTGATAAAGCCATTTCTTAAAATGGGTCCCGTTGTCTGACTCAATTCTCTCAGGGGTACCATGCCTCTAAAGGACCTGTTTCTCAAGGCCCAAGATGGTGTTTCGGGCAGTGGCGTGAGGCACAGTGTAGGTCTCCAACAATCTGGGGGCAGATTCCACCATGGTCAGCACGTAGCGCCTGCCTTGGCGGGTTTGAGGCAGTGTGATGTAGTCAATCTGCCAGGCCTCCCCGTATTTATATTTAGACCAACGCCCACCATGCCAGAGAGGTTTCACCCGCTTGGCCTCCTTGATGGTAGCTCACGTATCACAGTCATGGATAACTTGAGAAATACTGTCCATGGTTACAGCCACCCCTCAGTCTTGTGACCACTTACACGTGATGTCTTTGCCCTGATGACCTGAGGCATCATGGGCCCATTGAACCAGGAACAATTCTCACTTGTGTTGCCAATCTAAGTCTATTTTTGACACCTCTATCCTTGAGACCTGATCTACTTGCTCGTTGTGTCGATGCTCCTCATTAGCTCAACTCTTTGGGACATGGGTATCCATATAACAAACTATCACAGGTAGCTTCTCTACCCAGGTGGCAAGGTCTTTCCACTCTTCAGTAGCCCAGATTGGTTTTCCCCTATGTTGCCAGTTACCCTTTTTCCACCTTTCCAAGAAATCCCACAGAGCATTGGCTACCATCCAAGAGTCAGTATAAAGGCAGAGCTTTTACCACTTTTCTCAGCAATTTCCAAGGCCAACTGAACAGCTTTGATTTTGGCAAGTTGACTTGATCCAGTTTCTCCATTGGTAGCTAGTACAACCTGTAGTGTGGGGCTCCATATGGCTGCTTTCCACTTCCGGTTCATCCCCATGATGCGGCAGGAACCGTCGGTGAAAAGAGGGTAGCGTGTTTCATCTGCTGGCAGTTGGTTATACGGTGGGGTTTTGTCAGCCTGGGTCACTTGTTCCTGCTCCTCTTCGTCAGTGAGACCAAAGTTTTCACCTTCTGGCCAGTGCATAATTATCTCCAAAATCCCAGGGCCATTCTGATTTCCAATACGGGCGCGTTGTGTGATGTGGGCAATCCACTTGGTCCATGTGGTGTCGGTGGCGTGGTGGGTAGAGGGAAACTTTCCTTTGAACATTCACCTCAACACTGGTAGTCGGGGTGCCAGGAGGAGTTGTGCTTCTGTGCCAGTCGCGTCTGAGGCAGCTTGGATTCCTTCATAGGCAGCCAAGATCTCCTTTTCTGTGGTAGTGTAGTTGGTTTCGGACCCTCTATAGCTTCAACTCCAGAATCCCAGAAGTCGCCCTCGAGTTTCTCCAGGCACCCTCTGCTAAAGGTTCCAGGGCAGGCCATGGTTCCCAGCTGCCGTGTAAAGCACATTCTTCACCTCTGGTCCCGTCCTGACTGCGCCAAGGGTTACTGCATGAGCGATCTCTTGCTTGATCTGGGCAAAGGCTTGCTACTGCTCAGCACCCCAGTGGAAATCGTTCTTCTTACGGGTGACCAGGTAGAGAGGGTTCACAATCTGACTGTACTCGGGAATGTGCATTCTCCAAAAGCCTATGGCACCTAGGAAAGCTTGTGTTTCCTTCTTGCTGGTTGGTAGAGACATTACGGTGATCTTATTGATGACATCAGTGGGGATCTGGCGCGGTCCATCTTGTCACTTTACTCCCAGGAACTGGATCTCTCTGGCAGGTCCTTTGACTTTGCTCTTTATAATGGCAAAGCCAGCTCTCAGCAGAATCTGGATGATCTTTTCTCCTTTCTCAAATACTTCCACTGCCATGTTGCCCCACACAATGATATCATCGATGTATTGTAGGTGCTCTGGAGCTTCACCCTTTTCCAGTACAGCCTGGATCAGTCCATGGCAGATGGTGGGGCTATATTTCCACCCCTGGGGCAGACGATTCCAGGTGTACTGCACGCCCCTCCAGGTGAAAGCAAACTGAGGCCTGCACTCTGCTGCTAGAGGAATGGAGAAAAAGGCATTGGCAATGTCAATGGTGGCATATCACTTTGATGCCTTGGACTCCAACTCATACTGGAGTTCTAGCATGTCCGGCACGGCAGTGTTCAGCGGTATAGTCACTTCATTCAGTGCACAATAGTCCACAGTCAATTTCCATTCTCTATCAGACTTGTGCACAGACCAGATGGGGTTGTTGAAGGGTGAGTGGGTTTTGCTGACCACCCCTTGGCTCTCCAGCTCACGGATCATCTTGTGGATGGGGATCACGGCATCTCGATTTGTCCGGTACTGCCGGTGGTGCACTGTTGAGGTGGCAGTTGGCACTTGTTGCTCTTCCACCTTCAGGAGTTCCATTGCAGAGGGTTTTCTGACAGTCCAGGCAAAGTGTTCAACTGCTTAATGCCCTCTACTGCTACAGTAGGTATTCCAAAAGTCCACCTGAGTTCCTTTGGGTCTTTGTAATAGCTGCTCCGGAGGAAGTCTATGCCTAAAATCGTTGGAGCCTCTGGACCAGTTACAATCGGATGTTTCTGCCACCCCTTCCCAGTCAGATTCACCTCAACTTCCAGCAAAGTCAATTTCTGTGATCCCCCCATCATCCCAACAATGGAAACAGGTTATTCCCCCACATGTCCTGATGGTATTAGGGTACACTGTAAGCCAGTATCAACTAACGCCCTAAGTTTTTGTGGCTCTGATGTGCCAGGCCATAGGATCCACACCGTCCAATAGACCCTGTTTTCCCATGCCTCTCCCTGGCTAGACACAGGGCCCCTCTAGCCCTGATTATTTCCTTTTCCTGGGCATAAATAGTAGAGATTCCTTCAAGTGGGTCTGACAGATCATCCTCCCTTCTGTAATGCTCAGCACCTTGGTCATGGGAGGTTGAAACTACTTTTATTTTAGTAGACTTCCCTTGGTTAGTGTTTCCTTCCCTGAGTTGACGCACCCGTGCTGCCAGGACAGAAGTGGGTTTCCCATCCCATTTTCCCATGTCTTCCCCATGGTCCATAAAAAGAACCACAGATCAGCTCATGGGGTGTACCCTCTCTCCCTAGCTTGGGGGGCATTGGGTTCCGACTTTGGGGCCTGTGACTCGCATTGGTGCTGCATTGATTTTCCTCATCTCCTCTTACATCCCTCTCATCTCCTCCTTAAACTCCTCTTTGAGTCCTTTAACCACAGCAGAGACATGAACCTGCATAGGGCCATTGATCGTGCTCTCAAAATTTCTGAGCTTGTTAGCAACAGAACCCACTGTTTCTTGGCAGTTGTCGGCATTAATCGTTGCAATGAAGGTGGTGCATTGAGATGACCCCAGGTTTGCCAGATTCCACAACATCTGCTTTGAGCACCTGACCTTGTCAGGATCATTGTCATGCTGTGCACCCCTCCCAAAGATTACCTCCAGTACTGCCACTTCCATCAGTTGTTGGATCCCTTCTTCAAGGGTCTTCCAGCGCATTCTATGGTGGTGCTCCTGCATTCTTTCCCTGTGGACAAACCTCTCTCTCACACTCATTAAAAACCGCTCCCAGAGGGAAAGGGGGTCTGTCTCTCTTACGAATTCCTGATCTACACCTGAGTCCTGGGTCAAAGGTCCCAAATTCCTTGCCTCAGTACCATCCAGTTGCACACCTTTACCGATAAGTTCCCAGACCCAAAGTAACCAAATTGTAAAAGTCGCACGGCCCCGTCGTACAATGTCTTTTCGCTGATTGCGAAGACTTTCATACTACAGGGACTCAGTGACAATCTCAACCTCTGGTTCCCCTCCTGGTTGTGAGGGCCCTCCTTTATTATCCTTATTGTCTGGGTACTTTGTTTTTGCCTTAGACTTTCTAGTCTCCACAGGGTCGACTGCTGCTGGCTCTGAGTGTGCTTGTGGTTTAGTTGGAACCTGGACTGATGTAACGTTAGTAGATTCCACTGCAGCATCATTGGATTCTCCCTTTTTAGGGCAGGGGGAGGGTTTCTCACCAGCTGGGGAAAGGTACTTTTTCAGCATCTGGCCAGTCTCCTTTACTAGAACCCCTACCCACTCCTGGTGGTTCCTTTCTGAGGTGGGCTGTGGGGCAGGGTCAGGCTCTGGGGCAGCATCCCTAGTTTCTGGGGCAGGGTCAATGTCTGCAGCACCATCCCTATTTCCTGGAGTAGGTATCAGGGTTGTTATCCAGCTCAATCCCCATCTTATCTCTAAATGTTAAATAGGACAAACCTATGAGTAATACCAGCCACTGTATAAGATTATTAGCGTTTAGAGGAGATTTGAACCCTTCCAGAACTGGTGGGGTAGACCCAAAAATCTGGGTGAAGGTTTGGGAGAAAATTTCCCCTGGTGTCATTCCCTCACAGTAGGTACCATTATTAAAGTAACCCCAAAAATATGCAGTTAGTGTGTGATAGCCCTGAATCCATGTACCCACCTTCTAAAGGAAGTTAAAAATCCATGAATTCCTCACCTTATTAACCCATAAAGCAAACTGGATAACAGCCACAGTAACCTTAGTTATAGGGCCCATGTTGAGATAAGGGCCTGCAAATGGGAGAAATACAGCCACAACCACGTGCCACCCAAAGCAGGGTAAACTAGACAACATATTGCCACCTAATGAGGTTTCTGTATCAGCACACAAAAAATTAGGTTACTCAAGAACTGTTATTCCTTTTATCTCTCGATGCCCTGGCTTTTCCCACGTTGGGTGCCAAAATCTGTCCTGGTTTGGAGGACAGGTGTCTGCTAAGAAAGGCAGAAAACTCTCTTTGAAATGGAGAATGTAAACCCCCCTCCTTCCAAATTATTATAATTTTGAAATCAAACGGCTCTCAGGAAAAGATATGGGAATTAGGAATAACAGTTCTTTACTAGGGAAATTAAAATAGAAATACAGTACTACAAAGCAACAAACCCCAAACCCTGACAAAGTCAGAGTACAACCTGACACCCCGTCAGGCAGGGTGTTTGTAGCAGTTCGATTACAGTAATTTCACGATTACAAGCCGCACCATTTTGACTAAAATTTTACTCCCACAACGGAAATGCGGCTTACACTCAGGAGCGGCTAATATGTGAATAATTTTCTCACATTTCCAACACCAGAAGTGCAATCCGAGGTGCTGAGTCGAGCACCTGTCAGTAAAAGCCGGCATTGCGTGATTGTTACAAATTGGTTACACTCTTGCTCCGCGGGTGGAAACGGGCTCCGCGCAGGCAGCGCGGGGGGCGGGGGGGAAGGTGGGGGAACTCCCTCCTTCAGGCAGCGCAGCCCGGGGGAGGCAGGGGGGCTCCGTACTGCCATCCCCACGGCCCGGGGGGAAGGCGGGTGGCTCCCTCCTGCTGACCCCGCAGCTCAGGGGGAGGCGGGGGGCTCCCGTGCCCACCGTCATCGCCGCGGGAGCTTGGGGGCTCCATCCCTGCCTCCCACCACCGCTGCGGGTGCCGGCGGGCTCCTTGCCCCTCTGCCTGCGACGGCGCAGCGCCGTGCTGGGGCTAGCGAGCCCAGCGGCGGCGGTGGCCGGTCCCGAGTGGCCCCGCTGAGCGGCAGTGCTAAGCTGGGCCACCTGGCCCTGTCAACAGCCCCGAGCCCTCACGACCCGAACCGAACTGGTAAACTCTGCCATCCCGCGATTCTGTTACTATTTGGCAACTTTGTTCCACGCGGGTCCTCGCTGCGAACGACAGAGCGGCTTATAATTGGGTGCGGCTTGTGTATGGACAAAGAACAAAGTATTTGCCAACACCTGGAGATGCGGCTTATAGTCAGTGCGGCTTGTAATCGTGAAATTACTGTAAATGATGTCTGCAGTCCTCTTGTAGTGACAGATGTGGTTCAGTTGAAACAGTGGTCCTGTAGAAGGTGCAGTTTACCTCCTGAGGTCCAGCGGTGATGTGGAGGAGTCCCATTTCCCTCTGGAGTTCAGTGAAAAAAGGAGTTACCTTAGTGTCCCAAAATCTCTGTTTTGTCTTGGTAAAAAATGTTGAGCTCTTCCCCCTGGCTGGAGCAACTTCCAATGGGATGAAGTAATTTTATCAGTCACACAGTGGGATTCAATGAGTCATTAGCAGAAGATACCTCCCTGGAGGAAGGATGGGTTGTGAAAAGATAAAGAACAATGCCCCAGCTGGTTTCGATGGATGGTCCATTAGCAGAATATCTCCCACGGAGATTAGGATCACTGCCCCCACCCTCAACAGATGGTGATAGAATAGATACCTTTTACCACATCCTGTATTGTAACCTCAGACATGCCTTCAGCATTTCTCAGAGGAACAGACTTTTAAGGGATGGCAAAAATTATGGGGAAAGTGAGTCAAAGCTTTCCTTGAAAGTGTTTTGACTAAGGCATTTGAAATACAGTGGATGTTGTTGTTGTTGTTGTTTTAATGCTGCTGCTTGCTTTACTGTGTTACTTCCAATTTTAGCACTTACCAAGGAGAGAAGAAGCGAAAGGGAAGTTGGAAAGGGAGATGGAGCTGGAGCATTTACCACCTAACCAGCCTTTTATTCCTTCTCCTAATGATTGTATGTTTATTGCTTTGCCTGAGGCTCAGTAGAAAGTCTTTTGGACCAGTGATTAATTAAGCAAATTAAATGCTGTGATCCCTTTGCTTTTAGGGAATGTTGCAACCCCCCTAGCACTCTGCCTGATTTCTGCCTTCTAATTTACTCTCTGTCCAACAGTCAAACAGTTCTTGCTTTGCAACTTGGTGGATCCCAGCTATTTATTTTTGCTCTTTATGGAAAATACCATAATGTCTTGTTTGAAATTTTTATTCAGACCACTGCTAGCTTATGGAGTTGTGTAGATTCCACCTTGGTTTTGCAGTAGCTTCACGTCAGGCACAGTTGGCTTCTCCTGGGGTCTTGGCTTTAAAAGGCAATAAAGAATCACAGCCAGATTCTCGTCTCAGCCTGGTATAAAACAGGCATCACTCTATTGAAGTTTGTAAGGGTGACTTTTGGAGTTAAGTATCTATTGAGGCATTTCTTAGGTCTGACTGAGGCAAAGTTCACCATCCTTATGGTGCTGTGCTTTACATTAGTAGCTGGAGGGATGTTGAGAACAGGTCAGTGTTTTGGCTACTGTTGAGCAGTGCTGTTCCTCTGACATTCCTTCCCCCACCAAAGGGAATAGGAGTGGGCAAGATCCTGGGAGGGTACACAACCAGACCAACTGACCCAAATTATCCAAAGGGATATTCTATGCCATGCCATGCCATGCCATGCCATGCCATGCCATGCCATGCCATATGACATCAACTCAGATATGTAAACTAAGGGAGGCAGGAGGAAGGGGGCATTCGTGAGTTTTCAGTGTTTGCCTTCCGGACGACCCATTATTCATGCTGAAGCCCTGTTTCCCAGGAAGTGTCCGAACATCACTGCTGATGGGAAGGAGAGACTGACTTTTTTCCCCTCTTTAGCTTTTGCGCGTGCAGATCACTGCTCATTTCTTGTACTATAATGAAACTGCCTTATATCACCCCGCTGGTTGTGCTCCATCTTATTCTCTCCCTTGTTGCAGTGGGAAAAGGAGTGATAAAGCAACTGAGTGGGTACCTGGCACTTAACCAAGTTCAACCTGCTACAGGCAAAAAGAGAGCATGGGGTTGGGAAGTCCCATCTGTGGTTTCAGTGGGGACAAGCTGGAATTCTCGTGGCTGTGCCTGACCTGCTGGGTGCCCAAAACAGTCTCATTTCAGCATTTATAGAGATTTTCTTAGCTTGGAGGAAGAGGGTTGTTTAAGATTTTGACAGTGCACAGCCTAGATACTTGTATAAGTGGCGGTTTAAGAAGAGTTGGAAGGAAAAATGTGTGCTATAGCTCTGGACTACATGCAGTTCTTGCTGAAAGGCACTGATAATCTAGGTACAAGGCAAGAGGTCTGTTCAGATGCATGGAAGAACAAAGCAATGACTGTGTCTTTGCTATAAACCTGCTGTTCGATGTGACTTAAATCTGGGCATAGGAAAAACTGAGTTCAAGATATCTGTTGATGAGAAGAATCATAATGCACTCAGAGCAACCTATATCCTGTCCTATTGTTATAGACAATAAGCAAATTAAGCCGAATTAAAATAGTAAAACAACCATTTTTATGATGCTGAACAACAAAAGTACAGTAATTTCACAACCATAAGGCGCATCGGACTATAAGGCGCACCCCCCTGGAGTCGGCCAAATTTGCATCTTTGTAGATCAGATAAGGCGCACCGGACTATAAGGCACACTTTTTTTTTTGCAGTGAGGCCCCGCCCCCAGCTCACCCCGCGTGGTTGCTGACCAAGGCCCCGCCTCAACCTGGCAGCCATTGACCCCCGGGCCCTCCTCCACCCGGCAGGGGCGGTGCCACAAGCCACCGGGCCCCCCTGGACCAGGCGGTCATGGGTCCCCGGGACTGCCTGGACCTGGGAAGGGGAGTGCCACGGGCCCCCTAGCCCGTCTTCACCTGGTAGCCATGGACCCCCGGGACTGCCTGGACCCGAGAGGGGCGGTGCCACGGGCCCCCTAGCCCACCTCCACCAGGCAGGGGCGGTGCCGCAGGCCTCCGGGCCCGCCCCCAGTCGGTTGCCGTCGCACTTCCGGCTCCCCCCACGGCTCACAGTTCACACTTCCAGTTTGGCAAATTTTGCAACTTTGTCCATCAGATAAGGCGCACCAGACTATAAGGTGCACTTCCGGGTTCGAGGGAAAATTTTAGTCACAAGGGTGCGCCTTATAGTCGTGAAATTACTGAAGTAGGAATGTCCTGTTTTAAGGTTTCACTGAGAATACAGGCAGAATAATTCCCCTATAGATGAAGGGCTGAGGGGAGGGGTGGGAAAGGAAAGGAAATCTTTGACTCTCCATGGGGGAGATATTACACAACATCAATGACTTGAAAAGACCCAAGGACTCATAATAAGAATCATTAGTGATTTGTCAATGAAAACATGCACCTGGGCATATATCCCCATAGGTTTTTGCAGCAGCACTGAGTCTGACGAAGTTTTCGCATGCTGATTTCAGGAGTTTTCACGAGTATGTGCAATGCAGAGTTAATTGTCAAGCAAGGGCAGTGTAATATATGTTGGTATAATTCCTGGTTACATAATATAAGAAGGTTGTATAAAATAAAATAAAATAAAAAGAACCTCTTAAACACCAAGAAACCGGGACCATAGACAAAGGCCGTAATTAGCATATCAACAGACATAGCCCGGTGATCTTGACAAGGGATGGGAAAAGATCATCGATAAAAGACTGTTAAGTACCACATATCAGACAGTCGATCACCTCCGTTGCTTCCGTAAGCACTCCCAAGGAAAATTACACAACAATGCGGAGCAGACACAAACTTCATCAACACGCAGGAAGGACCTTTGTCCAGGGCAGTACCAGAAAAAGGATTTAATCTAAATATGAGAATCTGCAACAGAAACAAAGGAAACTCTCGCCTCAGGTCAGAAAAACTGTATAAAAGCTGGGCTCCCCGGGATGGCGGTGTGAACACAGGGAGATCTGATGCAATAGAGGTCAGATCAGCGTGTGTGTCACTAAGCACCGATTTCCCGGGCTCGGTACTTTTGTTTTCGCTTGTGGCTTCCCAGGACTGTATTTTCGGTCGCAAAAATAAAAATTGCTGTTTTACTATTTAATTCAACTTGATTCGGTTATTATCTATAACAATCTGGTGACCCCGACGCGATCCTGATTTGGGGTTTGGGGGGACCTGCTTTCCATCCAGGAGGCGCCTCACTGACTTCAGTAACCTGGCGGGATTGGGAAACTCCCCAGAACCAGTCAGGAACCCGAACTAAAACCAGAAACCACAATCGAAAAGGGGGGAAATGGGCCCAGAGCTCTCGGATAACCGCGGTAACTTTGTTTCACTCATAAAACTCAACGTGCACGAAGAATCCACGCAGGAAAAAGAACCGTAAGTATTGCGTGGTTGAGTGAGGTGTGACTGAGCGCGAGTGAGACGTGATCTGATCACAGAGTGAGTGCAGACCCTGAAATCGCAGTTCCACCATCCCGCGAGGGACGTGGTCATTTGAGGGGGAAGCGAACGTTACGTGTAAAAACATTTTCTCGCATGTCAAGCCTAAAACTAAGGGTGTTTTGGGGGTCGGTCATGGGGGGATCGGGAGGGAGGTACATTTCCTAGGATTTGGAAAACTGGTAAACTTTCGGTCAGGGGCTAGTTCAAGTCCAGGAAAAGAGAACTCGTCTCCTTTCGAAAAGCTCCACGGAACGGTTCTCTGTGTGAGGTGAGTAGATTGGAAAAATTGAAATAAATAAAGTTTAAACTGCAGTTCAATACTTCTCAGATTCGGAAGGTCCCGGCGTGAAACACGGCAAAAAAGGTATACTAAGGTAGCTTGGGATTTTTATTTGTAAAAGAAATAGAACAGAAAAAGAACAAACACCAGAAAAACCCTGGAGAAACCGAAAAAGATTAAAAAAAAAAAATAAAAAAGGTAAGTTGCCCGAAATAACAAAGGACAGCCCTCTGGGTTGGATAATAGAACACTGGGATGGGAGTCCCGATAAGAGAAATAAGTCTAAAGAAAAATTAATCAATTATTGCATAGAGATTTGGGGAAGGGGAGGTGCAGCTGCAAGTCCCCTGTGTCCTCCACTTCCAGAGTGGGGGGGGGCGGGCAGTAAAGGCGATCGGGAGGGTGTATCGACAGCGGCAGCGGGGGCAAGTGGTGTCTGTGTGTTACGGCAGGGTTGGTGGAAGGGAGAGTGTGCAAAGATATGAGTGAGAGAATGAACAGCCAGACCGAGCACAGAGGTGCGGGTCCGGGAGCGTGGTCTGTGGGGGTTGGGGGAGGCTGAAGGGCTGCGAGGACTCAGCGTCCGAGCATGAGTGGCAGTGATCACTGGTCCCTTCGAGGTTGCGGGATGCCCTGACCCTGTGCCGCTGAGAGCACCGGTGGGGGAGGAGCGGTGTTTAAACTGTAACAAGACAGTGACTGGCCCTGGGATGCAGTGTCTGATAGAGAGGGGGAGAACCTATTTAAGTTGAGAAGAAATGTACATTTTGGTAGGGTAAAAAAAAATGACCCAGGAAAGGATCTGGGGGGGGCAGAGATCAGAAATGAGATGTTTGGACCTGGGAGAGGATGTAGTGTCCTTTGGATCACTCTGGCTGCAGCAGAGTGTCCCTGTGGGAGCAGAGAGTGTCTGTGTAGAGGTGGAGAAGAAGTTTCATGAAGAGAAAATCGGGATATGCAAACATAGATGGGAAAACAGGGGAAGTATTTAAATCAGAACCCCTCAATGCGAGTTGGTCAGCTCAAGCATGTGAATTGTATGCAGTTTTACAGACATTAAAAAAAAGATTAAAAGGAAAGAGAGGAACGATATTTACAAACTCAAAATATGCCTTTGGGGTAGTTCATACTTTTGAAAAATTTGGGAAGTAAAACAACTAATAAATACTTGGGGACAGGGACTAGTCCATGGAGAAATAATAAAGCATATCTTAGAGGCTGTCCGGGAACCAGAGGCAATCTTGGTCTTGCATGTGAAGGGACATCAAACGGGAATGCAATTTCACATTAAAACAAACAATTTAGCAGATAAGAAAGTAAAAAGTGCAGTACTACTAACTGTAAGTACCCCAGAATTCGGGAAAAGCGGAACTCAGGGATGTCCTCCTTGTCCCTTCCAAAGAGAGATTAAAGAATACAAAATGTAAGAGGTACATTAGAAGAAGGTAAGTGGAAATTACCAGATGGGAAAAAAACTAATATCTAAGAATTATACCAGAAAAATTCTAAAAAGACTACATTTGCAAACACATTGGAGATCACAGACTCTGGCAGAACAATTTCTGAAATTCTTCGGGTGTAAGGAGATTTATGAATTAGCTAAACAAGAAGTCCAGGGGTGCCTGATATGCAAAAAGGTTAACAAAGCCAGGACACGACAGGTAATTTGGGGTAGTAGCCCTATAGTCTATCGTCCATTTGAAAGAATCCAAGTGGATTTCACTGAATTACCAAAGGTTGGGAGGTATAAATTCTTGCTAGTACTAGTAGACAAACTAACTCATTGGGTAGAAGCTTACCCAAGCTCGAGGGCTACAACCCAGACAGTATCTAAATTTCTTCTGGAAGAAATCATCTCCCGGTATGGTATAATCAACTATATAGACTCAGACCAAGGAACACATTTCACCTCGAAGGTTATTAAACAACTGGCTGAAGCCCTAGGAATTCGGTAGGAATATCATACACCATGGAATCCCCAGAATTCTGAACAAGTTGAGAAAATGAATCAGACCTTAAAGGCTCAACTATCAAAATTAATGTCCTGGCCAAAATGCCTCCCCTTAACATTATTAAATATTAAGATAATGTCTCACTCTGAGACAAGGCTATCTCCTTTTGAAATGTTATATGAGATGCCGTATGATCATGGGATGCCAGTGGAACATCCAAAAATAAACAAATACAATCCTACTTGATAACAATAAATAAAAATTTACAAGAATTGCGAAAACAGAGAATTGTCACACAAAATGCTCCTTTGGGGTTCGCCATACACAAAATACAGCCGGGAAATCAAATCCTCATTAAAACCTGGAAAGAGGTTTCTCTCTCTCCTCACTGGGAAGGTCCTTTTCTTGTCCTTTTAACCACAGACACAGCAGTCCGGTCAGCAGAAAAAGGCTGGACACACGCCTCCAGAGTGAAAAAGATAGAGAGAACCGAGGAAACACCCAAGTGGAAAGTGGCTTCCTCCCCTGGAGACCTCAAGATAAAATTGTGCCGAACAAGCCAATAAGCAACCTAGATTGAATACGGTGTATAGCTTCCGGGTGCAGGTGTTTTCCTTTTGTTCATTTCAGGTGCCAGATCTATCGTGGAATTTGGGTTACACATTGTGTACGAGGGATCCAACCTAGAGGACTCTGTACTAAGTGTTTTGAAAAGGGTTGTCTCTGGCTGACCAAATTCTAGTACTTGCCAGTGAATTGAATATCGTTGAAGTAGATTCTATAGAGTGGTTTCTCTTATACCAACACGGGATTAGTGGGAAACTAAATTGCAGAACTGAAATTTTAAGAGTAGGGTGCCGGAGAACAAATAAGGTACCTTGTTGGACGGACACGATAAAATTATCAAGGTGGGATGTCTTTAAGAGGCAATATGCAGCTCGGACTTTGCATTGGTCCCCTGAAGAATACCTCTGTTGCCAAGAAGATGGTTTCCCTAGCCGCTAGCAGCAAACTAGTGGGCGTAGGCAGAGACAGAGAGGTATGCCTATGGGGAATCCTGGTGAGCCTGAATCTAGTCATGTTCCCACCGATTAACGCATACCCAAGGAATTCTGCAAGCCCTGCAGCACAAAGCCGTAACAATCAGTGTGGGGCATGCCCACTAATTAGCACCCCAATTCACTCTGTCCTGGCCAACTGTACCCATAAAGGAAAGGAGGAGTACTGTACCTTTAACGACACTCAGTATGTGAAGTGTAAATGGAGAAAGAAAATGATATGCTATGATCTCAAGGCAAGACATGGGAAAGGGCAGTCAGAGACATTTGCTCACTATATCCAGAAGAGAAATGCCAATCAAACACCTCTTCCCACTTGTGGACAATGCAATCGCTCGGTGTGGGTAGGGGGAAAACAAAAGTCAGTATTTGTGGCTTATTTTCGGGTGAATGAGTTATGATATTACGATACATGATTAGGTATGTGTGTCATGGAAGGGGTCATGTACTTTGGGGATAATTCAGCCTGTTTTCTTTACCTTGCCAAGATCTGACTGTGGGATGTTGGGGGCACCCCTCTACGAGACACTGAAACGGGAAAAAATCATCTATAAAAGACTGTTAAGTACCACATATCAGACAGCCGATCACCTCTGCTGCTTCCGTAAGCACTCCCAAGGAAAATTACACAACAATGCGGAGCAGACACAAACTTCATCAACACGCAGGAAGGACCTTTGTCCAGGGCAGTACCAGAAAAAGGATTTAATCTAAATATGAGAATCTGCAGCAGAAACAAAGGAAACTCTCGCCTCAGGCCAGAAAAACTGTATAAAAGCTGGGCTCCCCGGGATGGCGGTGTGAACACAGGGAGATCTGATGCAATAGAGGTCAGATCAGCGTGTGTGTCACCCAGCACCTATTTCCCGGGCTCGGTACTTTTGTTTTCGCTTGTGGCTTCCCAGGACTGTATTTTCGGTCGCAAAAATAAAAATTGCTGTTTTACTATTTAATTCAGCTTGATTCGGTTATTATCTATAACAAACAGGATTAGATGGCTCAGAGTAATTTGCTAATGAGATATCAAGCCATCGGTCAATGGTTGACATTCAATCTTCAAGAACAATGACAGAAAACCAAATCAAAATGCTGATGATGGAGTGATGCTGGAGCAGCAGCAAAAGTCTTGCTGGTGCTTTGTGCAGCACACATAGGCAGCTTAAAAAATTTGGGAGTAAATTGTGAAGAAGTTGTCTGGTTGATTGTGATTGAAAGATATAGCTCAATCAATTTTATTATACCTATCACTAACTCACTTGTCTTAGTTTGGTTACTTGTGAATGACAACAATATATCTCATCACAGAATCTGACTCAAACACAGTGTTATATAGAACTAGAAACAGTTGTGGACATGTCTAGAGTTTGCTAAGCTGTGTCATGGAATGTGAATCAGCAATGAACCACAAAGCTCAGTAGTTTGCGTTTCTACTGATAGTTTTTTCTGCCATTAGACCAGTAATGATAACTTTCCCATTTCTGGGCTCCTGAGACAATTTGATAGTTCTACCATAGCTTTTTCAGGGTTGGGGAGGACCCACATTACTAAAACTGTAAATCCAACTTTTATGGTTTTCACACTTACCTGAGGAAAGGTTGATGATGGAAGGGACAAGGTCATCAGATGCCCTCAGCAATGATAACGGCATTGCATGTGAGGGACAACATGTTGGTCAGGCAGGAGTGTGCTGATGTTCCTCACCCCACTGATGTTTATATTGTCCTTTTCACTGATTTCAAAAGCAACTCAGTGGTCCTTTCTCTGCCTCCAAGCAGCTGGACTGAGTGTCTCCAGATAGCAGAGCTGTCCTTTCAACCAGGTTAGGCAGGAAAGGGAGCAATATTCAGCACTGTTTTCTGTGCCAGTTATAATTAGTTGTCATAAAGAGCACTTAGTTAAGTTCACACACCCTTTGAGTTGCTTGGTTTGCTTAAAAAAGAAAACAAAAAACTCCCCAGACTACTCCAGATTCTCTTTGCTGCCTGAAGTCTTGTCTGCATCAGTTAAACCTTGGGCATACACCAAAACTGGTACAAGGTCAGTTGCAGAATGTTTATCATTCATATATTTATAATTTTTTCTATTAAAACAAACAAACACACACATATGGGAAAGCAACAAGTTAAAAAATGAGTTAAATCTAGATTCTTGCAGATTTCCTGTTTTACTTTTTAACAAAATCTCAAAACTGCTTTGAACAAGTTTCCCACCTCATCTCAGAGTGGTTGTTTACACTCCACAGGTGCCCTCCAGAAGTGCACCCAAGGACAATAGCACATCTCCTTTGACGCAATGGGGTCAAGTTTACTGCTAGCAGGACAGTCAATATGTGTGCCTGTGCACGCCTGCCCAAAAGAGCTTCTGACCCAGCCAAGCACATTGGAAAACTTTAACTTCTATATTTCCAGAAGAACAGGCTGAACAGTAGAGATGTGGCATACAGAAACCGGAGGCATTTGTTAAAGGTATGCCTCTCTGAGATTCTAGGCAGATATTGTCACTGAACTCAGGAAGAAATAAAACTCTTCAATGCTATCTTTGAGATGTTATTGAGTCAGGCACTAGTTTATTCTGGGCAGGATGTGCAGTGAAAATCATTCCAACTACACATGCCCCTCACAAGACTTTTTGTATATTTATACATTTATAGAAAACAAAGAAATTCTTGTTCATTGGTTCTACATTACACAGTTCTTCCATCCCTTAGTTTTAATGCTAATTTGGTCCCCATTCTTTGGTTCCCTTATCATTCTTCTTTCAGACAGGATGTCTCCAAATTTACCAGGGGGTAATGTGTTTATCATCTCCTCCATATGTTCTGGATATTCCCAACATATGAATTTTAAAATCCCAGACCTCCCAAACTCCATTTTTGTTTATTGAAACTTATCAGACTATGACCAGGGAGACTCAAAGTTTTGGTGGTTTAAAGATTAAATTGACAACAGAGCTCAACTTCCCTCCCCCTTGGCAAAGGTGAGCAATCCCATGACTAAAAGTTACAGTAATTTCACGATTATAAGTCACACCTGATTGTAAGCCACACTTCTGGGTGTCAGCAACGTTTAGGTCTTTGTCAATATATAAGCCGCACGTGATTATAAGCCGCACTTTCGTTTGCAGCAAACGTTCACAAAGTTGCCAATTAGTAACAGAATCGCAGGATCGCGGGATTTACTGGCAGGTGCGGACCTTGGAAACATTATTTCCAAGCGAAAAAAGATACAGACAATAGCTGCAGCAGCGTACCCTGCAAGTTTTATTTACGAGCGGAAAAAGATATTAACAATAGTGTGGTCATTTTGCAAGCATTTCCAACAGATCTGCGTTGCCTTTAAACAGTCGCTCAGCCGTGCAACCGGGCAGCCACTTGGGCGGGCGGAGAGCAGGGCAGCCACTTGGCCACGCGGGTGGGCGGGGAGCCGCGCACCCGCACAAAAGTGAAAACACCGAGAAAAATACAGAGAAATATCATGGGCTCAGATCGACAGCGCTGCCCCATCACCGGGGCCATGTGGACTCCGGCTCGGCTCAGGGTTGCTGCGGACTCTCACTTCCAGGTTTGAAAATTTCTGAACATCATTCATATATAAGCCACTCTGGAATACAAGACGCACTTCTGGGTACGGACCAAAACTTTAGTCAAAATGGTGTGGTTTATAATCGTGAAATTACTGTACTTAAAACTAGAGAGTGTAAGAAAGTTATAAAATTTCCAACAGTATCAGTTGCTGTCAGTACACTGTTGTAATTGATTTGATCTAGGGAGACATCTCAGTAAATAAGAGCAATGAAAGATATTGCACTCAAATTAATGCTTGTTGCCTGATCTCATTTTAAAGGAATTCACCGCAGTCTAAAACACTGAATGCATTTTTCAAATCCAGCATTCATTGGCTCCTACACTGCATCATGATATGATGCCTAAAGTAGGAGATAAGGAAGATTTTATTTATGATATAGTGTGCTGTGGCAGATAGTAATGCAGCTAGATGCCTGGGAACTCTGGATAGAGTTATGGCATTTGGGTATGTAATTCTAACTAACAGTAAGCAGTGTTTAACGTTTCCTCCCACACTAGAAGCATATTAAAATCTATTAGAAGTTTAGCTAAGTCAGGTGAGCAAGTTCTTGCAAAAAAAGACAAACTGCTTGAAGTGGTTTGACCTCGACTGGGTGCTAGGTGCCCACTCAGTTACTCTATCACTCCCTTTCCCACTGGGAAAGGGGAGAAAATAAGATGGAGCACAACCAGCAGGGTGAGACAAGGAAGTTCTATTACAGTACAAGAAAGAAATAAACAGAGATTGTTGTGGGTTGGGGGAGTTTTAGAAATTTTTCCCATTATTATGTTAAGCTGGCCGGGGCGGCTCCCCTTTTAGTCATTAAGTGCTCAAGACAAAGGGATAGTTGGGCTAACCCGATGGCTCCATTACGGAAGGTGGAGTGTTGCTTTGTCCTTCGGCAGGTGGGGGGGACACTCGCAGTTCGCCGGTCGAACTCGGGGAGAGAGGTTGGTTTTTTTCTCCGTGGTGAGATCAGGCCCCTGGACTCGGACTGCTAAAGCTTCCTGCTTCTGAGAACAATGCTGAGAACCAGGATGCCCAAGGTGAGCAAGTTCTTTCCTCACCCTTCTCCCACCTGGGACGGCGCTAGTGCCTTGCTCCCCTGCATCTGCAACAGCCGCGACTGAGAGGCTGCCTGCCTGTTCCATCCGGACTGTGCGGACGAGGAGGGGCATCTATGACTGGAAAAAGGGACTGAGAATGAGTTTCGTTCTGTTCTGTCACTGTTTTTTTTCTCATAGTTGATGCTGTTTTTGTTTGTCTTGTAAATATATCAGTAAAGAACTGTTATTCCAAACCCATACCTTTTGCCTGAGAGTTCCTGAATTTCAAAATTATAGTAAACTGGGAGGGAGGGGATTTTCACTATCCTTTTTTTTTTTTTTTTTTTTTTCTAAATCTCTCGCCTTTTCCTTTTCCTGGCAATACTGTCCCTTTAAACCAGGACAGATCTTGGCGCCCCAATGTCAGGCTCGAGGTTAAGAAATAACAGTTCTTCAGTTGCCTGAGATTGTCTTTTTGTGTGCTAGCAACATGTGGTCCAGCAACATGTGGTCCAGTTTAATCTGGTTTGGACTGCACGTGTTCATACATGTATCTCTCCCATTTGCAAACCCTTACATAAACATGGGCCCTATAACTAAGGCTACTGTGGCTGTTATCCAGTTTGCTTTATGGGTTGATAAGGTGAGGAATTAATGGATTTTTGACTTCCTTTGGAAGGCGGGGACATGGATTCAGGGATACCACACATTAACTGCATGTTTTTGGGGCGATGCCGCGGGAGCACCGAGTCGCGAGGGAGGGGCAGGAGCAGGCTGCCGCAGATGGCAGGAGCCGCGAGGGGAGGGAGGGAGCTACCGCCAGCCCCAGTCCAGGACAGGCGGAACAAGAAGCTGGGCGACGCCACTCTGGGCGCGGGGGGAATGAGAAGTGCGAGCCTGCAACACCCCTGAGCAGACCCCGCTCGGCAGCGGCATCGGAGCAGCGGTGGCACGGCCCGGGTGGCCGGGGGAAAACGGGGGCGGTGGCAGTGCCACCCCTGCGGCCGCGGAAATGCAACCAGAGACGGCATGGTCGCTGCCGGCACCGCTGCGGAAAAGCGGCCAGAGGCGGTCAGAGGTGACCAGAGGTGGTACGGCCTATGCCGCCGCCGGCACCGCCACAGAAAAGCGGCCAGAGGCAGCCAGAGGCGGCACGGCCGACGCCGCCACTGGCACCGCCGCGGATAAGCGACCAGAGGCGGTACGGCCACTGCTGCCGCCGGTACCACAGCGGAAAAGCAGCCAGAGGCGGCCAGAGGTGGCATGACCGCCGCCGGCGTAGCCACCGAAAAGCAGCAAAAAGCAGTGTAACCCTGGGGAAGTGGAGAGAAGCAGCGCGACCGCCGCCACGGGAAAGCGGGGAGAAGCGCTGCCACTGCCAGCCAGGTGCAAATGGGGATGCAGCGCGACCGCGCGGTGGGAACCTTGATCCGTGCCAGACGGATCTGGGGGTGGGCGGGAGTGCCGGGGCCCGTTGCACGGGGAGGACGCCTGGGGTTGCGTTTAAAGGCTACACCAATCTTTGAAAAATGTTTGCAAATTGAACACCTGCCAGTAATTTGTTACTTTGTTGCGGGCCGCGTGGCTCCTCACTGCAAAAAAAAGTGCACCTTATAGTCCAGTGCGCTTTATATGATCTACAAAGTTGCGAAATTTGCCGACTCCCGGGGGGTGCACCTTATAGTCCGGTGCGTCTTATGGTCGTGAAATTACTGTAAGTCCAGGGGTCCTTTCCATTGTCCAGTTACTAAGTCCTTTACCATTACTTGAGGTCTTGGACAAGCCTTTGTGTTGAAGGAATACTGTCTCTCGCATGCAGTCTGTCCCATCTTGTCCCGATTTTGCCTAGTCTATCGTGAGGACACTCCAACTCTCCCTCTTTTTTTTTTTTTAAGCATGGCCTTTGAGTCCTATGGGCACACTCAACAATAGCTTGCCCTGTGGAGGAGTGGGGAATGCCCATGTTGTGAGACACACCCCATTGCTGCAAGAAGTTATAAACTCGGTCTGAGGTGTAGGCAGGTCCATTGTCTGTTTTGGTGGTGTCGGGAAAGCCCAGAATGGCAAAACAGGTGAGCCAATGCTGGATAGCATCACGGGCCTTCCCTCCAGTGTGAGCAGTTGCCATTAGAAAATGAGAATAGGTGTCAATAGATACATTAAAATATTTTAAACGACCAAACTCTGGGATATGAGTGACATCGGTTTGCCAAATGGAATTAGCAATTAAACCTCGGGGGTTAGTGTCTTCTGCTGAAGGAGCAGGAGCAATCCCATGACGGGGGGACAAGACAACAGGATATCTCGAGACTGTAAGGAGGAAAATTGAAATTGCTTGCAAAGAGAATGAGCATTCTGATGGAAAAAGTTGTGAGATAACTGGGCCTGTGCAAAAGTATTTGGTACCACACCTGTCATCACAGTGATATCTGCATAGTTGTTACCTTCTGCAATAGGGCCAGGTAAACCTGTGTGGGAGTGAACATATAACACATAAAAATCATGCTGCTGGCTCTTAATTAAAGTCCACAACGTTCTCAACTCTGTAAAAAAAGATGGTTATTAACATGCTTTAAATAAGAAGATTCTTAACTGAATGCAACATTGGCAGCATATGAGGAATCAGTTATGAATTTAAGTGGTTCCTGTGAAAATAACTGAAAAGCATATCAAACAGTAGCCAATTCTAAAATTTACATGGAAGTGTCCTTTAACATTAATACCCTCTTATGCCACTGGACAGTCATCTCCCACACTAAACCACTGCAGCTTTGTTGGTTTTGCTGGATGCATCTGTAAAAACAGTTGGTCCGTTGACAGGGGTCATGCTGCAGCAGTTAGTAGTAACTCTCTGCCTTTCTTAACTAAATATGAAAACATATCATTAACAGTCCACTCAGTCTTTGTTGCTGTGTGAGGTAAGAGTAACCATTCCAATACATGTAAAGGGTCTTTATCATTAACAAAGCATTGAAACAGAATAGCAAAAGGTTAAAACTTGCTAGCAATTATGGCAAAGTACACAGATTTATCAGGGTCCCACCTCCAATTCTGTTGATTTTCTAGTGCTTGAGCACAGTGTGCAAGGGCACTTTAAGTTCTGGGGTCAGCTGTCGAAGCGAATGCAGTTGGAGGTTTCCTCCGAGTAAGTCAAATAAAGGGTGTAAAAGTTCTGTAGATAGACCCAAAACAGGACACAGACAATTCAAAGAACCTAGCAAATTATGTACAGTAATTTCACGACTATAAGGCGCACCCTTTTGACTAAAATTTTCCCTGGAACCCGGAAGTGCGCCTTATAGTCCGGTGCGCCTTATCTGATGGACAAAGTTCAAAAAAATTGCCTACCCGGAAGTGCGAGCTGCGAGCCACGGGGGGAGCCGGCAGGGCCATGGCTGCCAGGTGGAGGTGGGGCGGAGCAGGGGCGGGCACGCCCCGGCCCTGTGGAGGCGGAGCCGCCCCTCCAGAGGCACGCCCCAGCCCCGTGCAGGCGGAGCCGTCCCTCCAGAGGCACGCCCCGGCCCCGTGCAGGCGGAGCCGTCCCTCCAGAGGCACACCCCGGCCCCGTGCAGGCGGGACGGCCCCTCTAGAAGCACCCCCCGGCCCCGTGCAGGCGAAGCCGCCCATCCAGAGGCACCCCCCGGCCCCGTGCAGGCGGAACCGTCCCTCCAGAGGCACCCCCCAGCCCCGTGGAGGTGGAGCCGCCCCTCCACAGGCACCCCCCGGCCCCGTGGAGGCGGAGCCGCCCCTCCACAGGCACCCTCCAGCCCCGTGGAGGCGGAGCCGCCCCTCCAGAGGCACGCCCCGGCCCCGTGCAGGTGGAACCGCCCCTCCACAGGCACCCACCGGCCCCGTGGAGGCGGAGCCGCCCCTCCAGAGGCACCCCCCGGCCCCGTGCAGGCGGGACGGCCCCTCTAGAAGCACCCCCCGGCCCCGTGGAGGCGGAGCCGTCCCTCCAGAGGCACGCCCCGGCCCCGTGCAGGCGGAGCCGCCCCTACACAGGCACGCCCCGGCCCCGTACAGGCGGAGCCGTCCCTCCAGAGGCACCCCCCAGCCCCATGCAAGCGGGACGGCCCCTCTAGAGGCACCCCCCAGCCCCGTGCAAGCGGGACGGCCCCTCTAGAGGCACCCCCCGGCCCCGTGCAAGCGGGACGGCCCGTCCAGAGGCACCCCCCGGCCCCGTGCAGGCGGGACGGCCCCTCTAGAAGCACCCCCCGGCCCCGTGGAGGCGGAGCCGTCCCTCCAGAGGCACGCCCGGGCCCTGTGCAGGCGGAGCCACCCCTCCAGAGGCACGCCCCGGCCCCGTGCAGGCGGAGCCGCCCCTCTAGAGGCACCCCCCGGCCCCGTGCAAGCGGAGCCGTCCCTCCAGAGGCACGCCCGGGCCCCGTGCAAGCGGGATGGCCCGTCCAGAGGCACCCCCCCGGGCCCCGTGCAGGCGGAGCCGCCCCTCCACAGGCACCCACCGGCCCCGTGCAGGCAGCACGGAGGGGCGGCGGCCATAGCCCGGCCCTGGAGAGGCAGCACGGAGGGGCGGCGGCCATAGCCCGGCCCCGGAGAGGCAGCACGGAGGGGCGGCGGCCATAGCCCGGCCCCGGAGAGGCAGCACGGAGGGGCGGCGGCCATAGCCCGGCCCCGGAGAGGCAGCACGGAGGGGTGGCGGCCATGCCCCGGCCCCGCCGGATGCAGGCGGGCCTGGGGCCCCGCGGCACCGCCCCTGCCAGGTACAGGCGGGCCCGGGGGCCAATGACTGCCGGGTTGAGGCGGGGCCTCGGCCAGCAACCGCGCGGAGGGAGCTGGGGGCGGAGCCTCGCTGCAAAAAAAAAGTGCGCCCTATAGTCCGGTGCGCCTTATCTGATCTACAAAGTTGCGAATTTTGCCAACTCCCGGCGGGTGCGCCTTATAGTCCGGTGCGCCTTATGGTCGTGAAATTACTGTAATTAATTTAAAGTTAGGGTGTCTTTTACAAAAAACCTTAAAGGCTGAGGGCTGGTGGTATATGGAGTAACTCTTCACCCCAGATAATGCCACGGGGACTCATGCTGCACCTTTTCAGGTGCCACAATTGATCTGGCATTTTGACTTGCCTGCATGACAGCTACCTGAATAGAACATAAGATGGATTGATTGTGAACTGCAAGTAAAATGTCATCCATATAATGATATATGGTTGCAGCAAGAATTTTACAATGGACAGGCTGTAGGGCAAGATCAACTACCCTTTGGCATATAGCTGGGTGGTTACACATGCCTTGTGGCAACACTGTCCAATGAAATCTCTTCATTGCTTCTGCATGATTCAAGGTAGGCGCAGGAAAAGCAAACCAAGGTACATCATCAGGATGTAAAAGGATGGCAAAAAATATTCTTTTAGGTCTAAAATAACTGAGGGCCAATTGAGGAGAATCACTGTTGGTGATGGAAGCCCAGGTTGCAGAGCACCCATAGGTTCAATCACTGCATTTACTGCCTGTAAATCCTGCAATAATCGCCACTTGCCATTTTGTTTAGGTATACAGAATAGAGGAGTGTTCCAGGGGCTAGAAGATGGACGGATATGGCCTAAGGACAATTGTTCTTCCACAAACTGTTTGAGATTTAGTAGCTATCCCTTTTGTAGGGGCCATTGGTCAACCCACACAGAGTCTTCAGTCCGCCATGGGAGCTTACATATGTCCAGTATTTGGTTTTGGAATGGTTGATCAGTGGTCCCTATGAAAAAGGTTTTCTGGTGAGGTCGAGCCTATTTGCACGGTTGTTCCAAATTGTCCCAGAACATCTCTTCCCCATAATGTGCATGGTATAGAGGCAATAAATGGGGCAATCTGGGCAGTTTGCCCATCAGAGCCAAGGACAAGCCGGAGGTGAGCATTCTGTCTATGGTGCTGCATTCCTCCCATCCCAATTAGGGTTGATGTGGGGATGATTGTGGGCCGATCACTAGGCCATTCACTGCTTTTAATGAGATATCAGCTCCAGTATCAACAAGCCCTTTAAATTTTTTGCCATCTATACTACGTGTCAAAATTGGTTGAGTTGTTTTAGTAGATCTTGTCCAGAAAAACTGTGGCTGACCTGTGCTACCAAAGTTATTTGTGCCACGTTTACCCTTGACACTAGGGGTTTTGTTGGAAAAAGGAATAATACGTTGACCTGCAGATATAAAGCAGGGTGGCACGGGAGTCCATAGCATAATTCAAATCAATAACTCCTTATGGATGATACAATTCCCCCCAAATTGTCTGCTCCTGGCCCCTGGCATTTAGTTTAAAAGATAAGGTCTCCTAGATACCAAGGCTGAACTGAATTCCTTAAGAATTTGGTCACTCTCCTATCACTTTGGAAGATAATTGGTTAGAAATTAGTGTACAGTAGTTTCACGAATACAAGCCGCACGGATTATAAGCCGCACCCCCGGTGCCTCGACAATGTTGCTGTCTTTGTCAATAGATAAGCCGCACCCCGAATATTAGCCGCACTTTCGTTCGTCGCGAGAATCCGTGCGCAGCTTTCACAAATTGGCCAATTAGTAAGAGGATCGCGGCATAGCGGGCTTTACTGGCTCGGGGCGGGGCCAGGCAGGCTCGGCCCGCTCATGGTTGCCGACGGGGCCGGGTGGCCCAGCTCAGCGCCACGGCTCGGCGGGGCTGGCCGGGTGGTGCTGCCGCCGCCGCCGGGCTCGCTGGCCCCCCTCTCCCGTCAGCACCGCCCCGCTGCCGCGTTCGCTCGCCCGGCTGGCAGGGCTGCCGCCGCCGGGCTCGCCGTCCGCCCCGCTGCCGCTTTCGCTCGCCCCGCGCCGCGCCTCGCGAGCGCCGCGCCCGCGCCGCGGCGCTTTCGCGGCTCGCGGTGGCGCTTTCGCGGCTCGCGGTTCGCGGCTCGCGGCTCGCGGCTCGCGGCTCGCAGCGGCGCTTTCGCGGCTCGCGGTTCGCGGCTCGCGGTTCGCGGCTCGCGGCTCGCGGCTCGCGGCTCGCGGCTCGCGGTTCGCGGCTCGCGGTTCGCGGCTCGCGGCGGCGCTTTCGCGGCTCGCGGTTCGCGGCTCGCGGCGGCGCTTTCGCGGCTCGCGGCTCGCGGCTCGCGGCTCGCGGTTCGCGGCTCGCGGCTCGCGGCTCGCGGTTCGCGGCTCGCGGTTCGCGGCTCGCGGCTCGCGGCGGCGCTTTCGCGAGCGCCGCTTTCGCTCGCCCCGCCGGCAGGGCTGCCGCCGCCGCCACCAGGCTCGCCGGCCGCCCCCTCCCGTCTGCACCGCCGCCGCGTTTACTCGCCCTGGCCGGCACTGCAGGCCCCCGCACCGCCGGGCTCCCCGACGCTGCTGGCCCCGATTCTGCTGGGCTTCCCCCGCTGCCAGGCAGCCCCACCCGCCGGCCTTCCTGCTTCTGCCATGCTCCCCTGCGCTGCTAGCCCCAGTTCTCCCGGGCTCCCCCGCCCTGCTGGCTCAGGCTCTGCCGCCCGCCCCCGACACTGCTGGCCCCGCCTCTGCCAGGCTTTCCCACCTCTGCCGGGGCCGGCCGGGCTCCAGCTTGGCTTGGGGCTGCCGCGGGCTCTCACTTCCGTGTTGGCAGCTTTTAGAATTTTGTTAATAGATTAGCCGCCCCGGAATATTAGCCGCACTTCCGGGTTTCCACCAAAATTTTGGTCAAATTGGTGCGGCTTGTATTCGTGAAATTACTGTAATTGGTCAGTTCACCTTTAGAACTTTTGACTTAGATTGGATGCTGCCCTTTATATAACTTTCTATTGTCTGTAGTTTCAATCCCCTTTGAACCTATAAATATGACTGTCTCCCTTTGTCTCTGGGGATCCCTGCTCAACAACCCTTCTCATGAAATAAAAATTCTTGTGGAACGCGTCATGTCAAGGGCCTCCGGTCTCTCTCTGATAGCTAATGTAAGCTGCTGGGAGTTTGTTGATCGATATTAGCACTCTCAGGTCCTGGTAAAACACCTACCAGAGACAAGATAAAAGCTTACAACTCCTGTTAGCACAAAAAACCCCAGTTTAGTACCAGAGGAACACCCTATTAGCAAGGCATAGATATTATTACTAAGGGATCCCCACACTCCAGTAGGAATCAGGTGTACTGAAGATGTCATAAGCGTTACTGATTCTCTGGAGGCAAGGTCCAACCCTGCACTGCCTGCAGTTGCAGGCAGTAGCTCACTTGCCAAATGTTTTGCCTTGCATTTCTTTGATTCTCCACGGCATGCAGATCCGCCCCCAGCTGGAAGTTTCCCGGTTGTGTAGTCTTCCCTTTTACAGGGCACAGGGAGTGGCAGTTAGTAGCCCAATGTCTCCCTTTTCCACACTGGGGAAAATATCTAGGTGATATTTTTATCCTGTCCCTTTGTTGAGGGCAATCCTTTTCAAAATGATCCACCAAACTGCGTTTGAAACATCCCCCCCGCCCCACGTGTCCAAAATCCGAAGGTGAGCAGTCAAAGTCGCTGCCAGAGAGTTAGCATTATGAGCGGCAGTTCCCACATTCTGGCATGCTCTAACCATATCTACTATATCACAAATATGAGGGTTACGAACTGAAACAGCACCCTATGGGCCTTCCTGCTCCTTAATTACCTGCAGAGCTGGCCTTGGATGCTGTTTCATGTAGAACAGAAGGATATTAGAGGCTCTATCTCCCAGGGTTGGTATTCTGCTTTATTCTTAGGCTTCCATGTGGTCAGAGCGGGAGAGCAGGATAAAAGAGAGGAAGTTCCAAACCGGGGCACAGGTTTTTAAGGGTCAGGAAAGGGGAAGGGTCAGCCCCGGCCTCAAGCCAATCCCACCGCAGGGGCCAGTCCACTGGTCCTGCAGGGGTCACAGGGCTAAAGGGACATACCATTCCCAAAACAGTAAGGTATTGGGTTACAACATCTCACCCTTTTTTTGTTTAAAAGAAGAGAGAAAGGTATTAGGTTGTTAAAAGGAAAACAAACATTTTAAAACGTGTTAAAAGTCTCTGAGTCTGCCGGAAGGTTGTCTTCTGTGTCAGTTCTCTCTCCTCTCC